>NC_063165.1:83079868-83814822 GCF_023159225.1 Perognathus longimembris pacificus | reverse complement strand
AGCCAAAATATGGAAACGACCCAAATGCCCCTCTACAGATGAATGGATCCAAAAAATGTGGTACCTGTACACAATGGAATACTACATAGCGATTAGAAATGATAAAATATTGTTATTCGCAGGGAAATGGTCAGACCTTGAACAAATAATGTTGAGTGAGACAAGCCTAGAACACAGAGAACAAAGGCACATGGTCTCCTTGATATATGACTGTTAGGGTGGGGGGGACAGTAGAGACCAGGTCTGAGAAACAAAAAACTTCTTTTCAAATGGTATTTCCACAGGTTTGGGTCAGCGACCTTACATTATGTATCTAAAACCAAAAAAACTACTAAACATAAAAAGGTCTAGAATAGGCCTATCAGTGGATCACAATAGCCTAACAACTATGTAAATATGATATATAAGATGAGGATAAGCAAAAACAACTCCAAGAGAAGGACACAGGAGGGTTCTATTGTTAACGTTACATTTAAAGTTCTAGGTGAATTTCCTTTGGCATATGCTATGTGGTTACTGTATAAGATTTTGGTACACTGGGTATTGTATATATGCCTACCTGATCTAGGGAAGGGAAAGAAAAACGAGGGTGTAAGATATCACAAGAAATGTACTCATTGCCTTATTATGTAACTGTACCCCTTTTGCACAACACCTTGCCAACAAAATTTAATTAATAAAAAAAAAGCCTGGAAGTGGAACTGTGGCTCAGGTGATAGAATGCTAGTCTTCAGAAAAATAGAGTCCAAGTTCAAGCGCCAGGTTCTGATTTTGTTAAGAGGTGATACCTTTGTTAACTACATGAATACATGGGGCTCTTCTTCTGTAATGATTTTATTTTTTCTGAAAAGATTAGCTTATTATTCCCTTCTCTACCAGGCTCACTGTGTTCTATTGAAGAAATGATCGCTGATGGTAATGCCATAAAAATTCACTATAGATTGCTTCTAGAAACTTGCATTTCCTTTTCCCCTTTAGATAGAAAGTCTCCTTGCAACTGATTTTCATGTGCTCAAATTCTCCCATACAAAAGATGAAGTAAATATTGACACTGCATGCTTGAAAGTACACTGATGCCTACAGTTTACCCTGAAATGTACCAAAAAGAAAGACTGATGTAAGACAGAGGAATAACATGGAGATGTTGAGAAATAATGCAAATATAGTAAGACACTAATGATAGAATATAGATATTGCATATACCAATGTCCACTACAACATTTTTCAATTTTTATGAGCTTTTTAACATTCATATCATCATATGCTACAAAATATTAATGTTTCATTATATTAAAAACAAAGGAATATCCGGGCACCAGTGTCTCACACCCATAATTCTAGCTACTCAGAAGGTGGAGATCTGAGAACAGAAGTTCAAGGCCAGCCCAGGTAGGAAAGTCCCTGAGACTCTTATCTCAATTAACCACCAGAAAACTGGAAGTGATCCTGGAGCTCCAAGTAGTAGAGTGCTAGCCTTGAGCTAAAGAGCTCAGGGACAGTGCTCAGGCCTCAAGTTCAAGCCCCACAACTAACAAAAAAAAAAACATAAAAACAAAAATAACAAAGGAAAGTTGATAAGATCATTTCAGTAGATGCATAAAACATTTCTCAAGCCCTGTTAGTCATACAAAATCTCTGCAAAAGAAAGCTACTGGGGAAGTTCCCCAACTGAAAGCAGCAGCAGCAACAACAAACAAGTACTTCTTGCGGACCCAGTTGCGTCTGCACAAGAGAAACGCGGGAGTTGGTTTTCCTACTGGCGTGGTCGGAGCAGATCTTTGGCAGGTGTATGCCATTAAGCTAAATTCAGGTCATGTTAGCCCACAGTGGGCTGCGAATCGAGCGGCGTGTCCTTGCGAGGTGATCATGGGGGGAAATGCCCAGCAGAGCCGGAAGCCAGGGAAAGCTGGCGGCTGCCAATCGCGGCCAGGAAGAGGTGAGGAGGCTTCTACCTGGGGCTTTCAGAGAGCCTGACCCTGCTCATGCCTACACCTCTCACTTGGAGAGAATGAATTCCTGTTGCTTCAAGACACTCGGATTAACTCAGTTTGTTCCGGCAGCTCTAGGAACCGAGTACAGCGTGTGTGAAAACCCTATCACACCGAATGTGAAAAAACGGAACGCATCTCATCTAAGACAGAACTGAGCGAGGAGGCCTGCACTGATCATATCCGTTGATACTGTCCTGGAGGCCCCAGCCCGGGCAGAGCACACAGCAAAGGCACACAGACTGGAGCCACGCACTCAAACGATCAATAATTATGGCAATAGAATACAATCTTGACATTAAAAAAATCCCAAGGAATTTGAAGGGAAAAAAACAACAACAACATTAGTAGAGCTGATAAGTGAATGTGACAAGTTACATGAAAGCCATGAAATGGCTAGAAATTTGTAATGCAATATTTGCGCAGAAAACTACTAAACATTTCTGAGAGAAACTGGAGCAGACCTACAGCAATGTACAAACACACCATTTCTCTGAATTAGAAAACTCGATATAACTAAGACAGCAACCTGCCCTGTGTTAGTCTATCCATTCGATGCAACAATAAAATTCCAGTAGGGGTTTCCTATGGCAAGATCTAAGTATATCTCCAGTTTACGCAAGGCGAGAGAAGCCCTGGAATGATTGCACGGTTTTTAGAAAGAAGAACAAGCCTAAGCAGGAAAGTTCACTAGATTCCATTTCCAAAATAGCCAGTAAAAAGTAGGGCTGTAGTCATGGCTCAACTGGTAGAGGACCAGCCAAGCAAGCAGGCCAATGCAAACATGAGGCCCTGAGTTCAAGCTCCAATAGTTCCAAAAATGTTTTAAGAAATAAAACTGATCAGTGACCTCAGAAAGAACTCAAAGAAGCAGATGAATGAAGTAAAGAAGCCATTCAAGATCTCGGTGAGAAAGTCAACAACTGAGACAAAGAATCCCAAAGAAAGTATTCTGGAAAACAACAACAACAAAAGAGCAGATCTTGGAAGGAAACCAAACAAAGTAGTTGAATGAAATCATCCTCAACAGAGTAAACCAGGGGGAAGAAAGAATATCGGAAACTGAAAAAAGGTTGAGGAATGACTACATTCAGATGGCAATGAAGGAAAAAACATCAATGAACATAACACCCAGGGGACTGGACACCTACTACCCCAAACCTCCTGTGCTTGCCACTACATACAGTGCGAGGAATTCCATCATCCTCTCCTGCACTCACTCCTTTCTTTCCTTCCAATTGGAGAATGATTTTCGAGAGTGGAGCGCATAAAGGGACAGTGCCTGGCCCTGGCCAGTTCCCGGCTCCTTGGCGGACCAACCTGGATCCCAGCAGACAGGGTAAGCCATGCTTCTGCGGTCCGAGGAGCACAGGTGTCTATCAGCACCAGGCACCCAGCGGATCCGGGGGTACGAGCCCTCCCCCTTCCCCTTCCCCTGTCTGGGTGATCTGGGTTCTCTGCCAGTGAATTGGTGTTCCTGATTTTTGCCTATTCTCCATTGGTTTTGTTTCCTTTCCCTGTCGCTGATCAGGATTTCCCTGGACGTGTAGAATAGCGTGCCCTCTCTGCACACATGCTAGGTCATGGACATGGCCATCGTGCTTGTCTCCATTTTAAGCGTACTCCTGATGGCTGCGATTGCCTAACGTCGTTGAAGGTAGATAGATGTCCCTGCAAACAGTCCTCTTTACAGGTAAAAGTCGAGCATTGGATCCGAGCACAGCTCCATCATTCAGTGCAAGGCAGAAGACTCGGTCTGATGTGTTATTCATAATGGAGCACACAAGTTGAAACAATCAGCTTACCTCTGATTAATTTAATTCTCTTTTGGCTAAAGCAAGAGCCTTGTAATTGATATAATGGGCTCTTCATATCTCTTCCTAAATTAGCTAATTTGGGGAAATTATTTCAGAAAGACTTCAAGTTATGCTAATCATCTTTCTATAACAAATATATTCCTTTGTCAGTGCAAATTGGGGAGAATTAAAGGGCACATTAACATACAAAGTGTAATTTAAAAAAATAAACATAGTGCTGTAAAGTCAAACCTTCCACTGGCTTATCCTAGCAGTAAGTATTCCCTAAAAGTAGCATTCAGTATATGTTTTGCTAGTAGACTAGAGGTTAAACAGATACACAATGAGGCTGAAGCTAGCCCTCCAAGTAACTCCCAACTCCATTTTTCTGGTGAATCAAAAGAAATCAAACGGGGCTGGGAATATGGCCTAGTGGCAAGAGCGCTTGCCTCCTATACATGAAGCTCACGGTTCGATTCCCCAGCACCACATATATGGAAAACGGCCAGAAGGGGTGCCGTGGCTCAGGTGGTAGAGTGCTAGCCTTGAGTGGGAAGAAGCCAGGGACAGTGCTCAGGCCCAGAGTCCAAGGCCCAGGACTGGCCAAAAAAAAAAAAAAAGAAAGAAATCAAATATGCTCGGCAGTTCTTTCTTTCAGGGTAGAGGTAAACGTGCATTTTTGTAGATATTCAATGCTAAATATTTTTCATGGTATTGTTGTACTTTTGCTTACTTTTAGAATCTCCAAAATGTCCAATTTGTTCATTTTGTAAGATCTTAATTACTTGAGATGAAAAGCTATTCAGAA
This sequence comes from Perognathus longimembris pacificus, assembly GCF_023159225.1. Classification (NCBI taxonomy): domain Eukaryota; kingdom Metazoa; phylum Chordata; class Mammalia; order Rodentia; family Heteromyidae; genus Perognathus; species Perognathus longimembris. The sequence goes on along the minus strand of NC_063165.1, from coordinate 83,810,230 downwards.
TGTAAAAAAGGAGGTTTTATTCCACAAATTTGTATTCCTAGAATTCTAGAGACCGTTTTTAAAGTTTCTTTCCAAATGGAAATGCTTGTTTTTAGAACTGGATGTTCTTTTTTTTATTTCTCATTGCATTCGCTTCACATTCTTTTCCTCATAAATTCGGCACGAAACATTCCTTCTACTTTTTTTCGGTGCCAACTGTCCAGTGACCTAACTGATGAGGGGTGCCATTTTCGAAGTTTCTGCTTACTTGTTCCACCTGCCCTCGGAGATGCTCAGAATGGCTCATCCTCAGCAGCACGACGGCGGAGGAAAAGCACTGCTCCAGCCACCCCGTCAGCTTTCCTCCTGGTGTCTGCCCCCACGGCTCTCCTTCTCTCCACAGACAAATCTCACCCACCCATTTACACATCACGCATGTTCTCCTTGACAAGCACACAGCACGATATACACACGCGTGTGCATGCTCCCTTACACACGCGCGTTCCCACACAGGAGCACAGACAAACACACACGTGCACACACAGACACACGCTTACACAGCGCCTTGGCGACCTCACCGATCGATTCCTTTGTCTACCACGGACGGCAATGTGTTCATCTCGTTCCGGGTCAAGCGTGAAGTGATAGCGAAGGAAGCGTCCCTCAGAGGGTTTGGCTGTGGTGAGGTGTTGGGCCGGCCCCACCCCGCCTTCCTCCGCTCTGAGCTCCGTGTCACCTAGGCCGAGGGCACGGCTACGTTTTGATGGATCCGGAGGAACCGAGGGAGATGTCGCGTGGGCCCGGAGGTCCGCAGGCTTTCGTTGGCGCAGGCAGTGGGGGAGGTGTTAGGCGTGCCAGCCCCAGACTTCGGTGCAGGCAGAGAAGCGTGGCTCTCGCATAGCTGAATTTGAAATGAGTACTTCCAAATCAAACTTGCTTATGTGTATGTGTGTGTGTGTATCACGTGTGTATGTATGTGTGTGTGTGAGTGTATCTCATGTGTATGTATGAGTGTGTGTGTGAGTGTATCTCGTGTGTATGAGTGTGTGTGAGTGTATCACGTGTGTATGAATGAGTGTGTGTGAGTGTATCTTGTGTGTATGAATGAGTGTGTGTGAGTGTATCTCGTGTGTATGTATGAGTGTGTGTGTGAGTGTATCTCGTGTGTATGTATGAGTGTGTGTGAGTGTATCTCATGTGTATGTATGTGTGTGTGAGTGTATCACGTGTATATGTATGAGTGTATCACGTGTGTATGTATGAGTGTGTGTGAGTGTATCTCATGTGTATGTATGTGTGTGTGAGTGTATCACGTGTATATGTATGAGTGTATCACGTGTGTATGTATGAGTGTGTGTGAGTGTATCACGTGTGTATGTATGAGTGTGTGTGAGTGTATCACATGTGTATGTATGAGTGTGTGAGTGTATCACGTGTGTATGTATGAGTGCGTGTGAGTGTATCACGTGTGTATGTATGCGTGAAGATGATTGAGCGTCCTTCCTTCCTCCCTCTCGGTGCGTGAAGATGACTGAGGGATCATTCTTCCCCGCCACATTGTTTATTATTACTGCTAACAAGCATGCCCATGTGGTTTTGGGTATTAGTTGCTGAAACGTGCATTGTCTCTTCTCCTTAAAATGAAGTGCTAGAATTCGCCACCGTATTTCACGACTCTCTCCCTGCTTTCCCCTCATCCAGGCCTCCCTGCGCGTATTCAGCAGCCATGCTGCCTGGACTCCATCATGCATTCAAAGCTGTGAGCTTCCCCGGCATTCACGGGGGACTGGACTGGGTGGGCTGACTGGCCGTGAGGGGAAGGGCGGGGGGGAGGGGTTGCTTTTGGCTTTAGCTGTGAGCTGCTTTTTGTGCTTGTTGCTTTTTGAGCTTCTCGAATGCAGGATGAGTTATGAAAACTATCCACTGTACCACAGATTATTTTTTAACAGATGATCGTCTCTAGGAATAGTGGACCGGTGCTGTACCCGTTCTGTCTTCGTCTTCCGGTTGTGAGTGTTACAAGCACGCCCCCTTCGCGCCACGCAGGCAGTGTGACGGTCACCTACCCTGTAACACGAAAGGGCCCCGGACAGCTTTGACCCACCGTGGCAGTTAGCTAGTTTTAAGAAACTAAAACTAGAGTTAGAAGATTCTAAAAATGGGAGGCTTTCGTGTCCAAGACGAGTCATTGCAAGCAGACTTCAGCCTGTCCTGTGGAGCAGGTGCAGTTTGAAGCGCCCGCCCAGGCCGACCTCGGCCAGTGCCCGTGGGGCTGACCGGGGAGGACTGGCTTCCTGACCGTTCTGTGAGGATGGGAGCAAGTTTCCCGGTGTCACGCGGCACCAGGGGACCAGGGCCGTGCTGAAAGCCCACCCCACCCTGCCATTCGCCACCAGGCTTTGGACCTGCTGAAGGACGAGGGGAAGGGTTCCCGCCAGTGGCCGTGGCATCCATGCCGGTGGCTCTGCGCTGGGCTCCACTCCACGCCGATCCCCCACCCCCCACGCCCACCCTCCCGGGCCGCTGCGCCCAGCACGTCCGTTCCCATCCTAACCTCCGGAAACCAGCCTAGTGTAATGGAAGATGGTGGTGGCTCGCGCCAATCACACTCTGCCCATCGCTGATGAGGAACCTGGGGAGGTTCCTGTCCCCCACGCGGATCCTGGAGGCTGCAAATCCACTAGATGAGAGGCAGTCCAACCGAAGGTCGCCATCTGACCTAAGCGGAGAAGAGGAGTTCTGGGAGAAGAGGCGGGAGGGGAAGGAACTGCACCAAGCAGATCTCGTTTCATCGGAAGGAGTGGCGTGGACACGTCACGTTGGATGACAACACTGGCCCCGGATACAGTCCTTACCCAGTACTTTCTATCTCTCTAAAGACCAGCAGCTCTAAAATGATTGTATAAATTTCTAATCCTATGGCCCATCATGGCCCGTGTACCTGACATATTTTGCCAAAACCTTCAATAGTTACAGAGGTTTAATTTTCTCAAAGTAGCCAAATTTGAGACTGGAAATCGACCTCATCATAGAATCGCAGGACCTTCAGACTTGAGAGGGACGAACCCTGCGTATCCCGAGGGCGCAGCAGACACATTTATAATGAAAACATCTGTCCCCATCCGGCATTTGACGCTCGTGCAGAAAGCCCTCCCGGGTCCTCACGTCTACCCTCGGGGGCCCCCCGGCTTCTGCCCGGCTCTGCCCTGGTCCCGCCCAGGAAAAGCAGCGGCACCTGTGCTCCACATTGCCGCCGCGCGGGCCGAGTCCCAGGCCGCTCCGTCCCGGTCAGCATGGGGGGGACGGTAAGCCGCTCGCCGCACCCCCATGCCGAATGGACCAGCCCCCTGCGCTGCGCAGCCCCGGGGCTGGGCTGGGAACAAGCATCCACCTTCTTGCCTCGGACCTCGGGTCAGAGTGTTGCACACAGAGGCTGAGGACGATGTGTCTACACTAACTCATTCATAGTACTCACATACGGACACGTACATAACTAGACCACTTTGAACTGGGAACTGGGTGGAGATCAAACGAAACTGCAAATCATTTTATTTTTATAGTTCTATTTAGTAATGTTTCAGGTAGTGCTAAAAATTGATTTTTTTTTTTTTTTGCCACTGATGGGGCTTGAACTCAGGGCTTGGGCTCTGTCTCTGAGCCTCTCTGTGCTCAATGCTGGCGCTCTACCACTTGAACCACAGCGCCACTTCCCTCCTTTTCTGTTTATGTGGTACTGAGGAATCGAACCCAGGGCCTCATGCATGCCAGGTAGTGACTCTACCGCTAAGCCACACTCCCAGCCCCAATTAAGTGATGTTGATTTAAAAGTTCAATCATCATCGCTTTCTACTTTACTTCCTAATTTACAGAACCATTTTGAAGGTCCTAGAATAGATCATTTTTTCCAAGAACATTCTCAAGGTTACCATCTGACGTCTTCTGAACTTGCCAACGCCCACCGATCTTCTGCGGGACAATGCTGCGTCTCCATGCACGCAGCCAACTGCGTCCTCCACGCTGCCATCTTGACCAAGGCGTCGGTCTCCTGTGCTGCTCAGCGCCGTTCCCATGCTGTCGCTCAGCACGCGCTGGTGTCGACCTACAGAGTCTGTGAGGCAGAAGCCCTGGCTAGCTGGGCTGGTAGTGCAGGCTGCGTACGAAAGGTTAACAGCAAGAGAAATGACGGGAAATGCCTCAACTCGTGGAGCGTCAGCAACGCACGGCCGAAGGGGCGATCATTGAAGAAGCAAGAGGGGGAGTCTAGAAGGGCCTAGAATCCAACAAAAAATGAAAACTTAAACCTACCAGAATCTCTGGGATAAGGCAAAGGCAGGGTGCTAAGGTGTGTCGGTGCAAGGGCTCGCATCCTGCAAAACAGAGGGGTCCCAAACACACCCCCAAGTGATGGAGCTCAGGCTCCTAGAAAACTGAGAATTAGCCAAACCCCAAACTAGCAGATGGGAAAAAAAAATAATGGCTAGGGCAGAGCTCAATGCAACAGAGACAAAAATAGATAGATAGATAGATAGATAGATAGATAGATAGATAGATAGATATAGATAGATAGATAGATAGATAGATAGATAGATAGATAGAAAAACAGCAAGAAGAAAACAGAACTGTACCAAAAGGAAAACAAACAAAAAGTTGCCATTCAAAAAAATAAACAAAAGTGATACGCCTTTCGTCAATTTTACTAGAAGGGGACAGAAAAGGCACAAATAAAATTTGAGATGAAAATGGAGATATCACAACCATACAAGTGAACTCCAGAGATTGTGAGGAAATATTTTGAAAATCTCCAATTTAAAAAAATGGAAAATCTAGTAGAAATGAATGCTTTCCTAGACTGAAAAAAGTGAACCAAGAGGATATAAACCATATAAATAGATCAAGCAATGGGATTGAATTTCTCAACAAAGAAAAACCCAAGACACACCTGACTAATGGCTGACTTCTACAACCTCTAAAGGATGAACAGCCACTGCTCAAACTTCTCCATGAATGAAAGGAGAAGAATCACCACTATGAAGCCAGGATATGTTCTAAACCCACATAGGGACACACAAAATAAGAGAACAATGGACCATTTTTTTTTATTAACATAGATGTGAAAATCCTTACTGCAATAAACCAAATTCATTTACTAATCATAAAGATGGTATACTCTGGTAAAGTTAATTTCATTCAGGTATGCCAGATCAGTTCAACATATGTAAACAATTAAACATTCTTTCTCTCTCTCTCTCTCTCTCTCTCTCTCACACACACACACACACACACACACATACACACTCACTCAAGGATAAGAATTTTATGACCATCTCAGCTGATGTAGAAGATGCTCTCACAAAATTTTTAGAGAAACGTTTTGGAGAAGCTAGGAATAGAAGGAATATAACCTTAATACAATAAAGGGTATAGGTGGCAAACCTATAGCCAACATCATTCTAAGAAAAACTGGAAGCCATTTCCTCTAAAGTCAGGAGGAACGAGGCAAGGCTGCCCAATTTCTCCACTTTCATCCAATAAAGCACTGCAATTCCTGGCCAAAACGGTAAGGCAAGATTAAAGAAGGGATAGATAGATAGATAGATAGATAGATAGATAGATAGAGACAGACAGACAGACAGACAGACAGACAGACATGAGTCCACATGAGTAAAGTATAGGTTATGAGGGAGTGAGATGCTATGGTGAAATGCACTTCAGCAAAAGCAAACGTTAGGATGTTGAAACACGTCTTGTCTGGCCAGTAGGTGTGAATGAGTGTGAGCAGGGTAGATGAACAGAGAGGGGAAAGGAGGGCGAATAGTGCCAAAGCACCTCATGAAATACATGACAGTTGAGCAAGGAAAACTGCCGTGGCCGGTGTGAGAAGGAGAGGAGAAAAAAATGAATGCCGGAGGCTTGACTCTGAGCAAAGGGCCTGTGCGCATGAGCGGACATGGTCAAATGGGATTCCCCTAATGGAAACCCTTTTCACAACTAATTACTGTGTTAACCGCTTTATAGAACGATGACTCCATTTTCTGAAATGTGTATTTTTAACGTACAGAGAAACATCTGGAAAATATAGCCATGTATTATTCAGACATCATTCTGGAATTCTGCATTTTTTTTTCAGACGGGCTTTTCCTCTCTTTGTTCATCTGTACGATAATTTTCCTTAACAATCAAAAAGTATGGCCCACTTTGTTGCATAAAAAAACCTATTTTTTTTTAAATTCTAATAAACTACTCATTAAAAATCTAAGGACTCTATATAAAGTATATTTCATTGAGCAAATATGTACTTTCTGCAATAATTTCTGACAAGAAAGGAATTACTTTAGGAGACTAAAGTCTTTCAAACAGCAGGCCCCCCATGTGTGGCTAGAAGGGTAGTCAATAAATACTGCATGAATAACTCTCCACACATAAAATAGCTGAAATGTTCATCATTCTCCCCATTGCTTTTGTCATTGCATAGCTCCCTTTCATTTGTATATCATGTGGGAAGACTAAATGTAAGAATAATATGGAAGCCGTTTTAACTTGCGTATGTTTATTCTCTTTTCGAGAACGTAATACCACCTCGGGAACAAATAAGGGAAATATAATAGCAGACATCTGCAATTAATCACTCGCTTGGGCTCCAAAGTGTGAGAAAGAAGAGCAGATGGCACGAAACAAGCCAGAAAAGCCCGCAATGCGCGCGCCTGGGTGGGCGCTGGAATGAGGGGCGGGGTGAAGGTGCTGTGTGCTGGCACCGCCCCTCACTAAGGCAAGCTGAACCCCTGGGGCTCAGGGCTGGGACCCCCTGGCTCCGGAGGTTTCAGTCCTTAGTCCTGAGCCCCGTGGATTTCAGGCCCATGTAAAGCAGAACTGCTCCCTGGTGAGGGGGAGGCAGGGCTGTTCTCCTTGTGGTGGGCAGGAAGCAAAGAGGGAGGAAGGAATGGGGGGGGGGCATCTGGCTTTCCAGGGCATGCCCCCCAGTAACCTACCTTCACCCAGCTCAGGCCTGTCTTCAAAAGTTCCCAAACCTCCAGGAGAGCGCTGTGGGTACCAAGCGCTGTGGGTGCCAGTCCTTACCAAACCCTAACCCTCCACCCAGTCCCCAGAGCTCATCCATCGCAGGACGCCAAACACAGTCCACCTTCAGGAGTCCCCACAGGGTCAGCGGCTGCCGCCAGCTGAAAAGCCAACCTCCAAGTCTCCAAGGCCCAAGGCGTGCTCTGAGCTGTCGGCCGACTCCTGGAAATCCAAACGGAAATGACAGAATTCCGGTACGCAGTGGACCACGCAAGCACCCCCTCCCTACAAGGGAGTAACAGAAGGGGAGCACAGAGAGGAGGAGTGGAATCAAAGAAGGAGCACAAGCCGACCGGCCGGCCAGACAAACATTAGCTCCTCTGGCTCCACGTCGGACATCTGGGGCAATGTAGCTCCGAAGGGCCTGAGCAGCCCCGGCCCTGAGGGCGTGGAGAATAATCAAGCAAGGGTGATTACTAGTAAGTAAACCCTTCACACGTCTTCCCGTGGCAGTTTCTCTGCGTGGAGATACTGAGCAGCGATCAGGACTGTCCCGTGCTCGGTCCTCATCATGCCTCAGATTTACAGCGTGAGGGGAGGAGTTGTGGCCTTGGTGTGGGTTTGTTGGGTGGTTAGTTGGTTAGTTGGTGTGTTGCTTAGTTGGCTGGTTGGTTAGTTGGTTACCTGGTTGGCTAGTTGGTTGGCTGGGGATCTTTTCATGGTATCCGAACACCTACGCAAGTTCATGGCTAACATTTCTCCAGCCGGATTGTGCTTTGTTTAATCCCATTACAGTGGAACAAAAGTGGTGGGGTATTAGCAAACACTACTCAGAAGTGCTTTACTCTGCTCCTTTATTACCTGGGCATGAGCCAGATTTCACAAGCAGTACTGCGCGGTACAGGCAGCCGAGTTCCTCTACATTGCCAGGTTCTTGGGCAAGCACAGGGTTCTGCCTGTAATTCACGGAGAAGCCCAGGAGCTTTACCACACCGGTATTTCAGTGGGCAAATGAGTGTCGTCTGGCTTCATTGCTTTCCTGGAGCAGGGGAGGACTGCCCTATGTGGCGACTAATTCTGGCTCTTAGTTCATTTAAGGTGACGCAGTGCTGACCCCAAATCACAGCACCCTTAGCCTCGTTTGCGCACCGAAGGCAAACTTTTATCTTCTCTTCTAGAAAGGAGTTTTCAAGCAGCAGTACATATAATTGCTAGACAAAGAGGCATTTCTCACAGGAATTTGCAGTATGTGTAATTTGTTTTCTCTCCTTCTCACAGTATGTATAATTTATCTTGAGGGAAATGAATGGGGAAAGGGCACAGCAGTCTTCCAGGAGCCTGGTTATTAGTCACAGCTTATTAATACCTCATTCTTCCCAAGAGGAGCGGGGAATTCTTCAGCATTGTGATCGCAGAGCCTCGAGAGGGACCCGCATGACACCGAGACACCAGCTGGGTCACGTGACTCGACACATACATAGTTAAAGTACAAATTCGGTGGTTGTATCTTGCTACTCTTTTAGAATACACTTCCTTACAACCCATCCAACTTCCTAACGATGAGGTAGAAAGTGATCTTAAGTAAGTGAAGGATCTGTAAGCAAAATAAAGACTTTGCAAAGCTGTTTCGCAAATGTTGCCTATCTGGAGAAAGTCTTTATCTGGGATGTCTTCATCTTACTGATTAGGTCTGTATAATGGTGTCTATTAAACCTAAGGTGACTTCAAAGATAAACTACAAAGTAGAGCTCATTTCTTAACATCTTACCACTTAACTGACACCGCAATGACTACTATAATAAACTCATCACAATGAAGGTTGCTGAAGATCAGTGAAGACGGCGGCATTTAAAAAAATTACATTGGGGATGTTCATTAATCCAGCAGCTAGATTTTTAAATCTCTACCATCTACCTCACACTATTGTAAGTACAGAAAATATAGCAATGGATGTAGCTAGAAGAACATCCTTATCGTGAAGGGAATTATATTGTTTTGACATATGGTGACAGGAAGATGAAGATGGAGCGCCAAGGACTCGTGTGCCTGTTTGTGAAGAGGGGGGTTGAGAACCCATGGCATCTGTGTAGGCTGGGTGGAGCCAGGGCCATCAGTGAGCTACAGGAAGCTGGATTTTCCTACAGCTAGAGAACATTTGCCTCCTCGTGTTAAGCACAGTCAGTCTGTGCCGAATGTACGTCACACTTTAACTACTCTGCTTTTCAAATGAGTGCTGACACTATGGATTTAGTAGGACTTCTAAGTTACTAACTACCAAATCTTTTGTCATTGACAAATTGAATTCTACTTGGTCATTATCATCCAGTTCCATGTGGGTGATAGGCACTGGAAACATCTGTGCTTAGTGAACACAAACATCCCTTGAGATGGTTTTTCCAGGAAAAAAAAACAACAACAATATGGTATTTGAGTCTTTAGCAATAGGATACATTATCTGTTTCATCATAAAAAAATATATAATTTTAGATTCATGGACTTCTTGAAGCATGGTAAGAATTTTGTCATTCTTGGGAGAACTTTATCAGTGTTTCACTGTGATGATCTGCTCTGCAGTAGAGCCAGGAACAGTATTCTATCAATCATAGACTGTCACTTGCAGTGTGCCTATGAAATCATATAATCAGGTAAAATTGGTATCACAGACAAATGAACCACATTAACAAGGGCTTTTCAAACTGCTCAAATTGCTCCATTTTATCATGGTCTCCATAAGTAAATGTCTCAATTTGCAAATGAAGATAAATGCAAGGATCATTTTTAAAATTCAAGAACGTGAAATGGAAGGGTGATCTAAAGAAATCTGAAAGAAATGCTCACTGCCCCTTTAAGGCACGTAATTTTACCTAGTTGCTGCTTTTCTTAGACATTTCCTTCAAATTTTCTATTTCATTTATTAAAAATGGAACTAATAGAAGCATGTGACCCTTGCAAGTCCTTTTTTAAATGTATTTGGGCCTCATTTCTTCTAGTGTGTTTCCGAAGCGTCGGACCGGAGTCAGTGGGTAATCTACTTAAGAAGGGGGATTGAGGTAGGAAGGGGCCGAGCACAGACAGGACAGAGAAAGGTACAGACTAGCACCAGCGTCCCCTTTCCCTCTCCCCGGCTCTTACCTAGTGGGGCCCGGACTTTCTTCGGCATCATATTGCCACTTCCCCACACAGGAGCTTGAAAATCACCTAAAATTCTGAGCTGGCAGAAAGACGAGGGTCGCTCGAGACACGAGGAGCCCCGGAGCCCACCGCCACCGACTTTCCCCAGACCACTTGTTACGTGAGAAATCATCATCAACGTAGGTTTAGTGAAGTCATCATTTCCCATAGATGCAGACGAAACAATCCTCTTCTCCGTGCCGGTCACTCGGTTCTCCTTTAGCCTAATGAACCATCTGACACAAAACAGAAGCCCTGCGGATGGAGACACTTAGCCCTGCTCGGTGCTGCTGGTCTCTCAGATCTGTTTGATGAGAATCCACCCGACGCTCCATCCCTCGTGACGCCCTGGTCACTACACCTTCACCAGGGGCCTGGGAAGGCACAAGAGGCAAGAGACCTGCAGTCTCATCATGGGTGCTCAAGCCGTAAATGTCTCGCTGCCCGTTCTTGGGAAGCAGTGATGATTATTGACATACAACAGGGTGCCCTGTGTACACAGCTTTGGGGGCTCCCTGTGTCAGTGCCCTTAGCAAAAACAACAAGAGATAATAACAAACACCTCTGAAAATCAACAACGCACTGTATCCTGACTTGCTTGGGTACCACTGTGGGTCCCAGGGACATGTGGGCTTCTCTGATTCTTAAAGAAATGCAGGTGGGAGAATGCATTGCCAACATCCTCTCTTACTGGCACCTGACTCTTCTCTTTTCCATCACGTTACAGTCCACGGAGCAAAGTTACTTGACCTTCTTTTCTTATACACACAGGCATTTGTGTCCGTCCGTGAGCCTGTGGCAAACTAAAGATGCAGGCGCTGAAGTCAAGAAAGTGCTCTGCCAGAACGGATGTGTTTCAGAGAAGCACGTCTAAAGGTGGAGGTCATCCTGCTTACACACCATGTATTCCAGTTTGTGGTTCTATAGGAAGCAAAGAGGACTCTTGGGGGGAGGCTCTGGTCACTATTCCATGAAGTACACAGAGGAAAGGGTGTATTTATAATGGAATGGCCTCCTCCTCCTCCTCCATCTTTTGGTCATGGTCCTGGGGCTTGAACCCAGAGCATGGGTGCTGTCCCTGAGCTTTGTCACTCAAAGCTAGCACTCTACCACTTGAGCACAGGTCTACTTCATAGTTCTAGTGGTTTATTGGAGAGAAGAGTCTCATGGACTTTCCTGGCTGTGCTGGCTCCTCACCACAATCCTTAGATCTCAGCTTCCCGAGTAGCTGGGATTGTAGACGTGAGCCACGAGGACCCAGCTAGAGTGAATTTCTAATTTTTAACTAAATTGTATAACTTCATGTTCTCTCTGTAGTGGTTTTAGAAAAAAATCAAGTGACATGTAAAATGTTGTTCTTCGAACACACATATATTTTGACACTGGAAACATGTAATTTTAGAATGAAAAGGAGTCTGTCAGTTGGTAACCTTTCGCAAACATAGAATAGCATGGAGCGTGATAGATACAGACTAGCAAAATGAATTCACTGGGAAGGGCCCTAACTCAGCAGCTTGTCCTCTAAGCCAGTCTACGATACTTGGGTCCTGGGGGAAAGGACTCGAATAAAGAATCGGTGAACTATGGAGGAGGAAGCCAAGCTCACCAGTCGCTCACTAGCATGGCTGCAGGAAGGGCCAGGCCTGCGGGCAGGCACAAGACGAGACGCAAGGCGACTCTGGGTAGTGGAGAGGGTGGAGGGCCGGGACGGTGGAGGGTCGCCGACGTTGGGATCCCGCACAGCCCTGGGGTGGGCATGGCTGGTCAAGGCGCCGCTGGGAGCTGGCAGGAAGAGCAGCTGTGCCGCCCCTAGGGGAGAAGAAGAGGAGGAAGGGGCGGATGGCTGGGGCATTCGAGACAACCCAGCCGGCCTCCGTGGGGAATCTGAAGGAGGCTGCCATGCTTAGGGGCGCACGCAACTCTCAACCCGTTTTTCCCCATGGGTTGGAAACTGATCATCGGGCGATGATGTAAAGGAAGCAGCTGTGCTGTGAGCCCTCCGGGGAGACGGTGAGCGGCGGGGTGCTGCTCCTTCCGGCCTCGGGGCGAGTCCCTCCGTGGCACACACAGGCCAGAACGCGGGGAAAGTGGGGCGCAGGAGAAAGGAATAAAAATAGCAGCCGGAATCCGGTCACAGGTAGGGTGAGGGGAACTGAGCTTCAAGCGACGGGAAAGGTAAAGCGGTCCTAAGATGCCCAGGTGGAGCTCCCGGGAGACACGCTTCCGTGGTCGTTCCATACACGCGCTCTTTGAGCACCTTTTCCTATCTGTCTGGGTAAGTCAGGGAATCAAGCCGAAAAATGTAATTTTAGGATGAAAAGGAATCTGCCAGTCGGTAACCTCTTTAAGACATAAAATAACACGGAGTGTGATAGATCCAGACTCGTAAAATGAACTCACACGACATACAGATCTTGAAAGACAAAGAATAAAGTCACCAAACAAGGTTTGGGGCTGCCAGCTGAAGACTTATTCCAAAAGTCGTATCACGTGGAATCTCCTTTTACAATGTCTCTTTTAAAAAAAAAAACCAGTTTAGGACACCTGGGGAAATGGCGGAGGAGCAACAGGAAGCTAACGGAGCTCTCTCCAAGAGCCCAGTTTTACTATTCCAGTGAAAGAACCCCAACTAGAGACTCACACCACAGGCGCCATAGTGGTATCGAGATTTTGCCCGGAGAGGGAATATTCAGGCAGCCGGATGAAGAAGACAGATCCGGGCACCGGCGGAAGTGGCAGCCGCGGCCTGCTGCCATACTGGCAGACAAGCCCAGCATAAAAGCGGCAGAGTCGGCGCGTGACTCCATTCACCTCCAGCACACACGGGCGACCAGGACAGACGCAGACTGCAGATGGACCAAAGAAGGTTACCACATACGAATAAATGGATCTCTCCGACAGGAGGAAATAACCATCCTAAATATCTGCACGTAAAATACTGGAGCACCCAACTTCATCAAACAAATACTACTGACTCCAAAACACACACACAGATCCAAATACATTGATGGTTGGAGACTTTAACACACCACTGTCACCTCTGGCTCGATCAACATGCCAAAAACTCAACAAAGAAAACTCAGAACTAAATGATTGCGTAGATCAACTAGACTTAACCAATACCTACAGAATATTCTACCCGGCAACTCCAGAACATATGTGCTTCTTGGCAGTACGTGGAACAGCCTCCAAAATAGATCACATTTTAGGGCACAAACCAAATATCCACAAATTCAGAGATATTGAAATAACCCTGAATCAATTCTTTCTTTCTTTCTTTTCTTTCTTTCTTTCTTTCTTTCTTTCTTTCTTCCTTCCTTCCTTCCTTCCTTCCTTCCTTCCTTCCTTCCTTCCTTCCTTCCTTCCTTCCTTCCTTCTTTCTTTCTTTCTTTCTTTCTTTCTTTCTTTCTTTCTTTCTTTCTTTCTTTCTTTCTTTCTTTCTTTCTTTCTTTCTTTCTGTTTGGCCAGTCCTGGGCCTTGGACTCTGGGCCTGAGAAATGTCCTTGGCTTCTTTTTGCTCAAAGCTAGCACTCTGCCACTTGAGCCACAGCACCACTTCTGGCCGTTTTCTATATACGTGGTGCTGGGGAATCAAACTCAGGGCTTCATGTATTTGAGGCAAGAGTGCTTGCCTCTAGGCCATATTCCCAGCCCCTCCCTGAATTCTTTCATACCACCATGGAATAAAATTAGAGCTCAACCCTAAAAAACACCATAGAAAAGCCGGCAACACATGGAGACTAAACAACACATTGTTGAACTGCCAGTGGATCATTGAAGAAATCATAACAGAAATTCAAATGTTTATGGTATTTAACCAAAATGAGCACACAAAATACCAGCTCCTTTGGGACACAGAAAAAGCAATACTTAGAGGAATATTTATAGTTCTGAGTGCCTACATCAACAAATTGGTGAAATCTCAATCCAACAATTTAATGATACGCCTGAAGCTCCTTGAAAAAGAGCAACAAGCTAAACACCAAGCCAAGTAGATCAAATGAAATAATTAAAATTAAATCAGAGTTAAATGAATTAGAGTAAAAAAAAACACATAGAATCAAAAAAAAACAAAAATCAAAAAAATCAAACAAACAAACAAAAAAGACAAAATTGACAGACTCTTAGCACCTTTTACCAAAAAAGAAAGAGAGCACACTCAAATAAACAAATCAGATATGAAACTGGAAACAACCAAGATTCAGAATATTATAAGGGATAATTTCACAAACCTATATGCTAATAAATTTGAGAACCTGGAAGAAATGAATGAATTCCTAGCAAATATTGATATGCCCAAACTTAACCAAGAAGATTTAAACCTACCAAACAGACCCATACCCAGCAATGAAATAGAAACTGCAATAAGAGCTCTCCCATCCAAGAAAAGCCCAGGTCCAGATGGATTCACAGCGGAATTCCACAAAGCCTTCAAAGCAGAACTCACACCAACACTCCTCAAACTTTTCAATGACATTGAAAGTGAAAGTTCAATACCAAACTCATTCTATGAAGCCAACATAACCTTCATCCCAAAATCAAACAGGGACTCATCAAAGAAAGAGAACTATAGACCCATTTCTTTGATGAACATCAATGCAATCTTCTCAACAAAATTCTGGCCAATTGACTTCAACAACTCATCAAAAAAATCATACACTGTGACCAAACCTGACTCATTTCCAGGGAGGCAAAGCTGTTTCAATATACGCAAGTCAATTAACCTAATTCTCCACATCAGTAGGAGCAAGTACGAGAATCACATGATTACTTCTATAGACATAGAAAAAGCATTTGACAAAATCCAACACCCATGTATGATGAAAGCTTTGGAGAAACTAGGAATCCAGGGAAGATTCCTGAATATAATAAAATCTATATATGACAGCTAGCATTATACTTAATAGTGAAAATTTAAAGCCATTTCCTTTCAAATCAGGAACAAGGCAAGGATGTCCACTCTCTCCACCCCTCTTCAACATAGTACTGGAATTCCTTTCCAGAGCAATAAGGCAAGAGGCAAATATAAAGGGGACCCAAATAGGGAAAGATGAAGTAAAACTCTGCCTCTATGCAGATGACATCATCCTGTATTTAAAGAGCCCCATAGACTCTACCCCCAAGTTACTTGAGCTGCTCCAAAATTTTGGCAAAGTAGCTAGATATAGAATAAATCCTCAGAAATCAATGGCTTTCCTGTATGCAAACAGTGCAAACAGTGAGGGTGAAATAAGGGAAGCTACTCCTTTTGCAATAGTCCCTCCTCCCAAAAACTAAAATGCTTAGGAATAACCTTAACCAAAGAAGTAAAAGACCTCTATGATGAAAACTTTAAAAACCTGAAAAAGGAAATTAAGGCAGAACTAAGGAAATGGGAAAACCTCCCATGCTCCTGTATTGGGACAATTAACATTATGAAAATGGCAATGCTGCCAAAGGCTATGTATCAGTTCAATGCAATACCCATCAATATCCCAACAACATTCTTTAATGAAATAAAGGAAGAAATCCAAAAATTCATTTGGAACAATAAAAGATCCTGAATAGCAAAAAACAATCCTAAACAGGAAGAATAATGCCATAGTAATTTAAAACAAACAAACAAACAAAAAACAGCTTGGTATTGGCACAAGAACAGGCCTGAGGACCAATGGAATAGAACTGAAGACCCAGAAATGAACCCACAGACCTATGACCACTTAATCTTTGATAAAGGAGCTAAAAAAAAAAAAGGATGGAAGAAAGACAGGCACTTCAACAAAGGGTGCTGGCAAAATTGGTTAAGCACCTGTAACAACCGAAAGCTAGATCCTTATGTATCACCCTGCACCAGAATCAATTCCAAATGGATCAAAGAGGTAGTAAAAGCAGATACCCTGATAACATTGCAGGAAGAAATAGGAGAAACACTTGGGCTCCTTGGCACATGTCAAAACTTTCTTAATAAAGGCCCAGAAATACAACAAGTCAAAGAAAAGTTGGGCAAATGGAAATGTATCAACCTGCGGAGCGTTTCATGGCAAAGGATATAGCTTGCAAGATAAATAGAAATCTCTCAGACTGGAAGAGGATCTCTATTGGCCATATAATAGACAAGGGCCGCATATCCAAAATATATGCAGAACTCAAAAAATTAAGTTCCCCCAAAACAAATCCTCAAAGAAACAACTACCCCCTTAATAAATGAGCTAAAGACTTAAAGAGAGACTTCTTAGAAGCAGAAATGAGAATGGCCAAGAGACACATGAAGAAGTGCTCAACATCCCTGGCCATAAAAGAAATGAAAATCAAAACAACACTGAGATTCCACCTCAACCCAGTTAGAGTGGCCATTATTAAGAAAACTAGTAACAATAGATGCTGTTGGGGATGTGGCCACAAGGGAACACTACTACATTGTTGGTGGGAGTGTAAACTTGTTCAATCACTCTGGAAAGCAGTGTGGAGGTTCCTCAAAAGGCTAAACATAGAGCTCCACTATGCCCCACTTTGGGGCATTTACCCAAAAGATTACAAGCAGGACCACACTAAAGCCACCAGGACAACTATGTTCATTGCAGCACAATTTGCCATCTCTAAAATATGGAACCAACCCAGATGCCCCTTAGTTGATGAGTGGATCAAGAAAATGTGGTACATATACACGATGGAATTCTATGTTTCCATCAGAAAGAATGGTATTGCCCCATTTGTAGGGAAGTCAAAGGACTTGGAAAAAAAATCATACTAAGGGAAGTGAGCCAGACCCAAAGAAACATAGATTCTATGGTTTCCTTAATTGGTAATAATTAGAACATGTCTAGGATAATCCTAGTGGAAGACCACAGTAGCTCAATAGCTATGTACATTCAATAGCTATGTACATATGAACACATAAGATGATGCTAAGCGAAATGAACTCCAAGTTTTGAAAATAAGTGGTTTATCACTGTTGTTATTTTCAATATACCATGTGAAATTATGCCATTTGCTTTTGTCTTTCTTCCCCATGTTTTACCCCTGATGTCACTGTAACTGATCTTGGTACCCTGGGTATTGTATATATGTTTATCAGAACTAGGGAAAGGAAGAGGAACATCAAAATGGAGAGACAAAGGCTAAAAGGGGAAACCAATGCAACAGGGATACTTACGAGACAATATGCTGTAAAGCAATTATACAATGGGGGTGGACTGGGGAGGGGGGAGGGGGGGAGAAAAACAAGGGAGGAGGTAACCGTTTGATAAGAAATGTACCCACTGCCTTACATATGAAACTGTAACCCCTCTGTACATCACTTTGGCAATAAATGAATACATAAAAATTTAAAAAAAACACCAGTTTAGCCATTTATTTATTACTTCAACAAATATACATTGTTAGTTATTTTGAAAGGATGGGTGCCAACAGCAGGCAGGGAAGAATTGCTTCTGGTCAGAGGAGGTAGGAACTAAGCATGTTCGAGCAGAGTCCTGTGGGCTTTGCTGTTCGGTAGCTTCTGGACTTCAGTTTCCTGCCCTCTGCCTTTGAACCTTACAACGCGTGCTTATTGAACAGGCAGCTCCGCATTCTCTGTCGGGCTGAGCTGGAATCTGGAGCCCTGACACTTGGGATGGGGGGGGGCGGATGATGGGAGGACCCAGTCTCAGCCCCTAGACACACCCTCGCAGTGCAGTGCTCGGCTTCACAGAGAAATCAGACAAGCCCTTCCTCTGAAGATACACACGGGTCCCTTGAAGATAGCCGGCCGCTTCTCTTCACAAGTTCTAGTTTCAATAATGCTGAAAAACCATGTCCCCAGCACACACCAGAAAGGGAGTGTTCGTGCTGGCCCGTGACCCGAAGTTCACTTGGACGCCTGCAACCCAGCACTGCCGCCGTGCCCAGATGGGCGTTTAAACACCAGGCACCCGGCCCAGCAGGCTTCATTCTGGAGGCCCTTCTCCACTGCCAGCCCGAGGCACCGTCCCGCTGGGCTCCTAATCTCTTCCAGTCCAGGTCTCTAAATGTTCCTTGAGGAATTTGTGTTTCATCAGTCTTTCCATAGTTTATCTCAGTCGTTGAAAACAATGAGAGTGGAATGCATTGCCTAGCCAGTTGGGTGGAGTTCTCAAAACTAAGTTCTGGGCAATTTAGATTTCTGCCTTTCTGCTGTCTCCCCCTCTGCCGAACTTACCTCTTTCCTAAAATAACTCCTTTAGCCTAAGAACAATGTCAAGCCAAAATCACTCCAATGGGCTAATCAGGCTCAGCTCATCACAAAGTATTCCAGCTGTTAAGATAACGCTTCTCAAGTAGCTTACATGATTGCAGTTCATAAGGATTTCCACATTTCATTCCAATAGCACTCTGGTTTTGTTCCTCTTGCACTATCGAACCTGTTTCTTTAAAGTGCTTTTGTAAAATGAAGTCAAATGTCAGCTAACTTTAATTTATTTTTAATCCTTCCATTCTCTTTCCAACTTGTTCTTTCTCAAGTTGGCACGCGGGAGCAGTTCCCGGGCGGGGGGGGGGGGGGGGAGGGGGGCACTTGCAGCCCACAGGTTTCCAAAACTATGCCTAAGGCAGAGGGGACACGCCCTGCCCGGGGCCCTTGAGCTCCTCCAGTCAAGCTGCAGGCAAACGAGTAGAAACAACGAGGCCTGGCAGGGTGTGCGAGATGCCATCATCCCGGGAGACCCAGCCAAGGTCTCCAGCTCCACTGCACGAATAGCATTGTCTTTCAGCAATCACACGATTGAGGTGGTCCAGCTTGATCCACACACTCCTTTCTGTCCTCGGTGGAGGGCTTTCAGTGGGCATAATCCTCACGCAAACTCCCTTTAAGAGCTTCTCTGCCAGGACTCACTTCCAAACCCTGAGGTTTTTTTCCCAGATGCGTGCTTGGAATTTGGGAGTGAAATCTGTTTGTGTTAGCAGCGTTCTTGTGTTTGATTTGGCCTGGGGTAGCTTAAGGGCTATTAAGTGATGTCTGAGTGTAGGAGAAGGAGAGATGTTCCCCATGCCCCAGTCATGAACAGGCAGGGAGCAGGTGTCACAGAAAGCCAGAGAGCCCGCACCCATCGTGCTCCATCATCCTTCCGAGTTCTTTTCAGGACTCGGAGCTGTACCCAGGCCTGGCGAATGCTAAGCCAGCAGGTACTCTACATCTCAAGCCCCCTGTCCCTCGGTTTTTGTGTTTGTTTCGAGATAGGAGCTCACTAACTTTGTGCAAGCTGGCATCACGTTTTTGACCCTTCTGTCTCCACCTTCCAAGTAGCTGGGATTAAAGGAGGCTCCACCGTGTTTGTCTTCGGATCCACTTTTAGCAATTATCTTCCACTTTAAAAATCACGTAGCCATTGTCATTTTCACCTTCGTCTATTTATTTTACTTACATATAATTAAAAGGAAAATGTCCTATTAAAATGTCAAGGAACAAAAAATATATACTTGGACTTGATAAATGATACAGGACTCTAGACATTTGCACAATGAGACCAAAGGAGGATATTCTTCAGAGATGATCACAAGGATTTGATAGCTATGGGCATAAGGTCTTATAAAATTGTGTTTATTGAAATGAACGCCAAGAAATGGAAACAAGAGGTTTTGTGTTATTTTGTTTCTTGTTTTTTTTTTTTTTCTCCTTTGTCACTGTTTTTTTTTTTTTTGGCCAGTCCTGGGCCTGGGACTCAGGGCCTAAGCACTGTCCCTGGCTTCTTCCCGCTCAAGGCTAGCACTCTGCCACTTGAGCCACAGCGCCGCTTCTGGCCGTTTTCTGTATATGTGGTGCTGGGGAATCGAACCTAGGGCCTCCGGTATACCGAGGCAGGCACTCTTGCCACTAGGCTATATCCCCAGCCCCTTTGTCACTGTTTTTGATTTCTGTACTTTTTGTCTTCTATGTAAGTTTATCTGTTTGGGGGCGGGTAAGGAGAGCACAAAAATGATGGGACAAAGGGTGAAAAATGCAACCGTGATACGCACTAGACACTAGGTTGAAAAAGAATTACACTACTTGTGGGGGAAGGAGGCTGGGATGGAAAAACTGGGAGAAAACGGGGAAAGGGGTGACACTGTTCAAAAGGAAATGCACTCATTACCTGACTTACATACCTGTAACCCCTCTGTACATCACCTTTACCACAATAATACATTTTCAAATGTGAAGAAACACTATCTTCACTTCATATTGAGGACATTAAGGGGAATTTGAAAATGTTTGCCTTTTAATATTGAACACAGAGATTATATGAGCTTTATTGTATAAAACTCCTAATCTGATTTTAAGTAGCACTTGAAGATGTAAACATCAAAAATACAACGGACAGTGAATGCTTGCACTTCTTTCCATCCGCCGTCACCTGCACGCCAAAGGCCATTCCCCTCAGTGGAAGGAACAGAGCGCTGATGTTTATACAGATAGATAATGCATATACATACATAGCAGTACGCATGTATCATAATATAAATACATAGCAATATGTTGCAGGGTAAAAACATGCTCCTGAATATTTTGTATGATTGTAACATTAATTATATATAAATGTATATATATATATATATAATAGCTAATTAGAAACATTAATGTGAAAGTCACAGAAAAAAAAAAAAAAACATGAAAGGCCATTTTCCCTAAAGGCATTTTTTTCTAAAATCCTTTTGGTTTTTTGAATGTTAAAATTCCCTTATACAGGGTTTGTATCTTTTAAACAAACTGTTCTTAATTTTACTTTTTGACGGTTAGGACAAATTAGGTACCTTAATTATTTTTTAAAGATGTTTTAATTTTTATTTTTGCCAGTCATGGGGCTTGAACTCAAGACCTAAGCACTGCTCCTCAGCTTTTTTATTTTGCTCAAGACTAGCGCTCTACCACTTGAGCCACAGCACCACTTCTGGAGTTTTCTGTTTATGTGGTGCTGAGGAATTGAACCCAGGGCTTTGTGCATGCTAGGCAAGCACTCTACAACTAAGCCACATTCCTAGCCCTGTTTTAAATTTTATTCAACTAATAAATGTTAAATTTGAAAAACATTGGTAAGCATTTAAATTTGTTTCTTTGTTGATTTTGTTTAACATTTTGTCCGTTTGCAGTATGTTAATATTGAAGTCGAAAAAACTTGATTAAAGTGATTATCACAAACAACTTCTGATACTAAGTCATTAGTATGATCAACTGTGGCATGAAAAAATTAACAGCGTTGCATTATGGATTGTTCTATGAATTTTCTTATTTGTATGTCCATTGTTCCTCTATGGAATGCATACATTAAAATCATTTTGGCCTCATTAACATGCCCTGAGCTGAATAGTAAATGTTTTTAATGCTCTAATATCTGTTTAGTGTTCAAAAATGAGTACTGTGGAGGAGGAAATAAACAGAGGCGATCTTGCCTTGGTGAAATGCTGTCTGTTTGGTAAACAGGTGTTGCAAATACCACATCGAAGGGGAAATGTGTTGATGTGAGCGGAAACTTCTCTTCATCCCATCCTGCTTGCAGCCATGAGAGCAAAGGGGCAGCTGAGGAACGGGAAAGAAACAACTGGGGTGTGGTCCCATGTGTGCACAATTAGTGTCAGAAACGCTAGTCGAAGCACAAAACAGAACTGCGGCAGAAAGGATCCTTAACTCTGAAAGGCTGACGTGGGTATTTTCTCGGGAGCTCGCGGTGAGCGCGTTCATCCTTAGGAAGGATACACATGTCCCGCGGCAATTACACAGAAATGCACAAACTCATCCTTGGTTGGCAAGGTGTAGTTTGTTGTAGACACTCAAGAAAAACAACAAGTGCCCGTCTCCAGCTTTCGGGTGGTACGGTTCGAAGTGTAGGGCAAAGGCAGGTGGAGTTTTGTTTGCCTGGGAGGAACGATTCCCAACAGCACGATCTGGTGAGAACCACTTTCGTGGGGTGCGCTCTCCTCACCCTACTGGAGATGCTCCCCGACATGTGCAAAATGGCAAGCGTTTGAGGTTACAGAAAGTCATCCGACTGGTAAAGATGATGTAGGAGGAAGAGGCCTTGCTACAGGCAGCGGCAGGGGTGCGGCTGAAAAGCTACAATGGAGGCATGAGCCATCGGAAACTTCTAGAGAGCAAGGCTGCTGGGAAAGGCAGAGTGCCGGCTTCCCTGCAGATCTGCGCAGCGCAGCTGGACTGTGGTGCGCAGAGCCGGGGCCCCCCGTGAGTGGCAGCTTTGGTCATCCACGTGTCAAACAGTTCATGTGCTTTCCAGACGGACAATTGTTTCAGGAACGTTCAAAAGAAAACAGAGACGACAGAGGACTAGGGAATGTATTTTTCAACTATGAAAGAAAGCAAAATAAATAAATAAAACTATTTAAAATAAGACTCTATCTGAGTTACTTCCCTCCCGAGCGACTGAGGAACAGTGTGACCACGGAGGGAGGCACACGGGGCAAATCCTACAGTTCCCATTAGAATCAACAGGCAGGGGACACTTTCATCTGAAAGCTACACCTGTTCTTGTCTTTGCACAGTAAATCGTAAGGACGCGGCAGGGCACCGTGATGAGAGTTCCCACAGCAGGAGGGTTCTGCACACTTCTTGCCTAAGCATGCTCTGCCCAAACTGGCCAAGCACCCACGACGGGGGAACGGGAGGGAGAGGCAGATTTAAGCTCCTTAACACGAGAGAGAGAGAGAGAGAGAGAGACAGAGAGAGAGAGAGCAAAACACCGAAATACTGCCTTTTGAATGCCCAAGATGCCGTGAAGCACTGAGGTTGTGGTGTAGCACTAGGGACATGGTGTAGCACTGAGGAGGTGGTTTAGTGCTGACTTGGTGCAGCACTGAGGAGGTGTTGTAGTGGTGAGGACTTGGTGCAGCACTGAGGAGGTGGTTTAGTGCTGACTTGGTGCAGCACTGAGGAGGTGGTGTAGCACTGAGGCGGTGGTGTAGCACTGAGGCGGTGGTGTAGCACTGAGGAGGTGGTGTAGCACTGAGGAGGTGGTGTAGCGCTGAGAAGGCGGCACGTTCCACTATCAGATGCATTCTTTTGAGAAGTCAGCCATTGGTTTTATCGCGGATACTGTCAGCGTTAGTGTCGTCTTCGGTTACAGGTTGCTCTGTGGGTGACAGTCTTTTCCTTGTCTGTGGTTGGGGGCCATTCAGGGGTGATGGAGGTAGGAAAGTTGTGTGTGTGTGTTCACATTTCTTAACTATCCCTGCGTGGGTGGACAGCTCTTCAGGGAGCCGAGTTCGAGTTCTACGTGCACTGTGAAAGCCCTTCCCGTGGGTTCCCTTCCCGGGTTGCTTCGGCATCCTTCACGCCGCCTTCCTCCCACCACGTATCCGCGCACAATATGCCCAGGACGTCCGAGGGTCCTGCGATCTCCCCAGCTTTTGCTGTCTGAGCCTCGGCCTTTCTTGATACACATTTCTTTCTCCGGGTCATGCTGGTGTGCCATGATACACATCTGTTGAGCTTTTCAGCTACGCTTTTCATTCTGCGATTCTTCTCTGTAGCGTCCGGGCTTTTCGGGTTCAATTGCCCTTGCGCCTGTCTCACTTTGAACACAGAAATTATTCATTGAAAGCCTTAGTTTGGGGCGATTGGGGAGGAGGGAAGGTGGGAGAAAAATGAGGGAAGAGGTAACAAGTCTGACAAGAAATCTACTCACTACCTTACACAGGGAGCTATAACCCCTCTGTACAGCACCTTGACAATAAAATTAAATTTTAAAAAATAAAGCCGTAGTTCGTTTCCTACAGTAGTTTCCAGCCATGAAACAACTTGTCATTCCCTCCCCCCCCTCCCCCGCCTTGGAGCTGCCTCCTGCCATACTTTGTAATATTTAGGAATTCTAGTCATTACACCTAAAAAAAAACCTTTGAAGAGCTTTTGGTGAGGATACCCACCCGAGACAAATTACCTCATATTCCAGGAGACAGCCAGAATTCTGGCCAAGCATCTCTGACCGAGACAACCTATGGCTGACTTCCCTCAGATATCATAAGGTTTGGGAGCTGGCAAACCCACCCCCCAAAATGTGTGCAAAACCCATACCCAGCGCTTGCCAGGGCCTCTCCTTCTGGGACCTCCTTTTCTCCAGCCAAGAAGCAAGACCGCTCACAGCTTTGCCTGATTTCCACTTTTTGCTCTTGCTCTGGGTCACTAGATGAATAAACAAGGGTCCAGATGGTGAATAGCTCGCGTCTCCTTGGCCACGGGCAAGACCCTCGGACCGCAGATCCCGGCTCCCTCTCAAGTCTCCACTTCCAACTTCCGTCTTCTAAGCCCCAAGCACCTGATGGCCGCGGGCCTCTCCGTCCCTCGTTTCACGGTCCCTTGTCCTGACGTCACCACACGCCTCTTCCTCACCAATGTTGAGCACCAGTTAATGATGGGAGTCATTTGCAGCACAAATCATGAGATGGATGGGTTCTCACACAGTGTGCAAAGGAAAGAGAAGGGTGCGGCCAGTGCCTGCTCACGCCCGGCACCCATCGGAAGTGGCTGTAATGTGGCACCGTCGCGGTGTACCCTATCAGGGACTCGATTGATGAATGGGTCCTGCCAACGTGCGGGGGGGGGGGGGGGGGGAGGCAATCCGGGCCAAAGCGAGTCCTGAAAGCGGTAAAGCCAGAGTAAGGCTGCAGACCGTTTGTTATACTTGACCAGTCTGATGAGATAGAAAGGCGTAACGGCGGTTGGGCAGGCTGCCTCGTACCTGCACTAACGTGACAACAATATTAAACACTTGCCAAGCTTGCACGGCCTGGGGCGAGGTGCCATACAGACCTTCCTGGGCTATGACTGAATGAAAGGGCCCTGCGTGGAACAGCACTTAGGCCTAGGGTTTGTGGCGAGTCCTGTAAACTCCGCAACCATTTGTTCTTCCGCCCTACTACATTGGTGGAAGAAAGGCACACATCTTCACCAGAACTCCAGAGGCCTGGCAAGCGCTCGCTGCTTCTGTGAAACAAATGGTATATTTTTTTTAATGCACTCAGCCTCATTTGCTGAGATTTCCACAATTTATACAAATAAGACATTCTGTATAATCACACCTCCGCCTGTCCTGAACTTACCTCAAAAGCTGAAATCCTTTCCTGCTTAAGTATAACGTTAACGAAGGAAGTTTTTTGAGCAAAACAGAATTCCCACTAATGAACAATGTAAAAAGTGGATTGTGTGTCAATAGGAATGCACCGCACAAGGCTGAGTTCACGCATTGAATTATTTCCTGAAGGAAGAGAAGAGCTCCAGAAACCCCCTCCCCACCCCATCCTGACTTTATGTGCCAAGGGAGGAAAACATTTTTAAGTCATGCAAAGTTCTGTTGGAACAGAGTCGACCTTTCACACCATTTGTATTAGGATCTAAGATGATACCCTAAGGTGCCGAAGCACCACAGTGAGCTAAACTCATCAGAGACAAAACTAGTGAATTAAATGGGTCACCACTCAATGTGGTCAACATAAGCTGCACTGGACATGAACATCGTGAAAAACATCTAAAGCGAGAAAAAAAATATTGAAAAAGTAATTATTTGCCAAATCATATAGTAGCCAAACTCAGTGGTATTGGGATCTGTCGATATCTGAAAAAGGCTGCAGAACTATAAAAGGTACACTAGAGTAGACAACAAATAAAAGGAACTAGAATAGGTGATGTCTTCCTTCCAGGTTTGTGTGGTTGACAAAAGCATCCGTAGTGCACCTCAACACAGGGGTCATAACGTTCACATGTCAGTGCTAATTCCTCCAGCTGCAATCTGAGTGCTAAAATGCTACTCATTAGCTGGGAGGAGAGACAGGGTTTGTGAGAGCAAAGGAACGTTTGAAGTTGTGATGGTTGTGTCACTGAAAGAGAAATCCTTCCATCTGTGCTTAAAAGTGCAATGCTCTCAAATTTAAGAAAGCCCATACAAGAGAGTACTAAAAAGGGAGAAAGTGATAAGAAACTATACAGAAATTCTATCTACGGCAATACTTTTCCAAGTGAGGTGACACTTCAATAACACAAAATGCATTATGATTTCAGTGTTGGTATCTTACATAATAATATAAAATGAAACCTTAATATTTTATTTGGTTTTATATCATCAAAAATCTTCATTCAGTATACTACTCTTCTGCAATAAAATTATCTTGCACTTAAAATTCTTTAGTAAACGTTACTCATGTTCTATTTCTCTCCCTGTATATTCTCAAGGTTTATACTCAAATACCATGAGGAAGCCCTTAAAACGTAAAACTACAGAAGTTACAGAAGTTACATAGAAACTGAGAAATTCCTTCCTTGGTCAACATGTACAGTACAGCCGAACACTGAACGCTAACCATATTTTTTTTCAGCATCTTTTTAAAGTACTGTTATTATGTTTAAGTAGTTGCACGAAGGGCTTTCCAAGGTCCCTTTGTGTGTTCCGTGCTTGTGGTCCGTCCTCTTTCCATCCTCTCCCAGGCATTCCAATCCCAGCAGCCCTCTCGCCTCCTGGTTCCGTCTCTCCATGTGCACAGTGAGCGTGATGAGGGCAGCCACCCTTGCGTCTTTCCATTTGTCTGCACCCCTCCGACGCCCAGCTCCCTTCAGACAAGACATGCTTCAGCTCTTGGGTACTCATTTTGTTAAATTGTTTGTCAATTGTTCGGGGGTTATGCTGTGGAAGTATATCCCTGCACAGACCGTCCTTCAGACAGTCTGATCATGTACACGTGCATTTCGCCCGGCATGTGTTTTCAAGTATGTTTGTATTTTAGATCTAACTTCCACATAGGACAGAAACCGTGCAACCTCGTCTCTGAGCTGAACTTACTTCATTCAACATCATTTTTTCCAGGCCTGTACATTTTCTGGCAAATGGCATACTATCATTCTTCCTGCTGAACGAATAGAATTCCGCAGTGCCAGCCAGGACGCCCCCAGTCAGTACTAGTGAGGACCAAGAGGTGGAAACGTCTTGTCGGGTTCTGACGCAGACAAGCCCAGGGAAAGGACGCTTGGTGGACAGGACCAGAGAACCCACACGCGGTTCCTGCTTCTTCCAGTGAGTGTCTGAAGCTGCGAGGCGGTTTTGAAATTCCGTCTCCAAGTTAGGCAACAGTTGTGGATGTTTTGAGTCATTAGGAAGGCGTTTTTTCCTGGAAGTCCTTGAGTGTTCATACAACACACATCTGTCCCACATCTGCCAGGAGGAAGCGTGTGGCCACTGAGAGAAAATTGCTTGAGGTTTGTGAACGACAAACCCTCGGTGACAACTGGCGGAAAAGAACTTAGCTTCACTTTTGTGGGAGTTATGTTTTCTGGCATGAGGAAAGGAGTATTTCAAATGCACATGGAGTCACACGGGTCTGGTTCGCGGAGGCCAGCTGGGCAGAGAATGACTGTCAATTGTTCTGGCTTGGCTCTTCTTTCCCCCCCTCAGTCTGTCTGTCCACTTGGGGTCATTCTGGTGCAAGCCAGTGAAAATGGCCTACAATTTATAGACCCCTGCAGAAAATGCTGCCAACGTTTTGTGGACAGGGGAACAAGTCTCAATCTATTCAGATAGGAAATGTCATAATCCTATGACCTAGCAAATACGGGTTGGGATAGTTATCTCTACCAATATACTTTTCCGCAGAGAAGCTGAGCCGATTGTCAATGCCTGTGTACACAGCAGGGATTTGACCTCGGGAAGTTGTGGTGACCAGGGCTTACCACGTGGCTGTTACAGGCAGGGACCCAGGAGTCAGGGAGACGGAGGAAGAAGGAACTGGGACCTGCAGCGTCAGCCTGACCAGGAGGAAGGGTGGACACCTTCCCGGTCCCTCCCCACCACACACCCCCCAAGCCTCCTCACTATTTGGGGGTTGGGGACCTAGAGGAGGAGCTGCAGGTGTCATCGTGGTGCGAAGGGCATGGAGAGGAGAGGCTGCGGCTGGCGTCCAGCTGTCACTGGTCTGTCTGTGGCCCCGTTCCTGCCCCCCGCCACCCCGGGCCACAGGCAGGGACGTATGTGTCTTGTCAAGTCTGACCTTTAATGAATGGGCTCGTGTAACACAGCATCCACAGTCCGCAAGGGGAAGGGAGTGAGGGACATCGACCCCCAGCAGCACTTTGTGTTGCGCAGCTGGGGTTGAAGAAAGATTCACCTGAGCAGATGCGGTGGCATTTTGGACTGGACACTCTAGCCGAGGCTTCAAGTGACCCACAGCCTGTATGCAAGCCAAATCTTCTGCCATCCATCTGAGAGACAGGCAGGCCTGACACAAAGCAGGGGAGGTGGAGAGCAGCCTGGGCAGTACAGCGTGAGTGTCCCCAAACCACAACAGCAATACACACACACACACACACACACACACTCACACACACACACACAAACCTGGCTCTGATCAGAACTAACTTGTGACACTGCTGAAACTGAAAAGGAGAAACTGAAAAGGAATTTATCTCTAAGGCTTGCGATCTGCGCCCGGACGTGAGGTCAGGGCTGGGCCTTCAGCTCCATGGTTGTCCTTGTCCTACAGACAGCACAGGACTGCCGACCCCCCCCCCCCCCCGCATCAGCTGTCTATTGGATCCGAAATATTCAGGCAAAATGAGCACAAATTCAGCTAATGAGCCTCTTGAATGAATTCCTTTCTTGTTTTCTCCCCAGTGAAAGCGAATCTGCTGTTCAGCTGACGTTTTCAAACATTTGGCTATGGAGATGCACTTTCCAGTCTTTGTCTTGGCTGTGTTAGACTTCTACATCAACTCAGCAAGATGCCCTGTGGAGAATTAGCACATCCTAAGGTTCCGGTGTCTCGAATCTCAGGAAAACAATTCAAGGCTTTGAATAGTTTACCTCGAAGCAGATGTGGATTCTCCAAATTACTGATAGATGGTATAAAAATGAGGGATGTTTTAGAAGTTGCATCTATTATTTTAAATTTCTTTTATCTATTCCTTCAAATCCATTCCCATGCCACTGTCCCCATTAATATGGAAGAGTCATCTTGCCTTCTTTCTCTTTCCTTTGGTTTCCAGACACAGAGGAGGATGGCAAGACTGAATAAATCATCACATATTCCATATGAAATTCTCCAGTGACAGCCTTTCAGAAACAAATTAGGGGCCTTGAATATTAAGTGCCACCAATCCATGACTAGGGGAAGGTCAGTTTCAAGGATGAAGAATTGAATTGAATTGAGTCATTGGTTTCACTCACGTGAAAAAACAATTTCAGCAAGAAGCCTTTGTTATTTGTATATCTAATTAGGAACAAAGCCACTGCCCTCCGGTAGCATCACATGAAAACCACGAAGAGAGGCAAACCCTTCCCCCATCTCCCTCTCTCTCCCACTTCCCCCCTATTCTCTGATCATGAATTTCAATGCCAGTGGCATTGTTTACAAATAGCACAAGCAAACACAGTCTGTGGCTAATGTTCAGGAGCCTTTCCTGCTTTTGCATTAGTGATGATTTTCCAAGTGCAAGCTCTTCATCATTGGCAATGGTACTCTGTTTCACGGGAAGAGGATTAAAAAAATCACACAAAAGTCTTGAGAGTCAGAAAACAACCTATCTAGACAATTTTTTCTAGTGCTGTTAAAATTATGCATACATTTGAAAATGATGCGTGACCGTAATTACTCCTTTGCTATTCGTTCCTATGGGCTTGTTTATAAGATCTTTGAGGTCTGACTAGGTCTAAATGCGCACACAGCAGTCTCCATCGTTGGAGATATGAAAGAGTGTTTCTGAATAGGAAAAGCATCTGAATCATTTAGGAATACATCTGTATTCTTACAGATGTATCCTGGGGTAAGTCAATAAGGCAATTGTGTAACGTCTTGATGATTAAATATTATGGATAAGGTGTATACAGCTGTCTGATACTTTCAGTGTGTGTTTGAAATTTTTCATCATAAAACATAAAATCAGTTCATTTGCTTCAGTCAATCAATGTCTTTATAAACAGAAAACTTTAAACCTCAAACACAGAAATCCAATTATCTACCAATTAATCCTGTCGTGTCTGTACTGGTAAAGTTTGAAGATATATTAAAATACCTAGGCTGTGTCCAAACATAGACTAAGAGCTAGCATGGAAGAACCGTCAGAGCTCAGTCAGAGTTCTAGAGTCTATAGCGTGCCCACCGAAGAAATGTTACTCTCTACTATTAATGTTCATTTAAAAAAAAAAAAACTAAAACACAATTCTGATTTCTTGTATTTGCTGCTAAGTGTCTTACTTCCTTTTTTTAAGCAAAGTCTCACTAAGTAGCCTAGGCTGCCCTTGAACTCTGGATCCTCCTGCTCTAATCTCCAGGTGTTAGGATTATGCAACTTGCATACTCCTTTATTAGCTGAAAATATTGAACAAGAGTCCTCAGAGGGCTGTCTGATTCCCACAAGCCCTTCCCCTCCCCCACCTTGCCACCCATCCGGTCATGTGATCTGAGGTTCCTAGACCGCTCGCCATTCCATTATTTCAAATGTCCCATTTCCCTGATTTAAACAAACAAACAAACAAACAAAAACCCACGAATTGACTAAACTGCTCATCCCTGAAGCCTCCATTTTCTGAACCTCTCTGGAAAAGTTAAATATTTCTGCCACCCTATTGCTGCCTGCCCTATATTGCAGAAGACAGAGAACGGGTCCACGCGTTACATGATCTAGAAAGACAACCTGTGTATTGCTCCCTTTATTCCCTTAAAAGGTAATGTTGATGTTGTTTTTATTATCTATCCTGCCGAGCATTTTCTGAATTTACATCTCATCCTGGTACTGGGCTCAAGCTACTTACTCTCCAGTGTATTTTTGTGTCCATAGCCAAATGCCAGCACTGTCCAGTTCTTTTTCTCTTCCCTTTTGGTCCCAGGGTGTGTACGTTAAACAGCACAGAGGCTCTCGGATGAGCAGGTGGGCACCTGCGACACAGCAGGGAGAAGCCACGGAAAGAAAGGGCATGCCTGCAAGGAAGTCACGGAACTAAAGAGCGGTAGGAAGGCCCCAGGACTGTGCTTCTAGCTTCATGATGCCATCCTACCCCATGGTACCTTCTTCCAAGACTCTAAGTATTCTTTAATAAACACCATTTTAAAACCAACAAGTAAAGGATCCAGAAACGACCGAGACCCTCGTGGTTAGCACTCCTCTTTGAGCCTCTTAGGACTGCACTTAAAGAACGGATAGAACTCACGTGGCCAGTGAGGTGGGAAGAGGTTCCTGGGACAGGGGAACAGGAGCTGCAGAGCTGTTCGGCCAGAGCTCAAGAGTCCAGGCTGGGGTGGAGGGAGCAGCTACAAGAAGAAGAGCATCGGAAAGGAAGGCGCACAGGGAAGCTACCACCAGGGCCAGAGAAAATCCGGGAGTCTCGCACACAGGGCACGGGACACGACTCCCAGGCACCGCAAGAAGATCATGAAAACAGCATGTAATGCACCTGACCCCTCTCCTTGTAACATCCTGATGGTGTGATTCATTGCACCCCTCTCCTTGTAACGTCCTGATGGTGTGATTCATTGCACCCCTCTCCTTGTAACGTCCTGATGGTGTGATTCATTGCACCCCTCTCCTTGTAACATCCTGATGATGTGATTCATTGTTCAGGATAGTTTTAGTAATTTCTGATGCGTGATTACACAGCGGCACTCCCCTTCTGTCCTCTAGAGTCTGGATTTTCTAGATTCCTAAAAGACAAGGTGAAAGTCGGCCCGCAAGCCCTCACCAGCAAGCAGGTGACAGCATGGACGGCCGGGGGCCCAGCTCCTGTCCACGGCAATGCCACGCGGCTCCCTTCTCTTCTTTCCCAAGTCAACGCTTACCTGCACGGGAGGTTAGACCGGATCTTTTCATACAGCATGTGTGTGCACGTGTATGTCTTGATATCTGGACAAAATTCTAGGCGGAGGCCTCTTCCGTACCTGTCCTGTTTGCAGTAAATGCTTTGCTGTTGTTTCTTTCAAGATAATATTTTTCCAGCCAGTTCTGGGTTTCTGCTCTGGTCCCAGCCATGGGGATGCAGCAACCTGAATGCAGATCACAGGCAACCCTCCAGGTAACACCGTGGGACTTGTAGCTGAAGGACTGAAGATCTCGTGGTCACGTGAAAGACTTCTCCGGATGATAGACAGTGGAGGAATACGTGATAGAGCAGTGGTCCTCACCGGATGCTGGGCAGATGGAAAATGAACTATACAGCTTGTGGATAATAATTCTTTAGCCCAGTTTGTTTCAATGCCAGCAAATATTTGATTCTATGAAAACCATACGTAGTGGACGGACGCCCTTTGCTTGAAGGGCTGGTGAGAATCTGAGCGGAGTCTCGGGGAGCAGTATGCACGGAACATTTCCCAGGCAGCCCTGGGCCCTGGGCCTGGCAGCGGCAGAACGGGGCTTTGTAGCCTGTTCCTGCAGTTACTTTATATGCAGGCCTAACATGGGCATCCAGACAGGTGCAACTCCGGTGGTTAATTTGCCTAACTGAAGTTGAATGTCGACAGGGAATTAATTGTCACTTAGAGAGTAATGAGTCACTGGGATTCAAACCATTCACGGCATATTAGGCTCTATTCTGGAGTGCCTGTCACATTTAAGTCATTCAACAGTGAAAACAAACAGTAGTGAATTTTATAAAAACTGATACTTCGGGGTGAGGAATATATTTCCTAAACTACCAAATAGAACCTATCACGAAGCTCGCAAACACTTTTCATAACCGAAGAGTCTTTGTCAGTCAGACGCTGGGTTTCATAATATAGCATATCTTACTGGGAATTTCCTGATTCTAGGAAATGCTTTTGCTTACACACGAAATATTTCCATCTCTTCTAACAACTCTATCGTGGGTAAGCATATTGCCAAAGACATTCTTTCAAATATCGTGGCAAAGGGTGACCCAAAAAGCTAACTAGACCTGGGCAGAAGAACTCAGAAAAAAAAAATATACTCAGATATACTCACATTTATGTTCCTGGAGTAGTCACAGTAGATATTTCTCTATATAAATCCAAACTTAGTAAAACATTATCAAAAGTTAGAATTACTAAACTATTACATTCATCTCAGTTCTAAAACAATCATTTTTTTATGCCAGTCCTGGGGTTTTAACTCAGGGCCTGGGCACTATCCCTAAACATTTTCACTCTGGGTTCATGCTCTACCACTTGAACTATAGCTCCACTTCTGTTTTGTCAGTGGTTAACTGGACATGAGTCCCACCCACTTTTCCTGCCCAGGCTGACTTGGAACTGTGATCCTCAGACCTCAGGCTCCTGAGTAGCTAGGATGACAGGCGTGAGCCGCCCTCTCCTCAGGTGATGTTCACAATGTAGGAAAGACTGACTCCAACAGAGGCCATTCTTGGTGGTAGACTCGGCCCACTGTCTGTTGCCTGTCTGAAAGAGTGTCCTTACAATAGATTCAGCCCAGCGGATGGCAGAATAAGCGATTCCATGTGAAACACTGTTCCGGCTTGATACAAGTCACAAGAGGCCATGAGCCTGAACTACACTTAACAGGCCAGCTCCGAGAAGGGCATGCTGCCATCTGTTTTCTTTAAGGCAATCATATATAGCTAGCCAACTGGTGAAAGAAGAGCGTTTGTTCTGCCACCTTCGCATGCTCGGTGATCGCAGAACTGCCGACATTATTATCCTGCCAGTGTGCACAACTGCTCGCCAGCCTCTCATCCACTTGGATTTTCTGTCACTTTGCAATGGCCGCACAGGGAACCGTTAGGATGACGCGAAGCTGGAAGGCTGGAGCACTGTGAACGCTGTCTACATTGTTCTAAGCACTGCGGCTGCTATCCTGTGGCCACTGACAAGCCTGCGTTCAGATAGAGGCCGAGCTTGCTGCTAAGTAGATGAATAGCACCACAGGGGCACTTCTACTTCAGTAGGTTTGGCACAACTATATGAAAAAGTGATCATGTTACTTCTACCAGCACATACACACACACTCGCACACACACACACATACATGCATATATGCATACAAATATGCACAAATACACACACGCACACACACACATGCACACACACACATACACACACCATTGGAAATTTCTCTTGCTACTGCTAAGCACCAGTGCCTCACACCAATAATCCTCGTTACACTGGAGGCTGAGGTCTGAAGGACCACTGTTCAAAGCCATGCTGGGCAGGAAAGTCCATAAAACTCCATCTACAAAATCTCCATCAGTGTTGGAGTTTCTCAAGAGGTAGAGAGCAAGCCCAGTGAGCAAGTTAAGCAAACCTGAGGTCTTGAGTTCAAACCCTGGCACTGCCCCCCCCCTCCAAAAAAGGAAAGAAACTCCTCATGCTACCTCTTGAATATATTTTATTCATCATTCAAAGAATGACACATTAGCTATTTAGAGGTTCAAAGAGAAGTCTTCCAGTTGAACCTTATGTGAATAAAACACCTAGTAGTAATTATTTAGTAATACCAGAATTGCAAGTTCTAGAAGGGTCCGGATAAGAAAAACTGGGAACGTTCAGCTGAAGGAAAGGGCTGCATTAGCCACTTTCCTCAGTATCCCCTGGTGACCCAATACGTTGATATTGTCCTCAGAAGCCGGT
The DNA here is from genome assembly GCF_023159225.1 of Perognathus longimembris pacificus. Classification (NCBI taxonomy): domain Eukaryota; kingdom Metazoa; phylum Chordata; class Mammalia; order Rodentia; family Heteromyidae; genus Perognathus; species Perognathus longimembris. Next base: position 83,775,580 of record NC_063165.1, on the reverse strand, counting down.
GCTTCTGAGAAGTCAAAGAGGACCATAATATAACCGGTAGGCAATGAACCCAGTTTTCCCTGATTTATATAAAATTGGCTCTTGCCTGAGATCTCATTACCAAGTGCACGTAATCGTGTGGATGTTTAAATTGAGGAATGCATTTGTGAAAACAGAAGTCACTCTTGGGATTTTTTTTTTATCAGTTTGTTCATTTATCCACTGTCCAGGTTCTGGCTGATGCCCCTCCCCCACGCTCGGCAAAGTTACCATCACCCCGGGAGCACTGAACACACGGACTCCTTAGCTAGAACTGAAGACGCAAACACGCTGAAGCATCACCTGCACGCCAGACAGTTTGTCAAGCGAATAATTTTCCACAGACAACCCTTAGCTAGAAACAATAATGATTTAAATAGAAATTTAAAAACTGTGGAATCTGTAGCAGTTGCTCAATGTACTCTTTAACAATCAGATTTAAACACACGTAGTCTCCCATGAGAGAACTTGTATGCTTTAAATACACGTACTCGGCGACAGCTACCAGTTACTGAAGGCTTTCTCTACTTCAGGAATCATGATGGTCATTCCACTTCATTGACTCTTCACAGTAACCCCTTATAATCGAAATAAATTACAAGTGATTAGATAGAGCCAGATAGGTTGTGCCGCCCAAGTCAGACTTCACAAGAAGGGGCTAAACTCGAAAGTAGAATAAGCATAATCGTCTTGGAATGAAGGAGGGTCGACCCAGTCTCCTCCATGATGCAAAAACTCAGTTCGGCCATTATTTTCCTGAAAAGGCTCCTGAAGGCCCATACAAGATGCTGTTAAATATCCAGCGATGTTGCACGCTGGTGGCTCTAAATACTTTCACCATGGAAGCTAGCAAGGCTCTCCGCGTGACAAAAGGGGGGCCATACCCCTGTGTTCTGCCGTCGAGGCTCGCAGGCTTAGCTCACTAGCTACAGAAACGCATTTCCCCCAAATAATCGGTTTCACCGTGGCCCTCACGTGAAGAAAAAGCCATCACCTCAGAGGTCTGGTGCACAGGGCTGTGGGAACACGGAAAAGGTAAAGGAGGCTTGCTGTGTACCTGGGGCCGCGTCTCCCCTGTGTAGCTGGTGTGCGGAGGACACAAAGTATCAGGCTGCCTGTCCTTACTGCCTTCAGAACCAACCCTGTCAGTGTGTACACTCTCCTGCAACTCAGTACTTGTATATTTATAAATGAGATAGAGCTTCCATGTAAGAGACAGAACAGGCAACCTTTGCCTCGCTGAGCCTCGCTTACTATTATTTTTTTCCAGATCAATCTATTTTTTTTTCACAACGCAATACCATCCCTCTTGGTGGATGAGGAACGTTCCATTGTGCGCACGTGCTGCATCCTCTCCATCCATTTGTTCACTGCGGGGCATCTAGCCTGTTTCCACACCACGGCTGTGGTGAACAGTGCAGCAGTAAACACGGCTGTGCACGTGGTTTGTTTGTTTGTCTACCATATCCGGATGTGTTTTCTCTTGGATAAATGTCCAGGAATGAATTGCTAGATCACAGGGAATGGTATTTTCCCAGGGAATTCAAATGGTACGATTCCTTAGAAAAACCAGTTCACCATCTGAAAAACTGAGTCCCTGGAAACTGGTACTTCAAAGGGGAGGGGGGTGGGGGTGCGGGGAGGGGAAGGACGGGTAAGGAGTGGATGTGGAAGGGACGCGGAGGGTAAGGAGGTGGCACGATCCACGTGCAGCTCCATGACACTGGAGCTGGGTTGGGGGGATGGGGGAGGAGGATGGGGTGGGGGGTGACATCAATCAGGATGCACTGTGCTTACCAATGGCTGAAATAATGAGCACGTAAGCCTTCGTGAAAACGGTAAGGCGCAAACTTCTTGACTTCTCCGGAGGTTGCCAAGTAATCCCAGACCATAAAATCTATGCTCATAGTTTGTACGTTCCAATTTTCTACTGCCCTGTATTTTTCCTAAGTCGGAAAGATTTTGCTTCGGTTCTAAAATACCAAAAGGGCTGGGTCCCGATGCGCTATTATTCATTTTCCGTGCTGCTTTCCGGGTTAATGGGGGCCTTCTGCTCAGTTCTCGATAAGAAGCAGCAAACGCGAAAATCACCTGCTGCCTGGAGCACCTGCCTTTGCACCATCAGCATTTCCACACTTCCCCCAGGGTCCTCTCTTCTCGCAGCCATGTGTCTCGTCCAAGGGGTCATTAATATTAAACCGTGACTTCCAGCGACTGCGGATGGCAAAGCGCAGTCCGCTTTGTAAATGATCCGCACCACATGCCGTCGGTCCCCACGCGGGAGGCTCGGTGGCCCGCCCGCATCCCTGGCCCACTCCCTCTGCTGCTTCTGAAGGCTCACGTGGTTTCCTCATGATGAACGGGGAGCAGCTCATCACACAGAAAGACCACAGCAGCCCCCAGTCCTCCACAGCGGTGTCCTCCGGCCGCGTTTCTATAGATAAGAACAACCTTTCAGAGGAGAAGAGAGACAGGCAGGGAGACGTTGAACTATTTACTCAACGACAGGACGAGATCAACCGCTACTACACAGACATCCTTTAATAAACGAAGACATAATTATCAGTATATTCTTAAAGAGACATTCTTAGAGAAGAATTGAATTTGCCAACCCCACCACTGATGTCTAGTTAGCCCCAAAATGTATGACATCAGCTATTTCTTAAATGACTGAATGCGATTTTTGTCCGACTCCACGTTTCACGCGTGTTGAAGTTAACTGACCTTGGATCACCCCTCCGACCACAGAATCGACGGAAATGACTAAAGTACGTGAGATAAACATTTCCCAGTGCTAAGACACTGGTTTCACAAGACACTGGCCTGCTTGGAGGCCACCGCTGGCTAGAGGGGCCCGGCCCGCGCCCCCACAGACGGAGCCCGGCCCCAGGAGGCTCGTGGGAGGCAAGTGGAGAGGCAGGAGGGAGGCAGAACACGGGGCCTCGCTGAGGGCAGAGGCGATGGAGCTCCGCATGTGGACTTGAGGGGCAGAGTCACACAGAGGACTCTTCCGGAACCAGGCAGAGTCCCCTTGCAGAGTGCTGAATGCTGAGTTGCCCATGGATAGAACCAGGACAGAACCGGGAAGCACCAATCCTGAAGAGAGCAGCCACCGCAGCGACTGACGGCAGGAGAGGCAGGACCCACCTACCCTCCTCTCGCAGATGGTCGAGTCCTTCAAGTCCTTCAACCACCACTACCACCATCACCACCCCCAGAGCCTTCAGAAGACACCCCAGAAGGACAATGGCTGATAAATAAGCAGGGTCCAAAACAGAGGTCTTAAACTTTCTCATAGCCAAGCTTGAAATTTCCGCAATAGGATCCAACTGATCTTCAGACATGTTAAGCATCTGACTTAATACTGCTCCAGACACCTGAAGGCAGAACACAGAACCAGATGTCCAGAAACATCGCCGTCCTCACATGTAGGATGCAAACTGTACTGCTTCAGCATACAGAGCGGGATAGCGTGACTCTCGGCCAACACACAATCCGGAAACGAAAATAGAGCAATCACTCACAGAAGTGTCTCAATACATAAAGACCCTGAAAAACTACAATAGAAGCATGCTTGTGTTCAAAGGTTCAAGACAAAACATGAACATGATGAAGATAGAGAGACTGTCCTGGGCTAGGACTGGAGGCGTGACTCAAGTGGCAGAGTTACCCCCCAAGCAGAGGCGCCTTGATCTGGAAACCTGTCAGGAGCACAGGTCATGGAAACCTCTCCTCAGTTCTACCCTGAAATTCTTGTCATGCACAAGCAAAGGTCATGTCTCATTAGACAATGCCAACGTCATGAAATGGGAAATCAGTGGTTGCAGGCATTGTGCTGAAAGACATTTGATGTCACACACCCAGAGCAATGAGAGCTGGCACTAGATGGTACATATTCTGCTTTGATCTGAGAGCAACTGCACACACAAAGATGGGAAATCTCCAACATTGTTGAACCTGCATGCATAGAAGCCATTGCTCTGAAGAAAAAGACACAGGAGATATCTCACACAGTATGGAGCAGCTTTAAAGGACTGAAATGGAAGCCACAGAGTAACCTCGTTAAGTGTGTGTGTGTGTGTGTGTGTGTGTGTGTGTGTGTGTGTGTGTGTGTGTGTGATTGCTGGTTCTGGAGCCTGAACTCAGTTCCTGGGTGCTGTTCCTGAGTGTTTGTGGTCGAGATTAGGGCTCAACATTTGAGCCACAGATGCGCTTCCGTTTTTTGTTCAATTTGTGGTGGTTGGTTGGGGATAAGTGTCTCGTGGCCTTTGCTGCTAGGACTGACTTCATATGAATTTCAGATCTCAGCCTCCTGAGGATTACAGGTGTGAGCCACTGGTGCCTGGCTGTGATTTTTTTTTAAAACTGACCCTTAAACAACTGGATTGGAAGCTAACAATAGCACCTCTTGCACAGACGTGCTAGTGAGCTATTTACACCCTGTGTTTAACTCATGAATCAACTGAGAGTTAATGCATAGCAAGATTCAGTCACTCCCCTCTGTTTCTTTGTGTATCAGGACACAAGATAACTTCCTTGATATTCCATGGCATTTTCCTTGGTATTCCAAGGACTCTTCCTTGCTGTCCTGGAACCTTACAATGACTATAAAAGTTCCAGCACTGCACTCTGCTGTCACTACATGCACAAGTTATTTGATCAGGCTTGGGTAATTAGTGCTTCATTCTGTCTAGGAACTGTAACTTTTACTGTTGAAGGTATAAACCCAGTTGCTAATTATAATGATGAACTGAGCCTATTACCACCGTCAAATTTCTTACTGCGTAGATACAAACCAAGAAGTCATTTGATTGAGGGGTCTTGGTGGTCAGTTATGATACAGAGGTGAACTAAATTCAATGACTGCAGATTTATAATTTGATATTCTTACCTTACAATCAGTATTATCTACTAAGAAAAGAAGTCAAGCAAATGTCCTTGAACTAAGACTATATACACATATAAATGTACACACTCCCTTCTCTATGTCTCCTCTTCGTTGTAACTGCACCTCACTGAAACACACATGTGCATGTGTAACCAGCTGCGTAGCAATTAGCAGGCATGAGCACAAGAAATAGTGAATACACACAGATAAAAAGTGAACTTCTTTCCCTTAGTACTTCCTTTTCCCACTCTAGTCACTTATACAGAAAACTTTTTTTTGGCTAAAAAAATTTACTTCCTAACTAGGAGGAATTATCTTGGACTAGCGACCTAAATGTGCCATCTTCCCATCATTTTAAGAAGCAAACCACTATAGGCGTTTGCTGAACAAAAGACAAGAAGTCTGGGGACAGCACGTATTTGGCCACTGTCCTATCACTGGGAAAGTTCTTCCTTTCACCCCTCAGCGGGACAAAGAGCAGCATCACAATTCCAGAGCAGCCTTCCAGATGACACTGTGGGTCTCCGCTTGGACCAACAGAATCGACAGAGTAAACTAATGAGCATTTATAGACATCGTCATATTGGATACTGTTTGTGTTAGGGTCTACTTCGGTGCCTTCGCAAATTTTTTAAAAATATTCTTATTCTGAGAGCACAGTTATGTGTATTTGTAAAATATAATGTGATGAAAACCATAAATAAGAGAGGCAAGTAGCAGAAAATTAGGGATAGGTACTTATAATGCATTGTAATCTTCGCTCTCTGTTCTACATCAGTCATGTTTGCCTTGTAGCCAAATAATCTGTAATTAAACTTTACTGCAAATATAAGTCTTAGCAAAATGGACTGTCCTGGTCAATCAGTGTTTAGAAGAATGTAATCAGATTCAATCCCTTTCTCTAATGAACTTCACACGCGACTAACTTGAGCATTCTGCTTTCCGAGCAGGTAAACAACTGTGGAGAAGTCCCTGGATGTCTGGAGAAGGCTTCTCACTTTCTTCTGGAAAAAGCCAGTGTTGAGCAGCATGCCAAGGGCTCGGGAAGGGGGAAATCCCTTTGTCTGGTGGCTTCCGGAGTCATTCATTTATCGTGCCTCTGGTCTGAAGCGCATGGGAACGTAAGATTCAGTACGGCCGCGGAAAACGCACAGACTGAAAAGTGCATCTCGGGAAATTCACGGAGCAGTCATACAAACATAGGCGGAAATTAGGTTTGAATAACATTAGGTCCTTCACACATGCACATGAACAAGCACTCGCCAATGTGGCTCCTATTCTGAGCTCAGCTCTGCTGCTTGTGAAAGATAGGACTTTATAGCTTTTGTGTCTCAGTGATCTCATCCCCCAAGAGGAGTAATGGTGCACACGATGGAGCTCTCTAGAAGAGTTCGCGCAATGGTGCACACGATGGAGCTCTCTAGAAGAGTTCGCGCAATGGTGCACACGATGGAGCTCTCTAGAAGAGTCCACGCAAGTATTGACCTACACAGCCGCAGCTACAAACACACACCATGTTCTTCGAGTAGGCCGTCTGCAGCTTGCTGGAGTCGAGTTGCTCTGTGCCTCTCAGCTGTCTGTGGGGATCCCGGCACATCCTTTGTTCGCCTTCTAGAGCCAGTTTCCCAACTTCCCTTTCTGCGTGGCGTCAGCTGGATTCCCTGACAGCCTTTTCTCCCCGAAGCCACGCTGTCCTCCCCCCTTTTCCCTCTTCCCTCCACCAAGCCCGTGAAGCTCCTCTATGATTCTACGCTTTCTCCTTTCTAAGTGAAGTGAGCCGGAACCAAAGGAACATGGACTCTATGGTTTCCCTCATAGGGAATAATCAGCACAGCTCTAGGGTAGTCCTAGCAGAAGATCACAATAGCTCAATAGCTATGACCGTACGAACACATACGAGGATGCTAAGCAAAATGAACTCCAAGTTATGGAAGTAAATGGCATATCATTGTTGTAGTTACTTTCAACATGCCATGTGAAACCATGCCCTTCATTTTTGCTGTTGTTCTTCTTTTTCTGTATTCCCTTCACGTGGTTTTACACCTGATAGTAACTGATTTTAAGACCCTGGATATTGTATATACGTGTATTGGAATTAGGAAAGGGAAAGGGAACACCAAAATTGAGAGGCAAAGTAAAAAAGACAAACCAATGCAACAGCAATACTTACAGAACGTTATGGTGTACAACTGTACACCTCATGGGGGGAGGGGGAAGTGGGGAGGGGGAGTACAGAGGAAGAATGAGGGAGGAGGTAACGAGTTGCATAAGAAATGTACCCACTGTATGATGGATGAATCTGTCACCCCTCTGTACTTCACTTTGGCAATAAAATTAAAAATTAAAAAAATTGTTTTGAAAAAACACTAATGTTTTTCTTTATTGTTTATACCTTCAAAGTATATTCCTGATTCAACAATCCCAGAATATCTTCTTGGCTTATAAATATCACATTTATATCCAGAAATACACATGATGATAGATTATGAAAAAGATACCAACTTTCTTAGAGGTTGGCAGGAGGTATCTAACTTGTCAAATAAAGAACACCTTAAACTAGAGATGATTAAAATTTCGGACTTGATAAAGTAGTCCATCATTCAAAGTAGGGTTTAAATTAAGTGTGAAACTAGCATCATTCATCTATTGAAACAGGTGGGACATAGTTTCATTTAAAAAGAAATACAGGAAGTTAGGCACTAAAACTAACCGGTAAAATGTACACATTTTAATTATATAGCCTATTTATAAACCAGAGACAAACATATATATTATACATATTATATATGTGTATGTGTGTGAATGTGTGTGTATATATATATATATATATATGTTTCCAATTTCTTTCAAGTTTACTTGTAGGTGTAATTACAGATCGCAGATAATCTCTAGACTTCTTATAATATAACTTGTAATTAAAATATCCAGACTAACTCTCCATTAAGAGGAAATGTACTGAAGCACCGCTTCTAATGGCTGGCTTCCATGGATGAGCTCTTAAGAGAGAGCAACTTGTAGTGAGAAGGCAAGTCACCCACACGGGCTGTGTCTCGCAGTAACTCTCTCCCCTCGCGCACACACGCTCTTTCTCCCACTCACATATTTGATCCATTATCTGCTTTTCCCCTGCAATTTTATTTTGTTTTGTTTTGGTTTTTGGCCAGTCCTGGGGCTTGGACTCAGGGCCTGAGCACTGTCCCTGGCTTCTTTTTGTTCAAGGCTACACTCTGCCACTTGAGCCACAGCGCCACTTCTGGCCGTTTTCTGTATATGTGATGCTGGGGAATCGAACCCAGGGCCTCATGTATACGAGGAAAGCACTCTTGCCACTAGGCCACATCCCCAGCCACTCCCCTGCAATTTTAACTCACGATATGTGTGGGTGTCTTTAAACGTGAAGGGGACAATGGTGTGGCTTTATTTTCAGAGACCCAAATAAACCTTGCCTTTTTTTGGTCAGTGATTTTTGCCGCTTTGCAGTTGCTGAAACGAAAACTTAACGCTCGTTGAGACTTAGAAATAGTGACAAGATCCACTGAATCGCACCCAATCTCACGATACAAACACTGTGCATAATATAAACACATGCGGGGGTCTTGGCCTGTCAATTCATTCCCATATAACTGGCTTCCTTATAATTTATGCATTTTACGGGGCTGGGAATATGGCCTGGTGGTAAAGTGCTTGCCTCGTATAATGTATGCATTTTACGTCATAGAAATAGAACACAACTCCTATGCTGCTATTCTTCTGTTTCTGTTTTTAAATTTTCATTGGGAGAGCGATGACTCGATGTTGGTGGGAGGTGGATTTCATATAACTTTTGCTAAGGCTCGGATACGAGCCCTATCTGCGAAGGTGCGTGTGTTGAAGGCTGCGTTTCCAGCGCGGCAGTGTCCAGGGTGAAGCCCATGGCCAGTCGTTGGACCAAGAGGATTCTGACTTCATAAGTGGACTAATCCTTTCTTTGTCTGATTTTCTGAACTTCCACGGGTTGTACAGGGAGGCTTACCATTTACTACGGCCCCCTAGTGTGCGCCAGGCACTCCTCCCGTCTTTCCCCTTCCTGCCGCGCCCCACCCCCTGCCATTCTCCACCTGACTCCTCCATCCTTTTGCCCACTTGGGCTTCCTTCCGTCAGACATGACTTGCTGATGGCAAAACGGGAACCCTGCTCTCTGCCTGTCATGACACTGAAGTTCCTCTTTTTTTTTTTTTGGCCAGTCCTGGGCCTTGGACTCCGGGCCTGAGCACTGTCCCTGGCTTCTTCCCGCTCAAGGCTAGCACTCTGCCACTTGAGCCACAGCACCGCTTCTGGCCGTTTTCTGTATATGTGGTGCTGGGGAATCGAACCTAGGGCCTCGTGTATCCGAGGCAGGCACTCTTGCCACTAGGCTATATCCCCAGCCCATGAAGTTCCTCTTTAACAGTGAGGATTAAGTCAGCACCGGACAATAAAGAGATAAAGCTTTGTAAAAAGCAGTAGCACGTAATCTTAGGAAGGTGCGAGCTGAGGATATAAAGAGGCCTCTGAAATCCTGTAAATGAAACAGCCATGTGCCCACCGGCTTCTGGAGTTGGAGGCCAAGCGCACTGGAAAGCCCTGAACCCAAGAGCAGAGCTCGGACAGAGCTGGGTTTCCTAACTGCACACCCGTCTTATCCACCGGCAATGCCAGGAGTTGTGGGACGCAGCTGTCTGCCAGCTGTGTGCATTGTGGCAGAGCATCAAGCCCAAGCATTTCAAAGCACAAAGGATAGTCACTGCCACTATAGTTAAAGACGGCGGTGTGACTAATTGCATGAACTTCTCTCCCCTTTCAAAATACAATTGAAACATAAATAAATATGACTCAGAAGAATACCAGAGATGAAAACTATGTGTTTTAAGAGTCTGTCGAAAACCAGAGCCTATTTAAGGCAAATAACCAAGGTAATTTAACCATCATACACTTTACTTAATTATTCTACCCCCCCAAACCCTTCTATTGCCATCTTCTTCTACTAGACTTAAAAATAGCATTTTTCTTACCCTTTGTGATGTTTTTGATGCTGGTCTCTTTCTGTTTCTAACATTTTCTTACTTTCTCTTTAATTAATTGTAATAATTTAATGTTTTTCTAACATCTTCATCCTTTCTCTAATTAATTGCAATAGTTCAATATGTTTTGTTTCAAGCTGCTAAGCACACAATGTAATCCTGAGCTTCTGTAATCCTATGTCTCTTTACATACAAATCCCCTTATAATACACTGAATTAGATATTATTTGATTTTACCATTTCTCTCCAGACCGCTACTGTTCTGTGAGGTTTTACTTATTTCTGTATAAAAGTAAGTGTCCATTTGCCTTCCCAATAATTGTTCTACCTCATTCACATGCCTCAATACCAGAGAGGTAGCCCCATCGCTCAGTGCAAACTACGATCCCTGGCTAGTAAGAACAAAATAAACACTGGGGTTTGTATTCATTCTGTACGCATTCCCTTCCTACTGCCCAGTGGATGTAGTCCAGTCCAGAGATGCCCCCTTTCTCACCCACCATGCAGTGGGACCTCAGGATGAACTACACTCCAAGGAAGTAGAATACTTGCCGTCTACCACAACAAGCCAGTCAGCAGGACTGATGCCCCCCCCCGCCCCCATCTAACTTCGACTGTTCAGAATGGCAGCTGGGAAACGCTGATTTTTTTCTCAAGAGGTCAAATGGTGTCTACAGTGGTGTGAGACATTCGCAGACCACTGTCCGCAGTGCCACTGTCCTGGTGGAAGTGTGAAGTCTCATTTGTGTGTCTTGCCTAATTAAATTCTACCTGTGGCAGCAAGTGCCACCACTGCGTGGCTATAAATTAGAAATGTTAATTAGGCCAGAATACTCAGTGTTTCCATGCCTGGAGGTCCATTACAACAGCCATGTTTCTGAAGGCTTGAGCCAAAGTCACTTTGAACTGATCCACTCTCATTCTTCTGCCGGCCATCAGTGAATCCCAAATGCTCAAACCCAGGGCAGTGGCCCAGATCCCTTTCTATCCCTAGCTGAACGCCTGCTCCATTAGCGGTGTCATCTTACGTTATGTATCGTCCTGAAAACATGTGAAGTGTAAGAGCCTCAGAAATATGCGCCAGAATGGAATTTAAAAAAAAAAAAAAAAACACGGACTGAAAGCCAGGCCACGGCCGCAGGGTGGGAGACGCCTTTCTGTCCTTTCCACCCAGGCCGCGGCCTTCGCTGACTGAAACGACATACGAGCCGCTCATTCCCTTGCTACTGACCCGGTGCCGGTGGCAGCTGCTGTCCGTGAGCCCCCGGTGCCACCCAGGCCCGCCAGCCAGGGCCAGCCGCGCTAGCGAGAACGCGCGGAAAGGACCTGTGATCCAGTCCATGACCCGTCCCTAGCGGAGGAGGACGTGGCCACCGCCGCGGCTGTCGTGCCCGGAAGACTGACTTCGCCTGAGGATAAAAATGACGCTGGGGGGGCGGGTGGGGGGGAACAGAGATGAGAAAACGGGGAGCTGTCAATGTCACGGAGGCGCAGCACGAATCGCCCTCGGAGCCACACTTTCCCTTGTCAGCTGACAACCTGCGCTTATTGTTGTTTATAACTGGAAAGCACACGAAGATAACGGCCATTTTCTGCGTGAGGAATGCCAGTTCATTGGGAGGAAAATGAAAGGTGCCCTCGGGACTTTAGCAAAGTGCCTTCTTATCAAGCCTTTCAGGTGGAACTTCTGAGGGAAGGCAGTGCGCACCGGAGTGGACAGTGTTCTCAAACCGCTGTCCTGTAGGAAATACACGGGAGATAGTTATAAGAACTGCATGGGTTGGGACCCCCCCCCCCCAAACAAAAAAACAACACTAGAAGTGAGCCACCAGCACTGTCTTAAGGAGTATTTTTTTTTCCCAAAAGGTAGCTCAGAGGTTACAACTTTGAGTTCATAGCAGATGATTTGCCAAGAAGTAGGGTGGGGGAGGCCAGAGAGGGGAAGGAAGAGGCAGGAAGAAGATGCAGAACGCTCGGGACATTTAGGACACATGGTGCTGCGATGTGAAATCCTTTCTCAGGGCCTCTTGGTTCACCAGTGTGAATTCAGAACGTTCAAAAGAAGCATTTCCTGGGACGATCTGAAAGCAGAGCTCTTCATACTTAAAGCAGTTACAGGGAAACACTCTAATCATGTGTATACAATGAAAAGAACCAAGTACATATTCTTCTCTGGAGCAGTCACACAGCGGGATATGTGAGCATATGAAATGCCGAGTGTCTTCCAAACGGCCATCAGCCTCATTGCTCTGCACTACAGTTTTGACAACTGTATCTCTGGCCATTAGCTGCCTGGGCCTCCTCTCAAAGACTGAGGCCTCCACATTATTTAAGTAAAGAATACGGAGAAACAGGGGCCCGGTAGAAGCTGGCTTTATGGAAAAATAGGGGCCCGGTAGTAGCTGTACTGGGCAGAAGCGCACCTGTCTACACACAAGTTCGTGGACCTGGGTGGATGGTAGGGAAGACAAAGTAATCAACATTTACTTCTACCGACCTCACACTACCGACCTAACTCCAGCAATGTGAGCTCAGATTTTATTGAGATGGCATGGGGAGCCCTAATTTTCCTCTTGCAGTGAAAATAGAAGTAAACTCTTTCTCTTGTTGCTTTATTCACATCTATTGGGAGTGCTTTGCAAATGGCTGTTATGAACTGGAAAATGTATACCAAAAGAAACATCCCAACAAACTTTTGTCAGGCTATTAAGTGAAGAGATGCCCAATCCCACGCTAGGATGGAGAAAAGAGAATTATAAATTCGTTTCTCAACATTATTCTCAGGCTAACCTCATAGTTGCCTGACAAACCCAATTCTCCGTTAGTGATATGTAAAAGACTAAATCATGCCACGGTGGTAGTGCCTGAAGAATTACAAATATATGTCTCAACATCTCAGGTAAATCTGAAAATGGTCATTTAATCTAGAATGTTGGTACAGTTCTTTTTGTATCTCTCTGAGCCTTACACTCTCTGAGTTGATGCCTAGTTTATATTATTAAATTGAGGCAAATAAGGAATTAGTATCAAAACATTGTAAATACTATGGTTTGCAGAGATTATAACCATTCCTCAATGCCCTTGAAAGTTTCTTCTTCTTTTTGTTTTTAAATTCATGTAGGAAAATACTGATGTGTTGTTTTCTCCACATAGTCATGTACCAGATCCTAGCCTTGATCATAGGTGGGGACTGTTCCAATCAACACATCAGTAAAGCCCTTGGCTATCCCTCGTGGCTTGCCAGGCCTTGAAAGTGGAAAGCTGGAGAAGATGCCGTCCTCTGCCTTCCAGAAGCACAAAGTCAGGCTGGGGGTGTGGCTAAAGCGGCAAGGTGCCTGCCTAGCCAGTGGAGGCCTTGAGTTTCAGCGTGGATACCAGCAGAAGGAAGAGGAAAAGGAAGAAGAGGAGAAGCAGGAGAAGGAGGAAGAGGAAAAGGAGGAGGAAGAGGAAAAGGAGGAGCAAGAGGAGGAGGAGGAAACAGCATCATGCTATAGATTGATGAGCACCGTTGATAGAGAGTAGGAAAACCTTATCAGTAATTATTGATTAAGAGCAATTGCAGCAAAGGAGTTCTTTATGAATTTGCATGGGACATTTGTTCACTGTAAGCAATGAGGCTAACACTCAGAGATCACATCTGTAGAACAAGTGGACCATTTGTTGTGTGAGCTTGATTGTTTACACGAAGAACTGATTCCAGTTCATGACATAGATTTGCAATTGTCCATTGAAATAATGCCGTTTGGCAAATGTGCTCTGTTTGTTTGACCCATGAGGTCTAGGAATTGGAGGAGAAGGTAAAAGAAGATGAAGAAAAGTTTAATAAACACACAATTGAAACACCAGGACCGAGGACCTAAGAAACCAATAAAAGTGTGTGAGGGAATAATAGGAAAACAAAACTATAAATAAGGAGATGATAATGGGAGGCCAAATAAAGTGTGACAAGCACACATTCTGGAAGACAAGATGAGCGGCGTGGCGAAAGATGTCACAAATGTGTCTCCCCTGGCAGCGGATCACCTCCCGACAGGCTCACGGTGAGCTGCGAGCGTGTTTGGCGCGTGTAAGCGACTGGCCAGGGCAGCTCGGCGGGGCCTGTCTACAATGCGCTCAGAACCGGTGCATTTGCCGAGCGAGAGTTGGAGAACGCTGTCTAACGCCAGGCCCTTTCATTAGAAGGTGTTGGCTGTCTCAGTCGTTGGATGAAGGCTGCCTGGGCCTCCAGCTCATGGCATGCAAATCCTCAGAAGCATATCAGGAAATACAGTTTCCAATCCTAGCCTTTCTCACATTTCATGACCCGGGGGGGGGGGGGGGTCATTTGACTCCAAATTCATGTCTGCTCGGTAGACGTTCCGATCACAAACTCACTTCACACAATTCAATAAACAGGACCCGTGTGTCAAATACCGTAATGAACCAAACACATGCCATCAGAGAATCTACATAGCTTGAACTCAGCAATGGGAAAACAGAACCCTAAGGAAGCCGAGGGCGCTGCCGGGGGTTTTTGTAGCAGCAATGAACATGAACTTGGGTCTTCCTCTGAATGAGCTTTGTTTTCATTCTGTCGCTCCCACCTCCATTGGTTCATCAAAGACTCCTGATCACTGAGATGCCCTGCTCCCCAGGAAGAGTTCTGACTGGGTGCCAGTGTGACGCTTGATTTGCAGGAGTTATGCCAGTGTGAAAAAAACAGAGATGGTCTTTTCCCTGGAAACTTTCCATATAATTCCTAACATGCCACTGTTGTCTTTTTCAACCACAACTCGTGCGTATCTCACTATCAAAAGGAATATGTTGTACGCACAAATTAGCATGTCTGCTCACACTGAATCTGTGTAATCGGTGCGCTAAGAGAGAAATGACTCATAATTTTTGTCTTATGTCTTCTTTCAATTTGATCAATTAAAAAGCAATGACCAGTTGGAGTTACAAAGATGCACCTCAGACATACGTTGAGCAGCTCTAGCCTCATTCACGGAAGAAAAGCCACATCTGTTGTCTATAAGCTTGTTCCAAGATCATTGTTCTCGTGAGAGGAACACCGGTCCAGAAATCTTGTGATTTTATGAACCAAACCAAATCAAACAAAAGAACCCATTAGCATATCTTTGAAAAGGAACGATCCCTCGTTTCTCCGTCTGTGTTGCATTCTTCGAAGAGTAGGCCAATTTCACACTAGTTAGTCTATTTTCTGCTTAATTAATGTGCTTAAATATTAACAGTATCCCCGGGGCTTTCTACAGAGAATTTACAATATTATATCAACTGAGCCCAATATTTATAATTCTCATTTTGTTTTAGAATTCAATAAAAACTATTTATGCCTGAACATGTTAATGTGCAGTACTGATCTAGCAAAAACGCATTGGCAGGTGACTTTGCCTATGGGTAGCATTATGTAATCTCCATAAATGTCACGTGATCACCTAGCCAGGCGCCAGCGCTCAGGCCGAACTCCCACCTACGTGGGGGGCTCAGAATGGGAGAGCCTCCGTCTCAGTTCTAGGCCAAACCAGACAGAAAACTCTGGACCACCCACTCGAGGCTCATAGATGGGCACAGTGGCGCAAGCCAGACATGGCAAGCTGCGTGAGAGGCTGAGCTTGGGAGGCAGAGAGTCCATGAGAGACCATCTCCACAGAGGGAAGCTGGGCCCTGGAGCACACATCTACAATTCCGGAAATCTACACAAGGTGGCATGGCTCATGCACACACTGGAGTAGGAAGTGAGCCTGTCACAAAAAATAACCAGCAGGAAACAAGGCTGGAGGCCTGGCTCAAGGGCAGGCCTCTTGACTAGCAAGCATGAGGTGCTAGGTTCCAGTCTTGGCACAGCCAAAGATAAAACTATGTGTAATCACTTTTATTGCTGAGTGTGAATCTTGAAATCAATGACAGGAGGTAGATTGGCCTCTGGTGAGAACTGTAGGGCAGGGCAGCCCGAGAGAACACGGAGTTCTCAGAAAGCCCAGATGCAAAAGAAACAGCGAGCGCCTCTGGGATTCAATTCTTACTCTCCCTCCCTCCGGCATGCTGAGCCTTATTTAATTCTTACTCTTCCATGTTCTAGTATGCCGCACCTTATTTAAAAGTCTACATGTTCAAATGAAACTCCAATTTGTTCCTGAAGGAGTAAAGTGTGAAGATCAATTCAGTGCAACACGGGGCTGCCGTACTAAAGGAATGCTGCCCAGAGTGATGCAAAACAAGGACTCGCCTTGCTGATGGTGACTTGAGAGACAGGAGTGGGCACAGCCGTGGAGTTGGGGTGACCTTGAAAAGCCAGAGATGGCAAAGGAAGAGGTTCTCCCCAAGAGTCTCTGGAGAGGGTGCGTTTGAGATGCCGACAACAGTTTCTGTTGTGCAGTGGGTATCAAGAAGTACTAGCTTGTGACTTAAACATCTTTCCGTCCAGTTGGCTTGGTGACTCATGCCTGTAATCCCAGCGAGTTGGGAGGCTGAGGTCAGGAGCACCAACCAGGGAGGAAAGTTTGCAAGGCCTCCCAGGGGCAGTGGTTCCCACCGGTTCCCCAGTGACGCCGGAGGCATGGGTAGAAGGACGCGGCCTAGGCCAGCCTGGGCAGAGAAGAGACCTTCACAGCCATGAGAATAAGAGGGGCTGGGGGCTGGTGTGAGCAGCAGAACACCTGTGTAAGGTGCAGGGGAAGGAGGACAGGGTGGACGGACATGATTAGGGCATGCCGCACGTGTGTGTGAAAATGTTCCTATGAAATCTATTACTCTGTGCGGTTACAACGTGTTCAGAAGATGAGATGTTAGATAGCCCTAGTTTATGGCACACTCTACTGGTTACTTTTACTAGAATAAGAAAAGCTACAGAGTTAACTCTGCCAGCCATTCTTGGAGGGGGGAAAAAAATCGAGCATTTAAGAAAAGTTCCTCACTAAAATAGTAAGTCAACAGAGAACGTTTCCTGCTTTCCTGGTCGAGCCGCTGTGTACAGTTAGAATGACTGTACACGCATGGCTGTGTCATGCTCCTAATGTGGAACCACAGAAAGGGAGAGATTCTGAAGGCAAGGGTTTAGGCCTCTTTTCCAGCTGCAGGTTCGGTCATGCTTACGTTCAGAAGGCTTAAATTAACTTTTTAATATATGTGCCTACTTCCTCAAGAGTAACCTTTTAGACAAATCAGCCACAACGTATTAACAAGCAGTTTTCACAAATGCGGGCTTGTGGTTTTACCCATTTACCCCAAAGGGGACGGAGGCTTCATTAGACAGACACTGTCGGCTACTTGCTGAAGGCACCGTGTTTGAAGTCATTAGCGGGGATGCGGAGCTGCTCCCTTTGGAGATGGAAGCGGAAGTAGGCTGTCCTGCTTGTCGCCGGCCTTCCATCGGTTCTGGGTCTTCCTGAACTAGCCGGCCACGGTACTGCACACCCTGGGTCTTCCTAAACTAGCTGGCCATGACGGTACTGCACACCTCCAGGCAGAGGGCGTGGCAAATGACAACAAGGGCCTTCCATTAAAGTGACAGGCAAGCCAGACTTTCAGCCTGTTTCAAAAATAACAGTAATCAAGTCTATGGCCACAGGGAGGAAGGGGTTTGTTCCAGGAGGGTCGGCTGAGTGAGAAATCAAAAGGAAGGTTCAGTTGCCACAGGTCTGTCACCTCAGAAATACAAGCAGAGCTCCGGAGACGACAAATTCTCCAGGAAGACTGGCGATGAAAGCTGCTATTCCTGTCGTTGCCCCGTAAGCCTCGCATGTCTGGGGCTTGGCTTTGATTTGCACTAATTTAGTGCATGATTTAGACATGATTTTTAATCATGTCTCCCTTGAGGCATGATTCATCGCACAAAACCTGGGAGCTTTAAGAAGATGACACACAGCATTTTACCTGCAAATGTATGAGCTCCAGGAGAGATACTCACCTGTCTCCCCCTAGGTGATACTAAGTCAGTATCTCACACAACAGCAGAAGTGCAGTACGAGGTACTGCAGGTGGAGGCGGTTGTCTTCGCTGCCTTGAAGACTCGCAGCATCGGAGTCCTTAAGGACAGAAAGCAGGACTTTCCTCGCAGCCGTTGTGTGTTTTCCTAGGTCCTGTGACCTCGGGACATGCACTCATGAAACCTGGGATGACAAACAGATCACGGTGCCAAAAACGAACAAGACTTCACAATCTATGACATGTCGTCTCCTAAGGGGTTACACTAATAATATATATTTACAGAACAGTAGAAAGTAGAAAAATGAGTGTTGACGTTGAGGAAGATTAGATGTTGAAGGCCAACATAGAAAAAAATGTTAAAGACCTTCAAAGGAGTATAAATCTGTGCAGAAAAAAAAGTCATCATAGCTAGGAGTGTGACCTAGCGGTAGAGCGCTCGCCTAGCATGCACAAAGCCCAGGGGTTCGATTCCGCAGCACCACATACACAGAAAAAGCCGGAAGTGGCGCTGTGGCTGGCCTTGAGCAGAAAGAAGCCAGGGACAGTGCTCAGGCCCTGAGTCCAAGCCCCAGGACTGGCGAAAGAAAAAAGAAAAAAGTCATCATAGTCTTTTATGCATTATTGTTTGTTAATTGCAGCTTTTTTCCTTCTTATTTTAAAATTCATTTCTTATTACCTTTAAATAGTTGTACGAAGAGGTTTCAGTTCAATACGTAGATTTTATAGTGCTTGTAAAATTGTGTGTATGAGTGTATGAATGCATACGTGTGTGTGTGTGTGTGTGTGTGTGCCAATACAGTAACTAGAACTCAGAGGCTTCCTGCTCCTACTCTACTTGATCATGGCTGAGCACTACTGCTTGAGCCGCACTTCCAGTTTGGCATTATTCTGGTTAACTGGAGATGGAGTCTCATGGGCTCTTCCTGAACAGGTAAGGGTTGTAGGCCAGAGTCACTGGTGCCAGGCTTTGAAACAGCTTGGGAAATGAATAATAGTGATCATTTTGACTCTTCAGAGTGATGTGGCTCATGCCAGTAATCCTAGCTTCCCTTATATGTAGAATCTCACAGCGCCAGACTATCAGAAGCAGAAAACAGAAAACAGAAAAGCAGTAGTGGCTTGGGGTGAGAGTTAGAGAAAACAGACAGACTTTGTTCAGTGTGTACAAGTTTCAGTAAAATGAACAAACTCTAGAGACTCAATGGACAACACTGATTGACTATACTGTCAATCACAGTGCACCACATACCTGCAGACCCAATGAACTGCACAGTAAACTGCCAATCACACTGCACCATACACCCAGAGACCCAATGGACCGCACAGTGAGTACTGTCAATCACACTGTACTTCATTCGGAAATTTGTGACATTAATGGGTCTTAAGTGTTTATGATGCGCACACGCACAGAGATGCACACACACACACACACACACACAATTATGAGAGATAATGGATACGTGATGCTAACAGTTAGTGACCAGAGTAATGATTTCATATGGCATGTGAAATCATCACGTTATATGTTTACAATGTTTATATTTAACACGTTACCATAACACAACTGAATAATCATTTTATAAATCATCACACTGTGCATCTTCTTCAGTATTTCTTTCTTCCTTTTTGTTTGTTTGTTTGTTTGTTTTTTCCGGTCCTAATCTCAGGGCCTGGGTGCAGTCCCTGAGCTTCTTTTGCTCAAGGCTAGTGCTCTATCACTGGAGTCACAGCGCCACTTTCGACTTTTTCTGAGTAGTTTACTGGAGATTAAGTCTCACAGACATTTCTGCCTAAGCTGGCTTTGAATTGTGATGCTCAGATGTCAGCCTCTTGAGTACCTAGAATTACACGCGTGAGCCACTGGCACCCAGCAATAGTTCTATTTTTATCTGTCAGGTATATCTAAATAAAGACGGTAAAATAAATAACCCATGAGGTTTCTTTTTCTAAACATCAGACAATGTAACTCATGATATTAACAAACTGTAAAGCAGATGATTTTATCAATAGGTGAGGGAAAAAAGCTTTTGATGAAATCTATTTTCATTCATTTGAAAAAACTCTCAGAAAATGAAAAACAATGAGGAACCTCCTCGACCTAAAATAGTATCGTTGGCTTTATACTCAGTGGTTTAAAAAAAAAAATGATGCACTTTGTCCTGAGGCCAACAAGGGGATAAGAATGCCCACCCACTTCAACTGGGCATGGTTCTGTATGTACTGGCACTTCTGTATGCAGAAAACAAACAAATAAGAAGCACCCACTTCAGAAAAGAAGGAAAATTCAGTGGGAAGAAAACATCTTTTGCAACTCGGAAGTCTATTTAGCCAGGTCTCAGGACACAGTACAAATAAGTCTGGACTTTCACCCCACGCAAGTATTTTCTTTTTAAATTAATTATAACAAGAAAGAGCAACACAGAAAAGAAAACCTGTAAAAGATGTGGACAGACATGTTGTTGGTAAATCGGCTAGTTGTTGGGGAAGGCTTCTTAAAATCACTTGGAAATTAAGATGGAAAATCACCGGGGAAACTAAATTTCAAAGTCAGCATTGGTAAGAACGCGAGGAAAGTAGCTCGAATGCGAGGAAAGCAGCTCACGCCTGTAATCCCAGCTACTCAGGACGCTGAGATCTGGAAGATCCCGGCCAACCCTGGGTAGGAAAGCTCACTAGACTGGGCACGGTACGTCTTTGGGGGTGATGGAAATATTCATTCTTTCATTGTGTGGATTACTTCATGGTGGATCCCAGCGTTAAAAAAGACCACGCTGTCGCCTTTAGACACGTGCGGCCCGTGGTACGCGTCCAGCCGCTGGCAGCCTCCTGGCCTCCCTGGCTTTGGGTCTCCTCCTCCTTCCTCCACGAACTTATCTCAACAGATGGAGAAAGTCTAGCTTCATTTTAAAAGCGGCCTCCTCAGAAAGGATGGGATCGGGAAGGAACCCTTTGGACCACGCGCCTCGGCGTCAGCCGCGCTGGGCATGTCTGGGTTGCTCCTAGGCCGTGTGACACCGCAGGACAGACCTAGTCCATCTCGTGGACCGACAGGACCCCAAGGCTCAGCACCGGAAATACGCGGTTCGACCGAAGCAAGAGGAGCCACCCAAACTGGATAATTATCCTGGATTTTCCTAAAATCACATTTCCACCATTAAAATTGCACTCGCCATAGTGTTAAGAGGCGAATGAGATCTTCTTTTATAGTTTATGAGGAAAAGGATTCCCAAACTTACAGAAATCTCCTTTGGTAACAAATACATTATTAACCACTCAAGAATAATGATGATCATAACTATGAGATAAAACTAATGATGGCATAGGTTTGTAGCCTCTTACAATTTACAGCCTCCTTTGATCAGCTTGATCACACTGCAGAAGGAGTCACACTCTCATAAAGCGCTCTGAGCTTTTCAGGAGAGGGCACTGTCATTGGAAACAATTTACTTCTCTCTGATACTTATACATAAGCTGCCATCCTAAAGTATTCTCCTATCCAGGTATTCCAACAGTCTTCATGAATACTCACATAAAATGAGAAAACACCACAGAACAAGCAACCCACCTTTTTGAAACTACAGAGGACAAATCATAATATTCCTTGTAGTCAACAAACCCATTGCTTTAGAATAGGTTTAGACTTACAAAAACATTACACAATGTTTTCCCTAGCCACTCATACAGAGTCTGATACCAATTGGACTTACCTTTCTCACACCTATAAACCAGTATCGTTCATTATTCCTCCCTCAACTCCCTGCTCCCTCTATACTCATTCCTTCCCGCTGTGTTGTCTCTGTGTTACACCTTACCTCAGCCGCTGTGGCTCTTTGCCTCGGCTCACAGAGAAAGCACCTTCGACTCTCCTTGTTTGGGTTTCTTTCATGTCCTCTTTCTCAAACTGAAGCGACCTCCAAGAGGTAGGGGGACCACAGAGGTAAAGTGCCATTTGTCACATTCTAGAAAAAGGTGATGCTAATGTGGATCACCTGACTGAGCTCTCACTGCACAGATTCCTCACTGGAAAGTTATTGTTATTATTAGTTTGCCTTTCCCAATACGGGACTCTCTAGAAGAAGTGACTAAGCCCCGCGTATGATAAAGGACAGGAAAGTTAGACCCATAAGTTATTTGCAATCCTGCTTCATTTATTTAACTATGCAATCATTTATTCATGGGAATATTACTCAGGATTATACGTTTTACACATTAGGCAATGGTGCACACTGTGTTACTAGTTTCGTGTTCAACATCCACCACTAGAAGCTGAATGGGGTTTCCGGTCACGTGGACATATCATGTCCCTTTTCTTGTTGTTGTTTTAAAACATCTTCCTTTTCTTTTCTTCCCAAAATTACATGATGCTGTGGACCCTTTGCGTGCTTCTTGTTCCAACCCTGGAATCAGCCATCTCTCCACACAGCCTTGCTTCTTCATACTGGAGAATAGCAGGGAACCACATTCCCGCATTTGGATGATCTTAAGCCTTCTTCACTCATCTCCAGTAGCAGCTGTAAGTCTGCAGTAGAAAGGAAGGAAGAGGAGCCCTACCGTGGATTTGCCAAGAACTGACATGAGTAATGACTTCTGAAACTCAATAATTAATATCTATCGTCATTCCTGCCGTGTTCTTTAATAACTATTTCTCTTTGTCTTTTGAAGTCCCTGAGTAGTTTGCAATCAAATCGCAGGCGAATTGTACAGTTTGCAAGCGGTGTGGTGGCACCAGCCTCCCCGCTGTTCGGATAATGATTCAAGGCCAGCCCTGGAATCAGTAAAAAGTGTCCTGCAACTCCGTCTCACTCTGTGGCAGGGCCTGGGGGAGCACTTACTCATCCAGTGAGTGTGCAACCACAGTGGATGGACACACACAGGGAAGTACAAGCAGGAAGATGGCAGCACAGGCCGGTCTGGTATAAAGTGAGACGCCACCTTGAAAATCGCCAACACACAAAGGGGCTGGAGGCGGGACTCAGCGCGGCTGCTTAGCAAGCCCATGGCCCTGCGTTCAAGCACCAGTGTCACAAAGAAAGACAAAGAAGGGGAAAGGGAAAGAAGAAGAGAATCGGCATTCTGTGGTTCGGTGCAGATTCTTGCCTCTAAATCGGGTCATCTCGTGTGTCTTGTCCCAATTGCATTTGTGCAGCTAGCTTATCGTCTTTTTCCCCCCTCTGAAATACTCTGTTTTCTGTTACCATTTAAGGAAGGAAGGAAGCCAAGTGGAGAATAGGGTGTAAGCGTGCCCTTTGCTCATTTCTACATTCACATTACACAGCTGAGATGCAGCCAGCGGCAATGCCAGGACTGGAGCAGGAAGGTAAAGAAATGTAAAAATGTGCAATAGACCACATGTCCTAAGCTACCAAGTGTGTTAAATCTTGAGATAACTGTGATTTTTTCCACTTCACGTTGCCTGGTTGCCAGATGGCCTCCATCTAGCACTTGGTGAGTTCAGACAGCTCCTCCTCCTTCATTGTCTGTGAACAGCAGGGTGCAAATGGCCCGGCCTATGGGACTGGGGACCGGGCTGGAAGGTGTCGGTGCCCCATCCTTCCCCCAATGCGCGCCATATGTCTCCACGCCATTAGCCTTATGCTTTCTATGTCCCCACCTCGGGCCTTTCTCTTCTTTTGAAAAGATCATTTCATTTTGTATTCTTGTCGTCTCTTTTGTGTTTTCCCTTTGAAAGGCCTCAGCGACTGGTTTTCAATCATTCCCCTCGTATCTAACTTCATCTCCAGGAGAGTCACCATGGAACGAGTGATCCACTCCGTCATCCATGGGAATGAACCTGACCTTGCCTCTGATGACAGAGAGGAGGGACCCTGAGGCCAGCCCGCTGGAAGGCCGTTCCCGTTTCAGCTCCCCGGCTTCCCGTGCACATCTGTGGGGCTCCTACCACGACGGCGGGGATGTGAGCTTCGCGCGGCATTCGGGCCCCAGAGCCGCTTACGTACTGACATGTCACGAGGCCCATGAGTTGTCATTGCAACGTGAAGGTGACACGTCGGGCACGACAGACAGCGGTTTCCTGACTGTGGGAAAATCGTCCTGTGTCGTTGTGGAACGGCATCCGCGTGCAGTCGATAGACTTCATGCTAACGCACCGTGGCTGCATGGCCAGGGACACTAATCTAAAGCTGTTGACATTCTACAAAGGAAGTGAAAGGTACTTTAAAAACGCCCGTGCAGTCATTATCCCGAATCAGATCCTTTTTTAAAAGTAGCTTCTGTTTAAAAAGAGGAAATGAAGCACGAGCTGTTAAAATCAGATTCTAAAAATTACCGAAGAGGAAGAGGAGGAGGAGGAAGAGGAGGAGGAGGAAGAGGAGGGAAAAGAGGAAGAAGAAGAAGAAGGCCTCAAAACTACACACATCCTTCTTTCTCCTTTTCCTAGGAACACTCATGTGTAATAATTCCAGATGTATAAAAATGTACTGTTTTTAAAAAAGGTTTTCTAAGTAGCATCTTCTAGCCTTTTACATTTAACGACAGCATGGTAGAGTCAGATCCATACAATCAAATCTCACCTTGATTCCTATCTGTCCTGTGACTGGGGAAATATATCTAATTTTCAATTCCCCTCCCCCAAGCAAATCCAAGGGAGCAGAAACAGTGTACAGTATTTTGATAAGATTAACTTACATCTTTGAATCATGACTTTGATCCATCGATCCATTGGTTGTTGGGCTCCTCAGATGATTCCATAGTTCAGTTATTGCGAGCAGAGCTACAATAATCGTGGGTATATGGATGTCTTTCTTAGGTACTGATTGCAAAGGTGAGGTCCAAAGGGGTTCCATTTTTCATGTGTTGAGGAGCCCTCATGCTGGAAAAAATTGAGACAAACCAGCTGGGTTGTTTTTGTTTTTTTTTTTCACTAACAAAACTACCCAGAGGCCAGGTATTGGTGGGGTGGTTCACGCCTCTAATCCTAGCCACTCCGGAGGTCAAGATCTGAGGATAGTGGCTTAAAATCAGCCTGGGCAGAAACATCCTCACGAGACTCATCCCAATTAACCATGCAGAAACTGAAAGGGGCGCTGTGGCTCAAAGTAGTAGAGTGCTAGCCTTGAGCACAAAGAAGCTCAGGGACAGCACCAAGGCGCTGAGTTCGAGCCCTCCAACCAACAAAACAAAAACAAAAAACTGGGCTGGGATGTAGCTCAGTGGCAAAGCACTTGCCTAGCAAGTGCAACGTCCTAGGTTTGATCCCCAGTACCAAAAAAGAAAAGACACACACACACACACACACACACACACACACACACGCACACACACACACACTTAAAAAAATGCAACCAAAACCAAAAAATCTACCCCGAATTTAAAGTTAGTGGTTGTGAATGATTTGTGAATTGTGTGTCTAGCAACTGACATTTCTGATTCGTGAATAAACAGGCACGCAGCTAGTCCTCACTTTAAGACAAAAATCCACCCCATGACCTATAGCTACCACCGTGAGACGTCAAACCACATCCTCTGCAGACACGGCCCCCAAAGCGGGGTCTGCAGAGTTCCCGGGAGCCTTCCTGGCCTCGTCCTACCCCTGCTGTGGTCTGGACTTTGCCATCCCAAAGTCCCTGTTCTAAAGGGGCTTTATTGCCTGGGGTGGCTCTGTCCAGGCGTCGGACAGCTCTGGGACACAGGCCCTTGTGCCTGTGTCTTCACTGTCAACAGCATTCCCTTGGAAGCCTCCGTGGGGACATGCCTGAGCACACGCCCCACCCCCCAGCTTTCCCACGGTGCTACCTGCGTCAGCCTCCCACCCACGGCAACCGCGGACGGCCGGCTCCCACTGTGGGAAATCCTAAATCTGTCGTCTTTGCCTGCTCTCGTTGAGTGGCCTCTACTTACTCCCATGCTTGGGAGGAACTGTGTCTCTCCAAGTCATAGCCTTCAAATGTGGAACGACTTTCATCAATATGTTTTATTGTATGACGGTCAGCCTCAGAAGTCAGCTATACCTCCCTAAAAGAACGAGTTCTGATGCTATCTACAAGTGACCAAATGACCATGATTTTTCAGCCATAAGTAATTTAAATGATTATTTTTATTTATTAAAAAAGGAGACTCCCAGTTTACTGTATATAATGCATTCAATGGCATTCTAAAATACATTCAAGGAACTATTGTACTTAAATCTAAAAAGAATAATGGTATTACAAGTACGTTTTCCCAGGAAAATTTTCAAAGACAGAATCAGAGAAAATGAGAGACAGACCCGAAAATTCAAGGCTTTGGGGAACTTTATAGCTTTCTAGTTTTAAACCATACAAAAAGAAATAAATTCAAGACAGATCAGGCAAACTCTCGTGGACAAATTCATAATTAAATAGAAAGGAAAAGAAAGAATCTGAATGATATCTTACACTCCGTTCTCTGAAAGCTTCTGGCAAAATGTTTCCACCAAAATGAGAGAAATAGCCAGTGAAGTTAAGGATTTAGGATTCAGGAAACAGGAAATACAGCACAAGGAAAGGAAAGAAAACTCCGCAGGCTCCTGGGGAAGAACCCAGGATGGAGGAGCAACCCTAGGGCTTAAGGGAGAAAGTTTTGCTTGATGAAGCTGATTGGCTGAGAGATGAACATCTTTAAGGACGCTCGCTATCCAAGGGCCACAAACCCCGCCTTGTGAGCCTGATCCACAACCCCGGCACCTAGCGCTTCTGATGCCACTGCGAGCCCTAGGGGATTAAAAGCCCAAAAGAGGAAAAGGTTGCCAGAAACATTTGACAGAGAAACAACAAGAAGCAAACATGTACTAAAAGCAATGGAGACTCCAGGGCAAAGAGGTGGTCATGCAGAAAGGAAACGCAGCAGCAAGTCTCCATGCTACAGCTGCCAACTGCACTTCATCCCTAAAACTATACAACGGTGGACTACTTAGCCGAGCAGAGTGACAATATTTAGGGAGGATGGTGAGAGCTGGGTGAGAAAGAAGCCCTCAATCTTATGCCCTGCCCCACACCGTGTCACATCTCACGCGTATTCAATAGAGAAGGGCCAGAACAAAAGAAAATATCCTGAAACCTCAATGAGCAACAAGTGAAAACCAACTGAGACACAAGAATCACTGAGCAGAGGTCAGAGTGATCGCCTCTGGAGAAAGAAAGGAAGGAAGGAAGGGAGGGAGGGAGGGAGGGAGGGAGGGAGGGAGGGAGGGAGGGAGGGAGGGAGGGAGGGAGGGAGAGAACCAAAGGAGATCTGGAGGCATGGCTCAGCAATGTGTGCCACCCTAGCAAGTGGAAAGCAGCAGTTAAAATAAGAAAGGAAAATAAAAGAAATAAGAGAAAAGGAAGGGAAGGGAAGGCAGGAGGGAGGGAGAGAAGGAAAGAGGGAGGGAAACGAAAAGAGTTAATTCTGCTGTGTGGTAGCAATCCTTTTACAACTCCTGAACTCAAATTATGTGCATGAATAATTTTGAAAACATTTTAAATTAAAATTTCAAAATTATTCTGGTCTTGTAAAGCATACTAGTCACTCATAAAATATCAACAGTCACTTCAAAAAGTTTTCAATCCTAGACAATGCTGCCCCATGATATTCCCTCTAACTCAGGGTTAGAACAATGATCCAAAATGCCTAATTCACATGATCATTACACCCTAACTAAGACAAATACAAAAACATTGTTATTTAACAACAGTTACCATCACACGTGACTAGTCCCATGAGACTTCAATACACTACCTATTCTCAGAGTTGTTTCTTGAATAATTCTGAACACTCCTGATTTTCATCGACACTAGAAACTACTGTTTTTGTTTCTCTGCCTAGAAAAAAGAAAGAAAGAAAGAAAGAAAGAAATAAAGAAAGAAAGAAGGAAAAAGAGAGTGAGGCAAAGCAGACATACGCTTGAGAGAAAAGATAAATAAGGATTCTTTTGTACCAGGTAACAGGAAACATTTAAACCACAACTGAAACAGTGTGTAGATTTTAAACCAAGGAAAGTATTGGCTGGTGTTATTTAGCAGAAGCATACAATGTTCTACTCAGCTGTCTTCAATGCCAAGCTACGACTGAAGCTTTTTTGTTTCCCAAATAAAACTTTGTTATTTAGAATAAAATTTTCATATTCATTGAAGACTCTATTTGGCTTATATTTAAAGCTTTTATTTTCACTTTGATAAGCAAATAATGGGCATGCAATAAGGTTGCCTTAGGAAAAGAAAGACATTCCTATGTATAATTATTAATATTGGACAGCATTGAGCTACTTAATATTTATGTATGTGTAACTTGAAATTTAAAATATCACAGCATTTCATGTCCCTGGTTCTCCTGGCAATCATCTGTCCTTTTCATGCTCTATCTAAGACTTGATTCATCGACTATGAGATCATTCCTGCTTGGGTGCTGGTCCCCTAGAATGTCTGAGCAATAGAGTACAATGAGTCTTGTGTTGAGAAACTTTTATGAGCACCAAGAAATGCACTTTGAATAAAAGGAGAGATGAGCTCATGCATAAAATGCACTAGTGTGAACTGAGGTATTGGAAATTGGTATGCCTTGATGTCAGAAAAAGATCTTTATCTCTCTTGACTATTGGAATGTGCAAGAAGCAAAAGATTGGATGATGTGGGAACAGTCATCTGAGGTTTGAATGTCTAACTTTTAAAACTTTTTGTTGAAAGTGACTACTATAATCAAAGGAAAACACTAAAGAATCCATCAGTGCATTTAAAAGATTTATTTAATGCTACTTTCAAAAGATTGTTAAACTTTCTGTACATAATATCTAAACATCAGGATGAAAATTAAGTTCAGCCAACCAGAAATATTGACATTACACCATAGATACCGAATGAAGGATAGCCAAGTATAAACCCCAACCCTTCACAGATTATTGATGTCTTCCTTCCTTCCTTCCTTCCTTCCTTCCTTCCTTCCTTCCTTCCTTCCTTCCTTCCTTCCTTCCTTATTTACTTATTTATTTATTTACCAGTCCTGGAACTTAAACTTGGGAACTGGGCACTGTCCCCAAGCTTCTTTTGCTCAAGGCTAGCATTCTGCCACTTGAACTATAGAGCCACTTCCAGCTTTTTCTATGTAAGTGGTACTGAGGAATCGAACCCAGGGCTTCATGCATGCTAGGCAAGCTCTCTACCACTAAGACACATTCCCAGCATGATGTATTTCTTTATCTCTACCCACTCTGACCCCTTGGGTTCCCACCCGGCACTGCTATACTGAGATTTCCTTTTGCGCATAATCTCTTCCTCTGGGGCTTCAAAGTTTCCGAGTGAGAGATTATATTTCCAGTCATCCTCAAACAGTTAAGACAAGAGTCTTGCTCTGCCTTGGTCCAGCTCTCCCAATTGTTTTAGAGCTGAAATGTCACCTGTCCTTGTTTCTTCCCAGTTTGTCTTCTCATTCAGAGGAGACAGGCTCTTCATGTACAGGATTCAATGGCACGAGCTCTGCTTTGTATGAATAGCCTAGGCCATCCCACTGTGGAGGTTCAGCCTGCTGGCAGTGCAGAGCAACATGGACTGACATGTATACTACTCAGAAAGGAGCAGGGATGAGCTTAGCATCTATGCAGAGCATGGATTTGCCTTTTCTGCTCATTGGGCCCATCAGGAGCTCAGAGAGTTCTGATGAGCAATAACCAATACCATACAACATCACCTCAAACCAAGAGCCCCACATCGGCAGAAGAGGAGAGGTGACAGGGAAGGGCATCTATTCCTGCCCTGCCACCTCATAGCAGCCAGGAAGTGTCAGCCTGACAGAAGGCAAGGATTGTTGGAAAATCTTCCCCAAATGCAAGCAAGATAGCAGATGGAGCCGAGAGTGGGCTGTCCACCGGAGGAGCTATATCGGTAACATGATAAATTGGAAAGAAAATGCCCTATCAAGTATGATAATATTATCCCTCTAGTCCATAATAAAATACCTCTCAGGTTGAGAATTATTATTAATATCTGTTTTACAAATTAGTACGGTGGGGAATTTTCTCTCTAGTCATTGCTCTAAATTTACTGTAATTGGAAGGAACACATTTAGAAAAGCAAGTAGATTCAGAGACAGGAAGTCAAGGTGATTGCCAGCTCTTCCGCCGAGGTCCTCCACGAAGTCCTGGGGACAGAGGTGACAACACACGAGCATATGGAAGACAACCATCAGGGAGTATGACTCATCATCATAACGAAGGGCTACATTTTTAGCTATTATGAAATACTTCCTTGCCATTTTATAGTCTAATCATAAGTATCAAACAGTTTGTAATTCTTGTTATAAGGTATGAATTTCAAAATCCTTTTCTTTGACAAATCTAGAACTAAAGAGAACCTTGAATTTTATTTAATTTAACTTTGTTAACCAAATAGATCCTCTTAGGTTGCTTATAAGGATTTAAGTTTTCATACCTCAGATGTTAAAACAACATAAGCAATGTTCCTTTGGAACTTTGAAAGCACTTGTTTTTGACAGGTGCCCTGAAAATTATTATTCTCAGATTCTGAGGTGTGTGTGTGTGAGAGAGAGAGAGAGAGAGAGAGAGAGAGAGAGAGAGAGAGAGAGAGAGCCAGACAGACAGACAGACAGACAGATAGCAGATGACAGAGACAGAGAGAGAGGGAAGGAGTTGTCTTCTATCTTTCCTCTAAAAAATTTAACAGATTTTTAAAATACAAGATAGCTCATTTTCCCAACGGGGCACAGAGACAACAGAAAGGAAGGAAAGAAACTACAAACCTCTGACCGTGGCAGTGTTTTTAGAGGGAAGACAGGACCCAGGCAAGTTGTAGGAAAGCACAACGTTGACGTTTAAGCTCTAGGCTCTGTAAGAGTTTTGGAAAGAGCCAAAAAGCTACCACAGGCTGCCAGTGGACCAGGGGGCCTAGCAGGTGGCAGCCAGGTGTAATCCTGTAATGAGAGGGGGCGGAGAGCCACAGAGGGGGCCAGGATGGGTCTCCCGTGGAGTGACCCCCTGGGAAGGCACCCTCTCTCGCTGCGGCCAGCGTGCACTCCCAGTCCCCGCCCCCGGTGTGACCATCCTTGGCTTCCATAGGCTCTGGACAAGTTGTATAACAAGACAGCGTGTCAGAGAGCGTAGGAAGAAAACCAGAACGCATGCATCTACCATCGCCTTTTAAAAATACAGTGAAGGAAGCAAGCAATTTCTGATCAAGTATGACCTTCCTAGTAACTTCTACTGGCATATGCCTTCCCTGCTGATTTCTACTCAGGTGTGCCATTTAAAGTCATTCTAGGGTGAGAAGACAGCCGTTCTCGGGGAAGGAAAGTCTGTCTGCAGTTCTTAATCCTGTAGCAATTAACCATGCATGCTCTAACCTTGTGAAATCTTATTTCTTCACTAGATAATGGCTTTGTATTGGCTTCATAATTATAGTTCCGAGTAGAATTTAGCAGTAAGGAGAAACATGAGCTTTGTCATTACAAAACGAAATTATCTCTAACATTCCTTCTACTCAGGACATACCAGCACTTAAAATCCTCTTGTTAAAGAAGACAGTTCTTTTAGGAAAACGAGGCGCATGCCTCATGGTTACAGTGCTATTCTTATGCTTCGTTAAACAATCAGATAACCTGATTCATAAGGAGACATTCTGAGGAGTCCGCCTTCTTCCCCAGGGTGTGGCTCCGCTCCTTACACAGCTTGCAGCAGCAAGTGTACAAGTACTTGTGTCACAATAGTCATCTGTAAATTCTCATATGCACAAAGGGGAATTTATAATATTGTGTCAGGCATAGAGTTGAGCCAGGTGCCAGTTGTGGACACCTGTCATCCTAGCTATGCAGAAGGCTGAGATGAAATGATTTATATCCATGAGACTCCATTTCAATGGAAGAATCAATGGTGATATCTGCCTGTTATCCTAACCATAGTAGAAAGTGAAAGATAGGAGGATCATAGTTCTGGAAGTATTCCTGGACATGACCCGAGACCCTGTCTCAAAAGACGGATAAAGGCCTCACTGCCCGCCAAACAAGTCTGTAGCCCTGAATTCAATTCTCAGAGCTGCCACAATGGTGTTTTCAAGCCATAGATTTGGTAGCATCGGGCATGCAACTCGAGAGACTCAAAGTGAGTGGAAACAGCCCTAGAAGACCGGCAGCACACACCTATCCAGACCATGGGGCCAAGCCAGGGGCATTTCTGGACACCTGTTCCTGCGACACCTCCTACCCATATCCCACTTTTAGGTCACTCCTCATCAGTACAAGTGTCTGAGGTCACTCTGGAAGGATCTAGAAGGCCTCTTTGGGACAGTCTCAAGTGTGCTGGGCTCTGCAGCTGCCCTTCACAAATAAAGATAAACAGATCTTCTCTATCTGCTTTAACTAGGGTTTGTTTCTGAGGTAGCTTAGGCCAGTAGCCTGCTCGGCTTGGAGCCCAAGTATGGTCCTGGGATCTCCTAACATGGCAAGTAGGGCCAAGGTCAAAACAAGACCGGTGACCATGAGCTGATTCCACCATCATAACCAACATCCCAGACATAATATGCAATTGCCTGCCTCCCGTCCATGGGTGTGTTCCCCTAATGACCACCAGAATCCCTGTTGAAGATGATGCCTGTTTAAGAGCTGATGGCTAGGCACCCAGAATCCTAGCTACTCAGGAGACTGAGACCTGAGGATCATAGTTCAAAGCCAGCCTCCTGGGCAGGACAGTCCCTAATACCGTTATCCCAAATTAACCACCAAAAATACAGATATAGAGCTATGACTCAGGTAGTGGAGCAGCAGCCTTGAGCACAGAAAGGTAAAAAGCTAAATGCAAGCACAAGACCCTGAATTCAAGCTCGTATTTGTATGAGCACAGGTACACACACACACACACACACACACACACACACACGTGTGCACACACACATGCATGGTTTGACCACTGAAAAAGCTTACTTTAATGAAGAACAACAGGTAATGAAGCAGTTAAACCACATCATTATTCAAACCATTTAGCAGGCTAAAAGTTCCAGATCCCAACAAACTTTACAATCCCACCCCCACCTCCAACCCCAACTAAAAGTTGGGATCATTTATAAAAGTGGTTACCAACACATTTGTTTTCTTGTTATGAAAACTTGCTAGATTTTGAAAATTACGTTGTAAAATATCTTCCAAAACTACCCTCTGGGAAATTTTCAACTGCCCAATTTTTATTTCTTACTGAAAGGCAACTGGAGTTCATTTACACAAAACATTCCTCTAAGCCATAAACCATTTAATCATTTTTTTTCCCAGAAGTAATCTTGCTATTACTGTTTCCTGCCTTTTAAAACATATTTGTGTAGAATCATGGCATTTAGCTTTATCCAGAAGAAATTTGGTTCTTGAATAAAGATAAAAAGTTATTTCTATTTCTAAACCTGATTAAAGCTTACTGAAGCTTGACATAGTGAAAATAGAAAACTAAATAAAATTTGGGGAATCGTAATGAAATCAGACAAGCCTAGACTCAATGAATGTTTATTCACATTTAACTTAAACTGCCATTTCTACCTCCTAAAGATATAAATTAGTCATTGCACGCACTGTCCCCAAAACTTGAGCTAGGATTTTAAGCTATACCTAAATGTTTCTCAGATTCTAATCTCACTAAAGTTTGGGAAACTGGCTCGTCCTGTGAATACAAGGAATCCAGTTTTCGGGACAAAATTTGACACCTGTCTGTAGGTCAAATGCCCTTGAACTCATCGTGTGGTTCTACCTTGCAGCTATGGGAAAGGGTAGGGCAATCATGGCTGGGTCCAACAGAAAGAGGCAAACCCCTCACCCAGCCCACGGCAGACCTCCCTGCAGCGTACGGGGATACGAGGCAGGCATGGAGGCTGCTTCTGCGACGGTGTTCATCTGCACTGGCTACACGGTAGCTCGGGGGGCTGTGGCTGCAAGGCGGGGGGCAGGCTGGGATGTGTGCAGGCAACCATCAAGGGCAGGGAGGTGCCATTTCCAGTGGTTTCCTAACCAGGACCCTGTCCTTCACTCGCCGTGTAGTGTAACCCATTGGTCACACAGATACACTCAGCCAAAAGTACCACCAGACCCAGGAAGAAACACAGGAAGCACAAAGACATGACCCACCCGATAGTTCCGGTGGAAAAGAAAGCTCGGCTGTTTCCACGTCAAACTTGGAAGCTACATTCCAGCGGAGAGTGTCTCGGAGCCTCGTTGCACATCTGTAGAATGAGGGTGACTGTCGAGCTGAATCCATGGTGGTGTGGTCCTTCAGGAAAGTGGCCCCTGGCCCACCGTGTAGTTGCTCAGTGCAAGTCCGATGTCAGCGGAGAGCGGGCAGCACTGAGCAAGACATGGAGACCGGGAACCAACAACACAAACAGGTACAGTTGGCACTTTTCAGAGCATATTATTTACAGGTTTCCATGTGAAAACTTAATATTTTAAGAAAATTTTGAGTAATAATGTAGCATCTGTCAAATTTTTTCACGCTGGTAATCAGCATTGCAAACAAAGGCAAACTTCCACAGCTCAGTTCTGCCTTGATTAAAACTTAGGTTGGAAATTTGGACGTAGAACGGGGTGGCACTGAGCACTGCACTGCGTGGATGAACCGCTCTGTTGCCCTGCATTTCCTTTGCAGAATTACTTAAAAATAATATAAAATATACCTTAAAAAAAGAGTTCAGGAACTAGGGTTGTTCCTAGACACTACCCGTATCCAGAACTCCAAGGACGGTTCTGTAATTGGCAGCCAAATCGTCCCTTTGCTGTCATCTTTTTGTGCTTAATGGACATGATGTACATTCAATAAAGTATATCATTCTAAAAACAACAACAACAACAAAGAAATTGAGAAGTGGCTTAAGTTTAAGAAATAGTGGGAAAGATGAAGTCCAGCTCCTTCTCCTTCCATTCTTCATGGAGGAAAGGCGGGAAATGGTTATCCACGCCATCGAGATGCCTGAAAACACTGACGCCCCGACGCCAAACTCGGGCTGCAGGCGGCCAGAGGGAGGGACAGTGCCCACCCCGAGGGGATGTCCCGACTAGCCCTGGCACACCTCGCCATCCTGGCCACCCCGGGAGGGGCGCGGGGGCCGCCCTAGGCAGAGCCCCGGGCTAACAAGGAAAGAACCCAGAAGCAGTACTTTCCCGCCATTTCCACAGGGAAGTGCTTCCATGGCAAGGTTCTGGATTGCTGAGAACCTGCATCCCACTTGGTGTGAGGGGGACCCTCTTTTGTCTGAGGACTCCAGGTCTTCCCACCTCCAGCTGGAGGGAGACAGGAGGGGCTGGAGCTGGCCGGCAGGTGTGCGCCCCGCCAGCCCCTCCTCTCCTGCCGGGCTATTTACCAGCTCCACTTCCCTGCATTCAGCTGAGACTCGGGAAGTATTGCCAGCTATGAGGTGAAGGCCTGTAAACAGCTGAGAAGTTATGGAAATGTATGAAAACCACACGGGAAAACATCCCAAGTCTTGCTT
The DNA here is from genome assembly GCF_023159225.1 of Perognathus longimembris pacificus. Classification (NCBI taxonomy): domain Eukaryota; kingdom Metazoa; phylum Chordata; class Mammalia; order Rodentia; family Heteromyidae; genus Perognathus; species Perognathus longimembris. The sequence continues at coordinate 83,740,294 of NC_063165.1, read as the reverse complement.
TCAGATGCTGCCTGTCCAAGAAAAAAAAAAAAAAGCAGGTATTTTTTTCAGACAACCAGCATGATTTCCGTGCTGTTTTCTCTCCCCCAGCAGCACTGGGTACAACACGAACATCGCTGGTGTGCACAGCCAGTGATTGGAGATGACTGATGTGAAAGCATAGCGAACAGATCAAATCCTACACGGTGTGCTTCATTTGTATCTTCCTGTTATACTCACATTAATAAGCATTTAGAAAATAAAAGGCTTGTGAGTTGAGGCAAGACAGGAGAGGAAGTGGAGGCCAAGCCTGGGCATATTAAACTTGCAAGGAGGTGCTAAAATAGCTGAAAGAAAATTGGAAAAAGAAGCTGTGCACAAAGCTCACTGATGGATTCCATTTTCATACGAGTCCTGACACCTGCTCTGCTCTCCTCAACGAATGCTACATTCATATCCATAGTTTGTCCTCCACATGCAATTATAAACTAGTCTACATTTATATCCATAATTAATATTTTCCTTCTGCCACAAGGGGGTTGGGGAGATAGGTTGCTTAAAACAAGGAACTCCCAATCAACACTGTGGTGCCTACCTGTAATCTTACCGACTTGGGAAGTGGAGGCAGAAGGATCATGAGTTTGGGGTCAGTAAGGCAGAGCTCATGAGACCCCATTTCAAGAACAAAATGCCCCCACGCAAAAGTAAGAAAAGAGGAGGGGGATAACAGGGCAGGATGCACAGAATTACTTTCTTCTAGCGTATTTGAAACTTTTCATAGTAAATCATTTAAAGTATTTGTCTTCCACGTTCAGTGATACCAGGAATGGCCATTCTGCAAATGGGTGGGAGCACACCGGGTCCTAGTTACCATGTGCCGGAGAACACGGGGGCCCTCTAGGGCCATGTTCAAGCTCAGCGCGGCTGTGGCTTCATTCACAACTTCTTTCTTGTGTCAAGAAAGGAAAGCTGGTGGTCCTTCCTGGTACAGTGGTGCTAATGATATGTGAAGAGAGCGTGGCATGGAAAACTGCGTTTCCTCTCCTACAACGCCACTGTTCTCCACATGCACTGGAACTGTCTCCCGGACCTCTAGCCCCAAGATGAAACCCTCCAGATCCATTCCAATTCTAGCCTGATCTGCTTTCCAACTGAAACTCCCATTAAGACATGGACAGGAAAATTGAACCTACCTAGCTCACTCACTGCGTCTCAGTTTGCAAGACTGAATTTCTGGCTATGTATTTGCACAGGTATCTTCAAATGGAGAGGTGTGGTCAGACTAGAGAGTGAGGCTAATATTATGTCTGAATACGTTGAATGTGTTTCTAGACAAGGAGTCACAGAAGTGCCTGGAACATCACTGATACCAACTTAAAAGAGAGGATGATGGTGAAGGAGCCTGAGAGCCACTGGAAAGACAGGACTGATCAGAAGGAGAGCGCCAGCCCCCTGGCACTCATTCAGGGACCACCAGCCATTAGGTCCATTACTAAGTCGTTGTTTCCTAAAATGAATATGACTCCGAATTTCAACAGTCTCCTTCTCCAAACACAGATCATTCTTAAGGCCCTGTTTCTTTTTTCGTTTTTTAAAATCTTTAAGTAGCTGTACAAAGGGGTTGCTATTTAACAAAGCAGTTTGTTTTTTGTTTGTTTGTTTTTCTTATTCATTGTCAAAGTGATGTACAGAGATGTTACCGTTTCATAAGTTAGGCATTGGATACATTTCTTGTACTGTTTGTTACCTCAGTTTGTGACTACAATGAATCTTGATCAATGTCACCTCTTTCAACATTCTCACCCATCCCTTCCAACCCATCTCTTCCCTCACTTTTTCTTAATCTTATAGGATAGACATTAAATTCTTGACTGTATTTTTCTCATCTCCTTTTTCTACACCTTTCCCATTTGACCCCACTCCACTCCTATTTGAGTTCTCCCTTGAGTTTACAATACTTCAGTCAATACATTTGTATATACTGACATACCACCCAACCAATTTCTTGTAAGTTTATAAGATAATTCTAGCTTCCACATATGAGGCAACACATACAAACTTTGTCTCTCTGGGCCTGACTTACTTCGTTTAACATAATTTTTTCCATGTCTTTCCAATTCTTTACTGTTGATACAATATCATACACAATGGAATATGTCATATTATATATATCACATTTGCTTGATCCATTTATCCATTAAGGGGCATCTGAGCTGATTCCATACCTTAGCTTTGGTGAATAGTGCTGCAATGAACATGGTTGTGCTAGTGGCTTTACTGTATCCTGGTTTGTGATCTTGAGAAGAAATGCCCCAGAGTGGAAACACTGGATCATAGTAGGGTAGTTCTATATTTAGGTGTTTGGGTGTTGGGGGTTTTTTTTGAGGAATTTACAAACTACTTTCCAGTGTGGTTAAACATTCCGACCAACAATGTATTGAGGTTCCCTTTTAGCCACATCCTAGACAGCTTGCAGAATGAGAGATTTCTGCCAGCTATACATAAGCCAGTGTCTTAGTATACAGGATATAAAGAAAGCTTAAAATTTAAACCCTCAAGGAATCAACATCACAATTAATAAATGGGCCAATGAGCTAAAGAGAGACTTCTCAGAAGAAGAAATGAAAATGGCCAATGGACACATGAAGAAATGCTCAATATCTCAGGCTGTAAAGGGAATGAGAATCAAAGCAACACTTACCTCCCCCAGAGTTAGAAAGGCCATTATCAAGAAAACAAACAGTAACATGCTGATGAGGGTCTGGGCCAAAGGTCGCATTTCTGCCCATGTTTGGGGCACTTCACACCTGGGCCAACACTTGATCCTGTACCTGGTCTACGGTTTCTGTTCTCAGCTGTATTGCCTGTGATGGTCCTGCGGTTGTAGGAAATGAGGTGTGGTAGGCTGGTCCCTAAGTGCAGCTACAGGCCCTTTGAGTTTCCGTGCCAAGGCCCAGCTGCAAGCAAAGAGAGCCAGCGCAGTCCAGTTCATGTAGAACATCCAGTCCCTAAGAGGAGGTGTGGGCAGTTTGTCAAATCGGCGGGTGTGGTCACCATCACAAGCTCAGCAGCAGCGAGACTGTAGCTGTCTGTCCCTGCAGCCTCAGGACCCCTCGCTGGGGCAGTCTCTGCTATCAGGGACCTCCTCACACACGGGCTTATTCGGGCCTCTGCTTCCCCATGACCATTTATGGGCATTGGTAAAGTAAGGGATACGTGTTCCGCCCAGCTGGAAGGGGAGAGAGGCAGGGAACGCACATGGCTGGCATGTTCAAGTTCAAGTCCTGCAGTGGGGTAATCGGTGCTTGTATAAGGCACTCTCCGATTCAGGACAGAGAAAGAAAGAAAACAGGAAGCATCTGGTGCAAACCCGTTGTAACATGTGTTAGACACTTGTCATAAACGAAACACACAGGCACCCACCCCCACACACACATACGTACACGCAAAATGTGTTCGCAACCCAGCTATCACAACTGATTTCAAGGGAGAGCTGCGCTTTCAGGGGCCGATCTCAAGCAGTGCCACGGAGGATGTGACTCGCCTTCTAAGGCAATGCTTGTTGAAATCTCCCCTTCTTCTCCTCAGTTCCCCGTAAGTTACCTCTCCTAGATCTTTCTGGAGTTGCTTACTCAGCAAAGCGGCCGCTATCTACAGATGGCTGTTAAAGTCAGTTAGGACAAAAGCAAATTTAAAGTTCCCGTCACACTTGCCATCCCCGGTCCCCGGCAGTCCCTGCGGCAGGGACAATTGCATGGTGGAGCTGCAGGAAGCCCCCAGTCAGCAACCCCAGGCTCCTCCCAGCCCTACCCATGGGTGGCCTGTCCCCTGCACCCCAGCTCTGGACTGAAGTGGTGAGGACTCTGGTCCAGCCTTGCCCTGTTATCGCACCTTTCAGTCACGTCCTTCTCTGTCATTTGGGTTTTCTAACTTTACGTCATGAATGGACGCCGAGACGGGGCCGACAATGACGGAAAACTCCCTCGAGGAGATGGAAGAGTGCAGTGGGGTGGGAAATAACTGCGCGTTAAGATATCTTGTCCCGATCACATCCATAGCAATAACTGGCATAACCTGCCTAATGCCTTCCGACGCCCTTCATAGGTTATAGACTATATATATTTACTATCGGACTTCTAATGCGTATTCTGTTACTTCTGGTGAGAAGGACTTCAACATCTGAAAACACGAAAAAGGAAGTCTGACAGACCACAGGTAGCAGGGTTCAGGCCAGCTCCCCCCACCACCGGGGACGCGGCCTCCCTCTGCAGATACAGAAGTGGCCATTCCTTTGGCAACATAAATAGACAAGGGTCCATTTCCCAATACAGTAACTGAGAGGCCTCTGCCACAGACTCCTCGAAGAAACAACGCCCTACTGGATCGTGGCCCGCATAGTTTGGCTACAGACATTTGCAGATTCGAAGTTAATTACAAAAATGACTAAGAAATGCTTTCTGTTTGGGACATGGGCAATATTTTCCAAGTCTTCTGCTCTGGTCTCAAAACTAAGTCTTAAAATGAATAACCTAATAAGCAGTTGGGAAAGTCCCTGTCTTATCCCTCATTACTGGTAGGCTCTGCAAAACCATCTGATTTTAATCTTCCAGCTCGCTTTACCTCATTTTTAAAAAATCCATCCAGTCAATGAGGAATTAGTGCAAAACAAGTCGAATGTTATGTTCCAGGGCTTGCCAGAAATTCAAATGCAGGCATTTCTAGTTTGGTATAAAAATCAAGGTAAGAAATGTTTTTAGTTCCACAAACTGAAGCACAAATGCGCTTACTCCTTCATCCCAGAATTCACATCAATGAGATCAACAAGCCTTTTCCTCTGACAGAGCACAAAGGAGCTTGGCTTAGAAAAATGGGCACATTCCGAAGAGAAAGATAATCTCTCCATTTTCCTGACTCCCAGTCAATTCCATTTTGCCCAAGTTAAATTGTTTTTAGAGTGTAAATTGGAGCACATCGTAGCTGAATATATTGGTATTTGCCTCTCACAAATTTAGGGAGTATATGTGTGTCTCCAGATAAAGTTATTCAATCAAGGCGTAGAACTATTTTGCATGTAAAGTGAATCGGGAAAGTTTTAGCAGAGCCTGGGAACTGTGTGCCAGCATTTGTGGGCTCAAATATTAATATTAACTCTCAAGTGGGAATTGTATATTTTCCAAATACCCTACCTTGTTTTGTGAAGGAATTACATATTAAATTTAATATTTAATGATTCTTGAGAGATTAATGAATACATTTACATGTTATTAAAAGCAGACTATTAAAAACAAAAACAAAAATGTGAATTATCATAGAGCCAAGATTTAGAAGAAAACAAAAAGATGCCAAGCACAGACACAAACTGCCAAGGCTACTTTCAGGATAGAAATCCTGCCCTCGCTGTGCCTGGCTTTGTAAGGCCTACATTTTCAGTCACTTAACATTTTCAGTCACTTACTTTCTTTTAACCTAAAAAAAAAACTAAAGCATTTTCCAAGCCTATGGCCTTGGAGCTGCGTTTAGCAGGGCATTCCATCCATAAGAGTCGTGAAGAAACTGTATTTTGTTTTACAACCGACGGAATTCATTCTAATAGTGTCCCAGAACAAGGCAGAGAGCATCAGGGGACCAAACTGGAAGTCCTGTCACTCTCCTCCTCCTCCTCACCCCTGACCAGGCCCCATTCAAATGCCCTCCCCCCACTGCCTCTCAGTGACTCCATGTTGAACATTGTCCTCTCTCCTCTCCTTCCCTCTGTCTGCCCCCACCTCTCACACCCAGCCCGACAGAGAACGAGTTGGCCTTGAGACTATGGAGGGGCTGCAGTCATAGGAACTGAGCAGAAGGCCAGAGAGGTCAGGTCAGCCCCAGCGCTAACAACCTCATGGGCTACCAGTAGAGTTCTCAGTCCTTACGTCACTCTGGAGGTGACGGTGAACGTGGCCTGGTTCCCCGAAGACTCCCAGGCTAGGGAAATGGGTCCCACCCTGACTTGCAGCCTCCCCCCCCCCAGACTGCAAAGGAGAGGGGGCACCACACCCAGACTGAAAGGAGGAAATGCGGAAGGGAGCCGGCTGCTCTTCACCGGGGAACTTAGAAAGCGCCGCCTCCCGTGGCCTCCAGTGGCGCAGACGGTGCTCTGCTTCAACGCTTGATGTCCGCACTTACCTAGCATCTTTGCTGTGACATCGTCAGCCAAGCAAAAGCGTAAAGAAGGTTTCCTTCAATCATCTACAGAGCCCTGGACAAGTCAGCTACTCAGTCATGTCATCCTTTTAGGATGAGAAATGATAACTTCCTACAGGCCAGTTAAGTGAGATCACTCCCCGGCTTTGCAGGCATTCCTGGGGAGATCTCTTTACAAGCCAGGTTTCTGAGATGCGCAGCTGTTTTGTCCCTCTTGACAATAGTTGCTGTGTGCTGGCCAGGGAGGTCGCTGGGCTGGCGGCCGAGGACAGGAAGGACGCACAGAGGAGACGCGGCCGCCACGGGGCCCTTCCTCTCACGCACGCCCTTCACCCTCCAAAGCATGATGAAGCCACGTCTAGCCAGCGCCAAAATGATGTCCGACCACTTCTCTTCTCCAGTGAAAATGCTGCGCAGTGATGGCTTGTGACCCTACAGCAAGGACCAGGAGCCCACCGAGGACAGATTGCGGGGTTCATTCCTCCAGCTGCTCCCCACTGGCACACCTGGCCTTAAGGCCGATGGCAGGAACGGATACCTGCCTTTCCCAGCAGCCTTCGCTCCAGGTGTGCCTGCTGTCTTTGGTTCTGTTTCCTCTCCTGTGAGTGACAGGTGCCAGCTTTCAATAACCTATAACCTCCCAGCCTGCCTAGCCTCTGACTCCCCGCTTCTCGGGGTGTCCCCGAGTTGGCCCGCCCATCCATCAGTCACCACCGCGACACGCGCTGACGTTCACTGCTGCGGTCCCGGGCTGATGGCTGGGCACGGTCTCAGCGCGAAGTCATCCGTCACCTCCTCCTTCCGTGTGGAAAAGGAGGTGGAGACTGGTGAAAAGGCCGAGGTTGCAGCTAAGAAGCAACGACCACACACCTAAATCATTCTAGCGCCAGAAGGCCTACTCAGTTCCACCTCTGAAAGAGTACCGAGACACAACCTATCCCCAGGAACCCAAGGAAGAAAACAGTTCAAAGAGACAAGTGCTGAGACTCAGTCAACTTAAGTCAACATGAATTAGTCTGGCAAAGAGGAGATCCAGTGTTTTGAAAAGTCACCCTCCGTGTTTGCTTCAGGAAATTTCCCACACAGCCATGACCAGAAGCGAGAATCTGCTCCGCTGAGCAATACGTGCTCGCTACACCAACCTTACTCACCAAGATGCATTTCGTGACCCTGCACATCAATTCCCCCCTATTACAATCCAATTCCCAGTACTTCAAACCGCTTAATCTCGGAGTGCCTAGCACTCTTAAATTAAATCTCATTTGACCCCCTCCTGAGATACGGCTGCAAGTCTCCCTGCTTCTGGAAGCCGTGATAAACATGGTTGCCTTACTAATGGGTCTTTTGGGGATTTGGGGAAGCATCGGGTGGGAGCTACCACTGATCCTCACCAGCAGTGGAACAGGCTCCAAGCAGACACTCGCTTTGAGAGCTTTGCTCGATAGTTTTCTAACTTGTGATGCAATGGGCATTCAGATGCCTTTCTTTCTGTCGCTGTTGGGGTTTGAACTCAGGGTTTCACAGCTGCTCAGATGACTTGCTTGGCTTGCTTGCTCAGCTGGCATTCTGTCACTCAACCACCTAAGCCAGGTCCCGGGAACCCGCTTTCTGCAGGTTAGGATGGAATGGAGTCTGGAGGACTTTCCTGCCTGGGCTGGCTTCAAACTGAACTTCTCCAGGCCTCCGCCTCCTCAGCACCTACAGTTACAGGCATGAGCCACAGGTGCCCAGCTCTCTGTTTTAATTTTCATGAGACATTTTGACTTTTCAATTCTCAAAATTTTCTTTTACTAGTACACAACGGGTTTGTCGTGGGCTGGGCAGTGAGGGCCATTTCTGTCCTAGGATTTTCCTTTTCCACCTGAGAAATCTTCTTACATTGTCTATTTGATGATTTCTTCTACTTCTCTAGGCGAAGCCTAGAACTGGAACTTCTTATACTAGTCCCTAATTTCCTTATTATTTCCCCATCCTTTAGGGTTTTTTTTTTATTTATTGGTGCTTTCTACAACTTTATCTTCAAACATTTCTATTGCATTTCTATTGCGTTTTTAATTTCATTGAGTTCACATAACAGTTACTTGTTTGACTAGGTGTTGACTATACATTTAATTTCTGGGAGCTCTGTTCTCTTCACGGCAGTCATGCATATGTCTTTGAGAGGACTAATCACATTTCCACGGTCATTCTCGTGACATGGCCAGTTTCTCTTAAGCCATTTCTTTTCCCCCCTCCCCGATTTTATTTCTCTCTTTCAGTTGGAAGTGACATCCGTGAATATCAAACACTAGCGTGCCTCCGAGTCCCCTGACTGCTATTTAACACTGACTACAACACTCCACCCCAAGAGTGTTTGTTTCAGAAGGTTCTGTCAAGGCCGGATGATCCGCAATTCGTCCAAGTCCTCAGGGGACACCCGTGCTACTTATGCAGGGTGAGGCCCACTGTTTGGGGTGCAGAGGCTGACGGACAATAAAAGTGTTCCTCAGATCGTGGTTTCAAGCACACCTGAAGAACTCAGGGTTCTGTAAACCGGGCTCATGGTCAGTCACATTTAGCTGAAATATATTTCTACCTATTTGTAAGATATTCCCGGGTCAATAAATAAATAATATGATTATAATCCCCAAGATTGTGCTTATAAAATAGACTATTTTCACAGGAAAATATAAAATCAGAGAATAAATAGCAAGTTCTGAAAACAAAAAAATCACACCAAGTGTGATCCTAGAGCAGTTCAACTCTTGAGACCCATTGTCATTTGCAGTTTTCCCCTTTCATCAGTTAAAAATAAGACACACAGCGCTCTCTCGTGGTACAGTTGCTCATTGCAGCCTAAGTCGTGAGTCGTTCTAAAGTCAAGCAAACCTGAGCAGAGGTTCAATCCCTGCCCCCAGGACACAAGGAATAACCACTCACCCATACCCCATGGGTCTCCTCAGGGGCCCTCTTTCACACTTGCATGTGACAGGTGCAAAACCCGAGCTGAGAAATGTAATTATTTAGCCCACCCCTAGGGTCCCCCTTCCTGGTCCCCTTGCTTTCTCTCTTGCCTTTGCAAGAGAGAACCGTGGAGGTCAACTACATGTGAAAATGTTGTTGTTTTTCCATGGCACAGGAAAGTCACCTGATGGCTATGGGTGGGGTTCCCAGCCCTTGCTGTCTGTCTCCACAAAGCATGACAGAATGTGAACTGAACACTGTGCAAAAGCCGATCCCACCACGAGGCCTGGGGAAAGCCACGGATCCCACCGCGAGGCCTGGGGAAAGCCACGGAGCTGAGGAAAAGCCAAAGATTCCACCACAAAACCTGGGGAAAGCCACGGAGCTGAGGAAAAGCCAAGGATCCCACCACAAAACCTGGGGAAAGCGGTGTCTTTTTCTTCCAGGCAGCACTACATCCAGACACAGGTTTACTATTTCCCGAGCCTTTCTAGCCCCTAAAAGAATGTAAAGATTGTACATACAAAACAATAAATAACTATAAAAATCATAAATCAGATGAACAAGTAACTGTGGGCTAAGATCAGAGCCCATGGTGTACTCAACAAATGGGGTAAAGAGAACATTTGTGCAATTGAATTTAAGCTGATTGACAGAGAGAATACTAGGTTGGTAGCTTTGTTTACTTATTTGTTTGTTTGTTTGTTCTTCGGGGCTAGAGATCAAGTCAAGAGTTTCATGTATGCTACGCACTTTACCACTGAGTTATACTCCCAGCTAAGTTGTCTTTTAAAAACCATCATAATGCAAAATCCACGTAGATCCTTTAAGATTTTATTCTTATGAATAAAAGAAGATAAGGAGAGCAATGATCCTTTTGTTCACAATAATATTTTGTACATAATGCATATGATAAATTTATATTGATACAACTATATAATTTTATTAGTATTATACTATATTTACAACTGTGGAAAATATTAATTGCAATTATACTATATTATATTAACACATTACAACACTATACATAATTATTACCATTACTATTATGTTATACATAGTCAACACAGTGAATACAGATGCTTTTTTGTTTTTCATTCTGTCCTGGGACGTGAACTCAGGGACTGAGCTTTGAGTTTTTGTGTTCAAGGCTATCACATGATCCATAGTTTCACTTCTGGCTTTTTTAGTAGTTTATTGGAGATAAGAGTCTCTCAGACTTACGTGCCCGGTTGTCTTCCAATTGCAATTTTCAGATCTCAGCTCCTGAGTAGCTAGGATGACAGGCGTGAGCCACCAGCCACCAGCCTTAACCAAGTGGTTTTCAAAGCATCAAAGGATACATTTCTTGAGACGATCTACAGTGTGAGATCAAAAGATAGGTTCAGAATCCCCAAAAGATGTCTGTGATGCGGATCAAGTCCGTTTCCCAGCTGTCCGGAGAGCAGAAGGGAGAAGGTATGTGTTCCAACCTGCCCTCTGGGGTGAGGCTTTCTCTGGTCTTTAAGTTAGGAAACAACTGCAGTATCATATCGCAGAGGCAACAAACCAAGGCATGGAGGCATTCTGGGTTTTACTTAGAGTTATAACCAGGTAAAACCTAGATGGAAACCCTCCACGAGGCCCCCGTGGCCCGGCTAGAGGTACGCGCAATCGCAGGGCAGGTGCACTGTTGGATGTTCGTGTCCAATCAGAGCAGGGGTGATGGGGATGTGAGTTGCTGGGGAAAAGGCTTTCAGACAAGAGGATACAGATAGTTCCGTTCAGAAATGAGTAAGAAGATAATATGTCGCCTTTTGCACAAAAGAAAAAAAATCTGCCCTGAGGAAACTCTGAAGATCTCAGAAAATTCAAAATCTGAAAGATCTTAAAAAATCCCCACAGTGCTGTGTACTACCCCGTGTGGGCTTGGGACGTCCGTTGGCCTTCCTGCACTTCGGTTTCTTTATGTGAAACGGTTAAGCAGCCTGACAGGAAGGAGCCCGTGTGCTTACTTCACAGAAAGCATGGCCGTTACCAGCAGTGGGGGGGTGGGGGGGGGAAGTGCCACCCTTGGCGTCCTGCTTATGCATGCACCCTAGACCGAGAGAAATGTGCAGAAATATTTACCTTCAAGTAAACTTGAGGGCTTACCTTCTGGTTCCCTAGAGCCCCACCCGCATTTCAGATGGAGAAACCCAGAGTTCTCTCAACATGCCAGCAGAGAGGGTCCTCATTGCTCAGCATGCACCCCGGGTTCCGTGCTCCTTCCCCCTCACCCCCTACTGCCGTGGAAGCCGGAAGGAGCTCTCATCTCGTCATCTTCGGCCGCCTGTCTCTGCCTGAAATGCTGGCTGTGTAAACCCCACAGCAGGGAGGTCTCCATTGAGGATCAGTCCAACCCCCCCCCCCCCCAGGGCACACGTCAGCAACGCCTGGACAGTTTGGTTATCAGACCTAAGAAAGGAAGACACGGGAAGATGCCTTCAGCGGGCCGCACCCAGAGATGAGGCTAACGACCTCTGAGGTACCAAAGAGCTCCCAGAACAAAGAGTGTCTCCGCCTACACCGTCTGTGGTTCTGGAGCTGTCACTGACCCCACTGTGGCCCACGCCAGCCGAGACCCACGCCGGATGATCCACGCGGGAGTGTTTTATTCTGTCAGACTGTAGACATCCCGTGCTAAATTTAAACCTGAGCTGGCTGAAGGCAATTCAAAGCCTTTCCTCAGTTCTGATTGTGTTCAGCAATAAAAGGCCCGCTTTTCCAACAGATCTCAAATAGGACTTCAGCAAATTGCCAGAAATGTGACTTTTTTTTCCTCTGCGTATATTCTATTGCAGACAACTGCAACATCTGTGAAGTCAGCGATTTGCCTTCGTGGTAATTTGTGACCCGACCTTAAGCTTTCTGAGACAAGTGTGGGAAACCAAGCATTCAGCTTCATGGCAACTCTTGATTTGGGAAGACTGTGAGCATGCGCACACAGAGAAGAGGCGCACGCATGCACAGACCCCCCCCCCCCACACACACACACAGTCATATGCACAGACACACATGCACAGAACTCACACTGTTCAGGGGTTCCGGGGACTGATAAGACAGCTCCCTCCGCAAGGGAGCGAGACACAAAGTGGCACAAGATGGCGGCTAAGGAGCAGCTGCGAGCACGCCTCTGTCCTTCCCACCCTCCCCTCTCCCAGCCAGGCAGACAGAACGATGCCAGCGTGTTCACACCACCGCGCTGGTTGGGGTCCTAGGCTGAGGGGCGTTTGAGGACCAAGGATGTCCTGGGGGGGAGGGGAAGGGGAGCGTGTGGCGTGAGCGGTTGTGAGCCCTAAGGCAGATTCAGCACAGCGGTGTGCGGCAGGTGAGCATGGCAGGCGTGCGCTCAGGACCTGGGACACGTCTATCCACCACAGGGTCCTTCCTTGTTGGAAGGCCTGGCGGACTCCGCTGAGTCCTGGTCCCCCGTGGGCACGGCCCTCACGGACCTGGATGGTCAGCACATGGACACTGACAAAGCCCTGTGGCCTGGCACGAAGCCACGCCGGGAGTGAGGACGGAGAGGCACTGTGGCCCCGCCACGCAAGTCAGCTCTCCAAATACGGCCCCCTTCGGGCTTACTCCAACAGTCAAAGGACCGAAGCCGCGACCCTGGCCTCCCGTGTGGTTCAGAAAGGTTGTGTTGGGCCAGGTGGGCAGGACATCGCGGGGAACAGCAAGTAGCTCCACTGGGAAGGCGCAAAGTCCTTGGCTCCCAGGTGTGGTCTTGCCCCATGCCCACACGTAAGCCTGTGAGTGCTGTCGGCACTGCTCCTCACCACACCTGCCCCTGCCCCTCCAGCTGCCCTCCGCGTGCCCTACACCCCAGCTTGGACGGATGCGTGGATTACAACGTGTTCCCAGGACTTCCCCAAGCCCCCGAAGCGGCTCCTTTTCCCCCCGGCGCCTTCTCCAGTGAGCACTGGACTTGCAGTTCTGAGGCTGCCCGGTGTCGGCTTTTCCTCTCCCCCTCTCCCCGCCAGGCAGCCATCCACGGTCAGCAGCTCCTGCTCCCTGTGCTGTCCCCTCCTGTGTGGTTCCCTCCAGGCCCTGGTGTGCTCCTGCCCACCTCCACTGCTTGTGAAAGCCCACCAGGGCTCTCCGTCTTCGCGGGTCCTCGGGGCTCGTTCTAAGTGCTCTCAAGGGCGGTGCCCAGGGGACATTCTGCCTCTCTCTCTGCTTGCTGTAACTTGTGTATAGGAGAGAGAGAGAGAGGATGGTTTCTTCTCAACGTTGTACCTCCCAGACCAACGTTGTACCTCCACCCCACTGGAGGGAAAAATTACAACAAAGTAACCTGCGTTGACCAGATTTGAAGTGTCTTCTGCAACCAGAGTAGAGTCAAGTTCACTGGTGATTATCCTCACTCTACTTCCATTTCCACTCAACCTCATTTCCTCCTGGCAATGAAAGCCAACAAATACTCAATAAACTTCCTAGACATATAATTAATGCCGTCTTTGCCATTGACTACTTCGCACATCTAGGCCGGAGTTACTGAGATGACAAGGAGATTGCCTGGCCTTCGTATGCTTTTTATTTCATAGGTACAATTTGTGTCTGCTTAGGTTGATGAAGTGAGATGAGGCTTTTTCTAAATGTATCTTGCAATTTCGCGTCTTGTACTGGTAGAAAGAATCTTTGAGAATGTGCGATCCCAACTTACAAGCAGAGAGACACAGAACATAGGTCTTATGTAGTTTGCTAAGTAATAAACAGTTTATCGCTTATGTGTTTATGCGTACGCGTTGAAGAGCTCATCTAACCCTCAAAGTTAATCAGCTCTATGGAAAATACATTATTTTATGGCAAAGCATTAAAAATTATTTCAAAGCTGGGCACTGTGGCTCACGCCTATAATCCTAGCTACTCAGGTGGCTGAGATCAAGGGATCGTGGTTCAAAGCCAGCCTGAGCAGAAAAATCCCTGAGAATCTTATCTCCAATAAACCACTCAGCAAAGGCTGGAAGTGGTGCTGTGGCTCAAATGGTAGAGTGTTAACCTCAAGTAGCAGAGTGCTAGCCTCAAGTGGTAGAGCACAAAGGCTCGGGGAAGAACCCAGGCCCAGAGTTCAAGCCCTAGGACCAGTGCAAAAACTATAATATTAAAAACTAAAAAATAGTGACAACAAACTTTAAGAAATACGTAGGAGATGGGGAAAACATGTGACCTCTGTAGAACCAAAAAGCAGTAGCCATAGGAACTGTAATTTCTGACACATGAAATTCCTAACTTTGCCAACCACTTCTCAAATCTATCAAATTTCTACATTACCAAAGGTTTCTTTTTTTTTTTTCTTTTTGCCAGTCCTGGGGCTTAGACTCAGGGCCTGAGCACTGTCCCTGGCTTCTTTTTGCTCAAGGCTAGCACTCTGCCACTTGAGCCACAGCACCATTTCTGGCCATTTTCTGTTTATGTGGTGCTGAGGAATTGAACCCAGGGCTTCATGTATATGAGGCGAGCACTCTACCACTAGGCCACGTTCCCAGCCACCAAAGGATCCTTACGTTCATGTATCTTGACCCGAAGTAGTTCAGATGGCCATCTTTCTGGCTCCACTAAAAGTGTCCTTGCCATCCGCTGCCTGGCAGCACAGACACTGGGGGTACTTGTTGGGGTTTCACTGCGGCAGCGCTTTAAAGAGACCGGTGTGTGACAAACCGTGCTATCTTAACGTGTCAGCCTTGTGGCCCGGACAAAGGTGCACTTCTCACTGACACAGGATCCGGTGTGAGTTCCACAGGCCCGAAGGGAAGCCATTGCGGAGACCTGGCGTGCGGATCAGCACGATCTAAACTCAGAGGTTGGCTGCTGGCTGCAGCAGGTAGAGAGCAGGAGCTGGACGGCCTCACCCTTACTGTGCACACCAGACGTGCCCTAGACAGACTCGCCCTGACTGTCTACAGCAAGCCAGAAGCAAGGTGCATTCTTAATGTAACCCCAACACTCGTCATTTAGGTAATGGGGCAGCACCCGTCACTGAGGCTCTTGGGAGGCTGTGGCAGGCGGATCTCAAGTGAGAGGCCAGAGTGAGCACACAGCAAGGCCCCGGAGCAGAAGAGAATTCTACTTACGAAAATAAGATGAGAAGGAACAAAGGCCAGCAGTCTGAGTGACCCTGGAATAAAACCTCTTGGAGTAACTCCTGATGAAGATCCTAACAGAAAGAGGATAGCCTTCTCCGGTCACGTGCATCCCTAGAACAGTAAGCGCTATGGCAAGTACGGCGTGAGCTGGCGTGCAAAGTGGGTTCCTCGCTCGGAAGGTTTGAAGGAGTGGCTTCTTCGTCCCATGTGGACGAGTCTCTCTCTGGGACCTCTGAAGGTCATCTCCAACTCTTCCCCAGGATGGTACCTCCCACTGGAGGACACCCCCCAAGCTGGCTGTGCCCACCTGGCAAGCATCAGCCCCTCCTCCTGGGTTAACCACCCCACTGCCATCCGTGTCCGAAGCCGCCCCCGGGGGGCAGTAGAGGCCCGCTGAGAGCCTCTCCCCTCTTCCCGGGTGCAGGTCTACCGCGCTGGACTCCTGCCTCTTCTTCCCTAGTCCCACCACAAGCACCCCTCATCCTCTCTCCTGGAGTCTCTCGACAGCACTCAGGTCGCAAGCCTCAACGGCCTCTAGCCCACTAAGAGGTTATTCCGCATCTCTAGTACTGAAGCGCAAATTGGGACTTCTGGTCAGAACGGCGGGGGGGTTTCTCGTGGGAAACCACCCTTCCTGCCCGTTCTCCACAGTGCCAAAGACACCGTGCAAGACATTAGAAAGCACACACTCACCGGGCATCGGGACTCACGCCTGGCTGGGACCGGGACAATCACAGACCAAGCCCACAAGGCCCCATCTCAAGCAGCAGCATGTGCACACAGTGCCCTACACCTGACACCCCCAGGAAGCTATCAGGGACTGTGATTCAGGCCTGAGGGGGGGGGGGGAAACACCAAGGGCACAAAGGGCTAGGGGAATACAACGCACACCTCGTAAGCACAAGTTCTGAGTTCAAATCTCACTACTGCCAAAAAAAAAAAAGCAAGACAGAAAAGGGAAACACATACTTATCTGCATACGCAAATACCCCAGAAGGAGAAAACAAGAGAGCAAACATAGAAAAATGTGAGAAGTGGCTCTGAGGTCTAGGGCAGGCGGACAATTGCCACCTACACTGTGGTGGCCCAGGAGTCACCCCCAGGCGTGGTGGGGAAACAGCAGGCAGACTGAAAGGGGAAGCTGGGGGCTGGGGGGGGGGGGGGAGAAGGGGCGTGTTCTACCCCTGGGCTAACGTCATCCATCTTCACAGTGAAGGCCTGCACGGAGCAGCTCCTAGAATGGACAGAACATCACCAACCTGGAGACCACAGAGTCCGTGCAGTGGATAAGGGGAGCCAAGGCAGTGTTGCAATGCTTCAGTAGATGGGGCATGGGTAACCCAGTGGTAAAGAAAGTTTAAAGAAAAATCAAATCGGATCCATCTTATGCCCCGCGCCAAAATAAATCCCAAGGAACCATTTAAATGCAATTCTAAAACACCTGGAAAAGAGAATCAAATATTTTTTATGATCTTGTTATGAGAAGGAGTTCTGTAAGCCATAGAGTTGCACAAGTCACAGAAGACACCATTAGTAAACTTAGCCCTAGTCAATGCCCCAACACCACAAAGACTGAACCTTCTACTTACCCACCTAAGGTATATATATATATATATATATATATATATATATATATATATCCATACTCTTTATTCTCTTACCAGTGGCTCTGTGATAGACCTTACGGCATCTTTAATGAGGTGTTCCATTCCAGCAGAGGCTGGCAAAGGCTTTCTTGTGACCCCGTGTGTTCATTCCCTCGGCTGTCAGAGGAGCAGATCGGTGGGCACAGAAACACCACTTCCCGAGAAGTTCCCTGAGGAAGATCTGTGGCGATTCCAGTGGTTGGGGATTCCACACAGAGTGCTCTGGACCGTGGGTCTGTACTCAGTTTATGTCAGGCCTTCCAGCGTTGGAGCTGGAACCCGAAGGCAGCCAACAGTCTGTTTGCTTTTATGGAGTCCTAAGTGATCGTTTGAGGTCAGGCCGGGAAGCTCCGTGCAATAAATTATATCCCCATTGTACTTGAGTCATGGTCTCCGGGTGATCGCGCTGGCCCGAGGTGCCCATGTATGGTCCAACTGTACAGGACGCATATGAAAATCACAGACTAAAAATAGCCATGCCACTAGGCATCTTCACGTGACTCAATCCCAGCGCTTGGCAGCCAAACCGAGTGCCCAGAGGAGACTGGCTGGAACTGAAAAGAACGGGTGTGCCCAGTCATGGGGTGTCTACCATATGCAAAGCAGTGCTTGGCTTGGGGGAAAAAAGCAACCAGGAGTCAGCAGAGTCAGCCACAGACTGCGGTTCAAGGACAACGCACGAGGCCAGAACACTGAAGCAAAAGAAAAATGAGCCCAAAGCAGTTGATGAGACCGGACGTGGTACCTGGAGCTCGGATGTCAGCTGGATCTGCACGGCAGGCCACTGTGCCGGAGTTACAGCGCCAACCACTCTCATTGCCTGCCCACGAGAGAAAGAATTCTAGTGCTTGTACGTTAGTATTCTTCAAAGTGTATAAAATACGATACAAGAGATTATTGTTAATGAACGAAAGTTAATGAGGGGCTAGGAAGATAAAAAAAATTCTTTTCAATACTATTTGACTTTATTACTATAAATTTTTATTAATTTGATCGTAATTAATCATCACATCATCTCCTAAAGATTCGACAGTCAGCTTTTCAGATGTGCAAACAGACCCTCGAGACACTGAGTGACATATAAATTCATGTGTCAGATTAGTGTGACAGCCAAGAACACATGTAGGTCTCTCAATTAGTGTTGGTTTTATTTTATGGTTAATTCACTTTAATCAAGATTTATACTGTAAATATAAACACACTCAACTGGATGTGGCCAGGCTTCCAAGAAAAGCTCAGCAATCTTAAATTTTAAAAAGGGAGGAAATTGTTTGATCTGTTTTTTTAAGTTGTTTTTAAGGCGTAGTTTTTAAGCCATAGTTTTATAACCCTTTTTGATAGCCAAAAATCTGGCTTGGGTTTAATAATCCTATTTGTAGTTGAAATATTCCAAGATATTGGGAAGAGCACAGAACCAACCTATTATTTAAGATTTGATAGACAGGGCTGGGGATATGGCCTAGTGGTAGAGAGCTTGCCTCTTATACATGAGGCCCTGGGTTCGATTCCCCGGCACCACATATACAGAAAACGGCCAGAAGGGGCGCTGTGGCTCAAGTGGCAGAGTGCTAGCCTTGAGCAAAAAGAAGCCAGGGACAGTGCTCAGGCCCTGAGTCCAAGGCCCAGGACTGGCGAAAAAAAAAAAAAAAAAAAAGATTTGATAGACAGTTTCAGTTTCATAAGAAACTGAAATCAAAGTCTGGTGCCCCCCCCCCAACTTTTTCCAAGTTGCCTCACATATTGCCTTTGACATGTCAGCTGTCCAGCTAGGGGGGCCCTTCTTCCCATCTTCTAGAGCCTTCCACCAGGCCACTTTCCACCAAAGCTAAAAGAGTAGCGGTCGGTGGTCAGCCGTCCACTCCCTACTTAATGTCTGTTTCCATTTCCTTACTTTGCAAAAGGACATAAAAGGAAGGGCCATGAAAAGAGGAGGAAAGGAAGAAGAAAGAAGAAAAACAGCAATGTCCTCAGGTAAAGGCTTATATTTTTCCAACGTCCCTTATAATTAAGAGCAGTGGTGTGACATCATTCTGTTGGTGGCAAACTGCTTCAAATTCTTCCATTTCCTACAGCCATTGCATGTTATTTGCCATGAAATTTGCTGTGTTCCTCCACTCCTGCTTTGAGCTCAGCTAGGGGATTTACTTCAGCCAACAGAATAATCCTTGCCAGATCTAAGTCTTGGCTTCAAGAGACTTTGCCCTTTTCTTCTCTGCACCAATCCTTTCTGGTTCCCAGAAAAGAAAGCAGGGATTCAGAGCTGTGCCAAGCTCGGGCTCCTTCACCAAGCCCAACAGGCCCAGCCTAGATAATGAGCACATACTTGAGTGAGCTCAGCAGACCTGAGCTCAGCTGACCCCAAACACAAGCTCTATACTTACTGACATACGTCATTACAAATGTCACAATGGATTTTGGAGTCGTTTTTAATGCATCAAAACCTAACGGATAACGAACGGATGAGACAGTAAAGCAAGCTTTGCTGTCCTAAAACCAAAATACTTCACTCTTTCCCCTTCCGTCTGGATTAAGCTCGGACTTGTTTATTAATTGACAGGGGAACGACCCTGCATGATCAAGGAAATGTGAGTGAAGGTGTCTGAGGCAAAGCAGGAAGGAAGGGTATCTAGACTCTGCTGGCATTGTGAAGAAGCACAGCATCCTTCTTCAACTCCAGAGTTCTTGTCACGTGAGCTATACAGGATTCAAACTTCTCTGATGCCACTTCATTGCAGACTTTCTCCGATAACCAGCAAAATCCACTCGATAGGAGAATCGGAGCACTGAGCACTGGACAGGAACAAATAGACAAAGAACCCCATGAGAAAATGATTGGGGGGGGGGCGTGACCTGATCCCAGCCCGTGGCAGCCAGTCTCGAGTCTATCCTCTCAAGTGTGTGATGGTGAAGCTAGAGAAGAAAAGTGGGGGAGTGTGCGCGTGTGTTTGCATGCGCGTAGGCCCACGTGTGTGTGCAAATGTTTCGAGTCCCACTGAGAAAATGACTCAGGTCATTACATAACCATGCTAGGTGAATTGTGGCCCCACTGACCTTCAGCCAGCCGTACCCTCTCTGACGTCTCATCCCTCTCCATTGGCTCCTTTAAAATACTTCATTAGGAAAACTTTGGCCTTCCCTCCTTTGTTATCTGTATCATTTCAAATTAGTATTCATTTCATAGCATTATCTTTAGGTTACAAATATCATTAACATGTATCAAATACATCCTTTCGTGCAAGAAAATATTTTACAAATATAATCTTTTACAGTAATACAATGACAGCGTAGCATGTCTTTACGATGAATTAGAGCAAGAATATAACTTTCAGAAAACCAAAGAAAAGACTGGTTCTTTCTAAAAGCCTACTGAAATTTCACAGAAAATATATTTTTTTTGCCAGTCCTGGGGGCTTGAACTCAGGGTCTGGGCACTGTCCTTGAGCTTCTTTTGCTCAAGGCTAGCACTCTACCACTTGAGCCACAGCGCCACTTCAGCGTTTTTCTGTTCATGTGGTGCTGAGGAATCAAACCTCGGGCTTTGTGTATGCTTGGCAAGCACTCTACCACTAAGCCACATTCCCAGCCACAGAAAATATTTTTTACAGGTGAAAGTACAAAGAAATATTTACACATTTCTTATAGTAATCTTTAGAAACGACTAGTGTGATACTAATGCAAGTCAAATATGACAAATATCTGAGAAATGTAACAGTGTGGCATTAGCCCAAACTTTTCTGGAACTGGCCAGCCTTGGGCTACTGGACACCTGCATCTAACTTGCAAAACCTGAAAGTTCTTTAGCTGCTAGATGATTTAATGTGGCCGATGTACAAATAAAATAAAATAAACACCTGAATTGTTCTCCGTAGTCTCTTGTTATTTTTCAGAACTAGTGTTTGGGCTTTCACGAGCATGAAAAGAAAAATATTGAGTATGCTGACTGATTTCCGCATCTGAGCCACTCACTAATTACAAAAGCAGCAGGGGCAAACTTAGCAAACTCTACCCAGCTTCTTCTTACAGCAGGGCCTTTGAGGACACTAATACAGTGAGTACGGGATAGCTTCAGTGGTAAGGACTGGATTTCTTCACAGTTAAATGAATGCACGAATCGTCTGGCCACAACCAGCGGAAAGTAACTCTTGGTACACATAGGGTCAGAAATAAACTCGAATTCCATAGGTTCAAACCACTGGAGAGAAAGTTCTGGCGCAAGGCTTCAGGAAAGACAAGGATCTAGGAAGCTTCAGGAAAATAGAAGGATTTTGCAAGTAGTGTGAAGAGCTAGGGAGTAGAAATTAATAGGTGATTTCTCAAGAGTATCAGTACCAAGAATAAATCAGTCTCAATTGGTTTTTATCCAGAAAGAAGGTATTTGATGCATAGGGAAAGGACAAAGACCTACGACAGCAGTTTAAGGACTTCCTAGAGGAAAGTCAGAGGCTGTTTTCCAAGTAGCCATGCAGGACATGATGAGTATTGCACGAGATCAAGCAGTGTTTACCACAAGGATAAAGCTAGAAGCTCCAATGCTCTGCTGCCCAGGAAAGACCAAGGCATTAATAAGAAGAACTTATGGTATGAGGAAGCCCAGGGTCTAAACAGCTGCTGGTGTTTTATTCAACAGTCAGCTACTTCATTCATTCAAATATAAAGATGGGAAATAAGACACAGAACAGAATTTCTACTATCTAAATAAGCACAGTCAATCTCTAAAAGATAAAGGAGTAAAAGTTGAGTTTCTGCAATTTTTCTCCATTGGAAGTAAATACTATTTTGCAAAACCTTCCCTGTTTGAAAGTGATCACAAAATTCCACACAGGAATGTCAGTGCATTATCCCACCTACATAAGACTATTTGGTTTACACTCATGTTTTTCAAAGGCATAAACTAAAATGCAAAGTAGGTTACATCTGATAGATAAAAGTTATTTCATGTCATTAGACTGATGACGGAAAATTGAATGGAGAAACTAGCACAATTACAATCAATTAATAGTTGTCTTAATATCCTTCCAGATCCAAATGAGTATTTCCATATAACAGTGGAATGTGAGTACAATCATACAAAATGCCAAGTCAATCAATCGCATTAGAGCTGCCGATTTAAAGGCCACAAATCTTAACAAGACCTTTCATTTATTATGGACTGCTGGCATTTTCAAAAGAAAGGATTTGGAAAGCGCTGTTCTGAACATACTTTGAGACTCTCAGAAATGGCTTGAATTTGTTTCTCTCAAAGACAATTTTCCCCAAAATCAGTCCTTCAAAAAGAGCTAACTGTTCTTCTGGAGGAGGCTTTAGACACTTCTGCAAGTGTGAGAGTCAGGCTAACACTCAAAAGCTGTTGTGCATATGAACCTGAGAGGTGGCTTAGGGGACAGAGCTCCAGCTGTGAGCGAAAATGGTGAGAGAAATCTCGAGGCCCTGAGCCCCAAGTCCCGGTACTGGCGTGCACACACAAATAAATTAAGAAGAAATAATTTAGAAATATTTTAGCGATCGTTCATGTAGAAAGAGGGCGGGGGAACCTTACAAGCAGCTAGATAGAACGCCATCCATGGCTGTCCTGCTGAGAAAAAGGCAATCTGTCTGTTATAAACGATACGTCTAATTAAATCTTCTTTTTTTCCCTCCCAGTTCTCTCCTTGCCAGGAGAGAAGTTTCTAATGAGCTGAGACTCATTAGAAAATAAGATTATGTTGTGGCTGATATAGAGCAATGTAAGAAGAAAAAAAAAAAAACCCACAGCAATGTAACGCTTCAAGTTTTGCTGAGGAGCCGCAGGGAGGGAGGCGGTTCCTCCCATGTTGGTTCGCCGAGAACTTCTCTGTGGGAGAAAGGAGGAGGGGATCTCATACGGGCGAGCTGGAGGAGAAGGTGCCTTGGGGTGGTGGGGTGGTGTGGAAGGGCAGCCCGGCTGGCTCTACCTACTGCACCAACCCAGACAAGAGCAAAGGCTCTATTTCCTGCGTCAGTGCCATCCTTGAGCCTTGAGCTGGGAATGAGGAACTGAATCTTAAAAGATGCAAGCAAATACATACATTGCTGTGTTCACCGGGCCTCTCTTTTTGACAAAATACATATCCCCTGGTTCGTCTCCACTTACAGACAGAAGAACAAACTCAACTGGGGAGATCACTAAAAAGACTTGCTAAGTGCAATGCCTCCTGGTTATTAAGATTCTTTCTGGGAAAAGTCACCACGTCAGTGAACATTTCAGTGGTCAGATACTGTGTTGGACCGGATTGCTGAGGTTACATAATCACCCTGTGGGTTGTAGGTCTCTCCTTCTCCCCGCTGGCATGAAAACACCTACGTGCTCCCAATCAGCGTGTCCTCTCATCGCATTTATGCCGCAGATCTTGGCTTTTACGAATTAACCCAATCAGTACATTGCTCTTAAGAAACAACATTTGGAAAAATACACACTAAACTTTCGGCCAAGATAATAAAGAAAGCCAAAGAAAAATGCCAGGAAGCGACTGCCAGGAGCAAAAGCTGGCTCCCTCTGAGAACTTCTAAGCCTGGTCAAAAATAAGAATCCTAAGGCTAAAAACAATGATCAGACCTGAAAACCTGAGCACGGTTTGTCCTTTCTCCAAGCAATGCTGTGGCAAGATCTAAGTGTGGGCAAGTGAAATTTTATTACAAGAGTTTTTAATCCTTTGAGGAATTTTTCAAAAGGATCAAGTTTGTTCAGTGCTGGAGTTCAACTGGTCTTAGAATGACTGTAGATTAGGAACTCCCTCCCTGCGGCCTTTTCTTTACAGATGAAACCACTGAAGATTAGAAAATGATCTGTCTAAAATCGCACTCCTTACCAACAGAAGAAGGAGCACATCTTAGCTTTGTGAGAGTTGGGTATTTGTATGTGAATACAAATGCTAACCGTCTCAGTGCTAGACATCTCAAACCTATCCCCGTCTGACAGTCACCCAAGGAAGTTTTAAATAAAATTCCCATAACATACTTCAAACTATTCAATCAAAATTTCTGGATAAGGAGAGCTAGATTCTGTATTTTTTTTTGTTTGTAGGGATTTTTTAAATGTTTTTATTGTTAATATAAAGGTGACCTACAGAGGGGTGACAGTTGATTCTCTACTTTTTTAAGTTCCCCAGACAATCCTAATGGGAAGGCAGTTTACAAACTGCTGGTGTAGGAAAAGTTGGCCATGTTTAGCTAAGGTGACCACAGGTGGTCTATACCCAGCATGCTCTTGCTATCCTTCTTTCTCTGTCATGGGAAGTACATCTGTATGCATCACCTTATTATTGTCTGTTTGATGTATAGGCATCAGATGCAAAATTCCTCCTGAATTGTTTTTTAAAAAAATAGAGGCATGAGTCATAGTGTTTGAGAAACTGTGCAACTACTCTGGCTTCTCCATATTGGTTTTTGGCTTCTAAAGCATAACATAAAATGTTAGCCAAGTCCTAAAAGACTCTTCTGGAATTCTGCTTTTCTGAAATCTATCTAAACTGAGTATTCTGACTTCCCTATTTCCATAGTCAAGAAGTAATAATTTATGAATGTTGGCTATATAAAGAGGTAAGGGATATTGATACAAAACTAAGTTATAAAAGAAAATGTCTAGGTGTACACTGTACTCACAAAATGCTTTATGTAACTAAAAGGATCACTGAATCCTCAAAAATACTCTTTTTAACAGCCATTGCAATTTGTTGTTGTTGCTCCTTATTCCAGTCAGGACATTTTCAATTACAAAGCCAATGCAATAGCTAAAGGTAAGAAAAATAAATACGTAAATATATTGGCTGGAAGAACAAGAAATAAAGGAATGGTCCTCGAATCAAGCAGATAGATGTAACCAGAGTTCAAGATCCTATCCCTCGCTCAAAGTTGTGGAACCGTATGGGGATGGGGAGAAGAGAAGGCAATAAAGGGGTGAATCCAATTAAAATAGGATAGGTGCATCTGTGAAAACAACACATGGCAACAGTTACCACGCACCAAAAAAATGATGGACAGCAGGAGGGCCTGCAACCAGAAGGAGGGGGAAGGACCAGGGGAGGGGGTGAAGGTCAATGGAGGGGGTAAGGGTCAGTGGAGGGGGGTGAGGGTCAACCCACAGGGTGACCGTGGCTGCAGTACCTTATATGCATCTGTGAACTAGAACAATGAAACTTAGTTGAAATCATAGGGAAGAGGTCTGGGAGATACAAGGAAGTCTGATGGATAAGTTTTGTGCACACGTGGAACTATCACAGTTAAATGCTCCTTATTCAACTAATGTACAGTAAGAAAACGTTGTGTTTTGTTTTGTTTTTCCCTGCATGTAACAGCTCTGCTTCCATCCGGAGCACCGGCTTGGTTCTGCCTCCCTGCTTAGCAGCCTTGCTACGTGGTAAGAAGATGCCGGAGACCTTCACTTCCTATCCTCCCAGCCAAGGGGCCACAGAGACAAAAGGCACCGCCCGCCCCTCTCTGGGTGAGAAGCATTCTAGGGAGGCGGCCCGGTTAGCTGACATCCCCAAGGGCCCTCGGGACCCATCTGTGTGGAGAGGACCCGAGCGGACCTTAGGAGATGACCTCCAGGAACAGGGGCTCCTGCCGGCCAGGACTGAGTCCACCCCGTTCCGCAGGACAGAAACCAGCTTGTCGCGTGACGTCGGGAGGACACACGGGGGCGTGAAGACTCTCGGGAGGAATAAGCCTGGGTGTAGGCCCCCGCTGGCGTAGACCTTGATAAAGCAGATACTCGGATTCAGTAAATTAGCAGGGGAACCCCAGCACCTCCGAGGAAAGGCTAGGTCGTTTCTAAATGGAAGGGAAATGTAAAGGTGCTCTTTTAAATGCACACCCCAAATTCATCGAGGTGAGGGAAGAACCGGTTGCTTTACACTTTACACATGCACGTGCAACTGTTAGCAAAGCTCTGACGTGCTGATGGAAGAAAGCGCCTCTGCGCTTCCCTTTATTCTAATAGAATTCTGGTGCAAACGGATTATCCAGAAGCCCTAGAAAGGAGTGAAACCTAGACCCAGGATAGCCTCACCCTTCCCTGACCCTGGAAAAAAAATAAACAACTTTGCAATCAACACTGCAGCGCTTCATAGGTAATATCAGATGGCAGGGAGAACTTTCTGGATTCCTGAAATGGGGTGTGAAGGAAACAGGTCAAATACAGGGCAGTGGGAGATTAAGTAGTTAATGCTCTCTCTGGTCAACTCTAGAATGTGTTTCTTAGCCCTCTGCCTCCACACCGGGACCACATTCAAATGTGGAAAGAAATATCGACCGAGCCCAGCTGGTGACTTTTAATATCACACGTCCCAGATCGGGGTCTGTGAGCCCAGTAGCTCTGCTTCGGTGGAACGTGTATCTATTCTCAGGTGCTTTATGCATTGAAACATGCGTGACTCGGCTGCACGGACGAAGCAGACTTCCTGGGCACTGGAACACGGAGAGAAACCAGAGAGGCACTGACAATGTCGAAATGACGTTCTCTGACCTCCGCGTTTATTTACCGCTTCAGGAAGCGCACCGGGTCCTCAGAACGAGGCTCTCCTGAGTCGCAAGTCTAACTGCACATTTGCTGGGCACCACGTCCTCCCTGCGGTGCCAGCATCTCTCAAGAAAGCCTCCAGGTGACTCCTGATCTCACGGAGCGGGCACTGCGGGGGGCCGGGCCAGCAGGCCACACCTCCCTTCCGAAGGTGACAGCGAGCCATCACGGGCGACAGCGGCATGGGAGCTGTCATCGCTTCATTCCACAGGTCGGACTCGTCTGTTAAATAGGAAAGGTGGGGAACAAAAGCCCAGAAAGATTAAAGCGGATCAAATGGACCGTCCTGAAAAGAGGAAAGTGAAACGGGGCTTGAACTCAGGGCGGGAGCACTGTCCCTGAGGGTTTGAGGGAAGGGGGGGGGGTTGGCTCAAGAATAGTGCTCTACCACTTGTGCCACTGCTCTACTTCCAGCTTTTGGGTGGTTAATTGGAGATAAGTGTCTCGCAGACTTTTCTGTTTAGGCTGGCTTTGAACCTAGATCCTCAGATCTCAGATCTCAGCCTCTTGGGTAGCTAGGACTGCAGGTGTGAGCCACTGGCACCAGTTCGAAATGAAGAACTTCTTTTCATTTCTGTTCATTAAAAGCATTAGTTCTACTTTGTCTCTCTATGTCTTGACTGTTTACAAGGAGGCACTGAGTTTGTGTTCTACTCTAAATCCAGGATGATTTTTGTCTTGAGGTCTTCACCTCATTGCACTTGCAAGCCAAGGAAGCTCACACTCTGGAATTCTAGGAGGCCATGAGTGTGAGGGGCCACATTCAACTCTCTACACAACCCATAAAATCCACACACTTGTGCACAACCAAGTATGCAGTTCAACAGCAGCCAGTATACTTCAGAGTGGTGGAACTATCTCCATAATCAATTGGTGAATACTTTTATAATCACCCCCCAAAGGAACCCTGGGCTCTCATATTAATCTTTCAAACGTTTCCTTTAGTGACGTCCTAGTGATCAAGGTTTTCATTTTTAATGCCTGAAAGTGTATTGTGTTTTTTCTTTAAAAAAAAACTAATTAAGCTTAAAATTCAAGGCAGACATTTATTTTCCCCCACAGCTTAAACGAATTACCCCATCATTTCCTGAGTCTGGAGTGGCTGTTGACAGTTTGTCACTGCTCTACCTATCATTCTTTGTAGATTCTGCCCATCATTGTCTCTGTTTTTAAAAATCTCCTTATTTTTAGATTTCTTTATTTCCACCATGATGTATCTAAGTAGAATGAGACTGTGCTATAATGGCTCAATCTACATATTTGCTGGTTTGATCAAATGTGTTAAGCTGTAAGTCATTATGTTTCATAAATTACACTTTCAAAATTTTTTCATTCTTCCTTCTCTTCCTTTATGGAGGTAGATGTGCCTGGGAGACAAGTTTCTGGTCAGCTTGGCAGAATGCTCTGCTCTGGTCATGATTTTAGTGGATGAGCTTTACTGGATAGCACCTTAGCCATCAACCAAGTCACAGACACATTCAGTTCCTCGTGGGCAAAACTGCAGAGACAGGAATTCCTTCGTAGAAAGCCATTTCCCTCCTCTGAGTAGTCCCCAAACCCACACATTCCTGAGAAGCATGTCTTCACATTGAGAATGTTGCTGCTGTGCTAGAAATGAGAATAAACATGCTAACTTTACAAAAGAGAACCAAAAATACTTGCTTTGCCTATAGATAAATAGTTAAGATTTTAATCTGATCATTATTCATTATTTCCTTCAATGTTTAAATAAAGGTGAAACAGAAAGCTGATCAATCATAGTTTGCTAGTTTCAAAGAAAATACACACTATTAATTGAGCAACAATTATAGTCAAATCCCATTCTATAATTCCAGCTAATTATAGTACCAGTTACTTGTGTTTTTCACAATAATTTTCTTTTCATAAGCAAAACTCAGCCTCCAAATGAGACATTATCTTACTCATTGTGTCAGAAATGAATTCCAAAACAGAGGAATAAAAGACACATCTACAAATCCAGCTGTTGAAAGGAGGTTGTGTCTGTGTTATAAAGCTCACTCAGGATATTTGGAAACTATAAGTTGAAAAACAGAAATCAGATACATCCAAGGGCTGCGGTCCATTTGCCAGAACATTTCCACATACATTCTTTCACCCGCTTTCTCTACATAATAAAATATATTTACATATGTTTGGCAGCAATTAGGGCTGCTGCCTTAATATGTGTTTTTTTTCTTCTGTATTTTTCCCTTCCTCCTTTCCAAGATTTTTTTTTTTTTTTTTAGTATCCTCCTGACAGTGTGGTAGCTACCAACTTCCAGGCAGGCCACAGAAAGCCCCTAAGCAGACATAAATGGGAAACTCAGAGAAGGCAAAGCAACCGTTCCCGTCCTGGTACAAATGATGGTCCAGTTCACAAGACTGTGGAGGAAAGAGGGAAGATGGCCTCTGATGGCCACTGTTCTGGGGGCTCATGCGGCTGGAAAGGTAAAAGGTCGAACTCTTCCCTCCAGCCCGTCAGACATTCCCCTTTCCTGGGGGAGGAGGAGGTCTCAAGACCCTCGCACCGGATGCTGTATCTGTGCGCTTTCCTGCACGCACTTATGCTCTGCTTCAGGAGCAGAGCCTTCGTTATAGTTCTTACCACTTTCAAGACCCAGCTGCATTCCACGGTCTGGACTGGCGGCCCAGGGATTTTTGTGGAGCCTACAGCGAAAGCCCCTGCCCCAAAGGTCATCGGCGTCATCGTTACGCAAATCAGCACTCATCAGACCCGTGGTGCTGGTGGCCCCTGGGTTTCTTGGAGGGTGTCTGTGTGTCTTCTGCGGGGAGTGACAGGTGGAAAGTGTTTGGACACGTTGAGAACAAAAGGAGTTCTAGAAAACCCCACCTCGCTCCTACACAAAGCCCCACCGTGCACGGTACACTCACAGTGGAGTTGACTCTGCATGCCACATCAAAACACAGGGATCTGTGGGGTCGCAAGGCCCGGCGGTGCTTGGGTCCTGAGCGCCCGCGAGCAGCAAGTGGAGCGGGTTAGAGACTTGAGGTGCCGCACCACAAGAGTGGATTCACGTGGAGATCACGGGTTGTTACGAAAGCCGTGGCTCGTGGTCGTGTGAGAAAAGACTTTATCCATAGAACTCAGAGCACAATCCCCCCAAGTTCCTAACAGCTGCAGAAGGAAGCCCGCGTCTGTACAGGGCAAGTCTGCAGTAGCCTGGTTAAATCAAACGGCATCGCCAATAATAGACACTTAACAGGATTGGTCCCTTGACGTAACATTTTTAAAACTCACCTATGTGGTATTCTTGACCAAAATATCACTTTGCATTTATACTAGGAAATGAAAAAAATAGTCTGTTTTTTAACTAGTCATTCACAATTATCATCATTTTTAATAATTTTGCAGATTCTCTTTCTGGAAGTACATGAACCTCTGTAAATGTCTACCTTCACACTTGCCTTTTCCTCTGCATAGTTTCATTCTTCATCATCTGCATGCATGCTTTGAGAAAATATCTGGAAAATCACAAATCCAATTGGTATTGACCTAGCCACATTTATTCTAACAAATAACAGAAAACCAAACTGACTAAATGTTAAATACTCATCTCAACACTACTTACTTTATAATGATGGATGTATTCATATAGATTCAATGTCAGAACAGCTGAGTAACTTTTATCACTTACTTTTCTGCAAGTTTCTACATATAGCACAAAACTAAAAAGTAGTTTCATATCCATCTAGCCACTGCCGGCAAATAGAAATATTAAATTTTCACGAGCATACTACCTGTGAGTTTTATGCTCTGTGAGGAGAGTAGAATTACATGTCAACTATGATTAACGGTGGTGATCATATTTATTGACCTGTGTTCATGGCTCAAGGCTTCCCAAGCTCAATGCCTTTCTTGCTCAACCATATGTTCTTGTTACAAGGGTCAAAGAGTGCATGGGAAGGGTCAGTTTAATGTAGAAACCATCCTGGGAATTACATAAATCAAAAGGTACCAGAGAGTCTGTGGTCACTTAGGAGCAGAAATCCAGCGAGTTTGGGCTCATACAAAGCAGTCAGGAATCAAGCACCTCCATGCAAGCCCACGGGGTGAACAAGAATACAAGTACTAAGCCAGGAGAGTAATTTCAGTCCAATTCCATAGATGATATAGTGTTCTGTCTGTGTAGGTCTCGTTAAATTCACAGGCTTTCCGTGCTATGAGAAGCCTTATTAAAATAACAATCACTAGAAGTATTTCATAAAATGTGTCATATAGTATAACTACATGTATAATGACATACTATAATGGAGTACAAAATAGTGTCAGCAATAGAGATAACTACTTGGAGACGTACAAGTTTGAGAATTGGAACCTGCCAGCTTTGATTCCTTTTCCTTTTTCTTTTTGTGGTACTGAGATGTGAACTCAGGATCTACTGTCTGCTAGACAGGTGCTCTACCAATGAGCTCTGCCCCAGCCCTTTGCTTTACTTATTCCTAGTGTCCCACATGTACACCCAAGACATCCTGGAAGATCCTAGGATCTTCCTCCTTACACCCCTGCCCCATAGTTGGAATGCTGGGCAGGCACCACCGTGCTCAGAGTCTTCATTGAGATGAAAGTCTCATGACGTTTTTCGCTGAGCCAGCCTTGAGCCATGGTCCTCTCAATTTCTGCCTCCCAAGCAGCATGAACCGCTGCACCGGGCCCGACTTTGAATCCTTAATCCAGCTTAAACCTCTGCTTCTATGGCCTTTCTTGTTAAAACCCCTTTGTGTGTATATCCAAAACTCCTTTGTATGTATCTTTATTTTGGTATCTATGCAACGCATAAGATAATGGTTCTAAAATGCATCAGTAAATTATTGAGCCCCTACACACCAGAAGGATGTTTAGCAGACTTAGACAGGAATGGTCGTAGTGGTACTGTTCTCGCCCAACAGGGGAACCTTTTAAGTTCAGACTCAAACTGCACATTGCTTTCTCAAGACAGGGTGGTGAAATAAAGTCCCAGCATCCCCTCCTACCCCACCCAGGACACAGAGACAGCAGGAGCGCACACGCACGCACACACACACACACACACACACACGCGCGCGCGCGACACAGCGTAGGTAAAAAAAAAAAGCCCCCACAATTTAACACATGCAGGACACAGAGGCAAGAGGAAGAGTGTTCAAAGAGAAAGGAAATATTTCCACCCAGCAACTGAGAAGAGAACACTGGGAATAAGCAGCAAGCATGTAACAGGAAGTAATGGAGAGAAGTCACTTAAAATTTCTATACGGACAGTGAACTCAGAACACACTATTAACACTTCATTAACTAGTAAGTGGGCACCAGACTCAAGGATAGAACT
The DNA here is from genome assembly GCF_023159225.1 of Perognathus longimembris pacificus. Classification (NCBI taxonomy): domain Eukaryota; kingdom Metazoa; phylum Chordata; class Mammalia; order Rodentia; family Heteromyidae; genus Perognathus; species Perognathus longimembris. Next base: position 83,708,577 of record NC_063165.1, on the reverse strand, counting down.
TTCTCAGCACAGACAAGCCTAAGACAGGAGATGTGCAGAATAGCATAGGAAAGTCAAGGGAAGGTAAACAGAGCAAAGAGAAGTTTTAAGCTTCATTGTATTATAAGATTTAGCAATAACTTTGAAAGAACAATGTGGACAATAACTATAGGACTGGTTCATTATTCATGTTAATTAAATCCTCACATTTCAAAATAGGGTCTTAGATAGATAACAAAGAGACATGACAAAGAAAGCAGGACCCAAGGAACCAATTCACAGGGAGACCACAAAGGTCAGTCTTGGAAGAAAGGCACCAAAAAGTAAAACACAAACACTATTTCATATGTACATAAGTTAATATCCAGGCTGAAAACAACTCCAAAGATAAGGAAGCAAAGGACTTCTTCGTAATTAGTCTTAGAGAATTTAAAGCACCCTATACTCTTTACCTCACATATGGCGTATTCAGGTGTACATCTGAAAGAAGCTGGGAGGGGGGCCACAGAATGAGCGGAAATGGGGGGGAGGGGCGGGCATAGAGTAGAGGGGGCCCAACAGCTGCAATGGACACTGATGAGAACAAACTAAGCAACTCAAGGGCAGCAGGGAGGAGGGAAGACATTAGAGAAAAAGAAGGAACAGATTACACTAAGGAAAAGAAAAGAGACGTATATGTGTATATCACCTGATCTGGAAGGCATTGTTTTACAGTTAATAATCACAGAGGTCATAAGCCCTGTCGACTAGATTGACAATGCACAGCAAAGGGAATTTTTTTTTTTAAGTGAAGAAAGCAAGGGGGTGGGCTAGGGGCCGGGGGGACAAGGGATAAAAAGGAGGAAGGAGATAGCAAGTACAACAAGAAATGCATATGTATTCACTACCTTCAGTATGTAACTGTAACCCCTGTGTACATCATCTTGACAATAAAGTAATAGGGTCTTGGTAGATTTGAATAAATTTTACGTTTGCAGCTAACATGGTACAAGTTAAGAAACCCAAAGCCATCGGTGTTGTTATTTGGACAAAATGAACTACTAACTATTTTTATCAAGAGACTGCTACCCAGAGAAGCAAATCAAGGATGGAATCCAAGCCAGCGACTGGGCTGGGGCAAGGTGGGGAAGGTAGAGAACCAAAACACAGTTCCTGCCGGCCAGGGGTGGAATGGGGGGGGGGGGGCTGCCTGGCAGGTGCTAGACCTATGGCAACTCTGCCAGTTCCAGTCTCCAGCAAATGCTGACCCTCCTTGTGCCCTTCTTCACTGCCAGCTTCTCTCCTTTGACTCTGGATGCAAAATGCCAGCAAGTGACCCTCAAGGCACAGGGGAGATGCGAACCCCCCCCCCTCCCACCCGAACACAGTCGGGATGGGTCGCTTGCAATAGGCCGTGTGGAGCACACAACCCCCTCTCTCTGCTCTGCTCTGCTCTGACCCGGCAGTTCTGCTTCCGGCCGCACCATACTTCTCCTAAAACCCCCATGCTCCCCTGATTTTCCGTCCCGTATTTCCCATGTTCTTCACTCTTCCACACCGCACATGGACGCACAGGCTGAAGCTACTCTGCCCCCGGTCGCCGCGGTCCCCGACGGAGTCACCTGCTGGGGTGTCGCTCCACACATGGAGCACTTGCCGAGCGAGCGAAAGCCCTCGGGTTCCCGAATCTCAGCGCTGTCAACTTCGTAGCCAACACGAAGTTTGAAAACAGATCCTAAGTCGAGGCATTGCGTGGGTGGGTTGCAGAGCCTGGGATCATTTTGTAAGCTCTGATCAGAATCTGCGCCGTGATGTGCGGGGTCCGTCTCCGGAGCTCCTGATCCTTCTGGTTCCCTGTGTGCCGGTCATGTGGCCCTTAGTTCCTGAGAGGTGCGGCCGCAGAGCTCTGATCAGAGAGGCAGGGTTGGTCTGGGACACCCCCCCGTTCATTCCCCAACCCCCTATGCACCGGACCCCTTTCTTTCATACAGCACCGTCCATCACTCATGGCTCTGGCCCTGTGACTACCGTCCCTACCCTAGGGACACCGCCAGGTCCAGCTAGGAAGGACCACACTGGCTTCTGCATGGTGCTGAGCCTCACGAATCGCATGTGAACAACAAACACACTGGCTGAACGGAGGCAAGGGGACAGAGGTGACAAAGCTGACCCCACGGCCGGGGAGGACGGCAACCCCAGCTGGAGGTCTCGGGGGGAAGATGCAGTACAAGACGGAGGTGGGAAGTAGGATGTGGAAACCAACTTCGAATGCTTCCAAGATCTGTGCAAATGTAAACGCCCGATTCCAACAGCCCCTCCTCCCCAGGCTCTCAGCATGTAAACAAAAGGGAGTGCATCCCTGCAGGGTCTGCTGCCAGAGGTGAGCAGCTCAGGGAAACAGCGGCCAGATGAGACTCGAGGGAGTTGCCCAAGATGAGAGAGAGAGGTCAGCGCAGAACGCAGGAGCGAGGAGCAGTGCGGCGGGGCTGTGCTGTCAGTCCTGCCCTCCGCTTGCAGAGACCTTCCAATCAGATAAGGAAGGCGCTTGGGAGCCCAGCGAAGGGAAAGAACCCGGCCGCCCGCCAGGCCGCGTGATCCGCTTGCGGGGACACTGCGTCGCACCTTTCAATGGTCCCCGCACGAAGGCCAGTATTCTTTTTTTCCCCGTCCACTTCCAAGATGTTTTAGTGTATGATTCAAAATCATCAGTGAGATTATTTCTTAGGAAATAAACAGTTTAATCTCATCATCTAAAGCGAGTACAAATAATTAAGAAACAGTTTGGGAAACAGAATAACTCCCCTGTCTCTGAATATAATCTTCTACCATGACTGAGAAACGAAAGAAAGGCACAGCTAATAACTCTGGTTTGGAGTGTTGGATGGAGGTTAATCTGAGGGAGCTTCCAGAGAGACACAAAATTGAGAATTTTTCAAAGGCCAAGGGACCTGGTATTCACTAACATCAGATAACTTACGTCTCATCGACCTACAGAAAGAAGAGTCTCAGGCTCCTTGGTAAGCTGTTTCTTTTAGGGGAAGGTGTTTGTGTGTAATAAGGTTTTCTTGAGGTTTTAATGCCCTTCTTGATAATTCTTTCACTGTAGAAACATGCTGGATGCAGGCAGTAGTCATACAAGCAATGGAGGAAAGAAAACAGACCCAGGAAAGGAACGTCTTCACACAGAGGCATGGTAATACGAAGGCTCAGGCAGAATCGACTTCACAGTTTTCCAAACTCGTCTCTGTTCCCAGTGGCAACTGTCAAACACAACAACTGTGTCGTTCCCATTCAGGGTGCTTCTGCCAGTAGGTTGCATAATTAGATTGAATGTGCTTAATCTTTCTTAGAGCTGAAACATGAAAAGACTTCTTTTAACCCCGAGGGTGGGGGGTGGGGGGGTGAGGGCAGTGGAAAGTATTTGAAAGCAAAGCATTTGCTCTTTCCCGATTTGGTTTCAGAGGTTGCATGCTACAACTGCTGCCTCTAATGGTGAGGCTAGTGGACGGATTTGTTGTGGTCACTCCTTCCCATCAGAGCCAGAAAGAGAGGAGGAATTGCATCATCCTAACAACTCCATTGTGGAGTAGCGAAGGAAAGCAGGGCTCTCCCACTCCCCCCGCTTTCCACGAGGCTATGCCGTGACACCAGAGCCATGGATCTGCAGAGAGAAGAGGGGGACAAGTCCACGGCCTGCCTCTGTCGCTTGGAGACTGGTTAAGTCGGATCTAACTGGTCAAATAACAAATTACATAACAGTCACACTCTGAATGTCTTAGAATTATCAAATTCCTTTGTGCTGGCTGACAGATCGGAGAAGACTTCTTGGGAGACTGACATTTAAGCTGAGCCTTAAAAGAGATGTGTGCAGAGGCAAGCAGCACAAAATAGAGCCCAATGCCAACAAATTCCATAACACAGACTCTAAATGCAAAGGAGGACATGGAAAGATTTAATTCAAGCGCCGAAGGAAAACCTATACTCTACCCGGGGAAACTGTCCTTCATAATTAATGGAGAAAGAAAAGCCTTCCAGGATAAACAAATGCTAAAATATTTCATCCTAAATTTAAAAAAAGAAGAGGAAAATACATGAAAGAATAAGCTTTATTGGAAGAGTAGATTAGCAAAGTAGGCAAAGGAAAGAAACCAGTATCACAAAACAATAAAATGACCAAGAAACTTGGAGAAAGATGGCGCCGAGACAATAGGGAGGCACCCCGACTCGCACCAACTGAATAGTGAGCTGGGAACTCCAACACCCAACACTCCACCAAGAACCCAGCAAAACCAGCATCCAGAAGCAGTGGAGAAACGCAGGAAAACAAAAAGGAGCAAAAAAGAAGAACCGAAAACCTACACGGAGCCGGAGATTAATCGGGGCACCCTCCCCCCACCAGCCGGCCCTGACCCAAACAGGGTCAGGCTGGGAAAGGGAAACCCGGCGATCGGCAGACAGGTTGCCAGGAGCGCAGAATCCATATAGCGGGAGACCCCACGGACACAAAGCAGGGTGCGGACCAAGACACACCCAGCAGCGACGAGAAGTTCGGGTCCACACCGGATTCGGACAAGGGAACCCAGCGCGGCAGAAAGAGGGAACGGGGGAGCCACCACGACACTTCGCCAACCCCTGAAGGGCCAACGGCGGTGCGGGACACGCACACAAAGCAGCAAAAGTGAGTCCCCCATAATCCCTTCCCCCAACGGGAGACCCAAGCCCGACAAAGACGATATATCTCCCTCCCTCCCCCTCCCCACTCCCGTGGGAACAAAGATTCCCCAAATCAGGCGGGAAGCTCCCAGCAGGCACTGGGAAGCCAGTCTAGCAGGGGAAGGGCGGAACAGCCCCAAGCCCCCAAAGGTTCCTGAACTGGCAGAACCGGCCCCGTCCCCTTCCCAACAGGGGCCAGGGACGGCCGGCAGGGCAAGCCCCACCCGAGGCGCCTAGACCTTGCGGACTCTTACAACTAAAATCACAGGCGCTGGTGGGCAATACCAGCCCAGCAGGGTCACCTGAGCCTGATCTCGTTCCCCCTCCTCGAAGCGGAGGCGAGGTCTGAGGGTGCCAAGCCACACCCGGACAGTCGATCCCACTGGGCCCCACACATACTGCTTCCCCCCCCCAACGGACTCGCGGGAGGGCGCAAGCACAACCCAACAACCCAGGGTTCGCTCTGGGAGGCAGACCCCACTTAAGTGCCTGTTGTAGGGGACTCACAGTGCACAGGAGGGCGGGGCCCCGGCGAAAGCGCCCGCTCTGATAGGCGTGCCCTGCACTGGTGGGCGGGGCCACAGCGACAGCACCTGCTGACGCAGACACGCCTACACAGAAGGGAGGGAAGAACTACACAGACTTCCAGATGCGCAAATCACAAAGAAACATAACTCAGTTCATCAAAGGACAAGCCAACTCGCCAGCTCCAAAAAGCAGCACGACTGGAGAGGAGATGGAGAATAAAAAAGCAAATGAGGACATGTTAACAGGAATGATCGAAACCGTCAGAAATGAAATCAGAAAACAATTCCAGGAGTTTAGAGCGGAAATCTGGAAGGACACCCAGGAAGCCAAGAAAGAAATGGAAGCAAAACTGGATACAATGCAAGCCTCGTTTAAAGAAATGGAAGCAAAAATGGATACAATGCAAGCCGCCTTTAAAGAAAATCTCCACACCCTGAGAATTGAAATGCATGAAAAAATAGATTTAAAATACAACTCTTTAAAGGAAGAAATTTCCACGATCAGAGCTGATATGACAACCATGAATAGCTCTCTGACATCCATAAACTCCGCAATTGAAACCATAACACAAAGAGTGGACCATATGGAATCCAGAATCTCTCGCCTGGACGATGAAGCAGCTGACAACAACCAGAAAATGACCACACTCCAAGAAAAGGTGAAGCTTCAGGGAAGATTACTCCAGGAACTAATGGACAAAGACAAGAGATATAATCTGCGTATAATTGGAATAGAAGAAGGAGCCGAATATCAGAGCAGAGGGCTTAATCATGTTCTCAATAAAGTTATTGCAGAAAACTTCCCCAATCTCACAGGGGACCCCATCCAGGTAACCGAAGCCTATAGGACACCTGGCAGGCCAGACCCCAGGAAAACCACCCCAAGGCACATAATATTCAAGACTACAGACCTCAAGATTAAAGAGCAAATTCTGAATTCAGCCAAAGCGAAGAAGGAAACTTTTTTCAATGGGAAGAGGATTCGAATAACATCCGACTTATCCACACAAACTTACCAAGCTCGAAGTGAGTGGAAGAACACCATCCAAGTACTTCAGAATAACAATTTACAACCTCGGATCAAATATCCAGCGAAACTGGAGTTCACATTCGAAGGGAGAACCAGATCTTTCCACACCAAAGAGGAGCTAAAGGAGTATGTGAATAAAAAACCAGCCCTACAGCGAATATTAAGAGGGGAAGCCCACCCAACAGAGATCGTAAAAGACACACAGACAGATTCAGAAAGAAACTTCAATAGCCAAAGTCCAGCAGAAACACAAGCTCACTAAAGACAAGAAGAAAAAAAAAAAACAACAGGAAAAAACAGCCCAACAAGAAAATGGAAGGAGAAAAAACACCCTTATCCTTGATCTCTTTAAATATAAATGGCTTAAACTCCCCGATCAAGAGGAGCAGACTGGCAGAATGGATCCGCAAGCAAAAAGTTGACATCTGTTGTCTACAAGAGACCCACCTTACAGCAAGGGACAAAAACAGGCTTCGAATGAAAGGATGGAGCAAGATCTACCAAGCAAATGCACCCACCAAAACGGCAGGTGTAGCCATCCTGATCTCAGACAAGCTGGATTTCTCTTTAAAGTCCACTCAAAAAGACAAAGAAGGACACTACATATTGATACAAGGAAAAATCCAGAATCAAGACATCACGGTGATAAATGTATACTCACCGAACAAAAGAGGCCCGACATATGTCAAGCAAATTCTCACAGAATTACAGAGCAAGATAGATGCAAACACAATCATAGTGGGTGACTTTAATACTCCTCTCTCTCCAAGAGACAGATCCAACACCCAGAGGTTTAGTAAGGGAGCTGAGGACCTAAATAACACCATTGCCCAAATGGATCTAACAGACCTATATAGAACCTTCCACCCTACAGAGACCCAATACACCTTCTTTTCAGCAGCCCATGGATCATATTCCAAAATAGACCACGTCATAGCCCACACAAAGAACCTCAACAAATACAAAAGAATTGTCATCATCCCATGTATTATATCTGATCACAGTGGATTAAAGGTAACCCTCAACAACAAAGGATACCACAGAGCCTATACACACTCTTGGAGGCTAAACCCCACGCTGCTATCCAACACTTGGGCCACAGATCAAATTAAAGATGAAATCAACGAATTCATAAGCCACAATGACAAAGAAAACACATCACAAAGAAACCTATGGGACACAGCTAAGGCAGTACTGAGGGGCAAGATCATTGCACTCAGTACCCACATTAAAAGAATGGAAGCAGAGCAGGTGAATACCCTCACGATGAAACTAAAACAACTGGAGAAACAAGAAATGACAGAATCTAAAACGACTAGGAGGGGAGAGATTACAAAGATTAAAGAAGAGATAAATCTGATTGAAAATAGAAAGACCATTCAACAAATAAATAAGACTAAAAGCTGGTTCTTTGAGAAAATAAACAAAATTGACAGACCCCTTGCAAGACTCACAAAAAAAAGAAGAGAAGAGACTCATATACGTAAAATCAGGGACTCCACAGGAAAAATTACAACAAATACACACGATATTCAAACAATCATAAGGAGCTATTTCCAAAACCTCTACTCAACAAAAAACAATAATTTTACAGAAATGGATCAATTCTTAGAGAAGTACAAACTGCCCAAACTGAACCAAGAAGAAATAAATCAACTAAATAAACCAATAACTTACGGTGAGATACAGGAGGTAATCAAGAACCTCCCTACTAAGAAAAGCCCAGGCCCAGATGGATTCACCAATGAATTCTACAAAACCTTTAGTGAGGAGCTAATTCCAATACTCCTCAAACTCTTCCGCGAAATAGAAACGGAGGGAAAAATCCCGAACTCATTCTACGAAGCTAATATCATACTCATCCCCAAACCAGGCAAAGATCCAACAAAAAAAGAGAACTACAGACCAATATCACTAATGAACACAGATGCAAAGCTCCTCAATAAAATATTAGCTAACAGGATCCAGAAAGTGATCAAGAATATCATACATCATGACCAAGTAGGCTTCATCCCTCAGTCACAAGGATGGTTCAACATCCGTAAATCAATCAATGTAATTCACCACATAAACAGAACTAAAATCAAGAATCACATTGTTATCTCAGTCGATGCCCAAAAAGCCTTTGACAAAATACAACATCCATACCTATTAAAAGCTTTGGAGAGAACAGGAATAGATGGAACATTCCTCAAAACAATAAAAGCCATATACAACAGACCAACTGCTAATATCATATTAAATGGAGAGAAACTTAAATCATTCCCCCTAAACACAGGAACAAGACAAGGATGCCCACTCTCCCCACTTCTGTTCAACATAGTACTGGAATCCCTAGCCATAGCAATAAGGCAAGAGGAGGACATCAAAGGGATCCACATCGGCAAGGAAGAAATCAAGTTATCCCTATTCGCAGACGACATGATCTTATATCTCAAGGACCCAAAAAACTCAGTACCCAAACTCCTACATCTAATAAACCAATTTGGCAAAGTAGCAGGATACAAAATCAATCCACAAAAGTCAGCAGCTTTTCTGTACACCAGCAATAGACAAACAGAAAAGGAAATTATGGAAACGATTCCATTTACAGTAGCCAAAAAAAGAATAAAGTACCTAGGGATCAACTTAACCAAGGACGTGACGGACCTATTCAATGAAAACTACAAAAATCTAATAAGGGAAATCAAAGAAGACACAAGGAGATGGAAAGACCTCCCATGCTCATGGGTAGGCAGAATCAATATAGTGAAAATGGCCATACTGCCCAAATTGTTATACAAATTCAATGCAATACCTATCAAAATCCCAGCCACATTCTTCACTGAAATAGAGAAACCAATCCATAAGTTCATATGGAACAGCAAAAAACCTAGAATAGCCAAAGCAATTCTAGGCAAAAAACATAGTGCAGGAGGTATCACCATACCAGACTTCAAGCTCTACTACAAGGCCATCATAACAAAAACAGCATGGTATTGGTATAAAAACAGATCGGAAGACCAGTGGATTAGAATTGAAGACCCAGAAATAAAACCGCACTCTTACAGCCAACTGATATTCGACAAAGGAGCTAAAGACATACAATGGAATAAACATAGCCTCTTCAACTACTGGTGCTGGGAGAACTGGGCAGCCATATGCAGAAAACTCAAAGTAGACCCAAGCCTATCACCATGCACCAAGATCAACTCAAAATGGATCAAGGACCTCAACATCAGACCTGAATCCTTGAAACTACTGAAGGACAGAGTAGGAAAGACACTAGAACTTATAGGCACAGGAAGGAACTTCCTGAATAGAGTCCCAGGCGCACAACAAATAGGGGAAAGACTCAACAAATGGGACTACTACAAATTAAAAAGTTTCTGCACAGCTAAGGTCATAGCCACCAAAATAGAAAGACAGCCAACGATATGGGAAAGGATATTTACCAGCACAGCAACAGACAAAGGCCTGATATCTGTCATCTACAGAGAACTCAAAAAACTAAGCCCCTCCAAGCCCAATAAACCTATTAGGAAATGGGCAAAAGAGCTAAAGAGAGACTTCACAAGAGAAGATATAAAAATGGCAAAGAAACACATGAGGAAATGCTCAACATCCCTGCTAGTAAAGGAAATGCAAATAAAAACAACCCTGAGATACCACCTCACCCCAGTTAGAATGGCCTATACTCTGAACTCAGGAAACAACAAATGCTGGAGGGGCTGTGGGGAAAGAGGAACCCTTCTCCATTGTTGGTGGGAGTGCAAATTAGTACAGCCACTTTGGAGAACAGTATGGAGGTTTCTCAAAAAGCTCAATATAGACCTACCCTATGACCCAGCCATACCACTCCTAGGCATCTATCCTAAACAGCAAAACCCAAGATATCAAAAGGACATTTGTACTTCCATGTTTATCGCAGCACAATTCACAATAGCCAAAATTTGGAAACAACCCAGATGCCCCTCCACAGATGAATGGATCCAAAAAATATGGTACTTATACACAATGGAATACTACATAGCGATTAGGAATGGTGAAATATTGTTATTTGCAGGGAAATGGTCAGAACTCGAACAAATAATGTTGAGTGAGACAAGCCTAGAACACAGAAAACAAAGGGGCATGATCTCCCTGATATATGACTGTTAACAAAGGGAGATGGAGAGACAGTAGAGACCAAGTCTGTGAACACTGTATATGTGCTTGATACATTGTATACTGCATATGGGTCTACCTGACCTAGACAAGGGATGGGAAAACAGGTTGTAAGATATCACAAGAAATGTACACAATGCCCTACTATGTAACTGCACCCTCTTTGCACAGCACCTTGTAAAAAAAAAAAAAATTTATGTTCAATTGATAATAAAAAAAATAAAAAATAAATAAAAAAAAAAAAATTTTCAAACTGAAAAAAAAAAAAAAAAAAAAAAAAAAAAAAAAAAAAAGAAACTTGGCATACCTCTCTATGTTAACCACGTTATTAGCTTAACTTTCCAATCAAAAACAAGATCCAACCATTGATTGCTTACAAGAAACATATCCTAATGACAGACAAACATAGTCTTAAAGAGACAGAAAAATCCTTCTAAGAAAATGGACCCCAAACTAGTCAGGAATAGCCATAATTGTATCTAATCAAAGACTCAACCTAAAGTCGATCAGAAGAGACAGGGCAACTACTACATATAAATAAAGAGAATGATCTATGATACAGTTATCAACATATATGCATCAAGTTAATTATCCAAATATTTCTGGATTTATAAGTGCTGATGGGCTCCAGCACAATAATAACTGAATACTTTAATACCCTCCACTCTCATTAATATATAGATGGGTCATCCAAACAAAAAAAGTCAATAAGAAGTCCTCAGAATTAAATGACACCATAAGCCAAATGGAATTAACAGATACATACAGAGCATTTCAGCCAGGAGCTGTACAATAAATATTCTTCTTAGCAGTCCATGAAACTTACTCCAAAATAGATGATATCTGAGAAAATACAAGAAAGTAACTCTTTGTATTCTATTATATCATAAGAGAATTAAACTGGAGCTCAACAGCAGAAGATAGTACAGGAAATATTCAAACACATGGAAACTGAAAAACACACCGTTGCATAACAATGTGGATCACTGAAGAAATGAGGAAAGAATTTTTTTTTAATTCTTATAAAACTAAAAAGAATCCAGGAGGTGGTAGCTCATGCCTGTAATCCTAGCTACTCAGAAGGCTTAGGCCCGAGGGTCGTGGTTCAAAGCCAGCCCTGGCAGAAAAGTCTGTGAGACTCGTATCTCCAACACACTACTCAGGAAAGAACCAGATGTGGCACTGTGGCTCAAGTGGCAGAGCACTTGCCTTGAGCATAAAGAGGCTCAGGGACAGCACCCAGGCCCTGAATTAGATCCCCAAGACTGGCAAAAACAAACAAACAAACAAAAGAAACTAACAAAACATGAAAACACATCCTGCTTGGACCTCTGGGACATAATGAAGACAGTGTTGAGAGGAAAATTCATAGACATGAGTGCCTGCTTCAAAAATAAAGCAGTCCCCCATGCACATTCAAACTATGATTCTTTTAGGTCTAGATTCTGCATATGAAAGAACTATGTATTCCATTTGCCTCTCCCAGTCTGGCTTATTTTGATTAACATGATAATTTTTGGTTGCATCAGTTTTCCCGCAAACAACATGGCTATATGTCCAGGAGTGGTATAACAGGATTATAGAGTCGTTTTATTTTTAATTTTTTGAGGAATCACCACACTGATTTCCACAGGCCGAATAAGTTTATATTTCCCCAGCAATGAATAAAGGGTCTCTCTTATCTCACTACCTCACAGCATTTGTTGTTTTCTTGGTGGTGGCCATCCTGACTGGGGTGAGATGAAATTTCTGTGTAGTTTTATTTTCATTTAATTTATGGTCAAGGACATTGACTATTTCTTCATGTATTTGTTAGGTATATATGTTTTTTTTATTCTGAGAACTACCTGTTCAATTTATTACTCACTTATTAATTGCATTATTTGGTTAAAAAAATCTTCCCTTAGAAATCTGTAAAACAGACAAAATCCAAGATTATATTTTTTCTTTTTTAATTTATTATTTTATTAGCATACAGCGTACCAAAACACAACTCAGTTTCATTGTGGTAAGTACATGAGCACGTACAATTTTCTTTGCAAAAGCTCACCCCCTCTGTTGTATTCCCTTAACTCCTGCCTGTCCTGCCCCTTTTTTAAAACAGCATTTGATAGGCTTCCTTTTTTTTTCTTGCCAGTCCTGGGCCTTGGACTCAGGGCCTGAGCACTGTCCCTGGGCTTCTTTTTGCTTAAGGCTAGCACTCTACCTCTTGAGCCACAGCGCCAATCCTGGCTGTTTTCTGTATATGTGGTGCTGGGGAATCGAACCCAGGGCTTCCTGTATGCGAGGCAGGCACTCTTGCCACTAGGCCACATCCCCATCCCTCAGTGATAGGCTTCCTTATGCTGTTTTCATATGCAAATGCAAGGCGCTTCAATGCTCCACCCCTTCCCCCAGCATTCTCTCCTTTCTCTCTGACTCCTGATTCTGAAGACCCAGTGTCTCGCTTTTACATTCATGACCCATCCCCACCATCATCACCGTCTTCACCACCACCACCGTCGTCGTCATCTTGTCCCTGTCATCATGGTCATGTTAGGTCTAGATTTCACATGATCCATAAACACCCTTGTCAGATGAACTCAGAGAAGAGGAAATCCTCTTTGTCTCTCAGCGTCCAAAACGAAAGCACCGTGGAGGAACAGAGCGGCTCCTGATCAGTTCTTGGTCGGCAGTTCTGGAACGGGACGGTTCTTGACCGGCAGACACTCCAGAAACTGTCTGGAGAAGTATTAGCTCACCGAAACAAAAAGGAGAGAGGTCAGGAGCTGAATTAGTGGATGAGGAACAAGGGCGGGGTGGACGTGGCCAGCGTCCTGATGACCAGGGCTGCCCACGCTCCCAGTGCCCACTGTGCCCTCCCGACCCGGCTCTGAGTCGGCTCGTCGCTGTGTAGGTGGTTTCTGGCACACTCACAGCTTCCCAACTTAAGTCCTTGGCTCCAGTTTCTCTGCCGGAGGGTGTTCTTTCCACTGTGGGAACGTGGCCACCATGGACAGGAAGAACACAAAGAGCACATGAGTGAATCTCCAGAAAGAACATCGGCGCTCCCCCCCCCCCCCGTGGAGGGCGGGACACAGGGGGCAAACCCGAGCCTCCCCATCACCCAGTGGGATAGCTCAGTCGCATCCAGAGCGGCTTCCCAGTGACCCCAAGGGGACTGGCTCCATTTATCTGAAGCAGTGGCTTCTTAGCACACTTTCTGTGTGTGGTTTTCCCCCGACACCTTGCTTAACTGTCTAAATTTACATCCAAGTAAGTTTTCCCTGTTCACGTCCTGTGTCAAAGGCAGTTTTGGGAGAAACCCAAAGTGCAACAACCAGTTTATCTGCTCAACTTGCCAAACGATAAATCCATGAGACACTGGGAATAGAACCAAAACATGAGACAGATAGGCATAGTCTCTCAGGAAAAGGAAAGAGAAATTAGTCTCTAATTGTTGTCACAAACTTACTATTCTCACATGTTTACCTTGATGCCAATTAAAACAAGAGAATAAGCCAGGTGCCAATGGCTCACACCTATAATCCTACGTACTCAGGGGACTGAGATCTGAGGATCACAGCTCAAAGCCAGCCCAAGCAGAAAAGTCCATGAGACTCTCATCTCCAACGAATCACCAAAAAGCTGGAAGTGGAGCTGTGGCTCAAGTGGTAGCCCTGAGCACAAAAGCTCAGGGACAGCACCCAGTCCCTGAGTTAAAAAAAAAAAAAAAAGGAAAAGTACAAAGCAAAGGAAAGCAAGAGGAATGAATCCTAGCTACTCAGAGGCTGAAATCTGAAAGATTGCAGTTCAGAGACACCATGGGCAGAAAAGTCTGCAAAATTCAATCTCTGATTAACCAGTAAAAATCTGATATGGTGGTGTAGCAGCTCATGTAGTGAAGAACCAGCTCTGAGCAAGAAAGCCAAGCTAGCACACAGCCCTGAATTCAAGCCCAATAGTAGCAATGAAAAATCATAAAGAAGGATTTGACTCTATTTATGTTTTCATTAGTCATACTTCATAAAATTAGAACTTAAGTCTTACTCAAAGACTTTGGTCCCAATTCCGCGAATGAGACAGATGAATGATGTAAATGAACTAAGACTCAATCTGTCTCTTGACTTAAAGTCTTTCCATTCAAGTTTGCTGTCCATTCAGGCTCAACCTTCGTATGAAGTTCTAGCCTCAATTCTAGCCCGCAGTAAAAGAAATTTCAACGGCAAGTTTAAAGCCCAGTACTTGGGCATTCCACGTGTGGTGACCTCTGACTGGAAGTAGCCAAAGGATTCCTGAGCCGTCTGCCCGCGCGGGTCACCCTCCAACAATGTGGCCCTCGCTGTCCATTGACAACATCAGGTGCATCGCTTGCAGCCAGACACAACCGACAGGAGACCCAACACAAGTACCTGCCACTGAGGGAACCAGGAGACGCGGGGGAGATGCCAGCACCTGCCACGACGCAGCCAAAGTCAACTCCATCCGCAGGGTCACGCCGAGGTTTACGCTTTGTGTGTTTTCATCTCTCCGCCAGTTTCTGAGTCAAGGTTTTCTTCCCCACGTTTCCCTTCATGGAACCCAAACTAACTGCCGTGGGGCCAGAAACGGATGCCAGCACCTGCGTGTCCTCAGTCTTCCCGCAAGTCCTGGTGCCCACTAGACCTGACAGCTTAGGTCATGGACCGTGTGCGGACTCACGCTGGGAGCTGGGCAGTATTTACCCCGGCAGCTCTCTGCCCTCTTGCTCATGCTGGTCAGCACTGAGTCCTGTCCTCCTACAGGAATCTGGACCCTGAAGTTACAAACTTTCCAGATGACAACGGTTTGAGCTTTGGACCAGCACAGATCACTTAATTTTCTTGTACTCTGCTCCCCAGATCTCCCAGAATGCCCTCTTGGAACCTGTTGTCTCGTTCTTCTCCTACCAAACTACTTCAGGGGCTCTCGCTTATTTGGGAGGAGGGAGAGGAGGAGGGAATGTCATCCTACTCCCAGGTCTGTTCTCAGGCTGAGTGTCAGGTCTGGCCTAGCCTGCCTGCCAGAGTTTTCCAGGCAAGCCAGATCCAAGATCTTTTAAACAACAAAATAAAAATAAAAAGTCCTCCGAGGCAAACATTGAGAGGGCACGAACATTTTAATAAAGCTATTCAAAATAATCTATTTTATTTTTATTATTATTACATTATTTTGTAAAATGCTGATTTAAATTCTTCCCTGAAAAGGGCTGCAGACATTCTAGCATGCCATAGGAGAAGTAATTTCATTATTTATTAGTGACATCTTAAGCAGTGTATTTTCAAATAAAATTGTGCAAGGTAATGAAAGTCGAATACCTCTCGAGCTTGTTCTAAGTAGGAGAAGATTTAGAACAGCTTTACATAATTGGCCCGTGGCTCATGTGCTTATGTAAGCCCATACCTCGAAAGTGTGTGAGAACAACTTGTTCCTTTGTTTATCATCTTAAACATCGCATCTCATTTATAACCTTAAGCTATTTTAAAATCCTCCACCCCCTTTTAACTGGTTCAAGAACAGATTTTACTCTCTGTCCCATCTGGTTATTATAAATTATGAATTAACCAAAGCCAAAAGTATTAAAATTTTATAGTACCAAGAAGTAGTCTTTGAAATCAGAATTATGTGAGTATCTGCGAGACAGTAGGCAGATTTTCAAGCCTGCACACTGTCTCCAGTTGAGGGAAATTCCCTAAAATGCTGCTCTCCTGGGTCTTTCATTGAAAGAAAAAAGAAAAAGGAAAAACAGAGGTGATGGGCCATGGGTTTTGCTCAAGAGTAGAATGTTTGAAGTCCTGCGTCCATCCTCAGCACCAAAAAACGATGAGTGGCTCTATTTCAAATGCTCCACATTATTGATTAAATTATTGGGCAAAGTGCCAAGTTTATTTGGTGTTTGGAACTATACATTTAATCAGTTTTCTTTTTAATGGCCTATGTCAGTATTAAAAACAAAATATTGTCTTTTTCATGAAAAAGGACAAGCGTTTCAGATCTCACAAAGATTTACATCTGAAAGGTTTTCAAGGGCATTTCTAAAACATGTGGTCATTTTCACCACTAAACTCTAAAAGTTGTCAATAATCTGATGAAGTTAAAATCTGCAACTATGACCAATAAAAGATAGTCACTCTATCAGATGAGAGAGGCCAGCCCCACTTTCCAAGACTAAATTCAATGCCTAGATACCATGAAGGCCCACTGAACTCAAGATAATGTTTCCCATTTTCTTATGTGGTTGTTCTCTAACAAGATAAAAATGTCATTATTTGACCGTCTTTCCCTGCTTCCTCAAATAGTACTCCTCCCAAGGGAAAATAGTGATGCACTTCTGGCTTTATATAGATGACACTACATAGGGTACAGACTTAACCATCTGTGTCTTCACATTGTAATACGTCTTGACTGCTCTCAATGATCGTCAAGGTAAATATTCTAAAAGACATATGTTCAACCTTCTTAGGAATTTAAGTTTCTACATATATGTGTGTATGCATGTATGTATGTATGTATATGTGAAACACCCTCCCCACTTTAGGGAGCTCACCCTCTAGTCACCAGAAGGTATCACACACCCCTCCAGCTCTGCTAGCTGGGAATCTTAAGCTGAGATGTCTCTCTGACTTCTCCTTTCTACCCTGCTGTTTACATTATTATATGTCTTCAAAGACCACATCTTTCGGTTGCAAAAGGTAGAGAAACAAGTGAGCAAAATTAGTCAAAAGGATTAGATAAATGCAGGGAGATTTCCTGCAGCAGAGGGAAGAGAGGGCCGCAGGCCTGATGATAACTAGAAATGGTTCCCTCCCTTCCTTCCTCCCTCCCTCTCTCCCTGTCTGTCTGTCTGTCTCTGTGTATATCATTCTCACTGCTGTCCACGCTTGTTGGCACATGGCTTCATTTACTGCCTGATGGCCCAGCTACTCCTATGCACTGGCAGTGACTATGTTCATTCCCTGGAATTCATTTTGAGAACTTCAGGAAAGGACCAGCCGGTCTGGCCTAGCATGGACCATCAGGGAGGAAGGATGGTCACAGGGGCTTAAGCATTCAGTCCAGGGGCAATCTCCATCGGATAGGACCCCCCCAAAACAAGATCTGTCGAGGCCTGGTGCAGGCTACATGGAAGGCATCATGTGGTAATTTAAAAAGCATGTGGTTTAGGGGGAAATAAATACTCATCGTATATCCAGCGTAAAATACCAGCTCCAAATGCTTGGCATGTATGCCCTTCTGCGTCTCCATTTCATCATTATGAAGCAAGTACAATAATGTGCACCATGTGAGGGAAATTATTTTTAAAGTGCTAGCATGTAATGGGGGTTCAATCAGCCAAAACTTATACCTCCCTTGAAGATTTCCATGACACAACAGGTCTTTATATGTTTATAACCTTTTTATGACTCAAGTTTATCTCCTCAGTTGGATCCAATATGCCTCAAGGGCAAGAGGAGCCTTATTTTTGTTCTCTATTCTTAGCTATCTCAGCCTTGGTACATGAGTAAGCACACTGAAGTGAAAGAATAAATGCTGTTGAAAGAGGAGCTTCAAGCAGGCACTTTAAAGTGATCTGCCTCTCATTTGTGGGTTAGTTATGCTTTTGAAAATGATTTGTGCTTCCTCTGATTCAAACCACGGTGAGTCTTTTCCCAACCGTCTTATGAATAAAAGCTATCATTCCTCTTCCAGAAGGTACCAAATACCTCTGTAAGGAGCACTCACGGAAACAACTGAAAATGGAGTAAGACTCTCTCTGCCCTCGCAGAAGTGAATATTAACTTGTTGGTGTAGTTATTTAGCTTTCAGATGTATGTTCTGTGTAGTTAATTCCACATGTTTCCTCATATGCCAAAATCATAAACATCTTGGAAGCTGGCTCCTTCTCTAGTCCATGTCTCCTTGAGATGCGTACCCATGATGCATGTGGAAACCGCCCATGTGTATTCAATTACACAAATATGGCTTGTGTATTTCCTTCTGTTAATTACATTGACTCTAAACTTTAGAAACTATTTCCTTCCCAATCCCATTTGCCATATTCCCATAGTATTAGTTACACAAGCCCGATCTAACATAACCAGAGCACAGAAATATTGAAAATTAGCTTTCCATGTTTTAGGTGAGCAACTTCATATTTCTCAAAAGAAAAACTCATTTTTTTAAGTGAAGAATAAACAATTCTTTCTGATTCAACTAAAAGAAGCATGTCACCGTGTTTCAGCTGATTTCACTCTTTAGGGCTTAAACAATGTTTTTTAAAAATATTTTTTTCTTTTTTCTTCTTTATTGTCAAAGGGAAGTACAGAGGGGTTACAGTTTCATACGTAAGGCAGTGAGTACGTTTCTTACTCAACTTGTTACCTCCTCCCTCATTTTCTCCCGCCTCCCCCGTCTCCAATCCCCTCTCCCCCATGAGTTGTACAGTTGGTTTACACCAAATGGTTTTGTAAGTATTGCTTCTGGAATGGTTTGTCTTTTTATGCCTTGTCTCTCGATTTTGGTATTCCCTTTCCCCTCCCTAGTTCTAATACCAGTATACACAGTATCCAGGGTACGAAGATGAGATACAGTGATAGAGGGGGTAAAAGCACGGGAGGGAAATATGAGAGAACAGAAAAAAGGGTCTGGCTTCACATGGCATGTTGAAAATAACTACAACAATGATACACCACTTGTTTCCATAATGTGGAGTTCATTTCGCTTAGCATCATCGTGTGTGTTCATACGGGCATAGCTATTGAGCTATTGTGATCTTCTGCTGTGACTAACCTAAACATGTACTAATTATGCCCTATGAGGGACACCGTAGCGTCCATGTTTCTTTGGGTCTGGTTCACTTCACTTAGTATGATTTTTTTCCAAGTCCTTCCATTTTCTTATGAATGGGGCAGTGTCATTCTTTCTAATAGATGCATAGAATTCCATTGTGTATATGCACCACATTTTCCCGATCCACTACTGAGGGACATCTGGGTAGGATTTTTTATTTTTAAGTATTATTTTTTGTTGTTTTTTTTTTCAATTTTTTATTATCAAACTGATGTACAGAGAGGTTACAGTTTCATACGTTAGGCATTGGATACATTTCTTGTACTGTTTGTTACCTCGTCCCTCATACCCCCCTCCCTCCTCCCCCTTTCCCTTTCCCCCCATGAGGTGTGTTCAGTTCACTTACACCAAACAGTTTTGCAAGTATTGCTTTTGTAGTTGTTTGTCTTTTTTTTACCCTGTGTCTCTCAAATTTGGTATTCCCTTTCAATTTCCTACTTCTAATACCAGTATACACAGTTTCCAATATACTCAGATAAGATTACAGAGATAGTGTAGGTACAACCACAGGAAGGTGATACAAGAACATCATCAATAATAGAAGCTACAGATACACATAGGACGTTGAAAGTAGTTACAACTGTGATATAACAATTGTTTCCATAACATGAAGTTCATTTCACTTAGCATCATCTTATGTGTTCATAAGGGTATAGCTATTGAGCCTTGTGATGCTCTGCTATCACTTGTCTAAACCTGTACTAATTATTCCCAATAAGGGAGACCATAGAGTCCATGTTTCTTTGGGTCTGGCTCACTTCACTTAGTATAATTTTTTCCAAGTCCTTCCATTTCCTTACAAATGGGGCAATGTCATTCTTTCTGATAGAGGCATAAAATTCCATTGTGTATATGTACCACATTTTCCTGATCCATTCGTCTACTGAGGGGCATCTGGGTTGGTTCCAGATTCTCGCTATGACAAATTGTGCTGCAATGAACATTGTTGTGCTGGTGGCATTACTGTGATTTTGTTTGTGGTCTTTTGGATAGATACCCAAAAGTGGGGCTGCTGGGTCATAGGGAAGCTCTATGTTTAGCCTTCTGAGGAATCTCCATACTGCTTGCCAGAGTAGCTGAACCAGTTTACATTCCCACCAACAATGAAGTAGGGTTCCCTTTTGGCCACATCCCCTCCAACAACTGTTATTGTTAGTTTTCTTGATATATGACATTCTTACTGGGGTGAGATGGAATCTCAATGTTGTTTTGATTTGCATTTCTTTTATGGCCAGTGATGTAGAGCATTTTTTCATATGTCTCCTGGCCATTCTCATTTCCTCATCAGAGAAGTCTCTTTGTAAGTCTTTAGCCCACTTGATGAGGGGGCTATTGGTTCTTTGCGGTTTTGTTTTGGAAGAGTATTATTTTTTGTTGTACAAGCGGGTAGAACCCAGAATCTTGTGGAGGCTATACAAGCTCCCTACTTCTTTAGTCCATGTTTTCCTTGACTCTTGTAATGAGTTTGCCGTAGTTTCACCAGTCCTGTGTAGCTGAAAGTGTTAAGTGTAATAAATTAAAAATATATATATCACCCACTCTAGACATTTGAAACCAATGTGTAGAGCCTGCTTAAAGCTAGGAACGTAAACTTAGCGTCTTTTTTTCACTGCTTTTCAGGTGAGGGTCTATAGCAATCCATAGCATGCCTGGCGTCAGCTGCAAAGATTCTACCTCCACTGAGCTACAGGGCTGACAGCAGCCCGGGAAATCAGGGCTCCTTGATAGTAAGTAAGGAAACAGCTCTGGCTATTTCCCACTGAAATGAGTTGGATAACTCACCCTAACTCACAGAGGAGTTAGTGACCCAGTCTTGATGGATGCCACATGACCTCTCCTAGGAAAAGGACCAGTGACCTCTGAGAAAGAGTCATTTGTTTATTGCTATCTCCTGCCCCAAGTTCTCTCCCACCTCACCACAAGTACTTCCCACAGACCTAAGCACAAGAAGGCTTCTTTCTCCAGATCCCGCACAAGAGTCTGATCTTTTTCTCCCATTGTCAAAATGCCTCAGAGTCTTCCCAGACACAGCCGTATGCCCAGTGACATAGTTCATCCACATGGAAGAGTGTCCTTGTTAGGAAGGTTTCATTGGCTCAAGGGATAACGTCAAGGCCAGGTTGGGGGTGGGGGAGGTACTTAAGTCTTACAGCTTTTCTATAAAATGAAATTGAGTTGGTGGCTGCTTTTGAACTTGTATGTGAAGGGCTCAGAGTAGTCATTTACTTGGAAATGAGCAGTGCGGGGGCTTTTTGCAAAGCTGAATTTGCCCAGCAAATCCATTGCTTCTACCCAGATTTGACAGGGAATTTACTTAGGTGGTTTGGGGCAATGATGGAAATCAGGCCAAGACATCTCCAGACACACAACTGAGGGTGCGCTTGTTACAGTGGGTGGCACTTGATCTAAAGAATTTTTTTCAGAAATTCGTCTCACTTGCTCAAAGATCATTGCCTTCCAAACCTGGCCATGGGGTCTTCACAGTTCCCTGAGGGAGAAAACGACCAGCATATAGCCCCGGACAGCCTTCTCGGCAGTGATCTGCCCTCTCCATTGTTCCTAACCCGTCACTCCACACTGCTTTGTGATTTCTGCTCCACTCTTAGGGCTGCTATGCCAATGGGGCCACCTCTGCTTTGCAATCTTATCTCTAGAGTTCCTCTCGACCAGATGCTTTGCCTCTGTTAAAATCAGGCAACCCTTCCTCATCTTTGAGCACATTCCCCTGTGACCCCTTCAGACCTTTCTTCATCACCCGCTGCGTCAGGGCCCATTCACATGACCTGCCAGCCAATCACCCGGTCGCAACTTTATTTCCTTTCCATTTCCCCTGCGGCCTAGAGCTGGCCAGCACCATGGTGGCTCCCGGCGCAAGCCGAGTGGGTACGCCAAAGGAAGGTCACCTAGTACGTGAAACATAACGACACCAATAAAACCCTCCCGTTTCCTTCTCTCGGAGTTCATTTTGCTTCGCCTCATCTTATGGACAGTGCATTCCTTTGGAACAGAATCTAGGTGTAAGGCACTCTTTCTTCACAGATACCTAACACGTCCTATGTGCTTGTTTAAGTATTTGCTCAGAGAAAGAGGAATGCACGTGTAAGTCATCTTCATCATCATATCTGTACGCGTACGAATCAGACACGGATGCCCAGTGAGAGGCAGCGTGGCGGTTCCGTGAGGCGCCACAGGCCGCAGCAGCCCGTGGCTCTGGGGACTTGGCCTCCACTGGGAAACGGCCACTCACGACGATGTTTCACTTGAGAGGTGGGGTCACCGCTGAGCCCCTGTCACGGACGGGGCCCCTCACATGCACAAAGGGACTTAGGACCTTGCTCTGCTGCCTGAGGTGACAGCGTGGCCAGGACCAGGGCAGTGATCAGCCACAGGTGCGGCCTGGGGGCCAGGAGCTGAACCAAGCCACTGGGTTTTTATGTTATGGATTGCATTTTTATTGATGAGATGGTTAATTTTTCTTCCTGTCATCTGTCATTTTGCACGATGGTTGCTTCCACATCAGTGTTTTCTGTTTATACGTATGGATTACCGCTCTGTTTCTGACTGTTGTATATACTTCCCTACAGTGCAGTCATGGATACCTAGGCTCCGTCTGAAGGGGCAGTGTGTTCTATTGTGCTTCCCTCCTTGGCGAGGTCTTGAAGTTTTCTCTCCAGGGTTCTGTGACCGGAGCTGGACTTTGTGGCATGGCTCTGATGGTGCTGGCGGCCTAGCATGTCTAGCATGCACGAAGCTCTGGGTTCAATTCCACATAAACAGAAAAGGCCAGAAGTGACACTGTGACTTAAGAGGTAGAGTGCTAACCTTGAGCAAAAAGAAGCCAGGGACAGTGCTCTGGCCCTGAGTTCAAGCCCCAGGACTGGCAAAAATAAAAATAATAAATAAAAACTCAACAGATTGCCTGCTTATTCTTCATCCTGTACAGTACAGTAAAGAAAAAAAGTTATTTAAATAAAAACAGGATGGAAAAGCATTCATGCTGTACTTGGCATTAGAAGGAAGAATTTTCTTTCTAAATAAAAGAGTAGTTGAGAGGAAGAAATAATAGATTGAGAGCACCCGTTTAATGGAAATTCCAGAAGGAAAGAAGTCAGAGATGGCTGCAAGACAATCCTTACAGTCACTGTGGCCATCACCTGAAGAAAAATAAGTCTGCCCCCCTCTAGGGAAAAATGGACTCTTGCATGTTAAAAGAGTAAAGAAGTTGGGCCTGGTGGCTCATGTTTGTGAACCCAGATACTGAGGAGGCTGAGATCAGGAGGACAGCACCCTGGGAAAACAGTTCTCAAGACTATCTCAACAGAAAAGGCTGGATGTGGTGATACACAGCAGTTATCTTAGCTATTCAGGAAAAAAGAAAAACAGAGTCCTTTTCCAGGCCTGCCTGGACAAAAAGTGAGATCCTATCTCAAAAATAACTAGAGCAAAGAGGATTGGCGGTATGATTCAAGTGGTGGAATGACTGCCAAGGAACCGGGAAGCCCTGATGGCAAACCTGAATACCAGTAGTGGGGGTGCAGGGATCTATACCAGCACATTCTTGCTAAAGTGAATCAAAGATAAACAGCAAAAGGTTTAAAGAAGAACATAAAATATATAGAAATACATTACCTTCCAACAGCAACAACAACAACAAAAAATCATTAGATAGAAGCTAAAACCCCTGAAGGTTTTAGTGGTTACAGAAAAACGACAATTGGGTATATAGCCAAACTATTTTATTGCTTTTCCAAACACTGGAAAGAATGTCTTTAAGACACACAAAATTTCAGAGTGCCACCCAAAGACCTTCCTTAAAATGATTTCCAATATATATATATATATATATATATATATATATATATATATATATATATATATATATCTGTACTTATTTTCTTTTTAAAAAAATCTTTATTGAAAAGTTGATAAGCAGGGGGCTTAAGGTTACATAAGTAAGGTAATGAGTGCATTTGTTTTTAAACACTGTTACCCCATCCCTGTGTCTTGTATATAAGATTATTTGATCAGTGGAAGGAAAAGGGAATCACAGAAACAGCAGGACAAGGGATGAACTAACGCGGCATTGACACTCAGTTGGTCCTATGTTGGATGTGAATCTGTACTTATTTTCTGTTACTGTGTGACAAATTAGTAGAAACTTTTTAAGGGCGTGTGTGCACACACACACACACACACACACACACACATACACATACATTCCTTAGCTCCATTCTCTCAGGAGACAACAGGGTGCGTACTGCACAACTCTGATCTTTGTTTGTAAATTCCACTCTCCACTAAAGAGAACAGAGACTTCTTGAGGAAATGGCAGATTTCAGGGCTTGGACAAGAAACATCTGAAGGACTCAAAAATGATAGAAATGTGTCAAGGGGCTCAAACATCAGCGTGCAGGGGCCCTACTGACTAAACTGAGGACAGTTGATCACCAAAATAAATAATGATATGAACATGCAACTCATTGAATAAAATACAGCCATGAATCCCAAAGAGATACTGGCAAAAAGTATACAGGTGAGGCATAAGGTATCGTTCCTCTTAAAGTCTAGTTAACCAAACATTTGTAAACCCACAGAGGAAAAGATAAGGACTTCACAGTGAGGAGACTGAGGCCACCCCATAAAGACAAGGGAGGAACCCAACAGCTGCGGGGCATGCCGAGCCCGCACGACCTGAAGGACTGTGGGAAGAGAGTTACTCTGGGACAGGCCACCAAATAACCTCCCAGACATCTCCAGAAGCACCAGGACTGAAAACTCGCTCCAAGTGAAGACTAAAGCGATAAAGCGAAATAAAGGAAAATGGAGCTTCAAGGAACAAGAAAGTCTGTGCTTCGCCCCCGAGAACGGGTTGCAGTAAAGCACTTTATTCTGCACAATACCTTTCCTCCCACTGACCTTGGGGGTCCCAAGGTCAAACTTTTTAAGGAGTTCTTCAAGTCTCTGATAAAGCCATCGAACGGAACGATCACTAGAGGGCAGAGCTAGATTGTTCTCAGACACCAATAAAAGGAAATTAATTTTACATCTAAAGGAAATTCATACCATTCCTACTTGATAAATTCATTTTTAAAGCATGTCTCGTTGTCTGTTTTTATTTTTTGTTTATTTTACATAACTGCTATTGTATCTGCACTGCAGACACCACTTCCTTCCTGGAATCTTTCCATTTACTTTAACTTTCAGCCTTTTACTCAGAGCTCACAGTATTTAAAACAAAAACAAAACCCTTAGTAACTCATCAGATCACTTCCATGCTGCTCTCCGTGCTGAGTGGTGGAGTTTTGAAATCGCAGGACTCTATATATTCTGTAGATTTTTCTGTTTCTAATTAGTTCTCCGGTTCTGCTCATCAGAGTAATCATGACGCGTTTTTCCCCATGGCTCCTACCGCGCTCAGCCCCCCCCAGGGGGTGGGGGGAGAGGGGGGACACTTGCAAAATGGCTGCCACTGGACCAACAGCCAATGCCACATTGGCCACACCCACCAACCCAGTGCTCTCCACTCCATACCCACGCTCCTGTACACACCTGTCCCTGGTCCTTCTGAAGAAAAAAAAAAAAATCCATACATCATAAGACACTTGCTGAGTGTGTAAGCAAGGAACAGAATTTTACTCAGCTCATGAATGTGAGCTCTGGGTAAAGCAGAGCTGTGTTCAAATTCCAAGTGTGTGTGTGTGTGTGCGTGCGTGCATGCGTGTGCGTGTGTGTGTGTGTGTGTGTGTGTGTGTAATCCTACCCATCCCAGGGTATCTTTTTAATTTTTAATTTGGCAGTGCTGGGATTTGAACCCAGACCCTCGAGCATACTAGGCAGGAACTCCACTACTGAGCGTTTTCCCCGGTCTCTTTTCACTTTTCCCCCAAACACGTGCAGTGCAACCTGCCTGTTCTATGCTTTCTGCCCTACCTGGGGTGATAGGTATGCGTCACCATGCCCAGCTTCTTTCCATGGAGGTGCGGACTCCTGGACGCTTCTGGCTGGGCTGGCTTGGAACCACAGTTCTCTAAGTCTCAGCCTCCAATTTTGCTTACTTACCATCCTAAGCTACAGGTGTGTTCCCACAACACCCTGTTGTCAGCTCCGTTAAGAAGAGGTCTCACAGACATGCCTGGGCTGCCATCCAACTTCAGTGCTGACCAGATCTCTCTTCATATGCGAGGCCAACAAAAAACTTAGGTAATCAGCATTGGAGGCTATGTTGTTATTGCTGTGGGCAGAGGCGGCCCTGGGAACATCACTCTCTTCCCATGGGTGTCCACTCTCTGCCCGCCTGGACTCCCCGGCAAGATCTGTCTGGATCCGAACTCTGACTTACCTACAGCAGACATTGCTGAGTTTGTTTACCCACGCCTCTCTGCTCCTAGCTCCCCTCCTGCTGGGAGCAGTTTTGTGATTTCCTGGGGTGACCCTCCTATTGTCCATTCATCAAGCTCGGGGATACAGGCCTGTCACTGAAACTCACCCGGTGGCCAGGAGTCACTGGGTCTGGAACAGGGAGCAAGGGGAGGCCAAGAGAGCCAGGATCAAGACTTTATTGGTTTTTGGCAAGATTCGGAGCTGAAATTGCCAGAAGCCACTATTTCAAAAGCAACCCCTGGAGGAGGAAGAAGCCCTGCAGTGCAGGGCAGCCAAGAGATAGCAACAAAACCAGACTTCAGAGGGCTGTTGTGAACACCTGGGCTCCACAATGCCCGAAACCTGCCTATCTTCTACTCAATCCTCCGTGTCCCAGCCCATCAATTCTCTTTTTCCCCTAAGCCTGGTATCAATTGTTTTAACACTGGCAACTGAAAGAATGTGAACACGTCCGAATTTCGTCAGTCAATGAAGTTTTCTGACTCACTTCACCTGGTTTCCACTGCCTCCTAAACCGAAGCTCTAACTTCTTTACTGCCACCATGGACACCCGAGCTTCTAAGAAAGTCAGAAGGAGTTCGTCTGCTTTCTTAGGTGAATGATCCTTGTGTTGCACAGATGAACACGGTGGCGGTGTGTACCTCCGCACGGATGAGATAGAGCAGGTTCCACACTGTATTGAAAGGTGTTGCCCTGATCCACTTCCTCCCCGAAGCTACATGGCTGCTGCTGCCGCCGCAATCACCAAAGGAATAGCAGCTAGAATGAGCGCAGCAACTAATGACCCAGGTGCTCTACTGGGCTTAAAAGACCATCACTTTAAACTCGCAAAATAGAGCAGGAGGGAACAAAATGAAATTAAAAAAGAAAAGAATGCACCCAAAAGCAAGGCTACATATCAATGCGCTCATGTAAACAAAGAGATTTTACATCTTAAAGCTTACTTTCCCACTTTTGGTTTTTTTTTTTTGGGGGGGGGGGTCAGTGGTGGGGCTTGAACTCTGGATTCTTCTTGAGCTCTTCAGCTCAAGGCTAATGCTCTGCCACTTGAGCCACTTTCGGTTTTCTGGTGGTTCACTGGAGATACGAGTCTCACGGACTTTCCTGCCCAGGCTGGCTTTGAACCGTGATCCTCAGCTCTCAGTCTCCTGAGTAGCTAGGGTGACTGGCGTGAGTCTCCAGCACCTGGCCCTTTTCCACATTCTTATTAGCGTCAATCACTTTACAAGGGGATTTCATTTGGGGCGGCCTATATATGCATAGCACGGACCTTGATCAGACTCCCGCCTTGTGTCGCTCTCTCAGAAGCTTCATTGTTCTCCTCTCACACAGACAGACATGAAGTACGGGGACCACAGCTCACCCTCTCCGTTCACCTGAGGCAGATCTGTTTTAAATTCCTGTGATCTATGTTCTTAGTGGTGCTAATCGTCCAAAGGGGTTTCACTGTGGTATTTCACACGTGTGTAGACAGTACTATAGCCCAGATTGACTCCTCCTTTACCCTGTTAGTCAACAGATGGGACAAGATCTGTAATGTGGCCTGTGATGAAAGAAGTAACTTGTTCCAAGTGAGGACAGTAAATAACAGGGCCAGCTCTGTGAGGCCCATTGGTAGATGAGAAAAGGAAGCTCAGAGAAGTGAAGTAAGAAGGGAGACATGTCATGACACTGTCTACCACATACAATGGTAATTACTGAACCAGGTGTTGTAACTGTCTGCCACACAGAAGAGTAGAATAAGGGTGAGTTAGTTAATATTAAACCATCCTGGAAATTATTTGATCACGTAACTATATATATATATGAACAGCATTCAATCCCTTTAAAGCTGTTTTACAGAAGCATCTTAAATGATTCTGGTGTATTCCTTTGTGTCTGAAGTAACTTCTTTGCTTATCTGATCTTACAGTGCAATGTTGAGGTCACTTTCAGCCTTCAACTATTTAGGACAGCAATTTGCATGGATGTTTCTGCAGGAAAATCTGTGTGAGGGAGGAGATAAGTCACACATTGTAAACTTGGGAAAGTTTACACCAATTCACACTTTCCTCCAGTAATTGCTTGGACAATGGCACCCATAAAACCTGGATGTTATCTATCAGGAGTTTTCCTAATAAGTTAAAAATTCATGTGTAGGGAACATCATGCAAGGACTAATGATAAATAACAAAGCAGGCTATGTGCAGACCTCTTACACACACACACACACACACACACACACACACACACACACACCCCAGTCCCTAGCTCTCTTTCCAGACGATCTTGCTGTGTCAACAGCTTTAAGCCTCTCCTTGGGACATTCTTGGTTTTCTCTTGTAAGTAGCTATCCCTGCTACCACTGGCCCCTCTGTCCTGGGCTGGACAAGTTCTGCCTTCCAGAGACCTGGGAGTTGAGCAGGACCAGCAAAACCATTGCAGGCCGCAGAATCATAGATATTGTTTTTAATTGCACAATACCCTCTTCCACCCCCATTCCTCTTTTAGAAGCATCTGTCTGCTTCCCCACTCTTTTCTTTTAGGGCACAAGTCTGCGTAGTCCTAAGGAGAGCCCTCCTTTGATTCATTCCTCCTTTTCCCGGTGGGTAAGAAAAAACACAAAGATCCCATTCTAATATCATACTGCTCTGGCTACCAGAATGGTCCAAGGAGCGGACGTGGGACCCAGGAGGGGTCGGTCAGTCTCTCTCTGCGAAGAGCGTATGAATTTTAAGAGAAGGAACTTCCCTCCACTTAGTTATTACATTGTGGTTATAAAGCCTGGGCCTGCTGACAGCCATGACCTCAGGTGAAGGAAGGAAGTGTGTGCTCCGGGAGAGGAGACTGAAGCAGCAAGAAAACCGCCGTGGCGATCGCGGAAAGATCACGAGAGCAGACAGCATCACCAAGCCCTGCAGCCAACACCTGCCCGAAGCCGTCAGCGCGCTTCTGAGAACAAGCAATTGCTTCCGAGGAGAGGTAGCGAATGGATTTCCTGTTTCCCGTAATTGGAAGCAAATATTCCCTATTGTAAAGCAAATATCAATACTATATCTTGAAGTGGGGCACATGGTAATGAAATACATGGTAAAAGGAAAAGGATCGGGGTTTTAAAGTACATAAGTAATAGTGGTAGCAGGAGAAAAGTCAATGCAAACAGCCCCTGGAAAGGTGCTGTTGTTTTAACGGAGTGTAATTACTTTAGATAAATTAATGACTGGACATTGCCTCGGTTCTACCTCTACACAGTCACGGGCCTTGGCCAAATCACTCCTTTGGGGTTCCTTTAAAAAGAAGTGTCCCACCTGGTTTCACTGTGCCCCTCACTGCTCTGCAATCCTAGCTGACAAGGCCACGGTGGGCTGGAGGGCCTGTGTAGGCAGTGCTGTTCGTTCCCTGGTTGCTTGGGCCTGGGAGATGGCGCTGAGGGGCAGGAGCCCCCCTCCCCCCCCAGTCCCTGATGCAGCCCTTCACAGGGCAGGGGAGGGTCTGAGGACCAGAGTCCAGAGGCTCCCTCCCGGCTGCCCCACTGCCGGCTTTGACAGCCATGGAGCCGCGGGGCCCTGCGCCAAGTTAACCCAGTGACTCCCGAACAGACACCGCCTGCCACCACGGGGAGAACTCCTCGGGTAGAGGGGCAAGTGGGGGGACACAGACGGGTTCTGTTAGGAACAAGCAGTGTCGGTCCACAAAATACTCACTTTATTTATTTTTTTTTTTGCCAATGTTGAGAAAATGGAGAGATTTCTGCATTTTAAAAACAATCTGGGTTTCTGGCAGCTCTTGAATCAGAAGTTCCTTCGGGCAGGGCTGGGCACACACCCCCACGGGAGCCCAGCGCAGCTGCAGAACACCCATGCGCACTGCACCGCGCCGCCTCGCACCTGGGGACTTGCTCAGCTCCAGCCAAGTCTCAACCCTAGCCACGAATCTGCCTGCCTACTGTGCGCGCACAGTGGCTACGGTAACAACTGCTTACCCAGGAAGAATCCTGGACACCATGTGGCAAAAGGGGGGGAAAAAAAAAAAAGAACTGAAAAGCTCTAAATCATGGCCAGGATGAGCAACCGCTTCGTCAGAACAACTGAGAAGCTCCATCGGCGGCATCGGCTCAGTAGTCGATCGCAGAAGACGGCCTTCTGGCTCAACCCGTCCTCCGAGTCTACAAGGGCAAGTTTCAATGGCCACCTTCTGATCCTGAATTCAGGAGGACAGGAGAAAAAAAAAATACTCAGCAGTCAAGTAAACGGAAGACAAGTCCGAAGGAAAAATATTATTGTGAAATATCGTAAAAAAAAATATTCCTGGAAGAAAGCGTATTCCAAGAAATAACCAGAGTTCTGAGCTCAGAGTCGGAGCAGGTGAGCAGTACCGGCAGGACCCTGAAAGGCCTCCATGCTCCGGGACTGGCCGCCCTGCTGAGCTCAGGCCCTGGGGCAATAAGGCCAGGTGCAAGGCTTAGCCTCCTTGAGTTGACAGGGAGCATTCCACAGCTCCTCCTCCCTCCAGGCCTGCAGGCCCTAGCTGCACTCCAACCTCCTAGGGAGGAGGAGATGGGGAGGATTTCGGTTCCAGACCAGCTCAAGCAAAAACAGGGAGACCCCCCCCCAATTTTAACCTGCAAACCAGTTATGGTGGCACATGCCTTTTGGGTAAGAGGATGGTGCTCTGAGTAAAGACTGAGGAACCCAGCCTGCACAACCACCTAAATGCCAAACAGGCTGCAGGTGGGCCTCCAGCAGTGGACCTGCAACTCAAGACCCTCCCTCAAACCCCAGGGTCAGCCAGATGAAGAACTGAAAAGAAAACACATGTTCCTGTCATGCTGCTTCTATTTCCTCTCGGATTCCTGAGTAGGTCTCACTCCTTACCATAGACCATATCTCCCTCTGAGGTATACCATACCTTTAGCCCGCCCCTCCCCTCCCCTCCCCTCCCCTCCCCTCCCCTTCCCTCCCCTCCCTTTATTCCTTCCTTCTTTCCTTTCCTTTTCCCGGGTAGTATTTTTACTTCCTGGGTAGCTGGCATGTACCTGCTAACATGCCCAGCACTACCCACTGAGACAACGACTCATGAACTTTTTTTTTTTTGCCTGAGCTGACCAATCTTTCCAATTTTAGCCTCCTACCTAGCTGGGATGGTAGATACGAACCAGTGCACTCAGCGCTCTTCTTTGAGATGAGGATCTTGTGAATATGTGGCCTGGGCTTGCCTCAAGCTAGGACTTTCCCAATCTCTGTGGCCCTTAGTAGATAGAATCACAATCATGAGCCCAGAGTGCCTGGCCTGAACTTCATGATGGCCTCCATTCCGCGTTCCCAGGAAGCCATGCGGGCCTCCTTCTGTGCTCCTTCATTCCGCGTTCCCAGGAACCAACCTGGACCTTGTTCTGTCCTCCTCCATTTAGCTTTCCTAGCAACCAGCTTGGGACTGAATGGGGCCTTCTTCTATTCCGTGGCTGCATGCTCAGGTCCTAATGGCCAGGGCTCTGAGAAAGGTGTCCTGGGTGTTGAAGGCCAGCGAGTGGCCTTGAAGGGATCAAATTAATACATGGGATGCATATTTTACAAACCTTCATCTGCTTTGCCCTACAAAAGCGTCTCCAAAAACAGAGCTGCCATGTTTCAAGAGCAGAAACACAACACAACACACCAATTTGAATTGGAGGGCCCTATTTCTAGTGTTGCATGTCTGATGTACTGTACCCTTCCAGTTGTATTTCATCTGCCAAGCTTACCCCATAGTCAATGGAGCGGTTGAATTAAACAGTCCTCCTGATCTGCATGGCTTTGTCCTGAAAACAAAGTTCTAATCCTCCCATTCCACGACCAGTCTTTGTGAGTTCTGAGCAGGGCAGGATGCGTTTCAAAGTGGTTGCTAGGTGGTAGATCTCCAGTCAGGAAAACATTTTTCCAGCTCTGTTGGCACTGCTGGACCTGAGCAGCTTGACAGTGACCCCAGTGTACATGGTTTAGAGAGACTGACGGTTCGCATGTTTCCATTCTTCCAATTTAAAATCTATGGCAAACCTGAGTTCAAATAACAAGGCTGGATAGCTTTGTCTTGAGAGTCAAATGCCGGAATACCTAGGTAAATACACAGCCAAATAATCCTGGGACTTAATTTATTTCAGCCATTTTTTTTCTCCTGCTAGAATTCTGAGTTAGTTTAGGTAAGACTGGATTTCTTCCAAAGAAATCTGGGCAAGAGAAAACTTGAAAGGACCGGCCTATCTTAAGTATCCCCACGTGAATCCTGATACAATTTTACCTGGAAAATGGAATGCATGCACCAGAGTTTGTTTTATCTTGAGTTCTTTTGCAAATTCCAAAACCTTCACCCAAAAGGAACAGCAAGAAAACAATCTTTCTTTGTGGCCTCTTTGTTCACATTTCTTACCTGGTTTTATGAAACAGGCGTTGTGATTCTACACACCAAAACCACAACTGGCTGTTTTGTTCAGCTGGAGAAAGCAGACAGAAAGCAGGGGGGAAAGCACTGAGGAATAACTGCCAAAAGAAACAAGACATAGATGACAGCACCTACCAGCTAACTTCCCCAGGAAGGCGCAAGGCCGGCTCAGAAGATGCTCCTGGAGCAATTGACCATTGCCTGCCCAGAGTTAACACAGATGCCACAGAATTAAACTGTACTTGATACTATGTTCAATGTGTTGGGAGTTTTGTCCCCCCTTTTTGGTACTGGTCCTGGGGTTTGAACTCAGGGCCTGGGAGTTGCCCCTGAGCTTTTGTGCTCAAGGCTTCTGTGCTCTATCACTTGAGCCACATCTCCACTTTCAGCTGTTTTAGTAGTGAATTAGAGATGAGAGTCTTACAGATTTTCCTGCCCAGGCTGGCTTTGACCTGCAATCCTCACATCTCAGCCTCCTGAGTAGCTAGGATTACAGGCATGAGCCACTGGTGCCATTTTGACTGTTTTTGATGAACAAAAATGGCAGCTTCACAGGTTCTTAGTACATGTTTATTGTACGTGGGGATACTATGCTTACCTGCAACCACCATAAATCTGTAACTTTATATAACACAATAAACTTAATGGCTGGGTCTTCAAGAGGAATAAGGAAGGAAGTATAGAGATTGAGTTGGAGAGATGATTTTGAATTTTGTTCTGCCTCTTTTGAACAAATGCATTCATTAAAAATTTCACAGCAAACAAAACACAAACCCGAACCACAAGGAAATGACTACTGAACGAGCTGAGGATTCTATTCTAGCCATACCATGAGCTCAGACTAGAGACAAATGAAGAAAGTCACTGCTCAGATAAAGCCATGTAATTCAAAGAACTCCCAGAACAGCCCTGAAGAGTTTTCTCTACACTGACGTTTTGGTTTATTTGAAAACATAACCATTCTACATAAATGACAGTCTTTGGCGGCTCACCACATCAAATCTGAATGATTCTCCCTGAGTTAGCCAACAGCTTGCTGCTCCGTGCAGAGGTAAGGAGGTAGAATAAAACCAGTTCTTAGATCAGGTCTTAAGATCTCCCTTGGGTTTGCCATCAAGAGTCCTCTGGTCCATTCTCCACGAGTCCTGACCCAGACAGAATTTTATTCTAGCCACTATTCCAAGCAAGGGGAACTTACGCCAAAAATTGAGTTGTGTGCAGTTACCTGGCCAGGCCTTTTCCAGGCCCTGATTCCTTTCCTTATTTCTATGTTTTGCTTTTCTGGGCCATGAGGCCAACCACATCTAAATTAGTCTAATCTGTAGCAGTACTCCCCCAACTGTGCTGGCAAGGAGGAACCGCTTTTGTGGTTGAGGAATGGATGGTCCTGGAGATCACATGACTTGTCCTTAGCCCCACAGCTGGGATGTGGTGAACACAAACTGAGACCTTCTTCCAGACTTCCTGACAAACGTCTTCAGTCCTGAAATTAAAACTGCTTGTTTCCTTCCACCATTCCAGCTTCTGCCCTGTCTTCTCCTCTCTTTTACTGCTGTTGAGAGGCTGCTCTGCTTTGTCCGTGTGCCCTACACGGTGCTCATCAAGTGTGACCGTGGTTGCTCGCTGCACACTGCATTCACATGACATATGGCTCAGCGCTGGGCTTCCCACCCTGGATGCTGATCAACTAACCGAGCGGTGTCACTAACCACAGACCCCGCTCAAGGCTGGTCTTTCCTGGAGGACCACAGCCAGCCCCTGCGTTCTTCTCCACCATAGAGGGAGCTAGCCCTGGGCTTGGAGCCGAGTAGTTGAGTAAGCTTAGGTGCTAACAGTGTTCTTGATGTGACTTGTCCTTAGGGAACCCTTCCTTCCTTGGGCGTTTGAGGTCCTCTTCCTTCTGGAAGATCCCTCTTGCTTTTCCTGCCGGTCTTTCTGTTACCATCAAGTGATCAACCTATTATAAAAAGAGCTATGAGGAATAGAGAAAGGGAGCCAGTCCGATTGCTGAGGCTTACCTTTCCTAGTGTTAGAAATACAAACGAGAGCTGGACTCACCAGAGTACGGAAGCACAGTGCAGTGGGGCTGAGCCAGACTGGAGCCAGACTGGGGCCAGACGGCCCGCATCTCTTGGTGCTTTCCGACCTCACCTGAAAAATAAAGAGAGGCGTTCTTACCTCATAAAGTGGGGGTGAGGACTGGATGATTTAATAGATCTGAAATGCTCTCCAGGGTTTAAATCCTCAAAAATGTTTTTTGGTTTTTTTTTAAACATACTGTATTTGAGGCTGGGAATGTGGCCTAGCAGTAGAGTGCTTGCCTAACATACGTGAAGCCCTGGGTTCGATTCCCAGCACCACATATATATAGGAAATGGCCAGAGGTGGCGCTGTGGCTCAAGAGGTAGCGTGCTAGCCTGGAGCAAAAAGAAGCCAGGGACAGTGCTCAGGCCCTGGGTCCAAGCCCCAGGAGGAGGGGGAGGGGGGAGGGGGGAGGAGGGGGATGAGGGGGGAGGAGAGGGGTGGGGGGAGACTGGATTTGCATGTCATTATTGTAAATGTTATTTAAAGTCTCCTTTCATGAACTTTTTTTTTTTGTGGAATGAGAGCCAGTCACTTCCAAAAATCCTGCCTCAGTTATCCTCAGTTATCTTTCTAGATTCTTCTTCAGTGCCTCACCACTGTCTCGGGAATCAGGGGACACGATCTTATCCAGACCTGTGAACCCAGGCAGTGGGCTCTGCTGCCTCTGACGAGGCAGGGCTACGGCTTGCTGTGGCCACCTCAGAGAACCCAGATGCTCTCTCTGAGAACATGCCAAAGCAGCCCACAGAACCGTGAGAAACCAAATTAATAAAAGCTGTATTTCATGTTACCAAGTGTGTGGGGGGCTTGTTTCACAGTCAAATAAAACTATCTAAAAGATCACTTTTACTCTGGTGTCCACAGGTAAAAGTGCTAACGCTCTGGTAAATATTGAACATTCTAAGCATTAAGTACATACACAGAATTATTTTCATGATGGCAAAGAGCATCATTATAATGTGTTTAAAGGCAAGTCTTTCACTGGTTGACAGTTTTTGAAGTTGTACACAAATAACTATATATTAGTGTCACTATTTTGGATGGTTATACTGCTCATCGTGGCTCATTAACTAGCATACAAAGCCAGTTTCTAAGCAAGGGGGGAGGTGCTCTACCACTTAGGCCATATCCCCTGCCCTTTCTGTTTGTTTTGATTGCTCAGGTTGAATATATTTTTAGTACCAGTGTACTGGCATCTTCTCTCAATGCTTGTTCTCAGGCTGTTCATCTTTCCTTTATCTTTTCCTTATTAATCTGTGAGTGAAATAGCTGCAAACATTATGTTAAATTTAAACAATTTTTAAATTCCCATTTGAGACCTATTCCTGAAGGTTCATGGATTGAGGTGCTTTTCAATGATGTAGAAGGGCTGTGCTTTTGAAGCGAATCCATCCTCCTTATTCCTGAGGGTGGGGTCCTCTGAGGAGCAAAGCTGCGGTCCCTTCCAGGAGGGCCAGTTGCTGGGTGGGTGACACTAGGCTCTTCTCAGGCCTGAGTCTCCCCAGTGGCTAGGACGGCAGGTGTGGGCCGGGAAACGAGGATCAGGGTTCTGTCCGAAGTGGCGGGAAGGTCCGCGCGCGGGCCTTTCACCTCCCAACCACCAGAAAACCCGAAGAGGCTGCGGCTCAAGCGGTGCGTGCGAGCCTTGAGTGACAGGGCCCGGGACTCACGCACACACTCACGCGCGGAGGCCTGGGCGCCGTGGCTGAAGGAGGGACGGTGGAGGGCCCACTAGGGCCTCTCACCCCGACGGCGGGGGGGGCTCCATCCCTGTGGGAGGGCTGTTACCTGCGCGGTGTTACCTGGCCGCGTCGGGGCGCAGGGTGACCGGGCGCGGGATGCCGGCAGGCGGGAGCCGGGCTGCTGGGCGGCCGGGTCCGGGTCTCGACCCCCGCCTCGGTCACTCCCCGCTGCTGCCGCCACCAGCCCACCCCCAGCTCCGGGTCACACTCCCGACCCCGGGAGGAACTGCCCAGGTCTGCGGGGGCTCAGGTGCACGCGAGGGGCGGGGCCGGGACAGGGGGCGGGGCCGGGACAGGGGGCGGGGCCGGGACCAGGGGGCGGGGACTAGACAAGGGGAGGAGCGGGGGCCCGGGCTGCTCCCGATTGGGGCGGAGCCGAGATACGGGGCGTGGCTTACCCCAGGGGCGGGAACCGCGTGGCTCCCGGGAGGGGCGGGGCCGGGGCGGGGCCGGGGCGGGGCCTGGCCTGGCCTAGGGGCGGGAATGGCGGGGCTGCCAGCGGGGCGGAGCCCGCGCCGCGGTCGGCGGCAATGCGCTCCGGAGCTGAGCGGCTCGTCCGCCCTGACCGCAGCCACCCACGGGCGGTGGGCCATCCTCAGCGCGGGGTCTGCGCCCCCTGAGGGGGAACTCGGCCTGGGGCCCGGGCAGTTGAGGCGCCGCCGGCTCGATGGCGGCGGAGGGGAGCGTCGCGCGGTCGTCTTGTTGAGGAGGCCGGGCGCGTCCCGAGTTTCCGGGCGGGTCTGTGGCCGGCCCGTGCGGCGCGGGTGGTCCCCGA
Source organism: Perognathus longimembris pacificus (assembly GCF_023159225.1). Classification (NCBI taxonomy): domain Eukaryota; kingdom Metazoa; phylum Chordata; class Mammalia; order Rodentia; family Heteromyidae; genus Perognathus; species Perognathus longimembris. The sequence continues at coordinate 83,671,002 of NC_063165.1, read as the reverse complement.
GCGCGGAGGGGCGCGGCGGGGTCGGATCGGCCCGCTTGGGCGGCGCCCGCGTTCCTCCGGGCCCGCGCGGGGCGAGCCGCGCTAACTAGCAACAGGGGCCGCGCTGCGGCTAGGTGACCGGGCTCGGGGCCGGGGTGCGCGGGACGCGCGGGGGGCCGGGGCTCGGGGCCGGGGTCCGTCCGCGGGACGCGCGGGGTCTGGGGCTCGGGTTCGAGGTGAGCGGGACGCGCGGGGGGCCGGGGCTCGGGGCCGGGGTGCGTGGGACACGCGGGGATCCGGGGCTCGGCGTTCCAGGACGCCTCCGTCCGGGCGACGCCGGCGGCGTTTGCGCCCCGGGTGACCCCGAGGCCGCGCCATGGACGGCGAGAGCGAAGTGGAGGCGCGGGGCCCCGGCGCGGCCCCGCTGTGGCGGAGACGGGCGACCCCCGGGCCGCAGCTGCTGAGCTGGAGCCGGCCGCGGCCGCGGTCCTACCAGAGCGCCGGCGGGCTGCTGGTCACCGACTTCCCGCTGGAGGACCTGGGGGCGCTCGGCCCCGCGCAGGCCCCCGCCGCGCCGCCCCCGAGCCGGGCCGGCGGCAGGACCGACGGCGGCACGGACCGCAGGGCGGTGCGCAGGAGCCCCCTGCTGCCGAGCGCCCGGCGCGGCGCGCCGGCCCCGGGCCCGACGGGCTCCCCGCTGCACGGAGCGGCCTCTCCCCGGCCCCGCCGGCCCCAGGCCTCCCCGGCCTCCAGCGCGAGCCCGCCCGCCAACAGCGCGGCGACCCCGCCGTGGCCGCCTCGGACTCCCGGCCAAGAGCCCGCCGACGTGACGGCGAACGGCCTCGCGTCGCCAAGCCACGGCGCTGGCCCGGGGTCCCGCAGCCCCGGCCCCGCGCCCCGGCGAGGGTCTCCGGAAGCCGCCCCCCCGCCGCCGCCGGGGCCGCCCGCCCCCAGCCCGCTGCGCGAGAAGCCGAGCCCGGAGAAGCCGTCGTCGGTGGTGCTGAGCACCCACAGCCCCGCCGCCCTCAAGGTGGGAAAGCAGCAGATCATCCCCAAGGGCCTGGCCTCGGAGATCAGGGCCAGCAAGCCCAGCAGCCCGAGCGTGGAGCCCCACAAGAGGGTCCTCAAGGTGCGCAGCCTGGTGGAGGGCCTCGGGGGCCCCTCCGGGGACGAGGGCGAGGCGGACCTGGACGCGGACAGCCCGGGGTCCCTGCGCAGGGGCCTGCGCTCCACCTCCTACCGCAGGGCCGTGGTCAGCGGCTTTGACTTCGACAGCCCCACCAGCTCCAAGAAGAAGAACAGGATGTCCCAGCCCCTGCTGAAGGCCGTGGTGGAGGACCGGGAGAAGTTCTCCAGCCTGGGGAGGATCAAGGTGAGGGCCAGCCGGCCTGGCAGGGTGTTCCTGGGCCTTCGGTGCTGGTGAAGGGGTTGGAGGAGGAGGAGGAGGAGGTGGTGGTCCTGATGCTGTTGCTGTGTGCACTAGATCTGGTCTTGGCGGGCGCAGCTCAGTTGAATGCGACTTTATGGAAAGAAGGGAAGCTTTCCTCATTTCATTTTTCAAGTAATATTTGGGGGACCAGAGCTTCCCCGAAAGTTTAAGAATTGGCTGCAGACTTATTTTTTTTAATTCAGAGAGCCGAGGAGGGAGTGGTTGCTGTGCCCCCATCCCTCCTGATGGTGTTTTGGCTCCTTCGGCCTTCAGCACCGGAGAGCTCTGGCTCCCTTGCAGGTGTTGCATAATTTCTGCTGTGCTCATGGTGTTCTGAATGGCGGACACACACTCAATGCCATACAAGTGAAATGTGAATTTTAAAATCAGTCACAGAATCACAGAAGATTTGGGACATGTGATATGTGATCGCTATTGCTTTTGTTGCCATAGCCTTTGCTTCAATTTTTCCCCCTCATTTTCTGCTCATCAATCCCTGGGTGTGTTTAACAAATGACTAGCTCAAAGCTTCAGGTTAGCGTTCAAAGCGTTACTCCCTGCTGTAGCACAGGACCTGCACTCCGTTAAATGCTGTAGATTAGGAAAAGCGGGTGTTGGGGTGCATGGGGCTCTGCTACCTTCCTCTGGGGACCACACACCAGGCCCGCAGATCGCGGCCACCACAGACCTGGGCCACCACAGACTTGGAAGCGCCACAGACCTGCCAATAGCGCGAAGTTCCTTTCAGCAGACACATCTTTTTCTTGGTTAACCTGACACCTGGAAAAGGTCTGTATGAAGGTCACCTCTACAATACACTAGCAAGTCTGTTTTATTTTAGAGCCCATGGTCTTAACAGACATCACATCACCTTTTATTTATTTATTTATTTATTTTTTCTTCTCAACTCTTCAAGCTCAGCTTCACAAAGGCGGTAGGCCTCCCGTGGTGAGGCGGGCCCCACTGCTCCCATTTGCACATTCTCCGTCTGGTCTGTGTGACCGCGTGTGGGGACATGGCGTTTCACTGTTGTCTTGAGTCGCAGAGGCCACGGGAGTGGATGGCACCAGGCATCATCGCTGCCTGCTTTTGAAATCTACTGAATGCAACAACGAAAAAAAGCTACTTTACTTGTGATCATTCTATGTTGTGTTGACTCAGTCATACATAGTTTGCTTTGCTTTTTTTCTTTCTTTCTTTCTTTTTTGCTTTTCTTGTCTCTTAGAAAAAAACGCTGAAAGGACAAGGAACGTTTGATGGGGAAGGTAAGCATTTAATTTTTCCAGACTTTTACTGTGGCGTCAGTGTGGAATATCAGTTAGTAGAAATCCATCTGCAGAAAAAGAACCACACAAGATGAACCATATGCCCAAGTTCTTCCCAGATCATATACTGCAAAGCTGTGTAACGAAGCTAATCCTTTTTCTAGTAATAGCCGACGATGTATAAAGTCAATGGCATTTTTTAAAATATGTTGGTAACTCTTTCAGGAAATATCCATCCCCGTTTCCTTAAAAAAAAAAAATAGGAAAAAGAGCAAGTTGTACCTTTTTAGTTAAAAATTCTGCAGTTGGCATTTGGATCTTAAGGCCTGTTTCCTTAGGTCTCATTTCCTTTGATTTGATATTCTCTTCCCCATATTTCCAGGTTTTATTTTCATTGCTGACTTCCTGTTTCCTTACCAAGTTTCCGCTTTGGGGAAATGGAGTTCTCCTGGCTGAGGGAACCATCTTCTGAAGGATTTGTTACCTCTATAGTGTTTTTATGAAGGCTTTTGAAAACAAAGGCAGCTTCTGCCAGGTGTTAGAAGCCTAATCAGATTAGTGGGCTCTCTGTAAATAGGTGGGTGAAGTGTCACCTGGAGCCCTGGAAGGAGGCTTGTCAGCTATGATCCCCTGGGTGCGAAGGTCTCCCGTTAAGGAGGGTACTTACTTCCTGTCGTGCTTTGAAATGCTGATGTTTTGAAAGCTTGAAAGAAAAAAGTAAAGCTACCTTTGGACTAGTAAAGCCAATGTGAGACCACAGAGTTACAGACTGTATAACCTGTATAACAATGGCAAGCATAATTCCCTTACTAACTGTAAAGATGGTTTTGTCATTGGAGCATTTAAAGATGACTGAGTTATAAAACTCATCCATTGTACCAGTCATAGGACCAACCGTTGCTATGTAGAGAGATCTAGACCAGTATTTCAGTTAGCTGGAGTAAACTCATGGCCCAGATCTTATCACTGAGGGAGCTGGAACAAAGGGTAACACAGAGAATGTGAAGTACTCACAGTCCTTTCTCACCGAGATGTCCGGGAAGAAGGCAGGGTTCTTAGCAGTTAGTGGCTCACAGGGGCAGCTCAGGAAGCAGCATGAGCCAGCAGTGATGACCTGTGCCAAGGATGACCTGTCCTAAGGACGGGTCACCGTCCTCCTTCTGCTTGTCAGAGGTCTGACACTGAGCAACGACCTTCAAAGACAGGAGACTCCAGCCTGCCAATTTGGTTTTCCTATGCAGGACAACTGGAGAACAGTGAAGTCTTGTGTGGACTCTGGCACGGCTGTAAACAACTATATGCAGGTGGTGACGTGTGGGGAAAGCACTGCGAACTCCCCAAATCCCAAACTACATTCCTTACCTTCCCCAGTCAGCCTGAATCCCTCCTGGTCTCCCATCTCCTACTTTCTAATCGTGGGACCTCAAGGGCCACTGTACACCGAGAGCATCTCAGGAATTCTTTCCAAGTCACATAGGTCAAGTTTCCATCCGTTTCTGTGGAGCATCCAACAGCATCCTAATTACTCTCTTAAGTAGTCACTATTTTGCTCTCCAGACTAAGCAGATCTTTTCTTCCTGTGGACTCAGTTGTCAGGGTAGGATAACAATCTTGACACTAGGAAAGAAGGTCAGTCCTTTTGTCCTTGGGGGTAAAAATCCAGTTCTTCCTCCTGGCCTGTGAAAGCCTTGTTAGATGTATCACTGGCTCATCTCTCTACGCCCACCTTGCATTGGTTAGCCTCCAGAAACCACTGACCTTCCTTAGCGCGTTCCTCTGGCTTGAGTTTGTACGCTTGCGTTTCCCTTTCCTCATCTCTGCGGCTGACTGGCTTTTCCCTCACCGACCCCTCCCCGACCCCAGGCGAGGTCACCCGGCTGAGAGTCGTATGTTTATGAGCTCTCCCATGCATAGGTGTGTATTTGTGTCCGCTGCTGTGTCCTCCCGTGGCTTGTCATCACACCTGGAGTAAAACTCAAGGCCCTTTCCGTGGCACGGAGGCGAGCTCCGACATGACCTGCCCTCCCCTCGCCCCTCTGGGTCCCGTTCGTCCCCGTCCCTCCTGGCACGCCGGCCCCACTGGCCGCCCTGCTGCTTCTGTCCACACAGCCTGCCACACAGACTCCCGCCGCGGGGCCTTCGTGCCTGCCCCTGGCTCACGTCCTTAACTCCCGAGGGCCTGGAAGGTGTCTCGTCCTCCTTTCCGTCAGATTTGGACATGGCGGCTGTGCTGCTGAGCAGATCGTGTGACCTAGACAGTGACTGCAGAAGCCAGAGACCCTTCATGGGCAGTGGGCACAGACACGGGGACTTCTCACACGGAGTATCTTACGTCGTTCTTCGGGGGATAGAATACTTGTGACTCTTTCTCTGTCACTCATTAAAGCAGAGGCCAACATGTGAACAGGAAGGTTTAGAGCAAGTGGTCTAATGACTGGGCGTGCTTGATGACACGAAAGGCTTGTTTTCTTGCAGAAAATGCAGTCCTGTGTCAAAACTACAAAGAAAAGGCTCTTGACATGGACTCTGATGAAGAGTCAGAGCCCAGAGAACAGAAACCAGAAGGGAAAATTGTGATCCACCACAAGCCACTGAGGTCCACCTGGAGCCAGCTCTCCGCGGTGAGTGAGGGCTTCCTCAGGTGTGGATATCTTCTTGAAGTTCAGTTTTGAATGTTCCATCTCTATACCTGGTTCGCTTCCCTCCCTCCTTTCCCCTTCCCCCTTCCCCCTCCCTCTTTCTCCCCCTGTCTTTCCTTCCTCTCCCTTCCTCCCCCCCCTCCCTACCCCCTTCTCTTTCTTTTTTGCTGTTTTCTTACTTTTGTGCTGGTCAGGGCCTGGACGCAGTCCCTGAGCTTTTGTGCTCAAGGCTAGCACTCTACTACTTGAGCCACAGTTCTATTTCCAGATTTTTGGTAGTTAATTGGAAATGAGAGACTCGTGGACTTTCCTGCCTGGACTGGCTTTGAACTGCCATCCTCAGAGCTCATGAGCCACCATTCTGGCTTATCTGATTTTTTTCTTTTCTTTTTATCGGTGTGAGCAAAAGACCATGTCGTGGGAATTAGGCATGAATGCAGTCTATGTATCCTGTAACCCTAAGGAGAAAGCCTCTTTAGGTGGCAGGGTTTCTCATAATTCTGCAGATATGAATATGACCACCAACTTGGACACTGCTGATCATAAAGAGTAGGTTTGACAAAATGACTTATGACTCATAGGCTGTGGGCTCAGGAACGTCTCCTTATTCGGCACCTGTTCTTCCTTCGTTTGAGTTCAACGTGGAATGTAAGGGTAACATATCCTGAGTCTTGTCACAGCTGTGGCAGTGTGTACGCATCTGCTCGTATGTAGGCATGGATGTGTGTTCGTGCGCACAGGGAGAGCCTTGGATACGTTCATTTAGGCATCTTTTGTGTGTGTCTGTTGTTGTTGTTTTTTGATGAATTATTTCTCCTTTCTTCATCAAATGTATTCCATTTTAAAGCCATATGAAATGCCACAGTGTGGTGTTGAGTTTACTTCCTAGTTTGGGCCTGGCCTTTGTGGCTATCTCATGCATAAGCAAGTTGGAAGGGATTCTCATGGCCGGCTTGGGTGGGTGTCGGGGGTAACATTGCACCAAAAACAAGCCGGGACATCTCCAACGGCCCTGAGGCAAAGCCAGAGCGCAGAGTTCCCTCGTAAGCCACACAGAGTACTGTGCGGTCAGGCATGGGTGCTTGGCCTAGGGAGAGAGCCCTGTGGGTTGGCCCTCTGCGGCCGGCATCCTGGTATGGTCGTCAGCCTGCTGGTCGTAGGCGACGATTGCTTCCCGTTCTTCTGCCCGCTTCCAGTTTTGTCCTACGAAGAATCGATCCGGTACCAGTACCTTCAAGACACCTGTTGTGTCTTGTCTACAGTGCCAAGGACAGTGGCGTGAATTCGTGGTGTTCAGGTGGGCTGTGTTGAGCAGGCCTTAGGGAACGGAGCCCTGTACTACTTAGCTCAAGCTAAGTAACTGCCCTGGCTCACTGTTGCCAAGTGTCGTGGGACTTTGATGAGTATCATTAATAAACATACGAATCCCACACTCTTGTCTATGGGCTAGGCATCAGTGGTTTGCCACTTTTTGTGTTTCGTAATGTGGAGACGCGGTAGTACATCTCCTAGACTTGGTGCCTTGGGTAGCCTCATCTAGTGTCCTCATGCAATCCAGATGTCCCAGCAGGCATGTGGAAGGACTGTTGATAGAGCCACAGAGCCCATCTTGATGCTCACCAGGGGTTGGGGAGGACCATTTGGTAGGGGATCCGGGAGAAGGAAGCTGTGTATTTAGAGTATATTCTGTCTGGGATAGCAGTTGTTGGCTTTTGAACGTCCGCAGAGATGTGTATTTCAGTGTCGCTGACACACGGGTCCAGTGGAGCTTCTGTTCTGGAAACCAGGCTGTGATGTTTAGACCTCCTGGAATCTGGCTTTTGATTCAGTGCACAAATTAACGTAATTAAATAACAGTTATCCTTCAGTACGGCTTCAGATGTGAGCTTGTATTTTTCATCTGGCAAAAGAAAAATGTACTGAGGTGCTGTTCGTCACCAGGGTCCTACCAGAATCTGTACCAGGAAAGTGGGCTCAGCCTTGAAAGTGCGTGACCACGGAGTTGGCTTCCCAGAGACTGGGGAGTATTTATGGTGTTGCTTGGTAATCATGTGTAATCAAAGCAGCACAGGTGGACTTTGCCTTTTAGCATTGCTTAGGTATGAACACGCGTTTTCTTTGTGTCTTTTGTTTCTGCAATTCGCTTAAAATTTCCCTTCACTATGAGGTATTTCAAAGATGATAAAAGTAAGTAGGAAAGTAAAGGTAATAGGCTCTCGTGTACCCACTAACCCAGATAGGACAAGGGATAATGTTTTTGACAGATCCAGCTCAGCATACCCCGCTCTCATTCTTCCCTCTTCTCCCCTTCCTGGGGATAATCACTATCTTGCAAGATCTCTTCTGTCTCTGTCCCTCCTGTATGGCTCTTCTGTCCACTGCCCATCTAATAAAAGACGCAGCCAGCTCTGGATTGCAAGGAGGTGGCTCTTGCTTCTGTAGAAGCTGGCCTGCTAGTGAGTGTGGAGTTGTGGTTTGAGAGGGGCTTCGTGAGTGAGGGACAGTGCTGCGTGCTTCTCGTGCGCCATCGGTGCCTTCCTCTCCTGTCTAGGCTCCTGTCTTCTTCCCTCTTTGCGGATGAGCTGAGGGGCCACAGGCAGCTCTCAGAACTTCTGCTGCTGATGCTGTTTTGCCTCGTTTTCCCACACTGAGCTTTTAGTAGGGTGGCCCCATTGAATCTTGTGTGTGTGCCCCTTTTCTACAAACCTCTTCTGTGAGTAAAGCTTTCACCCTGCCTGTGGAGTAAGGAGGGAGAAGGTTTCCTGGCAGTGGGTTTGGTCTCACCAAACATCTGTCTCCTTAGAGGGGATTATACGCGTGCGCTCACGTGTTAGTCGTGGTTGATTGTTTGCCTTTCCGAAGTCTCTTATCACTGTGGCAAACACCTGCTGCTCCTGGGATGGTGAAATGCCCTTATCAGAAGAATTCCGGGTGCTAGTCCCTTGATGTGCAGCAATTTGCCATAATTATGGTTGCTACCTAAGGCCTTTAAACCTTTACCTGTGTAGTGTAAATTATCGGAGTGTGTTTATTTACATCTCATTTGGTTTCTTAGGCTGGTGTCAGGCAGGCCAGGGCCCAGCTAACACAGGACAGGACAGATTGTAGGCTAGAGTTGTGGTCATCTGGGAATTGGGGAAGACCAGTGCTGTGTCAGAGGGCCACTTAACTGTGCCTCCTGGGTAAGGAGCACTCAGGCAGCCGCGGATTTCCGTAGTTGGCCCACAGTGACTTAGGGGTATATGTATTTAGCAGTAACGGCTCTCCTGCAGCCTGTCCACACAGAGGCAGGATGGGCCTTTGCAGCAGGAATGCATCCTGGGCTTTTTAATCTCCCGGGAGGGTGACAGGCTTTGCCTTGGTTCTCTTGGTTGTCACACTTTACTGATGGGACCTACAAGATGTGTTGGCTCTGGTGGCACAACTGGGGGCCGTACTCCAAAGGCCTTGGGAGTCACGAAGGTGTTCGAAATGGCTGAAGTGACCGTGGCTTCTGGGTTTGGAAGCCTGCGGAGGTGAGCCAACGGTTCTTGGGTCTCTGGGAAAAGCTTGTGGGTTTGTAGAAAGCCATTGATTGCATTAGTCAGGACAGAACACTGGGTCCTTGTTAGAGGAACGCCAAGGTGCTCGGCCAGCTGCGTCCTGAGTGAAAAGTGAGCGTCCGGGTTTCCCCTGCAGGTTTGCCTCCTGCGGGATCCCAGAAGCACTGGCTGCCTCCTTGGATGGAATCGAGTTCCTTTTCCTTTGTGTTCCCCCCACCCCCACCCTTTCCTGCTCCTACTGCTCTGCCCTGCTAAGAAATGACTGTTGTGAAACCTGTGTTTGTTTTGTTAAGTTCAGTGACAGGTCCAAAGCCATACTGGCCAGCCCTGCCCTGATCCCATTTGTTTGCCATGGGGTGTGTTTGTATAATTTCCACCACCTTGAAATGCCAGGTACCTTCGAAAAGGGTGTTCTGGCTCTGGAGGCCGGGGCTGCGGCAGCTGGGATATTTTCCACACCTAATATAGCCATCTTCGAGCTCGCTCTCCTCGTGCTTGCCAACGTGTGTGGCTTCATTAGGGACCGCGTATCATTTCTATTGCTTCTTCAGTTTACGGGCAGGTTTTAAACATCACTGGAGATGCAGCTCCGTAGCTTTAGCGTGAGGCTGATGGAGATAAGAAAACGCCAGGCATAGCGTGGCACTGGGGGTGATGGGACATCTAGGATTAACACCGGGCTCGCCTTTGTCCTGACCTCAGATATCAAAGCACACAGGTTTTTCTTTAGGAGACCTTCGGGAAGTTGCAGACTGGGAAAAGAGGATTTGGACAGTGAAAATTCTATAAACATAATTTCATCCGCTTAAAAAAAACATACTTTTTTTGGAGTCTTAGCAGTCGAGAATAATGGGACTTTTTCGTTTGGGTTTTCAACTGTCTTTATTGTAAACATTGCCATTTTCTGCTAACACTATTTGCTCAACAAACAGAAAGTGAAATAGTATCATTTTTGTAGGAATGCTTAATACATTGAATGACTAAAAGAACTTAAGTTCTTTACATTTTCACATTCATCTGAATAGTCAGTGGTTCAGTGACTAATTGCTTAACATAGTACATTTCTGCGGTCGCATAATTTTTCATTTGTGGTTGTCTGATGCCACAACTTCAGAGTTATTTTTACCTTGTTGATTTATATCTTTGACTATATGGCTATCTTTGTCCTGGAGATAAGAGTCTCTGGTTTGTCTGCCTAGGCTAACTTCAAGCTGCATCCTCAGTCTCCTGAGTAGCTAGGATGACAGGTGTGCATCGCCAGCACCCAGCTATGTATTTTTTTGTGTTAAAAACAGAAAAGATTCTCGTTTCCCATGTCTGGCTTACTCTTAGCCCTGCAGCACATGCATACCACACTGCACTCTGGGCAGTGACTTCTGGAATGTTCCTGTCTTTATCATGAGCCTAGAGCTGGGATGCTGGTTGGCATCCTTTCGTAGCTCAGAGGTGAGGTGGAAGGCCGTCTGGCCCGGGCTGAGGACTGCACTTACTATGGAGTGTAATTTGGAGGCACCCTCTTAGCATGTTTGAAGACTCACTCCTATGGGAGCAGATGTGACTGTGCTCCCTGCAGAAGAGAAGCCAGGCAGTTCAGATAGGACAGAGGTCTTCTCTATCATGTCTGCGATCGCAGTCTCTCTCCCCTGCTCCATAGGTAATGCTGTTCTTAATTTGACAGCAGTCCACACACACACACACACACACACACACTCTCTCTCTCTCTCTCTCTCAAGAAAAATAGAGATTACATCTGTTTACATAAATAATATAGATTATAATGTATGTGTACTTGCTTCTTCTGCACAATGTGACTTACACATCATTTCCTGTCTCCATATGAGTTCAACAGTGCATTGAGTACAGTTTGTATTCTGTGAGTACCATCTTTAAAAGTCTTCTTTGGGGCTGGTGGGGTAGCTCCATGGTAGAATACCTACTAAGCATGCACGTGGCCCTGGCTTCATTCCTCAGCACCAAGACAAAGAAAAATGTTTTATCTGAATTACAGCAGTGCTGAACTTTGCGTAGCCCCTTCTGGAAAATACAGAATAATTGAAACAAAACTCCCCTGGTTGGAGCTAAGTGATTAAGGGCAGCTGACTGGTCGGTATGTCAGTATCTGTGCTACCAATTGTTCTGAAAGAATAGAACAATCAGTGTTGTGTTGGTGTCCTGTTCTGCAGGTAAAGCAGAGAGCAGAAGAGACAGGTGCTCCAAGAAAGTAGGAAGAGACAAGCACACAGTTACTTAGTTCTGTTGGGCATAACTACAAAAGCAGATGTTTTAGCCAGAAACATAGACCTGGGACCTAAAAGAGTGTCTTGTTACTGCTCGGTGTGGAGAAGCGATGAGAGAAATGGATGAATGACTGCTTCAGTTATCAAGTCTTCATTGAGGGCCTGTGCTGAGCACTGGAGATAGAGCGAGAACAGACCCCACCTTATGTTCCTGTCTTTGAAAGTATGTGAATGGCGACATGGATATCAGATGTCAAATGATCTCCATGGGTAAACAGAGTCACAGTGCTGTTAGGGGAAGCATGTTGACCCTGCGGTCAGGTCCTACCCGGGACAGGTCCTGTCACGGCGGGAAGGTGTTGAAGGAAATGATGTCATCTGACATTTGAGAAGTCTCCAGACAGGTGCCCGGGCAGGGTTGACAGGGTAGGATGGAGGAAGCCAAGGCTGACCGCATGTCACACGCCTGAACCTTTGAGGGGACAGTGGGTCAGAGGAGGTGAGATAATGCTGCCCCAGATAGGACTAATTTTATTTCTTTTTTTTTTTTTTTGTCAGTCATGGGGCTTGAACACAGGGCCTAGCAGCTGTCCCTGAGCTTTTATTTGCTCAACACGAGTGTTCTACCACTTTGAGTCACGGCTCCACTTTTGGTTTTCTGGGAGTTAATTGGAGATAACTCCCAGACTTTCCTACCCAGGCTGGCTTTGAACTGTGATCCTTAGATCTCAGCCTGCCGAGTAGCTAGGATTATGGCCCTGAGCCACCAGCGCCTGGCTTCAGCTGGAGCTTCTTGATCTCTCTTGTGAATTGCTCCTCGTCTCTCTGATCTTGGGATGGCAAAGGGTCCATGGGTGCAGAGAATCCCTGGGCGGGGGCTTTGGCTGTCTCCTGTGTGGTAATCTCATCAGGCTGGTGACCTTAAATGTATCATCTAAGCTGATGACTTCCAACCTACTAGGAAATCAAATTTAATTACGGATTTATTCTCAACTAGATATGTGTTTGGGCAGGCAGGATGTATTCAGCACAATGGCAGTCTTAAAGAGTATAGTGGAGACAGATGCAAGGTGAGAGGGTCTCCAATTTTTTTTTTTTTGAGGAGATCTAAATAACCGGAGGGCTATATTCTGTAATAAAGAGCTTTGGACTGTGGCTTTCATTGATCAGAGTCTTATAGTTGACCTTAAGGTGTCCTCTTGTGGGGTCTCTCTCTCCAGTCCAGTCAGGGGACACACAGCTGGTACCCATAATGACAGACATGTCCAGTCACCATCAGAATCGCTATTGAATCTTTAAATATTCATTACTGGATTTTTGTGGATTATCTAGAAAGACTTGATTTTCGAGAGGATGAGCGTTCACTCTGTCTTTAAGATGCTTAAAACACTGATCATTTGCATTCCTATTATTTGACGAGATAAGGAGTGTAGGGTCAGTGCTTAGTGTCCACAGAAGTAGAAGAAAATTGCAGATCAATTTCCTCTTCGATGGAGGAAGTAAACTCTGCCACCCAGCTAACCGCATAGGGAAAATGGGGCAGTTCCATTTCGGATGTCAGGAATCCTGCTCTGGTCATGGCAGGCCAAGGTTGAGCGTTGTTATCTGCCTGGCAGAGCAACAGGAAAATACTCTGTTGACACGGGTCCAGAGTCTGGAGAGGGGTGGGTAGTGGCTTTTGAGGTGGCTGAAGTTGTTGGACTACCGTGGATCGTCCTCGTATTAATTATTATACCTCTGTTAAATTATTGACTATATATTTGCAGAGGACTTTGGGGCTTGTGGAGATTGCTTCGCATACAGTGTATGGCGTCCATGGGACAATACCATGAGATCAGAAACAGTTTCTCTCTGTATGTCAAGGCAGCAGAGACTCTGATAACCTATGGTCCTCTAGTTAGGTTTTGCGATGTCCTGAAGCAGAGCCTGTGAACTTTGCCCAGATCATGGGCACCTGTGCCAGGGCTCTGGAAGAGCAGGCTCTGTGTTTCCCTTGGATCTCTGCCAGGGAAGTGACTCAAAGCCTGTTTGCTGGTACTCTTCTCTCCTCACGAGCTGGCTCATTTCCCCTGTCATTGTGCCCGTCCTTCTCTTGTGCACTCAGAGTTGCTGAGATCTGGTGGCATGGCTCAGGCTGGACTCTGTCTCTAGACAAGGCCCTGGCCTAACCCTCACGTTCTCTTTTTAGCTTCCAGGTAGAACTTCCCAGTTGAGAGTCTAAAGAGAGTGGGTCATACTGGATTAGCTACACTTCACCCCTGATAAGTCACTTAAACATGGGAAGGTGTCTTACTAGCTCAGCTCTACTCAGCTTTGGCTTTATGCTCTGACATATCGCTGTGCTGGGCAGTTTCTTTTGCAGAAGCTGTGAGTAGCATGATTTCCTGAAGGGGTCTCTGAGAGTGGGTTAAGTGACATGACTGACAAAACATATCTGGTGCAAATTTACATGCAGAGTGGGCATTGCAACGGTGGTCTGTTTTAGTGACTGAGAAATGTATGTCATGTTGTTTTACAGCCCAAGTGTGCGTGCGTGTGTGCACACACGCTCAAGAGTGCACATATGTAGTAAAAGCTGAACAAAGCAGAAGTTGTCCTCCATACTTGGAATTTATTTGTGTTTTATTTTTTGCCAGTCCTGGGGCTTGAACTCAGGGCCTGAACACTGTCCCTGGCTTCTTTTTGCTCAAGGCTAGCACTCTACTACTTGAGCCACAGCGCCACTTCGGGCTTTGTCTACATATGTGGTACTAAGGAATCAAACCCAGAGCTTCATGTATACAAGGCGAGCACTTTACCACTAAGCCATATTCCCAGCCCACATACTTGGAATTTGTTGTGGTATTCTTTATTCTGTCCCTTTTGTTTTGTTACATTTTAATAGACAAAGATTAGAGATTCATGAGTTTATTGTCTTACTCATTAAAAGGTTATAACCTACAGAGTGAAAAACACTAGTATCTGACACTGTCTGTTTTCTCCTGCATAATATTCAGTGTAACAAAAGTTAAGGGGCCTAAACCCGGCCTGTGCTCCAGAGCGTAGCTTAGGAAACAAAAGAAATGAAGTGTGCGAAATGGTTTTGTTTAGCATGCCATTGAGTGACCCAGCAATCAGAGAGAGCACAAAGGTCAGGAGAGGTCTGTATGGAGGATGTGAACAGCCCAGTTGGCCAGATGCAAAGTAGGAATAAAACCAGCACAGGTTTAAACTCTGTCGATAAATATAGGTAAGTAGAAGAAGCTAGATAACTCTGTGCCTGTTTTTCAGGTCTCTGCACAATGACATCATTCCTCATTCCTGCCTAGGGAAATCATTGTACGTTTGTACATCTGATGTATACCATTGTTTGTTTTTTTTTAATCACCTATTTTTCTGAAACAGGTTGTACTCAGGTTGAATTTTTATTGCAACCTGTGCTATTCTAAATGACCGTTTGTTGGGGGGGGGATCTGCCATTCCTATCCACCTGGCGCCGTAAAGAAGTAATTATTAGCAGAATGGTGTTGGCTGCACTTTAGAAACAGCTGTTTTCCTCCTCTCCAAGCAGGAACCTCAGACCCGTTTGCCTCTCCGAGCCCTTCCTGACTCATGCTTGTGCTGTGCGTCATAGTGTCCTGCCTGGTTGTGCCAGCCTTTCCTTGCCTTTCTTCTTCCCTCTCTCTTGTGCTTACGGCTCTCTGTCATCTCTCGTTTTCAGCACAGCCTCATAAGCATTTGCCCAGCTTGGACTTGACTCAGAATCTCTTTTATTTCTCCCTTGATCTCAGTGCCTTGCTTTCTTCTATCTGCTGGTGGCCACCTCTCCTCTCTGGCTTCGCTTTGGGCCACAGCAAAGCAATTCAGGAATTACAGTGTTTGTGGAGACAGTTCCACCTGTTACTGTTTTTTTTTTTTTCTTTTCAGAGGCAGGATGTTCAAATACATTTTATGTTATTAAAGTGGTTCTTCAAAACCAGGACATGTTTATAAGAGTAAAGTCTGGAAATATCAATAGATTAAAAAGAAGAAAATCTAGTTGAACCACTTTTCACAATTCGGTTCATAACTTTTAAGAAAGTGTGGGTGTAGAGATGATTTTTTTAAAGCACATATTCAATGACAAAGTAATGGTTTTGTTGTCTTTAGCCATGTGGTAATTTCCCTGCACATTATTAAAGCTGCATTGTGTGACTCAGGTTCTTTTGTTCTCAATGTTACCGATGCCGTTCTGTGACATCAGATTTCCTTCCATACCCTGGTAACGCTCCTACATGATTTCATCAAATAACTGCATGTGCCTTTTTGTAAAGGAATTCCCTGTTTGTTAGCATTAGATTGTGTCCATTTTTCCAAAGCCAAAAGTTAAAGCTGATGAAGGTCTTTCTATTTGCCTTTTGAACTCCAGAAGGAATTCAGATACGTTCTCACTGGTTGATTACACGTAGTCACACCATCATTAGTTGATCACACCTGCTCAGACCGTCCGTTTGGTTAGCTAACTGTTGCGCGTTTCGCACTGGTTTCTCTTTTTCTAGATAACCACACAGCATCACCCAACTCCCTGCAGCTCCCTCCTCTGTGCTGGGTGCCACCCGCCTTCCTGGGTTCCTTCTCCCCTCCCTTGGGCCCGAGCTCAGAGGTGTGCCCACACTGTGGTGGGCACACAGGGGCTCCCTCGGAGAGAGCTGTGAGCCCAACACTGATCCTTGGCGAAATCTCCGAGGAGCTGTTCACCCTGCAGCTCTCACTCCAGCCGTGGCCAGGAGCCCAGTGGGATGCATGCAGTTTGGGGTCCCAGGGGGTGCCTTAATGGAGGGTAGTTACAGATGGCAGCGTGGAAGCTTTGGGGAAGGCTCAGAATTCAGCGTGCCGTGCATGGGCTTGGCCATGTACGCTGCAGGACTGGCTTTGAGTGACAAACTTTTCTGTGTGTTCTTATAAACTATGGATGGGGAGAGTTTCTTCACAGGATTCTGAGGTATGGTCACCGGAAAGAACAGTGCCTCCATGTGGTTAGCGTTTGCCACAGTGAAGCTTGGGAGACAGATGAAGAGTGAGCCAGCGTTACTATGAATCAGGAATTGGCCAGCATAGGTAGTCAACTCCAGAGGCGTAAGCTTACCTATCTCGCTATCTCGCTTATCTCCCTGACCTCACCAAGCCCAGTGCTTTGTACCCTTCCTTACCTCTCTGCCCTGCTTGTTTTCTCAGCCTCTGGTCTACGCTGGAATAGTTCAGCTCCTTTTTTTTAAAATTAAATTTTATTGATAAGGTGATGTAAGAGGGGGTACAGTTACATAATAAGGCAGTGAGTATACGTCTTGTCATATTTGTTACACCCTCCTTCATTTTTCTTTCCCTTCCCCAGTTCAGATAAGCATATATACAATATCCAGTGTGCCAGAATCATATACAGTGACCACAAGGGGGTACGTCAAAGGAAATTCACCTAGTACATTAAACATAATGACAACAGTAAAGTCCTTCTGTTTCCATCTCTTGGAGTTCATTTTGCTTAGCCTCATCTTATATAATCATATGCATGTTCAGCTCCTTTTGAAACCTGGGCTCTGTCTATGGGTCATGAGTCAGGTGACAGGGAGGAAAACCTGGTGGCTTTATCAGGTTTAGTATCGTTTTCATAGACCTGATGTTCCCTGCTTGAGGCTTGTTTGATGCTTCCTGAGACTCAAGAGCTTTGGTGAGAATTATACATTAAGCCCCGATAATGGACAGTCAGGTCGAGGTTTTGAGCAGATGAATTAGGAAGTCACTGCCATGTTACTTGACATACTTTTAATTTAAAAGCAGGTGAGACTTTGTTAAGTGTCCTTATAGAGCCCCTTTCCTTCCCTCCTCCCTTCCTCTTTTCCTTCTTTCTTTCCTTCTTTTCTTCTACTTCCCTTCTCTCTCCTCCTCCCCTTTCCATCTCTTCCTGACCCCATCCGTTCCCTGCACTCCCTCTGTTTATTGGCCCACAAAGTGTGGCTCTTCCCGTCTGGTCTGCCATTGGGCTCAGCAAGCAGTGCACCGACCCTTTGAAAGAGGTGTGTGGTGAGGCTCAGCGCCAAGCCAAGTCGTGTCTCTGGGTCTTGCTCTGTGGCTAAAGTGGGCTGGAGAGAGCCCCTGGCATCGGTTCCAGGGGACAGTCCCTCCACTTCCAGAACTTCAGGCAACCATCTTTCATCCCTGCTGTGAAGGAATCCCAGGTCTTTGTAACCCAGGGGTGGTTGTAGGCAGTGGGCTCTGTGGCAAAGGCCGACGGTGATGCAGACCGAGGGTGGGATTTTACTGTGGAGTCCCTCCCTCCGTGGATCCTGGCTCAGGACCGCCATAAAGCATGCATAATCAGCTTAGGTTCAGCAAGTGAGTGAACTGTGGCAAACTTAAAGGGCTGAGCTCCTCCGCGTCCAGTGTAGTTAGTGCTTTATCAGCGCGATCTCTCATTGTAAATACTGGATACCAGCTTTAATCAGCTGCATTCTAGTCTTTTTTTTTTTTTTGTGGTTGTTGGGAAGCCATTGTAGGTCCTCCCATTCTGCTTCAGCTGCTTGGAAGACAATTGAAGTAACACATGTCCCTCTTGTCTGGAAACATGTCCCGGTTGCGGGGTGGGAGAACGTGCAGGGGAATGTGTGTCCTTCACGGGGACCGATGAGCTGCTGGAGTCAGGCCTGGGATGCTTCACCCCAGCCCTCTCCCCAGCAGGACGGGCTCCGCACAGGCAGGGTTCCATCCCCGAGAATGGCCACGGCGCGACTCCACGTGGCGCTTCCACGATGTGGCTCCTGACCTGTTCTGTCAGGGCCAAAGGATATGGAGCGAGGTCTGTGGGTTTCCTGGTGCGGCGTTCTGTGATGTGAGGACCAGGGCCAGACAGTGCTGGCCCACAGCAGGATCTGTGCCTTCCCAGGGCCGTCTCTTGGGAGGCTGCTGTGACAGGAGCCGCTAAACTAACTGGACAGGTGGCTTATGCACAGTTCCGGAGTTCAGTTCGAGGCAGCAGTGGAAGTTAGTGTTTGGTGCTGCTTCGTGGCTCATAGACGGATGCTCATTGTTTTACAGGGTCTCCCGGAGGGTCTGTTTTATAGCAGCATTGATCGCAACGAGGAAAAATCCATCTTCATGGGGGGCAGTCATTCCCCCACCAGCTTGGAGGTTAGGGTTTCAGCATCTGAATTTGGGATAGCACAGACATTCAGACCATAGTGCAAGGTACAGAGAAGGAAGCTGGCACGGATTCTAGGTGAATATCTAATAACTTTTAGGTCTGTGCACTTGGACATTTATCTTCTGAGAAGTTTTGTAAATTACATTTTTGGAAATAACTAGCCATCTGATCTAGAGATGTATCTTGCAGTGTTCTTCATTAAGTTTAGTCACATGTTAATTTCTGTCCCTTTTGGATGCAGAATAATATATAGATCACTGTAATTCTGTAGTGGTGACCATACAACTTATGGCTGAGAATTTAGAAGTACTGTAGACAGCTGCATGTGCGTCCTAAGTTCATCTTAACGAGTCACAGAAATGCTTAAAGAAGTCAGAACTGGAGTCCGGCATATTGTTCTTTTATTTGGAGTTGTTTCTATCACTTGAAGTGTTAGCTACTAATGTGGATTCGGCTTGGTCTAGAGTCTGCTGTTTCATGAATTAGTCAGATTGGGTGCATCAGTGCTTTGTTGTGCTAAATATTCAGCCCTGCCTTTTAATTTGGGGGGGTTCTGGGGTTTGAACTCAAGGCCTCTTGCTTCCCAGGTGTGTCCACCAATGAGCCCCAGCTCCTTTCACTCTATATTACTTTTTTTTTTTTCAGATAGGGTCTCACCCATTTCCCCCTGACTTACTGCCAACCGTGATCCGTCTAATCTTCCCCTCTAGAGCACCTGGGATTACAGCTGTGAGCCAGGTATCCAGTTCATTGATTGAGATGGTGGGATACCTTATTAACTTTCTACCTGGCCCCTCCCAGTTTCCTATGCTTGAGTAACTGAGATTATAGGCTGATTATAGGCCACCATGCCCAGGTGCAATTCTACTTACTGATGACATTTGAAATTAAGTTTAACCCAGCAAGGAATAAGAACGCTCAGGCTGGGTTGTTTGGCTGTCTTTGAGTTCCCATTTGAGCCTCCCGGTGGCTACAGATCTGAAATGTATGAAATGACTAGCACGTCTCCCCATGGGCGTTTGTAGTTCCCTGCACACCCATCTCCAGACTTGAGCAGGGGCCACCTTGTTTTCTCTCTCTGACAACTGGAAGGCATGTGATAAACCGAAAAGGGCTATAGAGTGTCTGAGCAACTGTTTGCAAGACTCCAAAAGCATGGGCGTCTTGAAACTGTACAGATAAAGACATTTTGGACACTTTTTGAAGGTGACAAACTCATCTTGGGCCTTTAACTGACTTTGAATTAAGTTTACTGATAATGTCACTACTGTTTTGAATGAAACAATTTCCAGATGATGTTCTTATTTTAAAAAGGCAAAGAAGTGTTTGGTGTGAAAATAACTGTACATGTTCTTTCTCATCCTCCCTTCTTTCTGACCCCCCCTCCCCACTTCCCCTTTCTACCTGTGGAACAGAGCCAGGCCCCTGGTCCCTGGAGTCCCTGGCTCACCCTCTGTTCTTGATGTTGGGGTCTGCAGTAGTCAAGTGCTGAGGTGGGTGTTCCTAGACTCCATTCTCACTACTGACTGAATGCTGGTATGTGGGCTCTAAAGGTTCTGTTGCGGTTCCAAACAATGTCAGATTGACCTCTTTACCTATCAAGTGTAAGCACACTGAAAGGAACTTCAGTGTGTTACAAGTCTGCCCATGTTAGAATCGGGGCAAGTTTGGTTTCTTGTTGGATTAGCTTATTCTAAACAGCACTGGCATCCCATTGGTGTCTTGGTGTGAAATAGGGTTAAGTGACGTTTGTGTAATCCTGGACTGTAAACTCTCGGGGTCATCACTTCCCTTTCTTTAGAATCAGATTCCTTCAATTGTGATTTGGGAGATGAACTTGATGTGTATTTTGTAGGTAACCTAAGATTGGAACCACAGAACTAGAATGATAAGATTGTGTTCTAGACACTTGTCTGGTCTTTGTTAACTATGCTGATTTATTAACAGGATTAAATGTTAGTCCAGGACTTTGAGAACCAAAAATTAACATGTGTCGATCTCAATATCTTGCAGAATTTTTCTTTCTTTTTTTTTTGGCACTATGGGGATTTGAACTCAGGGCCTGCAGTTTTGTTCTGCCACTGAGTCATGCCTCCATTCCTTAATTCCTTCTCAACAGGCAGAGAGGCCTTAGACTTCTGTAAAAAAAAAAAAAAAATGAAGCTGTCAGAGTCAGTGGGTTCAACTCGATTTTGCTTTTTCTCTCAGGTAAAAAGAAATGGCTTGTCACAGACAATGAGCCAGGAAGAAAGAAAAAGACAAGAGGTATGGCCCCCGCGGGGGACTTCTATGTAATACAGCTCTGTGCATACTCCTCCACTTCTTATATCCAACATTGCTTTTGAGATGTGCCCACGTCAGTGTGTGTCCGCCTAATTGTTCATTTCAACCACTGTGTAGTTTTCTCTTCTGTAAGGTCACCTCAGATTCTGTATCTCTTTTCCTAGTGGTGGATGGTGGATAGTAAATTCTTTCTTATTGTTCACATTGTGGCTTTCACACTTCTCTCTCTTGGGGGGCAAATTGAAGAACTTCCCCAAGGTTCTCGTTCCATTCAAACACTTCTGTTATTTTAAATCATATCTGTGTGGGCTTATCTATTTCTATTATAGCCTAAAATATTTATCCAGATTTACCATACAAGAGCATAATGATAGTCTCCAGTCTGACTTTATTCATCCTGTCTTTTCCTGCCTAGCTCTTTGAGAAGTTCCAACCTGATTTGCTTTTAATGTCTCTATTACAGAATATTTTAGCAACTATCATATTAAACTTGCTGTATTGGAGTCAACCATTTATTCACTTTTGTGTGTGGACTATTCTGTGTAATTCATCAGAACTTCTTTATATCTTGGCTGTGATTATAAAAGCTTTTGCTACAAAAAAATATTTGAAGTCCTTTCAAGGTTTTGTATCCATGAACTGCCTTACATCCATTATTCTTGGTCAGGAAGGAAGAATTTTCTCCAGTCACCTAGTATTTCTTGGGGTGAATTGTGCCGATGGAGTGAGACCCTTCACGTCTCACTGTTTACTCTCCAGACAATTAGGACACCTGTAGCAAAGCTGAGGCTAGACCAGCACAGGTGAGACCCAGGTTTCTAATAGCTTACGGATAAAGAAGGAAGCTGAGTGCTGAGGTTAGCACTACTACCCCGAGGCCCAAAAGATGGCCCACCCATCAGGAGATAGACATCCCTCTACCTGTGCTTCCAGCCTCTGTCCTCCCTGCTTTAGGGGTCGGGGTTTGCAGGCAGGAGCCCTAGAGGTTAGCGAGGAGATGGCATGACCTCTGAGAGATCTGAAGAAAGCCCCGAGTCCCAGGCCTTCAAGGGTGCTCACCACCAGCCAGGAGAGTTCTCCCTGCACTGATGTTCTTGGGGGAATCCAAATTAGATGTAGTTAAGGAGCTAGATGCATTCCTCATGCAGGGCGTTGGTGTCTGTCTGTCCACAGACGGAGCTGGCATTTCACCAGTCACCTTATCAGCAAAACCACTGTGCGCCTGACACCAAAGGCGCCCGCAGAGGGGCCTTGCTCCTTCTCTGGATGCTGAGGGCAGGGAGAGTGACTGCTGGGCGAGTACTTTCAATGGCCTGAGTTTGGAGAAAGAATTCCTGTGGCTGGGGAGTGCCTTTTGAGGGCAGATCCAATTATACCGGAGTGTTGACTGTTATTGACTGCAGGCCAGTCGGGTTAAAATACAGGGAGAGAAAGAACAGACACAAGGTGAGAACAAGGGGACAGATGTGTGAGGCTCCGAAGTCCTGAAAGTCCCTGAGGCAGCCTGCTTTGACGCAGGGTCGTGGAGGGGATGACCTGGAGGTTAATGAATGCCACACTGAGATTTTATGACATGCCTGACTTCCTGCCACAGTTTGGCTTCAGCAAAGGCCTGACCTCAGGAGACAAAGCCGGGTCCTTTTCTCTCCCTTTACAAAGTATCTATACAACAGACTGACAGTTCCTCAAGATTTGGGAAAATCTATCTTTTATATAAAGACAGTAGCTTGGTGACATAGTTTTCTGAATGCGTTTTTGTATTTCTTATGATATTATGCTATTCTTGCAGTATAGAACACGTGCTATTTAGTTCTTCAGTTAACTAATTAATAAGACAATTTTACTTTTCCTTCTTGCCAGGCAATCTTTGAAGTCATATCCTCTGAACATTCTTACCTACTCAGCCTGGAAATCTTGATACGAATGTTTAAGAATTCTAAAGAGCTGAGTGACACCATGACCAAAACGGAGAGGCACCATCTCTTCTCCAACATTTCAGACGTCTGCGAGGCAAGCAGAAAGTAAGTGCACCTCCGTGTGCTACTTCCTCTTGATAAACACCTGGGTTATCTCAAAAGGAGATGGGCTCGTAGAGTTCACATCCATTAGTCAACCAGCTGTGGGCCTCATTCCTCACAGTGAACTTTAAGGCTGGATGGCGGTGCTGGTGGCCAGAGCACTTAGTCGTGGTCTCAGCCCACAGCTGCCCGAGGTCTTTCCCTTCTTTTCCTACATCCACTCCCTCTTCCTTCTGATGATGGTTGGTTCTGCTCTGGGGTTCTGTCCATGTTAGTAAATGGCTAACAGTAGCCAGTGGGTATCTAAAATATGAATTCTAGATAATTACCAGAATGTGATAGTACTTTGTTCTTCTTGCATTTATTTTGTGCTTTATTTTTTCTCATGAAAAAGATATTATGGTACTTCATCATTCAAAACTTGTATGAATAAATACTTTGACTTTGCTTCTCTTTTCTTTTTGCTTAAATATTTCCAAGTGTGTAGGTATTTCTCATTAATACTTCAGTATTCTTTCTGTTAGCACAGTGTGAGGCTTGCACAATTCATTTAGTTAGGTATGATCATTTATGATGTTATTTGATTGATTTGTGTATAGGGGAGCAGTGGTGTCACTTGTTTTAAGATTCCAAGATCCAGAGGTTCTTTTGAAAAAAATCCCTTTGTGTATGGTGTATTGGCCACCTGGAAGACAACTGGAGCAAGCATTTTCTTTCTTGTGTATCTTTTTAGAAATAGCTTATGACTATTTAAAAAATATATACTTAAAAAAAACCATAATTAGTGGCATACTGTAATCCCTGCACTCCCTTTACTTTTCCAGCTCAGTCTCACAGGTCATTGCATATCTATGCATCCATAGTTTCTCATCTCATTTTTCACACTTTTTCAGTGCCATAGCTGCACCCAGGAGGCACAGAGTGTGCTGGTGGTGATGGATATCAGATCTATTAGTTCTTCCGTTCATCCTTCTTTGTTCACTTATCAGCTGGACTGTTTCTGTGAAGGGAAATGTACATCTGTCATTAATATAGCTGATGGCAAAGTTCAAGTCATCAGGTATCGATGCTCGAGTTTCCATCGCAATCATCTCTGGCCATTTTCTTGCTACATTGTATTTCAGGTGGGAAAGGTCCTTTTTACAGCTCCTGCTGCAGGCTTGGGAATGCACCAGTTCTCTGTTGTTGTTGTCTTTGGTGTACAGCAGTGTCTTAAGACTTAGTTTCAATAGAAAGCCAGACAGAGTAAAACAAATTCCAGTCTGCAAAACAAGACATATTCAAAGAAGTTGATAGGTGTTCCAAACTTATAAAAACATAAAGGATAAATATGTGCCAACTTTATATATCAATTAAAGCTCCATAAAACTTAATAATGCTGATAGAATTCTTACAACTGCTCCATCGACCCTGATTCCTCCTCACTGATAATCAGTCTCAACAAGGATTCGCTCTCTCTTCAATGTAAGGACATATAAATGGAGTTTTGTATCCACTCCCTTTCTTAGATAAGTGGAAATAAAATCCACTCAAGTTTTCGCAACTTTTTTTTAAGTTCATATCACATACTGGTGTTTAAACTCAGGTCTTTGCCCTTGCCCAGCTTCCTTGCTTGGCTGTGCCCTACGACTTGACCCAGACCCCTAATTCCGCTTTTTGCTAGCTAACTAGAGATGGAGTCTCTTGGACTTTTATGTGTGGCCTGGCCTCAAACCATAGTCCTCCAGCTCTCACCCTTCTGAGTAGTCTTTTATAAAAAACCACCACTCCTATTTCAGCTGCAAGATTCTCCAGCTATTCTGGATATTATTATATTATTTCTAGAAAATTATTTGACAAGTGAAACTCACAAACTTCTCAGTTTCCATTAAAAGACAAAGCAAGAAGTGTCTGTATGCTTTGCGCTGTGGTTTTGTTTTCACTTGAAGTGCTTTGCTTTGGATAGCTGCCTGTGGTGTGTGGTTCTGCTATCTTCTAGCCAAGAGCGTCAGGCTTCACTGGATAGTCTTGTGTCTGTGTAAGTTACACTATATGACTTATTTGAAACAGTTGTTTCATACACAGCCTTTGTAAAACTCAGAATCATCGAAAGACTTGCCAGGCTCATTTTGTGACATAAAGCAGATAGGCCTATTTGTTGAACCACGAGTGACTCTTTTCCTTTTGTTGAGAAAAGGTATAGCCTAAGCTGTCCCTGAATTCATATGATTCTCCTGCCTCAGCCTCCCAGTCCCTGGGATCAGAGGTATGTGCCACCACACATGATTCTTAAGTGGAAACTACTTAGAAAGAAAGAGTTTTCCATCACAGTCAGGCCGAAGTGTATTTAGCAGGTTGTCTGAACATTCTGCACATCCAGGTGAACAATGGCTATCTAGTTCTAATGGCCCAGGTTTCTCATGTTTGCCAATAAATAATACCAAGAAGTCCTTAGCAGGGACAAAGACCTCTCTGACTCTGGGTGTGTGTTTATCAGTGGAATGTTCCTACCAAATTCTTTTCTTCTTTAGAACGCATTCTTTCTGTCAACACTTATGGAGCCTCCTTTTCTAGAACATTCCAGCTGGTGGTCCTGTGGCTAGTGGTCCTCTGGGGCCATGAGTGGCTAAAAGTACACACCAGGGCAAGCTTGGGTCAGGCTGCAAGGGAAGGGCACAAGGATCCTTGATCAGAATCAAAAGACAAGAAAACAGATGACGAAGTCCTAGCGTTTTCCCGAGGAATTTCACCGTTGCGAATATGGAGACATTTATTCAGTAATCAGGGGCTGGCGTGCGGGCACTGAGAGAGCAGAGCAGTAAGATGAGCTGGCATGCGGACACAGGGCAGGGCAGTAAGAGGGGCTGGCGTGTGGGCACTGAGAGGGCAGGGCAGGGCTGACATTGAAAGGAGGTGCTAGAGATTTGAGGCCGTAAGAGGAATAGCCAGTACCACTGGGGATCTGCCAGGGATCCCAAAAGTAGGAAGGACTGTATTGGAAAGATCTTTGGAATCTGGGTGCTTGAGGACTTGGTGAAATGCAGAAGAGTTCAGTGAAAGGAAGAAGATTAAACTGGCAAGTGGGCATAGGTTTGAGTCCCAGCAGTGTTCTTGTTGCTGTGGGTCTAGGGGTTATGCCAGGCTTTTCCTTATAAGCGTGGCTCAGCTGTGGTGGTAGCAATGGCATTTACCCTGGTGCTCTTTGCCCCTGTGGCTCTTCTGGCATTAACTTGAGGAGACCAGGAACTGCTCAGGACTCCGATCTGCCTCCAGTCACTTAGCTAGCCGTGGAGGGTCTGCTCTGCGGCTGACATGTTCCTGTTCGGTCTCTCTCCAAGTTGTGCAGTTCATTTCCAACATAGTATCTAGTGAGAATCACTGATAAATTAGTTCATCCTTTGTTCCACCATTTCTGTGCTTCCCCTTCCCCTCCCCAAATCAGACAAACTAACATACAAGACAAAAGGTACATAAATCAAAAAGTTTCAAAAGGGGAAAAACAGGAAAAAAAAAAAACCCCACAAAAAGTAAAATTAAAAAAAAACCTTTTTCCATTTTTTAGAGTTCATATCGATAAGCATCATTTTACATATCATACTCAAGTACCTGTTGAGCCCTTGTGATACTCTCCTAAGAATATCTTCCTTTGGTCTGTTTGCTGTATAAATGTTTAGAGTGCTGTTTAATGTTTAGAGTCCATGTCCAACAGTAAGACTCTACCTTACTCCAATTTGAATGGCCATTGTCAAGAAAACTAACAATAACAGATGCTGGCAGGGATGTGACCAATGAGAACACTACTACACTGTTGGTGGGAGTGTAAACTTGTTCAACCACTCTGGAAAGCAGTATGGAGATTCCTCAAAAGACTAAAATAGAACGTCCTATGACCCAGCAATTGCAGTCCTGGGCATTTATCCAAATGACCACAAACCAGCCTACACTAAAGCTACCAGCACAACCATGTTCACTGCAGCATTGTTTATGACAGCTAAGATATGGACTCAACCCAGACGCCCCTCAGTAGATGAATGGATCAAGAAAATGTGGTCTGTATACACAATGGAATTCTATGTTTCCATCAGAAAGAATGACATTGCCCCATTCATAAGGTAATGGAAAGACTTGGAAAACATTTATATTAAGCAAAATAAACCAGACCCAAAGAAACATAGGTTGTATGGTTTCCTTCATCTGTAATAATTAGAATGTGCCTATAAATCTACAAGTACACCCAATGGGTGTTAACAGACTCAACTCTTCCCAAGCAAAGTCACTAGACATTCTCTATCTTAAGCCTACGCAGAAATCTGGAAATGGGAACAATGACTGGAGTGTGGTTGCAATATTCCAACTGCATTACGTTTCAGCCATGGGCTTTGAACCATCACATGGATTTCTGACTGCCAGTTATGAGTGAGGAGAGCAGGACCACACAGTGTTCCTGTCTGGGGAAAAGCCTTCATGTACACATGCTGATCTGGCCAAATTCAATCTAGCCCTTGATTTAGCATGAGGAAGATGGATGATTAATTAAGCTTCAAAAGCGGGCTCTTTAGGTCCCTGCCGTGGCTTGCTGTCATGGTGTGCTGCTTCTAATGACTGGGTACTGATTTCATGTTTTTTCTAAGCATATCTGTTATTTCATTGTGCTTACTTCTTCATAGGATTTGGTAGAAGGCAGTCATTTCCTCTTTCCTGGTAAGGGGATTATGACTCAAGTTAATTATGTGGCTTTGTTTGAAGTTTGCCTAAATGGAATTGAAACTTGTGGGTTTTTAATTCTTCAGAATGCATTCTCCTTGCATCGCTTGCCCATGTATATGTTTGTATAGCTTGTGTGTGTACGTGTGTGCACATGTGTGTGCAAGCACAAGGGCTTGAACTCAAGTCCTCAAGCTCTTGCTTGGCTTTTTGCTGGCACTCTACCAGTTGAGCCACAGCTCTACTTCCAACTTTTTGCTGGTTAATTGGAGATAAGGGTCTCACAGATTTGTCTGCTGGGGCTGACTTTGAACCACAGGTTTCAGATCCTCAGATCTCAGCCTCCTGAGTAGCTCATGTATAATATTTTAAGTGCAGATAAGGGTTTAATATAAAGATCATAATGTCACTTTAGAGTTTAGCTAAAAATTAGATCTCTGGAAAACTAATAGGATTTGCTCTCACCAGAGTCACAATCAAAGTCTTGTCTCCTATTGGAATATCTTTGACCTCCAGTGGGATGACAAGGGTATCTTGTTTTCTATGAGCATTTCAGAGTATATATTTCCTCATTGCCGTTGCACACAGAGTAGGGCTGCTGTTCATCACGAGCAGTCTGGAATGTGTCTCCATTGTTGCAGACTTGCCTGTGGCCTGCAGTTCACACCCATCTGATTAAAAAGTTACCTAAATGATGTATGTCCAGTTCTTTCAGCTGCTTCTTCAGCACACTGAGATGAACTGCACATCAAGAAGGCACTGACTTCATTCAGTTGATAGTTTTCCACCTTTGGGTCTGAAAAAAACTTTGATGTCTCTCAAATAAACTTTGGAAGAAACATTTACAAGTCTTTCCTTAGGACTTTAAATGAAAGAATCCCCTATCCTTTAGATGGCAAATACCAAGCAGTCTCATATTCAAAATTGAATTTTTCAGAATGTCAGCTTTGTGTAAAGGATGTGAAAATACTATGTTCTTTAAAAATTCTGAAGTCACTTTCTGTATTCTGAGAAGGCAAATGAAATTAATTCTCTTAAGTATTAATTCAACATTTATTATGATCGTTCTCTATAATTTTTAACCACCTAGCCTCCTCTTTGTAGATTTTTCAATGACGTATAGTTACAGTAAAATATCCTGAGGCGTGTGTAGATGGTGAATGGCATTTGTTAAAGAGCTTAACAGATATTTTATCTATACGATGTTTTCCTTGGATTTCAAAAGGCTTCAGGAAATGATTTCGACTTGGAAAAAAAAAATTGGGTGGAAAGAGTCCATAGAAATGTCAAGACTGGCTAAGACTGACCTGGTCATTTGTGGGGGACTCAGACAAAGGTCGCTTTGTAGCGAGAAAAGCTGTCTCTGTATCGGGAGAGCACTGGAATTTCTTTTCCAGCCGAGAAAGTGATGGGAACAAATGCTCCACAGGGCACAATGGGAGCGCTGTGTGGATCTGCTTCTTGCTGTCCCCCATCTGGGGTGTGTTTAGAGAAGGCCTCTTGACTGGCCGTGTACAAGTGTTTGTCCCTACGAGGTGTGTCCCATGGCACCCTTGGTGGCTAGTCTGCCCTTGCAGGATGGAGGTTCACCCCACTCTGCCTGCTGAAGAGATGGTGCAGGTAGATGCATGGTGAAAATATCCTCGTGGATTTTGCTAAGTAGTGTTTTCTGAGATCCTGGGGGCGGGGGAGGGGGTGGGGTTTAACTCTGTGACACAGATTTAGCCATGCTGTATTGCACTTTTGGAGCATCTGATAGAGGAATTTGAGACCCTGTCTTCTGGGATTTATGAAATGGACAGTATCATAACTAGGCACCTCATTTCTGTGTGTCACTCTGGGGCTTATGGTTGAACGACTCCTGTTTTGAACTTTTCCCTTCTCTGTCTTCTCCACCAACATGTAGCTTATTTCCACAAAACTACTCTTGTGATCACGATATGTAGTCTTATTAATTTAGAATATCAGAATGTCATCTTACTCATTTATTAATAAATTAAGCAATCAAAATACTGACGTAGCCAGGCGCTGGTGTCTCCGGCCTGTAATCCTAGCTACTCAGGAGGCTGAGACCTGAGGATCATGATTCAAAGCCAGCCTGGGCAGGAAAGTCTATGAGACTCTTACCTCCAATTAACCACCAGAAAACCGGAAGTGGATCTGTGGCTCAAGTGGTAGAGTGCTAGCCTTGAGCAGAAGAAGCTCAGAGACAGTGCCCAGGTCCTGAGTTCAAGCCCCACAACCAACAAAAAGGGATGTGAAGACGGGTGCATCCTATTTTTGAGAGATACACACTAGTGATTATCTTAAAATGCCCTTTCCAACGGAGGGAAGGGAAAGTATATAGTTATTTAGATTCGAGCGCTCTCGCTGCACATGCCGCTGGAGAGGACATCTTTTCCTGGGCCTTGTCAGAGGCCCTGTAGGTGGAGACCCAGATGTTTAAGCTGGAGAATCTCAGCTTGCTTTATTTGCTCAGTTCACATGGTCCCAGCATGGATGAATTCTCCACTTTGAAGACTGGCTCTCCTTGATCCCGTTTCTCCTTCCTGAGATTGGAGCAAGGAAGGAATCTTAATCTTGAACTCATCCCTGTGATCAGCCGCCGTTTGTTTGTTTGGAGCTAACATTTACCAGACTAGCTAACAGTTCCAACACCAGGCCTCCTCCTGGCAGAGGGTGTGTTCTCTATCACCACCTCCTACCAGGGTCTCTCAGTAAGGCAGGAAGTCCTCCAGGCAGGCCGCCATTCCCCAGAGGCAGGTCCTCAGGGTGGGCTTTGCATACCTCACCCCAGGCTCAGAAGTCTTACACATAGCAGGGTCTGGATGTGGGGAAACCGCCTGGGCTGATGTGAAAGAATCCACATCATGTGTGTTGATGTCAGACCCTTTATAGGAGAAGGCAGGAAAGCGATTTTCTGGGAGTATCCAAAGATCTAAAAGGCAGATGCGGCAGAAGACTTTTTAAACAATGCTGTCGTCTTTCTCCTATGTACTTTCCTGGGTGTTTTCATAAGGTTATGTTTATCCAATAAAGCTAGATTTTGAGTTGTAGGTAAAGCTTGATGTGATAAAGGTTTGAATTGTCCAGAATGGACAAAGGTGGTACTTACCTCTTGTTAATTCAGATCTCACTAAGTGATAGACTTGGCCATTTGTTGTAATGATTGTTTGCACCTTCGTGTTTCAGTGGTGGGTTTGCTGCTTAAGATGTCTCCACTGTCTAGCTGTGGGATTCTTCAGCCTATGGGCTTTTTAACTTTCTAGTGTTGGCATGGTTCACTGTCAGCAAATCGGCACAGCTATGTCGTTATAACTACAGCAAGAGTGCTATCTGCATGAGTTAATTGCTAAAAGAGCAATGTAAGTGTATATACATGGCAGATAGGTCATGTGTGTCCATGTGACTACATGTATACATGACAGGTGTATGCATTTGTGTACATATGACTATGTGTATACATGACAGTGTATGCATATGTGTCCTTGTGACATGTATACATGACACACATACATATGTGTCCACGTGACTACATGTATACATGGTAGGTGTGTGCATGTGTATCCATATGACTACACACATACATGATAAGTGTGTGCATGTGTGTCCATGTGGCTACACGTACACGTGACATGTGTGTGCACATGTGTCCGTGTGGCCTCCGGCTTCTGGGAACCAGAGCCTGCATTTCCTTCAGGAGCTAGCTAGTCCATTATTCACTCACTGGTGCATCCCTGAGTGAGGGGACCCAACAGGGAATGCTCTGCTTTAAGATAAGATGGTTTGCGCACCCTGGGTCATAAGGCAGGGGTAAAGGCTGGGTTTGCACTTTTTCCTGTTATCCAAGGAGGGGAGGGAGGGGCTGCGCGAGGCTGACATGGGCCTCAGGAAACGCTGTTTCTGCAGGGAAGCAGACCTGGGTCACGACCTCTTCAAGCTGCCCCAACCCAGCCCTCCAAGGAGATGATGGCACTCCCTTCCTGGTAGCTTGTCAGTTTAGAAAGTATTGTAGGCAACTCATAGAAACCTACGCCCAGCGTCCGTAACTCACATCTGTCATCCTAGCTATTCAGGAGGCGGAGATCTGAGGATCACAGGTTCAAAGCCAGCCCAAGCAGAAGAGTGCATGAGACTCTCTCATTTCCAATAAACCACTCAGAAAAAGCCAGAAGTGGCACTGTGGTCCAAGTGATAGAGGGCTAGCCTTAAGCACAAAGAGGCTCAAGGACAGTTTCCAGGCCCTGAACTCAAGCCCCAGTACTGGAAAAAAAAATCCTTGTAAGTGCCAAACTCTTTATATATTAATATTTCCCATATCTTGAGTTCACTTACTTACTAAAGATACTTTTAAAAAAATGTATTTCTTTATTGTCAAAGTGATGTACAGAGGGGTTACAGTTTCATACGTAAGGCAGTAGTGTGTATATGTACCACATTTTCTTGATCCATTCATCTACTGAGGGGCATCTGGGTTGGTTCCATATTTTAGCGGTGGCAAATTGTGCTGCGGTGAACATAGTTGTGCTGGTGGCTTCAGTGTGGTCTTGCTTGTAATTTGTTGGGTAGATGCCCAAATGTGGGGCTGCTGGGTCATAGGGGAGCTCTATGTTTAGCTTTTTGAGGAATCTCCGCACTGCTTCCCAGAGTGGTTGAACACATTTACATTCCCACCGACAGTGTAGTAGGGTTCCCTTGTGGCCACATCCCCTCCAGCATCTGTTGTTAGATTTCGTGATAATGGACATTTTACCTGGGGGTGAGACGGAATCTCAGTGTTGTTTTGATTTGCATTTCTTTTATGGCCAGTGATACAGAGCGCTCCTTCGTGTGTCTCTTGGCCATTCTCATTTCCTCTTCAGAGAAGACTCTTGTTAGGTCTTTAGCCCATTTGTGAAGGGGGCGGTTGGTTACTAAAGATAAACTTGCATCCCTTCTTTTAAATTTTCACTGTTTTGGCAGTATCGGGGGGTAAATAAAGCCTTGTGCTTGCTAGGAAGCCACACCTCCAGCTCTTTTTGCTTTAGTTATTTTTCAGATAGGGTCTCAAGATTTGGCATGGTGCTAGCCTGGACTATCATCTTCCTACTTGTGCAGCTGGGATGAAATAGATACTGCTACACCCAGATTTTTAGTTGAGATGAGGTTTTGCTGCCTTTTTGTCTGGGCTGGCTGTGGACCTCCCCCTTCTGCTAACCACAGTGGCGATGGTGAACTCACACAGGAGAGGGTGGGGAGTGTGGTTTCCAGTGGCCTTCTTTGATCCACAGAGGCATTAGTGATAGGGTTAAATATGGTAGGAAAGATATATAGAGAGAGAGAAATGTGCAGTGTAGTTTGGGTTGTGGAACACCACCATGTTGGTAATGTTACAAAGAGAGAAGAATGAAGGTATTGTTTCAGGGGGAAAAAAAATCACAGAGCTAAAATACATATTTCCATTAAAAAGTAAGCCGCTATTCAAGCATCATTCAGCAGCCAGAGTTCATTTTGCTTCAGATTTGATTTGAACCAGTAGCCGTCTTAGTTCTTGAAATAATACCTCATTCTTCAAAATACGCCCTTGGTCTTTCTGTAACTCAGGGCAGAGAGCCACTCATGCAAACTTGCCAAAATAATGTATCCCTCGTTTCACTTCGAAAGCTTTAAGTGATGTCTCTTAGTTATACTGATGCCAAAGTAAAAGATGGTGTCGTTGGGTTTAATCAAAGTGGAATGGGTAAGACAAGCAGATACCTCTTCAGGACCTTGTTTCTAGTCCTGTCCTCTGGTAACTTTCGGTCACAAGTGAAATCTTCCTTCTCACGAAAAGCCAAGTCCTTGCTGCCTGGGTTATATTGTTGCACTCTGAGACTGAACAACTCTAGGCAAGTAACTGCCACATAAACTTTTCTGGAAGAATTGTTGCATGATAATGTCCTTACAAATGATTTCTTCTGTTTCCTGTTTTCATTGAACTTTCTCCTAAGATTTGCATCAGAAAACCAAGTGGAATTAAGACAAATTACAAATACCTTGTGCTTTTCTGGAAAGCAGCGCCTCGTCCCGTGTGTCCGGTGCCTCTGAGTCCTCACAGATATCCGCTTTCTTCCCTCCTTTCAGACGTGTCCCAGGCCAAGCTCGGCCACGTCCTTCCCGCCTCGCCTGCCTCCTCCCACGCCCCCGTTCCCATTCCCGCGGCCCAGGTGGGATGCTTGGCCAGCATCTCCCTTGACTTCCCCGCAAACGTGACCCCAGACGTTATTATTGTGCATCCTCTCCTTGACTTCCCTCTCCGCTGCGTCTTTCTGGAATGTAGATGGCCGACTGGCCACCTGCTTGCCTTCCTGGAACTGGGCAAGACAGGTCCTTTGCATCCTGGAGGTGTTGGTTTGTGCATGCCTCCACTGGCTCCTTGTTGCGCCCAGTAGAACCCTGGCAGTCTCCCTCACCCAGGGCCCAAGCCTCTCATGGACCACACCCCGCCTTACACAAGGAGGGGTGGCCCTGGCCACAGGGCTCCTCTGCTCCACCTAGGCCATCCTAGTCCCCTGGTGGCCTGTCACCCAGCTCACCCATCTCCTCGCCTGGATTTACCCTGCAGTTCCCTGGACGGCCTGTGCCACGTGGGTTTATTACCAGGCAGTTTCCCAGCCTGCCCTGTCTGCCGGTGCCACCACATCTCTGACACCGATGAATGTTTTGGCTATTCTCGCTCACCGGTCAGCAGGTGCCAGCTGGATGTGTACAGTTCTCATATGAACTGGACAGAGCCAGCCCAGCTCCCTGGGGTTTACAAGCTCAGTCCCACAAGACTGCCCTCACTTCCAAAGCCAGTAGCAACATGTGGCACCAAATGGCCTCCACTTCTGTCCTGCCCCCCCCCCCCCTCCATATAACCTCCTGTGAGGCCTAATGATTTTCTAGATCAGTTCCCAGGATGCGGGTGGCATTTTCCTATTTCCGGCTCATAGCAAAGCACACAGCTCAGGGAGGCTAAGGGAGGAGGTGCCGGGGACCATCCGGGGGAGCAGGACTATGGAGCGCCAGGCCCTGCAGGGCCCTGCCAGCCTCCCAGCCCCTCCTGTTCAAGGTGTTATTTCACAGGTACGACCAATCCTAGGCCCTTGGTGAAAGAACTCCGACTCCAGCCTTCTTCTCCCTTGGAAGGGAATAGAAGGAGCTGAGCTCCAACCCTACCATCACTCTGGCTACCGGCCCCCATCCTGAAGCCCCAACAAAGCCCCCACCCAATTATCTCCTTAGCATCAAAGAGGACCCAAGAGCTGTGCTCCAAGAACCAGAGCTGGAAAGCCAACATTTACTTTTGGTTCTGCCACGCCCGCTAAAGACCAGTTGGTGAGAAGCCCAGCTGTGAGCGCCCAGAGGGCGACAGCAAGGCTGCTTAGCTCCCACCGGGCATAGACCTTCTTTGGGGGCTGTGACGAGACTTGTCTGTGGGGGTTCTTGTCATTACACTATCATGCTGCCGTGTCTGTCTCTATGTTTATATCGCAGAGATCTGAAAACAGAGACTCAAACAGGTGCTGGCATCAAAGCAGTGTAGTTCTGGCCAGAATGTAGAAACCAGCTAGGATAATCACTGTGTGTGTGTGTGTGTGTGTGTGTGTGTGTGTGTGTGTGTCACATATATGTGGAGGTGTACACATACATTGATGTGCGTGTACAATGTGTAAGGATGCAAACACATAGCAAATCTGTCAATGCTGAATTGCTGCTCCTCTACCTATACTGAATTTCAGTCTAAATAAATTATGCAAGCAGTTAAATACCATGCACATTAATAGGCTTAAGAGAATATGATTGTTTCTATTTTCAGAGAAAGAACACGCGGGATTAGACTTATTTCCCAGTTGTTTTTTCCTAAGGTGTTCTGTTCATGTACTTTCCAATGTAACAAAATAGACAACCTGAACTACTCCCTTCTCTGAATTGGAGAATTCTTGAAAATAGGGCCAGAGGCTGCTTGTTCTTGCTGTTGCTGTTGGGGGAGGGGTCAGACTCCAGGAGGTCCTGGAGTCCGAATTTGAAATGGGGGCATCGCATTCTCACTCAGCGTGCTTGCTCATGGCTGGTGCTCAATCACTTGAGCCACAGCTCCACTCCAGCATTTTTTTGTTGTTGTTGTTAATTAGAGATGGAGGCTGGAAGTGTTTTCTGCTCAGGCTGGCTTTGACCCACGATCTTTGGTCTTGGCCTTCTGAGTAGCTGGGACTACAGATGGAAACTAAGGAGCCGGCCTCATTTATCTTCACTGTACCTAGAGACAGACATGCCCATTTTCCAGGTTTAGATAATAAGATGTAGACAAAACCTTCATAGGCTCTTTTCTTCCTTTGCTGTTGTTGAGTCAGTGCTGTGTGTTGTTGACATTTTTAAGTCTCCTGTTACAGCATGGAATGAGGTCTGTTAACGCATACGGGAACAGTAGAAAGGGTTCTCTTTGTTTTTCCCCAGATTCTTTACAGAGCTGGAAGCAAGACATCAGAGCAGCATCGTCATCGACGACATCAGTGACATTGTGGAGAAGCACACCGCGTCCACGTTTGACCCCTATGTGAAGTACTGCACCAATGAGGTCTACCAGCAGCGGACCCTGCAGAAGCTCTTGTGAGTGGGCGCGCCTCCTTGCATGCCCGCCCTGCCCGCTCCAGTCAGTGCTCGGTCCACCTTTCCTCAGTGCTCATCTGTGGAAATTAATGCACCTCCTAAATCAGATTTCGGAGTTCTTCCTGATGGAGCCTTTTCCCCCAAGGAGAAAGGTTTGAGAGGGCTGCTTTGAGGGTGGAGATGTTTGAGGAAGAAAGTCTCCTCTCCAGGGCACTTAGGGAATCCCAGCTCATCTTTGTCACTGGCGAGGCTTATTTTGTCTTTCCTCCTTCGCTGTCATCAGCAAAACGGATGATGATCACTCCTACCCTACAATTTCCCAAGGCAGAAACTGGTAATTAAGTGATTTTCCTGAAGCCAGTTCTGAAGTAGACTGAGCTAGAAGCTCAGATTAGGGTTGTCTTCCTCTTCTAACCTCCATACTCAGTTGTCTGTGGGAACTGACTGCCCGCCCTCTTCCACCTTGGTAGCTAGGGCTAAGGAGCTGAAGGGGGAACCGAAGAAAAGAAAAAGGAAAAGGTGTTCTGGAAGGTTTTAATTACATCACCAAACAAAAAGAGTCAAGCATTACATTTCTTGGAATACCTCTTGTTATGTGTCAGAGTTTTGATAAGAGATAGAGGCCGCCTCCATCTTTGGAAAACCCAGTGATGGTTGAGCAGTGTCTGTCCTGCTTTCTTTTGTCCCGAGTAGTAGTTATCCTTTGCAGGAAACCCACCTTAGCAGACTGCCAGGCTACTGTCTCTCTCCTTCCTGTAGTGACTCCAGCCAGGGGCCCATCTGCCCTGAGAGGGTGAGTGAACTCTCTCTGGAGCCTGGTCTGCTGATGGCGGAGGGCCTGTCAGCTCTTGAGAAGCCCCCTAGCTTGGGTGGGCTGATGGCTCCGTACTCTCTAGAAAGGCTCTGATGGC
This sequence comes from Perognathus longimembris pacificus, assembly GCF_023159225.1. Classification (NCBI taxonomy): domain Eukaryota; kingdom Metazoa; phylum Chordata; class Mammalia; order Rodentia; family Heteromyidae; genus Perognathus; species Perognathus longimembris. The sequence goes on along the minus strand of NC_063165.1, from coordinate 83,634,253 downwards.
CAGCGTGGACATCTCACAGCTGCTCAAGGCCAGGATTTCAGCATGAAGACTGACTATATTCTGGACATTCATGACCAGATGACTCGTTTTGAGGGCAACCTGCACACTCTGGGGTCTTTACCAGCGTCTCTAGCCTCTGTTGAATAGGTACCAAAGCATCTCCAGACATTAGGGAAGGTACCCTGGGGGCAAAATCACCCCCACACCTCCCTGAGCCCCTTGCCCTTTGGACCCCCCCCTAGAACATCCCAGAGCCCCTTGTTCTCTGGACCCCTGACTGGGAGCAGAGTTGTGTGACCGGCACCCACACAAGGCCATGTTTGAAAACAAAGCCTTGAACTGGAGCCAGCACTGAGGAGCCTTTTATCTTATTTTGCAGGATTGAAAAAAAAAATGTGAGTAGCGACAGCCCTATGTTGTGTGGCTCCCCAAAATAAAGATTCTATCTGTTATCTTAATCAGGGGACTAGAACGTAAGTCTTCCAGGGCTTTGCTACAGGTGATGTGTGAGTAGAAACTCTCAGCTTCGGCAGTGCCCTAGGAACTTGGAATCGTAGGGCCTGAGCGACAGCACCGGGCCCCTCCAGGCTGGAGATCTGAACCTTTGTAGCAGGGAGGGCCCTGGGATCTCAGTGACTGAAACTCACTGCCAAGGTTCCGTTGGGTTGTTCTGGAGCATTCGAAATGTCTTTAAACCGTCAGAGGAAGCATACAACTTCTTAGTCTGAGCAACCAAAAAACAATTCTATGTATGTCCCAATTTACTCTCAGTCCCTAGCATTGAGCCGGATCAACAAGTTTCCAAGTCATCTCTTAGAGAGGCAACCAGTGTTGCCACCAGCCTGCTGGTCCACTCCTCTTTATCCTGGGGGGCAGGGGAGTGCAGTGCCCAGTGCCACCCTGTCCCTCCCTCTGTTGATCCTCCCCATCCCTCCCCCCGTCCCATCCCCCCTCCATCCTCTCCTCCTCCCTGTCCCTCCCGCCATCCCATCCCTCCTCCTCCCCTCCTCCCTCTGCCCAAGACGGATGTCAGGGCTGGGTGAGGTGGGCCTGAGAGCACTACACTGACACCCAGAAGACCCCGCTTCTCTCTGCTACCTCACCTGCGTCACGTGGCAAGCTGGACCCCTTCCGGTCCCGTGCTCTGACTGGAGTCCCCACCCGGCCCCCTCTAACGTCATCCGTGGGTGTCCCGCTGGAGAGAATGTACGTGGGCGCTTGCTCAGCTCTGTGGAAGCGTGGGGGCTGTTCTCACATCACGCGATGAGGAAAGGAAGCGTTCTGGTTAGTGCAGTTGGAGGTTTTCTGGCTTGGCATGGTCATACATGCCTATAATACTAGTACTCAGGAGCAGGAGTCTGGAAAGCATCAGGCTTGCCTGGCTAAATACTCTGTTAAGAGAAAGAGACAGAGACAAAAGGTTTTCTCTATTAGGAAGATGACCTATATAAAATAATTTTTTTTTTTTTTTTGGCCAGTCCTGGGCCTTGGACTCAGGGCCTGAGCACTGTCCCTGGCTTCTTCCCGCTCAAGGCTAGCACTCTGCCACTTGAGCCACAGCGCCCCTTCTGGCCGTTTTCTGTATATGTGGTGCTGGGGAATCGAACCTAGGGCCTCGTGTATCCGAGGCAGGCACTCTTGCCACTAGGCTATATCCCCAGCCCTAAAATAAATTTTTAAAAAACTGGGTGCAATGGCTCACATCTGTAATCCTAGCTTGATCCTTAGGAGGCCAAGACCAGAAAGACTGTGGTTCAAGAGAAGCCCAGGCAAACAAACAAACAAAAGCCAGTCTCTATCAACAAAAAGCTGGACGTGGTGGCTTATGTCTGTCATCCCAGCTATATAGGAAGTACAAATAGGAGGGTCTCGGATGAGGCTGGGCTAGCCCAGGCTTTCGTCTTCAATGAGAGACCCTACTCACAAAGCTGCAAACCGAGCTGGGTACATTGTCTCATGCTTGTAGTCCTGTCTACGTGGCAAGCAGAGATCAAGAGATGACGGTACTAGGCTGGCCAGGGATAAAGGAAGGTTGAGAGGGTCCATCCCAACCACGGTTGGGCATGGCAGTGCACACCCTTATCCTAACTAATAGAAGCAGAGGTAAGAGGATCAAAGCCCTGACGGGCCTGTGCACGAAAGGAAACCCACCTCCAGATAACCTAGCATGAAGGGGCTGGGAGTGTGGGCAGTGCTGCCCAAACGTGATACATACCTACCACCCCAAAAGCCAAAAAGGCCGGCACCATGGCTCACATGCTAGAACTGCTGCCTGGAAGATGTATGACTTCCTTAAAAAGGGTCTTAATAATTGCAGCCTGCTGTACCTTCCTCAGATGATCCACCCAGGCCAGCAGCAGGGCTGACCTGTTATCTCTTCGGTGGAATGTGTTTCTGGATGACCAAGTAGGAGGCTTGGTCTGTGGGCTTCTCCGTGTTTGTGGGTTCCCTGTGGGGCTGCCTTGCTCTTCTCATTTGTTTATGTTCCACTTGGCAAACTTCTAGCTCATGTGTTCTCCCTCACCGTTAATATTACTGAGCGACGTTGCAGCTCTTATTCAACCTCAAGTGTAAAAATGCAGACAAGCCCTCTGCGTGCCCACGTAATTTCGTGTTTATGTCGTGTTTGCCTATTTATTTATTTCTGCGTGTTTACTGGCTCCAACTCCTCCTACAAGGGGTTTCATTCTAACATGTCCTGTTGTGCGTAAAATGGACCTTGATGAGACTCCCGCCCTCCGTCTCTCTCCCTCCCCCTCCCCTTCCCACACCAACTTGAACAAGCTTCTCTGTTCTCTTCCACCCATCTGTATGATTTCGACCTTATTCATCTCCTTCCCCCACTCTGTGTACCTCTTGCCCCTCCCCCCGGAACAGTTTTACATTCCCATGACCCATTTTGTTCTTAGTATACACTCATGGTTCAAGGCGGTTTCACCGTGGTATTTCACATACGCGTATCCGGATTTTCTCAGCCTGGAGCTCTGGTTTGCCCTCACTTTCCCCCTTCCTCCCAGATTATCCAGCGGCTGTCGGTGAGCTTCACTTTGCCCTCCTCGCTCACAGGTGCACTGTGTTACTTTGGTATTGTTCGCCCTCTAACATTCTCTTTTCTCCTCCCTTTTTCTCAGTCCCACAGTGGCAGCCACGCTCCCTTATATATGTTTTCATATATTTAAAAGTCGTGCATGGGGGTTAATTTTTGCAGCATGTTGTGGTCCGGTTTAACTTGGTGTCTGCGCTAGGGAAGGAGCCATTCTGAAGTTCCTTCCTGTTCCGCTTCTTTCCCCCAGAGCCACCAATCCCTCCTTCAAGGAAGTGCTGTCTCGGATCGAGTCCCACGAGGACTGCAGGAACCTGCCCATGATCTCCTTCCTCATCCTGCCCATGCAGCGGGTCACTCGCTTGCCGCTGCTCATGGACGTAAGCACCTGCCGCCACCTGCCCCTCGCCGCCTGACCAAGTAGATCCTAATCGCTGTGCTCCACCAATGCATATCCTTCTGTGAAGTCCCCAAATTGAGGGACAGGTCTGCCTGGACTTACCTGGGGCCTGTGTGTTTTTAAGGATCATTTCCTGGTTCTTCAAATTAGATTTAATATTATCCACAGCGTTAGGTTCAGCATTTTACGTGTTCAGCTTTTATGACTAGGAGGAAATGGTTTTTGTTTTTCTTAATCGGATGAACAAATTGATTGTGTTTGCTTTTACTTCATTGCAGACTATCTGCCAGAAAACACCCAAGGACTCTCCTAAGTACGAAGTCTGCAAGAGAGCCTTGAAGGAAGTGAGCAAGGTAAGGAAGCATGGCAGGACTCTGAGTGAAGTGTGTCTCTGCCTGTTTGCACAGTCCGTAGGCTTTGGCAACCGTCTGCACAGAACTCTGAAGGCGGCTGGAAACAGAATAGCATTTGCTATGCTCAGAGGCAATTACTGTGCGGACGGTGTCAGACAGTGTGTGAGAAGGAGCTGTAGCTATTTCATTTTCGTCCGGTGTGTGAATAGCTGCTGATTCGTTCTCTCCTTCCACAAATATTTACTGAATACCAACTATGTTGCCAGGCACAATGCCAGTCCCTGAGATCTGGGCAATGGATAGGGAGTCGTGGTTACTTGTCTCCTGGTGTGGTAGGCGGACACGAGTCACTCGCTCACAGCCTGGGAGACATTCATGTGCGTGCCGAGTCAGTGCTGGGAATTATCCAGGAGAGGGGTGGCACTGGGGAGCCAGCTGTGTGGGTCCCTGTTACCCACATCGGGGGAATTGGAGACCTTATCCTAAGATGATACGAAAGCTATAAACACGTCTTGTGAAGAACATGGTTCCTGTTACGAACCCCATTGTGGTTGATTTGGGAGTGGATGAGCAGCCCGACAGAAAGATGGAAGTAGACCCGTGCATGGAGTGAGAGGCTTAGAGCGCAACGGGGGACAGATGTCAAGGAAATGGCGTGGACCTTCTTGTTTAGCCCTGCACCAGGAACAGAGACAGATGCTGATGAGTCCATTTGAATATGTTGTAACTGAGGTCATATAAAACATGACAGCTAACTGAATGAATAAGTCAGGAGCTCAGGGGAGAGATCCCAATTGGAGACGTGGATTGGAGAGCCGCCTTCTGTGAAGTTGGGACGTAGGTGGGATTATCTAGGGCGGGAACCTGGAATGGCAAGAGCATTGGATCTGAGGTCCATGTAGAACCAGAATTTATAAGAGCCAGTAGAACAGTCTTACACATACAACAAAACAAACCAGGTGGGTCATACCTAATAATCCTAGCTAACCAAGAGGCTGAGACCTGACAATAGATGTTCAAAGCCAGCCTGGGCAGGAAAGCTCAGGAGACCTCATGTCTCAACAAGCAAAAGGGCAGAAGTAGAGCTGTGGTTCAATTGTTAGAGCACCAGTTATGAGCAGAAAAGGCTGAAAGTATGAGGCCCTGAGTTAAAACCTCAGCACTATTAGCAATTCAGTCAATCAATTACACCAAAGAAGAAGAAGAAAAAAAACTACAATGGCCTGGCAAATGGCAAAAGACTTGATGATTGCTAACAGTGATTACAAAATCATGGATATTTTGAGCTAGGTATTGATTTTTCTCACATATATTTCTATGTTAAATATAAGGCAAACCCAGGTGCCAACGGCCCATGTCTATAATCCTAGCTACCGAGGAGGCTGAGACCCGAGGATTATGGTTCAAAGTTACTCCATACAGAAAAGTCTGTGAGACTCTTATTTCTAATAACCACCAAAAAGGCTGTAAGTGAAGCTGTGCCTTAAGTGGTAGAGCACTAGCCGTGAGCAAAAGAACCTCAGAGATAACTCCCAGGCCCCAGAACACACACACACACACACACACACACACACACACACACACACACACACACACACACAATGTCTCTCTCTGTCTCTGTCTGTCTCTCTCTCTCCCTTCCCCCCACAGGAATCTGTTGACCACATGACTTTCTCTGTTGTCTCTGTGCTCAGCAGCGTACTCTGGGGCACAGGTGGAAATCAGCCTGACAGGTGTGTGTCCCCCAAGGTCCTGCCACCTGCGGCTCTGTCCCTCAGGACCTGTGTTCTGAGGAGGGGGAGAGGGGAGTCCTTAGCAGTTATCCACGGAGTTCTCGCCTCAGTCTTATAAGTGACTTGGACAGATTTGCATGGCCGATACTTAAGAAATTTAAAAAAGGAAGACTCCACATTGGAGACAGAGGAACTGGCTGGGGCCGAATGATGTCTGTGGGTTTCTTCAGGAATTTCCCCTCCCTGCTGGGCCCCTCAGGTGACAGGAGTTGTGCTTGAGCTGTCCTGGTCCCTGGGGGCTGCTGGTGCTGTCCTACTGTCCGCAGAGCGGCCTCTCTGTGAGTCCCCAGCATCAGAATGTGAAATGAGCATCAGGAAGTGAAACGATCGACACGGCCAGATTGGGAACTCGTCCCTTCTTCCCTGTGCAGGCTGCTGTTGGATCTTAGAGCTTCTGGATAAATCACATTTCTAGCAGAGGGCACGTCCGCGGTTCATATTTAAAATGTAGAGTTTTACTTCTCCAACAAATTGGGAGCTTTCCGTTGGGTGGCCCTGTGTACCCCAGGCGTCCAGCGAATATTGTCTACCTGCGCCCCGGACCTCTGACCTGGGCCCGTTTTTGTTTCTCTTTGTGTGAGTGACGCCAAACTCCCCCACGCCCCTCTATGTTCTGGGTCTAAAAAACCTGCCGTGAGCGCATTTTAATACAACTTGGGCAGCTGCCGAGGGAAGACCTGCCTTTCCTAGACGGAGGCCGAGTGGAGGGACGTTCACTGGAGACTCGCACCCACACGGGCTCCTGCCCCTCCCGCGGGCACGAGTGCTGAAGACGCCCTGGCACGGTTCCGACTTTCAGCACCCTGTGAGGCACCTCTGCCTTCTGCAGGACTTGCCCAGTGACAGCCTGACGCCATCTTGCCGTGTTAAGTTGGCTGTTTTGGAGGTTTAAGAAGATGCTAATCTGAGTGAATAGTGCCGTTTTCTTTTATTTATGAAAAGTGGTGGCTCTAAGGGAATTGTCCCTTATTTTTTAACTGGGTTTGATTATATACGAACATCGTGTATCCCAACCGGTGTTTATTTACAGGGTTTGGTTGTGCACAAGCACCGAGTCCCATCCTGTGTTTTTCATGGGGTTTGGTTGCACACGGGCACCGAGTCCCATCCTGTGTTTTTGCACGCTGCCCCCTGGGCTTCTTGCAGAGGCGGTGCCCAGGTTGTCTCCAGGGAAAGCCGGGTGGTTGGGCAGCCGGGGTGCTGTGTAAACACACATGCAAAAGTGTGAAGTCAGGACCAGGCCCCGCCCTCGGGAGTCCTGCAGCCGAGGTGGACTCTCGTGAGGCTAGGCACCAGTTACCTGGAACTCCCCTGAATCTTCTCGTCTGGCTGTTTTTCCTCCTTACTGGGGACGAACCCAGCCGTCAGGGCCTCTGGCTTGCCAGGCCATGCTTCCCGCTTCAGCCAGTCCCCGGCCCCGTCTGCTTTCCTCACACACACTTCTGGCTGCCCTGCACTGCCATCCCTCTCCTGCTGCTCCCCACACAGCTAGTTCAGCACACACACACCACCCCATCCAGCCAGGAATTAAGATGTGGGTCTCACACTCGTGCCAGGGCTGCTGCGGGAGCACCACATGTGCCTCACAGGTAATATGGAAAATCTAAGTGAGAGACAGAAGATACAGTGCACCACCAGTGATTGTGTCCCTCAAAACATACTTGCTTACCGAGAAGCCCAGAGTCTGGAACCGCCATTCCCCAGATCTCCACCTCCTGAGTAGCTAGGATTACAGGCCCGAGGCCTTTCTGACCTTCTGACCTTTAAAAAATGTACCCCTGGGCTTCCCAAGTCTTCATGATTTCCTGGGAGAGATACACACTTGATTATGGGGTTCCCCTCCAGAGTCTCTCAACCCTCCTCTTCCTGTGTTCCTAGCTGGTTCGGCTCTGCAACGAGGGAGCCCGGAAGATGGAGAGGACAGAGATGATGTACACCATCAACTCCCAGCTGGAGTTCAAGATCAAGGTAGCAGTACTTGTCCTTGCTTGCTTTAGCTTGACTCTCAGGGGGAGGCAGGAGAGGGGGTTCGCTAGGGGTGGTGAGAGGCGCCCCCGTCACGTCTGGGGACTGCTCTAGCACTGCCAGAGGCAGGGCCTCTCGCAGCCTTGGAATCCAGCCTCTGGGGAGTTGGGCCTCCCAGGGAGACACCAAGCTTGGGAAACCATAGTTGGAACCCAAGTTTAGAGTTGAAGTTCCAGTGCTGTACAAAACAGTGTCATGAGCTGGGCCAGGGTGTGTCACACACCAAATCACAGCACGTGTGCATCTGCAGAAGGTTGTGAATGGGCAGTTCTCCTCCATGCTGTCCGTCTTCCTCCCGGATGGCGTCTGGCTAGGGCCGCTGCAGGCGGCAGGTGAGGGGAGATGCAGGAGCCAAGCAGATGCAAGGGTGGATTCGGGCAAACTAGGGTCTTGGCGGCTCTCTGTTGGAGTTCTTTGCGTCTGTGAGAGCACACAGTCCTAGTTCATCCCAAACACAAATTTAATGAAGTGGTTTAAGTTGGCCCTATGGTTTCTTCCCGGTAACACTGCTCCTGATTTCGGCAATGCAAGTATGTGTAATCGATCTGCTTTTCGTGGTACTCTGCAGAAGGCCAGTTCTCAGGGTGAGGACCAAGGTGAGGTGCAGGGACACCCTTATGTTAGAAAAGAGAGAAACGTGGCTCTGGGCCCGGTACGATCGGGGCAGAGCTGGAGGCACCGCCTTGCCCATGGGTGTGAGCACAGGTAGACACACCTGTGGTGGTGATGTGGATGTATATGCAGTACTCACTGAACAGAGGGCATGGTTCATTCACACCACTTAGAGATGCTAATTACACCACTTAGAGATGCTAATTATAGCATTGGAAGTTCAATATCCTTGTCTACTAGTGGGTGACAATGGCCAGTTATTTTCACTCAGTTCATTTTGAAGATGAGAAAGTAGAGGCTGGAGGTGAAGTGATTTGACCAAATACAGGCTTTTTTTTTTTTTAAACAAATTGGCCAAGAACCTTCTTTTTAGAATTCATCTAGGAAACAAAACCCCAGTGTCTATCATAGACTCTGGGAGCGGGGAGCTAAGTCTCATAAAACCCCTGGGATCTCACTTCACGTAGTATAATCTTTTCCAAGTCTTTCCTTTCCTGATGAAAGGTACACTATACTTCTTTCTATGGATGAGTAGAATTCTATTATGTATAGGTACCACATTTTCTTGATTCGTTTGTCCACTGAGGGGCATCTAGATGATTCCATATCTTGGCTCTCATACATAGTCCTGCAGTAAGCATGGTTGTGCTGGTAGCTTTAGAGTGGCCTTGGAAAAAATTGTATTAAACAAAGTAAGCCAAACCCATAGAAACATAGGTTGCATGATTTCCCTCATTTGTGGTAGCTAGAATGTGCCTATAAATCTACAAGTAAACACATTGGGTGTTTAAAAAAATAGAAATATACCAGGACATGATAAATTATGTAGGATTCCAAGTATTTCACACACAGCGAGACCAAAGGAGGATACTCTTAGGAGAAGGACACAAAGGTGCAATGGCTATATGCGTCTGATTACATAAAATAATATTTATTGAAATAAACTCCAGGAAACTGACACAGAGGTTTTTATCTTTGTTGATGTCTTTGTTTTCTTTTCTTTGTGTCTTGTTTTTTCAGTTAGCTGTCTTTGGGAGAATTAGAGGAGGCACAGAAATGAAAGGACAAAGGGTGAACAAATGGAGCAGTGGTGCTCTCTAGACACTGTGTTGAAAATGAACTACACAACTTGTGGGTGGGGCTGGAGGGGAAAACCGGGAGAGAGCGAGGGAAGGGATGACGTTCTCCGAAAAGAAAGGTACTGTATCTGACTGTGTAATGTCAGCCCTCTGTACATGATCTTTGAAATAACCATTTTCAAATATTTTTGAAATCCCTGGGAGCCACCCCAGCCTCCAGCTGTTAGGGTAGGTAGAGAGAACCCAGGGAGATGCCCACGAGAGGAGGTGGGCAGCACTTGAGAGTTGAGAGCTAGGAGCACTCAGGCAAGGCTGCATAGGAGACGTCTGTGTAAGGTGAGGAAGGGGAAGGGTCCTCCAGGAAGAAGGGGAAAGCCAGCGTGACGGTGCTCCTGGGCCCAGGAACTGTGAGCATTCCGTAGTACAGTCGGGGTACCGGAGGAGCAGCAAGCGTAACGTTTGCCGATGCTAGCGCCCGGAGTGAGGGGGCTGGGTTAGCACGTTGCGTCAAAGCAACAAAACGGAACCCTGCTGAAATATTAATATACACAGAGACTGAACCGTATATTGTTGGATGAACAATGGGTCATCAAAGAAGTAAGAGAGGAAACAAGTTTCCTAGAATTGAATGAAAACACAACTCACGGGACCTCTGGGATTAAGCAAAAGCTGTGCTGAGATGAAAGTTTGTAGCTATGAGCATCTGCAGCAGAAACAGAAGTCTCACATAAATCATCTAACGGAAATCCTTCCAAAGTAAGAACAGACTAAAATCCAAATTAGCAGGCAGAACAAGAATTAAGAATAGAATAATAGCAGGTACCAGCACAGACTCGCACACAGACTATAATAATAAATAATAAGTATTTTGAATTAATCAAATAGAAATCTAAAAAGCATTTCAAAGAATTATTGACTTCAGGAATCAGTGGCTCACGCCTGTAATCCTAGCTGCTCAGGAGGCTGAGATCTGAGGATCACAGTTCAAAGCCAGCCTGGGCAGGAAAGTCCATGAGACTTGTATCTCCAATTTCTGCCAGAAAACCAGAAGTAGTGCTGTGGTTCAAGCACTGGCCTTGAACTGAAGAGCTGAAGGAACTGTACCCAGGCTGAGTTCATGCCCCATGGCTGACCAAAAAAAAAAAAAAAAGAATTAATGATATAAAAAATTTGATTCTTGGAAGTGGCGCTGTGGCTCAAATGGTAGAGCTCTAGCCTTGAGCAAAAAGAGCCCAAAGACAGTGACCAGGCCCTGAGTTCAAGCCCCAGGACCAATTTAAAAAAATGATTCTTGAAAAGATAAGATTGGTAAACCCTTAACTAATCAAAAGAAAAAGGATGAAGACCGAAATTAATAAAATTGGACATTATAAGGACAGTATCACAACAAATGATAAAATTCAGAGAATCATTGAGAAGTACTTGAAAATCCTGTCTTTTAATAAACTTGTAACACTAGAAGAAATGGATAACTTTCTAGAAGAAATGGATACATTTCTACCAAAATTGAACATAGACAAGTTAAACTAAATCTATAACATATAGTACAACTGAAACAGTAGCAGGGAGTCAAGAACTGACAGTAATGCACCTCCAAGTATTCCATACAACAGGAATGGAATGAGACCCAACTCATTCCAGAAACCTGACACCAAAATCCATACACGATGGTAGAGCCATTGCCTTGACAGAAATACATGCAAATTGTCTCATAAAATACTTTCCGGGTTTTGTGCCAGCACTGGGACTTGAACACAAGGCCACTCTCACTTGACTTTGGAGGATATTTCTGCATTTAAAGCAGAGGAGCTTAAGCCAGGCACTCATGCCTGTAATCCAAGCTATTCACGAGACTGAGGTCTGGAGACTGCTTTTCAAAGTCAGCCTGAGCAGGAAATTCTGTGACACGTTCTTCTCCAATTAGCCATCACAAAGTGAAGCCATGACTCAAGTGGTAGAGCACCAGCCTTGGGCAGAAGCTAAGGGACAGGGCCCAGTCCTGAGTTCAAGCCCCAATACAGTGCACGCGCGTGCGCGCGCGCACACACACACACACACACACACACACACGGAGAGCAAAGTATGATGAGCGATTGCTCACTCCACAGTGTATGCACATATTGAGGCTCAACTATCAACTACAAATAAAATGATATGGGGGGAAAAAAAACAAGCAAACAATAACAAAACAGGAAAAAGGCAGCGTGTCTTCCTCCAGCCCCCTAAACTAAGAATGGTGGCGATCCATACACTGGGGTGAAGCCGTAGCAACCTGGGTCCATCTGGAGGGAGACCCCACAGGGAGAGATGGCCCTCTAAAGGACGCCTGAGCAAGCTGGCCCCGCCATGTGCTCGCTCTTCCTGTCTCTGCCTCTCCCTCTCTCTCTGTCATCTCCCTCATCTCTCTTCCTATCTCTCTGTTGCCCCTTTTGATCTTGGCTGTTCCTGTTAGCTAGTGGTCAGGTCCAAGTTATTGAGGCCTGGAAGTTCCCCCCAAATCCACTGAATAATGGCTTTTGGAAAGTGTGGGGCTTGCCATAATGTTTAATCTTCCTTTTTGGACTTACGTATAACTGAAGAACAACCTCGTATAAAACCCCTCTATAAGGTCTGGAACAAATACAGAGCCTTCAGCTCCTCCCTGATGTCCTCAACTTCCCATTTTAATCATCATTCCCAGAAGAGGATGACGTTTTCGTCTTCCCCCATTACTCCTCGCGTGATTTTGGCATCCAAGAACTTTGACTCATTTGATGGGTACAGACTTTTGTTTTAAATCAGATTTTTGGCACTGTGCGTTTCTGGTAACTAAACGAGAGAGAAAGAGACAGTCGTGAAGGCCCAGTCGTGAGTCTGTGGCGTGGGACTTTTCCGGTGGACGTGCATAAAGCTGAGTGAAGATACAAGCCGCGCGTGACTCCTCAGATACAGCCTTTTCTCTGAGATTATGATCGATTATTTTAGGAGGGCTTTTGTTTTTGCAATCCAAAGATAACACGATGCTTTCAGGGATGAATTTCACAGGAGAAAATTACCGTACAGTTAAGAAGGGGTGCCGGGTACGCTGGCCTGATGCCTGCCAATCCTAGGCACTTGGGAGTGGACTGTGGTTCAAGGCCAGCCCCAGCTGTTGGGTGATGGTGATGGTGCCGTCCTGGTGCTGAGGTCAGGTTACGAGTTCAGTGCTCCTTGGTCAGGGTCACCCCTTCCTTTGTTCTCCCCCACCCCCCTGGGCCTCTCTCCCCTCGAGGCGCACAGTTCATGTGCGAGGTGATGTTAGCTCTTCCCACAGGCAAGGCGGGCGAGGGACGGGGGGGGGGGGGGGGCCCGTGATGGCAGCCGCACAGGGGCGTAGATGCGAGCCCACGTGCCCCAGGCCAGCCGGGGCACAAAGCACGACACTCCACCTGAAAGCAACCTAGCATGGAAAGGGCCGGCTGCCTGGCTCAAGTGGTGGAGCACCTACCTAGCAAGTATGAGCCCCGGATTCTAACCCCAATATCCATCCCCCCCCTAAAAAAAAAGGAACAGGTGCTTTGAAGAAGTTAGTAACGTAAGAAGGAGACAAAACATACATTTGTGGAGGTTTTTCCTATTAAATAGCTTTAAAAAAAATGTATAAGGTGAATGCAGACAATTGGTTCTTCAGGTGGCTCCAGTTGTCTGGGAGGTTTTCTGGTTATGTTTACATTCTGGTTTGAGTTGTTCAAAGTAATTGCAGTTAGTATGTTAGACTCCAGTACTCATTATTTTAGACTTTAAATGGCTCCTTGTTTTAGTTTTCTCTTTTCATTGTTAAGTGGTAATAGACCGGGTGGCTCACGCCTATAATCTGAGCTAGTCAGGTCTGAGGATGGCGGTTCAAAGCCAACCCAGGCAGCAAAGTCTATGAAACTCTTACCTTCAGTTAACCACAGACAGGCCCGGGGAGGGGGCGGCGGTGGGAAGCAGATCTGTGGCTCAAGTAGTAGAATGCTAGCTTCGAGCAAACTCACTTAGGGAAAGCTTTAGACCCTGAGTTCAAGCCCCAGTACTGGCACAAGAGAAAAAGAAAAGAGAGTTCATAGAGTGGTCAGGATTTTATGATTTGGTAACATTTCCTCAACAAGCTTACATTTCATAATGTCGGGCTAATAGTTGACTATATTGAACAAAACAACTATTTTTCCTTGTCTGGAAGGATGTATACACATCTCTCTCATTGCATTTTGCAGCTTTAGTATATACCTATAGAGAAATGACCCCCCCCATAATACATATTAGTTGTTTGTGAGTTTTATATCTTTTAACCATCTTCCTTGGTGGTCCTGGGGTTTGAACTCGGGGTTCTGCGCACGGCAGGCGGGGGCTGTGCCACTGAGCCCCGCGCCCCGCCATCTCGCGATCGCCCGCTGAGAGGACAGGCGTTCTTGCTGCTAGCCCGGCGTGTGTCTCCCCGCAGCCCTTCCCGCTGGTCTCCTCCTCCCGCTGGCTGGTGAAGCGAGGCGAGCTGACGGCCTACGTGGAGGACACCGTGCTCTTCTCCCGCCGGACGTCCAGGCAGCAAGTCTACTTCTTCCTCTTCAACGACGTGCTCATCATCACCAAGAAGAAGAGGTGAGCCCCGCAGCGCCCGGCTTTCCTTCAGCCAGCCGCCGAGCGCCCGAGCCTGCGGACCCCGGGGCGTCAGCGTGCGCTTGTCCACACTGAAGCGCCCCCCCCCGGCCCTGTGGGCGCCCCGAGCCCCGCCTCCCTCCTGGGTCTCACCAGCTTCCGGGGTGGGGGGGGAGGCAGTCACGGTGCTGCTGCGCAAGCGCGGACCGCCGTCCAGCATCCGGGGGAACGGAGCCCCCTGGTTGGCATTGCTCTTTCTCAGCGGAGGCGGCTGCTTGTGTAACCGAGTCCTATCTCAGGTCAACACCCAGAAAACGAGACGAGCTTCCCCTGCCAGGACTGTCCTCTCAAACCATTCCCGCCTTCCAGACACACCCCCGTGCACACGCGCGTGGACGCACCGCCTTCCTCCGGGTTTCCCGTGAAGTCGCCCAGTACACAGGACAGGGGCGAGGCTCCCGCGGGCCCTGCACGCGTTGCGCGTCTCCTGCCTTGTGGACGTGGGTGACGCCCAGGGCCTGTGGGGCGTCGTCGCCTAGGGAATGGGGGCAGCCGGGATTCGTGGCTCGTGGCAGGCGAGGAGTGGACGGGATCGGGTCAGCAAGGCGGTCCCTGTGGAAGCACCCGGAAAATGCTCACGTGTGTCCCGGGGGACGCGTTCCGTGGCTGGTGCTGAGCTGCTGACGCGGCCGCTTGGTTTCAAGCTGAAGGGGAGTCTGGCGGAGCCTTTCTGTCGGATCTGACGAATGCTCCGGATTGCTCCGCTGCTTCGCCCTCTGGGTAAATGGGAAGTTGCTCTAGTCGGCCTTGAGATCTCCTGGATGTGTTCATCCGGAGGCCAATCGTTCTTTCTCATAATTAGGAAAATCGCATCTCTGCGTCTCCAAGATGAAGTTATTGCTCTTATCCGAGGCTACCTAAATGGTCCTAGTAGCTAAGTAAGTTTCATAAATAAGATCTACACAGAAATTACACTTGTTGTTTAATCTCGACGTTAGTTTCCTATGACAGCAGGTTTCCTTAGCGTTCTTGAAAATGTTCTGTTTGGGCCCAAATGCCCAAACCCTACACTTCTAGTAGTTTCCTTTCTCGGTGGGTCAGAGTTGGAAGCGATCTTTTGATGCAGACAATGAAATGAACACGAACAGTATCGAGCGAATTTTAAATATTTTCTTAATGTTGTTTTGAAGGTTACCATTTTGGTAACCTGGTGCTGACGTTAGGATACAGCCGTCCGTCCCCCTTGAGCTTGACGGTGACGGTAAACACGGGCTTGGTGTGTGCGGAGAGGCTGGGGTGTGTGGCCCTCCGGCTGCAGCGTCGTCACCGCTCATAGTGACCTGAGCCTGCATTACTCAGGACAGAAGACGCGCCCAGCCTGCGCCGCACCTAATTCACCTTCACCCAAACCGGGATTTTCTTGCCTCACCTGTTAGTTCAGCATTCCGAGGGCGCTCCTGAACGATGACAGCGCGTAGGCGGCCTGAGCAGCGTGGCGGCTCTTGTTCACGGCCTGGCTACAGCCTGTGGCGGGGGTGACCAGGAGCCCTGATGACCGAGCCCAGATACACGCACAGTACCTATACCCATGTGAGGACACAACCACGCCCGCTTCCCACGCCAGAGGCCACAGCCGAGGAGAGGAGATGGAAGCTTCTAGAGAGGCTGTAATTTAGACTCCACCATCAGCGGGGATAGGAGATGACTCGGGCCAGCTGTCTAGGACTGAGCTGGCCACCTACTGCCCGACCGTCATTCTAGGGACCAGGAAGCAGCTTCGCTGCTGGGGCTCAAGGGCTTCTTCTTGGTGTCCCAGCCGCTTCCTAGCTATGGGAGCAGGTCCTGGGAGGGGGACTGGGCCTCCCCAGCCCCCGCCCCCCCGGCCCCGCAGATCTGCAGGTGGGACCCCGGCGGGGACACGCCTGCGTTACCACCACTGAATGCAGAGCGGGTGGGACAGGGCTAGTGTCCGTGGGGGGTCTGCTAGGGGAAGAAGTTTTACTTTTTCTTACTATTAAAAGAAAGCTGAAAGCCTTCACTCGCTTCTCTGGGCTGTGTTCGAGGTTGTTCTGTGAGTAGCTCATCCTGCCAAATGTCAGAGGACACGCCAGGGGCTGGACGGTGCTCAGGGAAGAAGCGCGTTCTCCATGCCGGACTGTGACCAGACGCTTCCGGCACCACTGGAGCCGACCACAGGGTGGGTGCGGGGAGGCTAGGCGGCACCCCTGGGGGCCCCCATTCACGCCACCTCCTCCAGCTGCGAGCCACAGCCAGGGCACAGGCGAGCGACACTTAGGGCCCTTCAGGCTCTGCGTGTGGGCTACGAGTATGAAGACTTGGTCCCAGGCCCTGCTCAGGAGGCCTCGCCATGCAGACGCAGCTCTCGGCTCCACAGGCTTTGGACTGGGCCTACTCAGCGCTGTCTCCTCAGGCTCTCTCAGCGGAGCCAAGATTCCAGCCTCCTTCTTCTAACCTGCCGGGTGTCTGTTACAGAAAACTCTTCCTACAAAAGCCTGAAGCCAGAAAGATCCAGACGCTCAGTTTCTTTGTGTTCATTAAGTTTTAATGTGTCTTGCTAAAATATCTTCGTCCATTCTTGGTTGTCATTTAGAAGAAGAAAAACCACCTAGAAACTCATACAACTTTTGGTAGTTTAAGAAGCACCTTTTCAGCGCAGAATTTTGTGGAGAGCTTGCTGTCTGCACGTGGACTGCCAGTGGGCACGGCTTGGACTCCGTGGCACCTTCCCCTGTCTGCACGTGGACTGCCAGTGGGCACGGCTTGGACTCCGTGGCACCTTCCCCTGTCTGCACGTGGACTGCCAGTGGGCACGGCTTGGACTCCATGGCACCTTCCCCTGTCTGCACGTGGACTTCCAGTGGGCAGAGCTCGGATTCTGTGGTACCTTCCCCTGTCTGCACGTGGACTTCCAGTGGGCACGGCTTGGACTCCATGGCACCTGGCCAGCTTTTACAAAATCCACCAGATCACCACTGTGAGGCGAAAGCCCTCAGGTAGAACTGGCATGCTCTGCAGTAGTTCAGATACCTGTGGCCTGCAGCTGTGCTGGCTTCCTGGGTCCTGGCCAGGTTTTGTCCCATTTTTATTTTTTCCACAGGAATGCTCTTTCCCAGGTAGAAAACTAAAGTCTCCAGACACAGTCTTCCTGTGAAGAGCGAACTCCTTCCTTGGAAAACCAGCTCTGAGAAGATCGTGGATACAGGAGAAGATTCAGGCCCATGGTCTGAAGGAGGAGGCTTGTAGTACAGAGTCCATGGTCTGAAGGAGGAGGCTTGTAGTACAGAGTCCATGGTCTGAAGGAGGAGGCTCGCAGTAGGTTGGCCCGTGGTCTGAAGGAGGAGGCTCGCAGTAGGTTGGCCCGTGGCTGCAGTCTGCCCACAGGAGCTCGGGCCGTCTGTTTTCGACCTCTCACCCAGTGGTTGATATTCTCATCTATAAGATAGCGACCACGTGGTCATCTTCGTCGCGACGCTTGAGAGGATTAGATAAGATTATGTGCATCAAGCTCCCTGGACGACATAGCAAGACATTGTGTTAAACAAAGAAAAGTGTCTGGTGTCGGTCAGTGGTGCAGTGCTTGCTCCACATTCCCAGGGCTCTGGATTTGAGCCCCAGTATCACACACATGCACACACACACACACACACACACACGCACGCGCACGTACACGCACGCACACAGGCTCACAAGTGGAGCCCTTCTCAGTCAGGTGGGTGTTTTTGTCCTTTTCAGGGCAGCCCAGTGTCCTGTCTTGGCACTCTTTGCCTAGAGAATTGTCATCTCGCTAAGCATCGGCCCACCCATGGGGATTTTGAGGGGTGCAGGTTTTAGAAGCGCTAAGTGGGGAGAATCTCTTTTAATCTAGTGGACTCCTGGGTACCCCGAGGAAGCCGTGAAGCCCCCAGCAGAAAGCAGCGAGGTACGGAAGAGCCGTTTTGAAGAAAGGAGCCCTAGAAATGTCCGAGGCTTTAGGAGACTTAGCGCCAGGACATGGGGAGCAGGGGCAGAAGAAGATGGGTGAAGTCCTGGGTCGGGGGGGTGGGGATGGGGAACGGACTACCCTGACCTTGAGGACATTCACTGTCCCTGCGACGGCACAGCCGCTCACTCAAGACATTTGCCTCACACCTGCGGCCCGGCCGTGTGCGTGCTTTAACAAAGCCAGCAGAAAGGGGACTACCGAATAGGTTGAAAACACTCGCAACCACGTGGCGGGATTTACTGTCAGTCGGTGGCAGGTTTCAGTCACGGCCGCCGCGTGCAGACTGCGATTTGACGAGGAGCTTCCCGTTGCTCAGGGCTCACCCTGAGTGGCAGCCGTCTCCCGTCTCCGCGTCTGGGTGTCGATGACTTTTAAATGTTCTCGTTACACTCTTATAAAACTGATCACACAAATACCAGATGATCAAACACGTCAGTGCCTGCTATCTAGATTTACCGTAGCAATGTTAGGTGTCTCATCTTTAAGCAACAACCACAAAAGATAGAAGATAGTATAAGTCGCTTCGCATCGTCCTCCACTTGCTAAAGGGTCTATTGGTGGCTATTTGTGTGATTACGGCTGCAAACGTGTGCGTGTGCGCGCGCACACGGGAATGTGCACATGCCAACAGTTTGAGTTTAGGATGTTAAAGCTGTATTTGTGACGTGAGGCCTTCAAAGCTTTTCCTGATTTAAAAGTATAAATAGCACACAAACAGGTGCCTAGTGTGAGCAATTCAAGTCTTTATACAAATGTGAGAGCGAACGTTGGAATTACTCTGTAGTAATGCGTTTAAAAAGAGCAAGGACCAGAGACACTGTCCATAGCAATGTGAAGTTTGAGATTGGCTTGGGAAGGAGGGAAGGGGATGGATGAGGAGAGCCAGGGAGGGGTCCAGTCGAGGCACATGGAGATGGACACGTCAGAACCAGACTCCCTTGGATGACTAGTTGATGCTGAAGCAAACGTGGAAGGAGAAGAGCAGGAATGAGGGTGTCACTCTATGCGAGAGCGCTCCCCCACGGTGTGCAAGGCCCTGGGGTCCATCACTAACAGCCCAGACAGAGAAGAAAGCGGGCAGCTGTTCACAGGGAGGTGATTGGGTCATGCTGTATCGTGTTCGGCAGACCCAGACACTGCCTGACCGAGAAGGCCTCCTGAGGGAGAACAGCTGTGTTCTCCAGCGCTGGCTCATCTGTCTTCAGAAAGGAAGAACAGAATCCCCAGCGGCGGCGGGGACTTCCCTGGCCTCAGCACCTGGCAGGCAGAGGTCTGCGGCCCGGCTTCAGTGTCAGCCGCCGCTGAGACCCAGCCCCACGGGGGCCTGGAACCCTGCGAAACAATGACAGGATGTCTCCGGGGAAACTCCTCTGTGTGAGGAAAGGCCGTGTTGCCATTTGCTGCTTTCTGTGTGGTTCACTTCCTCCTTGAAGGATCCACATTGTGTCAGAGACTCCAAAGGCCATATGTTTGTGAGATCATGGAGACAAACATGCGGAAGTGTGATTAGCATCAGTTTCCCCTAGGAAAGGGGTTTCTTTCCTAACCCGCCACGGTCGGCTCGATAGGAGTGAGAAAGCAGGAGACATACCCAGAGCTGCAGAGAGTGCCATTCGGTTGTCAACCCTCCCCCTCCAGCTGCTCTTCTTCCCCTGTCCTCCCCCTCCGGCACTACTGTAACTTCATGTGCATGGAGGAAACGGGAAGGACATGGTGTGGGGGGAGAAACGGCAGGGCCGCTGGGTGGAGCCCGGTAAGTCTGCATTGGGATTAGAGAGAGGTTGCATATGCTGGGAATAGCCATGGTATGTCCATGGATGGGTGGCCCTAAGAGTCAAAGAGCAAGATCACTGGAGATCACCGATACCACAGATCCCCAGAAATCCCTGAGATCACCCGAGACCACTGAGATCCCCAGACATCCCTGAGATCAGCAGAGACCACTGAGATCACCAGACATCCCTGAGATCACCAGGGGTCACTGGACATCACTGAGATCACACACACTGGACATCACTGAAGTCACTCGATATCACTGACATCACTGGACATCCCTGAGCTGACCAGAGATCACTAAAATCACCGGACATCACTGAGATCACACACACTGGACATCACTGAAATCTCTGGATATCACAGGGATCACTGGACATCTCAGAGACCGCTGAAATCATTGGACGTCCCTGAGATCGCCTGAGCTCATTGACCACTGGAGATGGCTGAAGATCCCTGAGCTCACCGGACATTACTGCAGATCGCTGAATGTCACTGGGGATCCCTGGCTATCATTGCCGATCGATCACTGAAATCCCTGGACATCATCGCGGATCACTGAGGTCACCAGAGATAACTGAGGTCGTTGAGATGCCTTGGAGGTCACAGAGTCAAGGACCTGGGGGTCCAGGTCAGCAGGGGTGTCCTCAAGTGGAAACCCCAGAAAGCAGTGCTGGACGAGGCAGGGAGTTGGTGCTGGACAGCTCTGGTGGAGGGACTGCACCCCTGATTCTGTGGTGAGAGCCTGAAGGATGGACTCCCAGGCGAGGCCTTCAGGTGCGGGCAGCGGCTCCAGGGTCCTCTGTCCCCTGGAGGAGAGAAATTCGCCCGCACGAGGGCCAAGGGAAGGCACAGAACCAGGCCCACCTTCAGGTGTCCGGACTTGAGCTGGTCATGGAGGGAGGTGCTCGGAGCTGCGGAGGTCGCTTCGAGGGCCGAGGGGGAGAGCATCCCGGGAAGGCAGGAGTGTGGAGGCCCGGGGCGGCCCGGGGAGGGGCATGGCAGGACTAAGCCCCACGGCCTCCGACGCGGGTGGATGGGAAAGGAGGGAGGGGTGGCTGGGTGTCGTGCTTGACGCGGAAGGCACCGGAGCGCGGGTGGTCATCGTCCCCTTTGCCGCCCCCCCCCCCCGGGCGACTCGAGACGCCCACGCCGTGGGCCTCCCGGACCGCTGACCTGTTCTTCCCTTTCAGCGAGGAAAGCTACGTGGTCAACGACTACTCGTTGCGGGAGCAGCTGCTGGTGGAGCCCTGCGCCGGCGAGGAGCCGCCCTCTCCGGGGAGGACCGCGCCCGCCGCGCTGCACTGCAGGCAGAGCTCCGCCAGCCGCCTCTTCACGCTCACCGCGCTCAGCAACCACGCCGGCGAGCGCGTGCGCATGCTGCTCGGGGCCGAGACGCAGTAAGTGACGGCGGCCAGCAGCCAGCCCCCCCCCCGCCCCCTGTGTGGGGAGGGCGCACGGGACGCACCGGACCCTCCGGGGCCCCGGGGGGGGGCGCTCCCCGGCTCCCGTGACCCCGGCTCCCGTGACCTCCGGCACCTGTCAGCATTTGTTCTCCTCGCGAGTCCCTGATGCAGGCATGGTGGGCAAGCACACAGTGTGTGGCCCCGGTGTCCAGTGCTGTGTGGAGGGCGGCGTGGCCCGGTGTCCAGTGCTCTGGGGGAGGGCGGCGTGGCCCGGTGTCCAGTGCTGGGGGGAGGGCGGCGTGGCCCGGTGTCCAGTGCTGTGTGGAGGGCGGCGTGGCCCGGTGTCCAGTGCTGTGTGGAGGGCGGCGTGGCCCGGTGTCCAGTGCTGTGGGAGGGCGGCGTGGCCCGGTGTCCAGTGCTCTGTGGAGGGCGGTGTGGCCCGGTGTCCAGTGCTGGGGGGCGGGCGGCGTGTGTGTGAGGTCTCGGGGCGGCCGAGGGAGGAAGCTGCCCCTCTGGGAGCCCCTGGCCCTGCGCTCGGCTCCGCGTCGTCCCTCCGAGAGCAGTGTCGCGTGGGAAGGTGGGAGCGGTGGGAGCGCCATGCTCTCTCCCTGGGACGGGCGTCTCTTCTAGGAAGGTGTGCGTGTTGTCGCGGAGTCACACGGGAGTGAGTGTGGACACTGACCTCCCTCACAGCACTCCTTTGTTTGAGGAGAACAGCTTTGTACAAAATGGGACTCAATTTCTTTTTAAAAAGAAGGAAATAAGAACAGGGAATAAAGGCCAGCTTTGGCGTTTACACAACTGCAGAGATGAAAGGCATAAAAAGAAACAGTTTGGAGATTAGTATGTATGCAAAAATTCTGGAGATGCTTCAGAAAGCAGCAGTGGCCTTTCCTCGCGAGGGGAGGGGGGCAGGGCCGTGGACTTGCCTTTCCTCGCGAGGGGAGGGGGGCAGGGCCGTGGACTTGCCTTTCCTCGCGAGGGGAGGGGGGCAGGGCCGTGGACTTGCCTTTCCTTGCGAGGGGAGGGGGGCAGGGCCGTGGACTTGCCTTTCCTCGCGAGGGGAGGGGGGCAGGGCCGTGGACTTGCCTTTTCTCGCGAGGGGAGGGGGGCAGGGCCGTGGACTTGGCTTTCCTCGCGAGGGGAGGGGGGCAGGGCCGTGGACTTGCCTTTCCTCGAGAGGGGAGGGGGGCAGGGCCATGGACTTGGCTTTCCTCGCGAGGGGAGGGGGCAGGGCCGTGGACTTGCCCGCGGCCGGCTCTTCCCTCACAAGGACTTGCTTGTTCTTCGTCCGGGCCTTGCCAGCAGCCTTTCCCGTTTCCCGTCATCTCATTCATAACTTATGAAAGCCCCACCATTTGTTCCTTAGATTATTCCAAGGAAATAGACGGAGCTTTCTAGTTGGTTTTACCCCCGCACTTTACCCATTCCCGGGACCTGCTACGGCACTTGCTGCCCTGCCTGCCTGTGGCCTTGCTGTGGACTGAACAGTACGGCCACGCGTAAACCTGTGCCTGTGACTTACATTCATGGTGAATAGCAAGAGAACCTTCCAGAAGGGGGAAAGAGGCAGTGGTCTCCTGGGGCACAGACGGGTGACTCTGTCATTCTGTTTCCTCACCCCCTCTTCTGCATTCTGTCACAGTTGGGAAATAAATTGGCAAAGGTCCCAAGACACTAAATAGAATTGGCATTCAAAACAATATATTACACCAACATTTAATCTCCTTAAAAATGGTGGTTTTAAAACACTAGCAAATCGATTAGACATCTGCCTGTATGTACTGGGCTGCCCCGTGTGTGTGTGTGTGTGTGTGTGTGTGTGTGTGTGTGTGTGTGTGGCCATTTAACTGATGAATGATCATCTAGAGCTGGACATATTAACCAGGTGTCATGCAGCGATCAGTGTCGCATGTATGTTGTGTGATGTTTACGTGAGGTTAGTTATATTTATTTATTTCCTAACTACTCGTCAGTTCTTTGTTCTGCGGGTTTCTTGCGGTGTGTGCAGGACACACGCCTTGCTACTTTAACATCTGCAGGACGCCTAGGTTAATGTGTCGGCTTTCTCCACTCCCTGTCTCATTGAATCAGTGCAATCCACCCACAGGCTGGTTGGGACTTCCGGCCCGTGCAGCGCCGTGGGCCAACCACGTATGACCTTGGAATCCTCCTTCTCAGACCTCAAAAGGATGGTGTTCACGCCCAAATATCCCCTTGTTTGGAAAACCGCGTCAGTGGAGGCCACGTGGAAAGACAGAGGACGCCAAGTCAGCGTGGGGGAGGGGAGCTGGGGAAGAAGGACTGGCGGCGTGTGTGACGCAGGCGTGCAGGAAGGCTCCCAGAAGGCCAGAGGACAGCGCTGGGTGGGCGCCGATGTGCCCGGCCCAGAGCCGGCCACAGGGCGGAAGCAGAGGGCCCAGGGCGGCCTGGAGAGAAAGAAGACGACCCCTGAAGGAAGTACTCACGCTCGGCTAGGCCGCCACAGGACTCGGCCCCCCCAGGATCAGTCCTGGGCAGACCACGCTTCCTGAAGTGCTCCGTTCACACGACAGCGTCTGCGTGAAGCCCGACTCCATGGAGAGCCGTGGATCTAGGAGATGAAGCATTGCATGCCGGGACGCCCCGCCCTAACTGTAAATGTTCAACACACATTTGCATAGTGCGCACACGTATCTCACGTGAGTGTCACACAGGCACGGTGTGTCTAAAGTCACTCGGAAAATGAGCTGCTGTCCAAGTTGGAACGGAGATCCACGCCGCCGCCCTCCTCCATGGTCTCCTCGCCTTCCAGGGTGACCTCCTTGTCACCCCCAACCTGCCCACCTCTGTCGGAGGGCCCTGGACCCCTTTGAGACTGGGATCCAGGGGCATTCTGGATGCTTCTGTGTCTGAACAACGCTCCTCTGTAAGTGAGTGCATTTCCGCTCCCCACCCCCAGGTCCTCACTTTTGAAACACCCGAGAGCTTGGTAACACTCTCTCTGTCTCTCTCTGTCTCTCTCTCTCTGTGTCTCTGTCTCTGTCTCTCTCTGTCTCTCTCTCTGTCTGTCTCTGTCTCTCTCTCTGTCTGTCTGTCTCTCTCTGTCTCTCCACCAGCCTTGGTGTATTACAAGCTTGGCTTGCATTGTCGTGTTCCCTTGTGCGTGGAAAGCTCACGGTGCTGTGGGGAGTCGCCCCGGGTGAGCGTCGCTAGCTCGTGTGGACGGAAGGCGCTCACGGGGATCGGCACGGGCGAGCCGGCCTTGCGCTCCCAGCCAGCGCTGCCCCACGTCACGCGGCCCCCGCGCTGTGGACGTGCGTGGCACGCCCTAGACGGCCGCCCAGAGCCTCCCTCGTGCCGCTGGGGGGGGGGGGGGCCGAGGCGTGAGGACGCTTGCCACGGCCCGGCCTCCCGATCGGGCTTGGAAGACTCTTCCTGCTCCTCCTGTGGGTGGCTGATTCGATTCGGCGCCGGAGGCGGGGACACGAGAGGCTCGAGGCTCGCCCACAGCGTCCCAGACGCCACCCCCCCCCCCCCCCCCCGTCGCGACGGCGGCGTAGGCGCACGTGTGTTTCGTGTAGGCCGCAGCGGGTCCCCCGAGTTGCATCTAGACCGTCGGGGAGGCGCGTTCCCACCGCCGGAGCGGCAGCCAGCCTTCTAGAAGATCCGTTCTCCACGAACGGGCTCGGCACGGGGGGCAGCACACACGGACCGTGTTCCTGCGACACGGCGGCGTTTAGCCCCTGGTGGGGTGGAGGGCCGAACCCCGAGGGCCGCGGGAGGCCGAGGAAGTGGGCGCCGGAAGACCCGCCCTTTCCACCCACCCTAGCGACACTCGGGACACTCGGGACACTCGGGACACTCCAGCGACACTCGGGACACTCCAGCGACACTCGGGACACTCCAGCGACACTCGGGACACTCCAGCGACACTCGGGACACTCCAGCCTGCGGGCGACGACAGGACACGGGCTGGGGGGGGGACCGACGCGCTCGACGGCCCGCGGCTGGGAGGGACGCCCTGCTCCCAGGGGGCCTGGAGATGCAGGAAAGCCTTGGAAACGGAGCCGTCAGATCCACGGCGGGGGGGGGGGGATCCGAACTAAAGGCAGCACCACGCAGTCCACGTGTGTGAAGACAGGAGCAACAAGGAAGGGCCCCTCCCTCGCCCCGCGCGGGGCAGGGGGGGGGCAAAGGCGGGGCGGCAGCTCAAGGCTTTCTCCTGGGTCACGGGGGTCTCAGCTCGAGCTTGCACACCGGGTCACGGGGGTCCCAGCTCGAGCTTGCACACCGGGTCACGGGGGTCCCAGCTCGAGCTTGCACACCGGGTCACGGGGGTCCCAGCTCGAGCTTGCACACCGGGTCACGGGGGTCCCAGCTCGAGCTTGCACACCGGGTCACGGGGGTCTCAGCTCGAGCTTGCACACCGGGTCACGGGGGTCCCAGCTCGAGCTTGCACACCGGGTTTGCGGTGTGTGCATTGCGCTCGGCCGTGCTGGCGGCTGGGAGCCGGCGACCCCATGCCGAGTCTCCGCAGCCGGCCTGACTCGGGTGACTCGGGTGCGAGGGGACGCCGCGGAGGGCGGAATGACGCCCAGCCCGTGGCGCGCCGCGTTTCTCCGCCCGTGGCACACCGCGTTTCTTGGTTGCTGCGTCGATGGTTTCCAGCCCACGCCGGCCTTGCACTAGCAGCCCTCCTGTCCCCGTCCCCGTGCCGGCGGTACAGGTGTGTTCACGGCGCCTAGACACGCAGCCAGGGGGCCCACTCGTGCTGCTCCGGGCGAGGGGCCGGGGCCGGGGCGCAGGACGCTCGCGGCCCGCCGTGTTTCACACTGTCCCCGCCACTCGCGCGCCTCACGACGGCGCGTCCGTGTGCTGGTGCGCCTTACCGCTGCACGGCCTCTCAGGTGTGCGCCCTTCGGTGCCGGGGGAGGGGGAAGGGGGGGGTGGGGGGCTGTTGGCAGGGCTCCCGAGGGCCCCAGGGCAGGAGGCGGGGGCTGGGCCAGGGCCGCCCCTTCCAGCCGGGCCACAAGGGCTCTCTGGTTGTGAGGATGGGAACCCAGCGGGGGCCGGCGTGTCGGGAGCCTGAGCTCCAGGCAGCCCGCCGGGAGAAGGCGGCGCTGAAGCGGCCTTCATCCAAGCCAGGCCTTGCCTCCATGCACATCAGGTGGGGCAGGTTCCAGATGGTTCCAGATGGTTCCAGAGCTCTCCTCGAAGGTAGCCTCAGGGCTGGTAACACCACCACCGCTCCTGTGCTGAGCCCTTCTTGCTGGAGACGCTCTGTAGGTTCTCCTGGCCACCAGCTCCTTTGTTAGTGAAATCCTGGTTAGCTTACAATAGTTCTGTGTTGTTCGTTGTGGGACTTGAACTCAGGACACGGTCCCTGAGCGTCTTTCCTCAAGGCTAGCACTCTGTCACTTGGAGCCACAGATCTATTTGTGGTTTTCTGCTGGTTCACTGGAGACAAGATTCTCACCGACGTTCCTGCCCAGGCTGGCTCTGAACCATGACCCTCAGCTCTCAGCCTCCTGAGCAGCCGGGATGACCGGCGTGAGCCCCTGGCTCCCGGCTTTGCAACTGGGTTTGTAGTTTGGAGATTCCAGCTGTGCCTGAGGGAGCCCTCGTCCCCCCAGCATGGCCGCGGCTCGGGGTTTGCCCGAGGACCGTTGGTTGCAAAGGAAGTCACGCCGTTCCCTGTCCTTGCAAACCTATGGTGAGCCCCTCCACCTAGGAACGAAGGGAGCCGGTCCCCCAGCTTCTGTGCAATGTGTCTGCCGCCCCCCGGGCACAGCAGCGCCAGGCCCGGCTCCATTCCTCCAAGTCGGCTTGTTTGCTCGGGGCCCACCCCCCACCCTCCCCCACTGCCTCCCCGCTTTATTTTCGTGTCCATTTGTGGCAGTAAGGGGTTTGAACCGCAGTTCTTGTGCACAGGCGGCAGGCGGCGCTCTGCGCCACCCTCCCAGACCCCCTTTTCTTCTTGTTCGTTTCTGTGCCAGTCCTGGGACTTGAACTCAGGGCCCGGGCTTTCCCGCTCAGCCTGGCTTGCACCGTGATGCTCGGGTCTCAGCCTCCCACCCCCCCTCCCGGCAGCTGATTGTTCTCGAGCTGGCCGCGTGCGTTCCTGGGTGTGCATACCTGGGTGTGCACACACGGCTGTGGGCGGAGGCTCAGCTGCACGGAGCGGGCGGGGCCCGGGGCGAGGGGGTGTGGCTCGAAAGGGGCGTGGCAAAAAGGGGCGTGCCCCTGGAGCGGGCCTGGGGAGGGGCGTGGCCGCTGAGAGGGCGGTGCCAGGGAGGGGGCGTGGCGGGGGCGTGGCCATTGAGAGGGCGGTGCCAGGGAAGGGGCGTGGCTGGGGCCTGGTGTGGGCAGGTCAGCCCAGCCCTGCGGGTCTGGTGCCAGGACCGGTGCCAGGGGGCCGGGAGGAGCTCGGCGTGCCGGGCCTGGGCCTCGAACCCAGGGCTTCCGGCGTGCTAAGCAGCACCCCGCCGCATTCCCAGCCCCGGTGTGTTCGATCTTCAGGGGCCGGGCACGCCGCGTGGCGCGGTGGGAGCCGGGCCGCGGTCGACACGTCCTGCGAGGCCCGTGGGTGGGGCGGGTCGCGGCCTCTGGGCAGCCTCCCTCTCGTGGGGAGGAGGAGGGCCGCCCGCCCAGGTCGGGGGAGGGCTTGTGTGCACTGCTTGTCCGGCCCCCCCCCCCCCGTCTCAGCGGCGTGTCCCCGAGCCCCCCCCCCCCATCCGCGTGTCCCCTCTGTTCAGGAGCGAGCGGGCCCGCTGGGTGACGGCGCTGGGCGGCGGCGGCGGGAGGCAGCCCCCGGACCGCACCGGTGAGTTCCCTGCCCCCCTCCCCCCAGCCCCTGGCAGGGCAGCCCTTCGCCCGCTGCTCCCGTGGGTGCCCCGAGGACCAGGCCCCTGGACGGGAGCCCCGCCCCGCCCCGCCCCCCGCCCGGCGGCCGCGCCCACCGAGCCCCGCGTCCCCCGCCCGCAGCGCTCACGCAGGTGGAGGTCGTCCGCTCCTTCACCGCCAAGCAGCCCGACGAGCTGTCCCTGCAGGTGGCCGACGTGGTCCTCGTCCACCAGCGCCCCGGCGACGGTGAGTGCGCTGCGACCCCGCCCGCCCCGCCCAGCACCCCACGGCCCGGCGCCCGCCCCGCCCCCGCCCCCGCCCCCGCAGGCCGGCTGGCGGTCCGCGGAAGCCTTGGCTGCGCCCGCCCCGTCCCGGGCCCCCCGCGGCCCCCGCAGCCGGGCCTGCGCGTGCGGGGCGCTGGGGTCCCACGGCGGCCGTTTGCCTTGCAGGCTGGTACGAGGGGGAGCGGCTCCGCGACGGGGAGCGGGGCTGGTTCCCCACCGAGTGCGCCCGGGACATCACGTGCCAGGCGACCATCGACGAGAACGTGGAGCGCCTGGGCCGCCTGCGGGGCCTGGAGACCAACGTGTAGCCGCGGGGGGGGGGGGGGGGCGCGGGGCCCCGGTCCCGGAGGGAGGGAGGCCCGGGCTGCTGCGGGGCTTCCTCAAGGCCCCAGGGCGGGGGAGCCCAGGCAGGAGGGCCCGTCCCCCCTCCCCCCCCCCCCGCCCCGCCCCGCCCCGGGGACGCGGCGCGCGCGTCGGGCAGCTCAGCGCCTCGGCCTCACCGCGCACTGATTGACCGGCACGCTCCACAGCGGCTCTCCCCCCCCCCCCGCCCTCGACGTGCGCGAGAACAGTGTTGTATTTTTAAATACTTTGAATTGTACAGTTCCTCAGAAAACGAAAATGCCGTTTGTGTTCCAATAAACGGAGGCCGCGCGCGCGCTCCCAGCCGCCTCGTCCCGATCATTTCACTGGGCGGCTCCCGGCCGATGGCTCTCGTACCGAGGGGCTCCCGCGCGGGGAGGGCGGCCACGTCTCCGGATGTCTGTCACACACACCTAGTGGATCCATGTTGGGGGGGGGGGGCAGGCCTGGAGCGGAGCGGGAAGGAAGCGGCGGCCCCTCTCTCCCCAGGCCGTGGGAGCGGCAGGGCAGAGCCCTTTGCTGGACGGGACAATGCAAAGCGCGCAGGGCAGAGCGTGGGTGGAGCCCCCAGGGGGGGGGGACGCTCAGTGTGACCCCGACAGCCCCCAAGCTTTGCCTCCCCTCCCCGGAGGGATTCCAGCTCATTCCAGTCCTGGCAGAGAGACGCTAGCATGGCGGGGGGGGGGGGGGCGCGAGCAAAATAAGGTGACACCGACAGGCAGCAGGGAATTTAAGGAACAGCACACGTCTATCAACAGCAGAGTGGAGGGAGGGCACAGACCTGGGCCTGACCTCACGTTGGATCATCACCGGGAGTCACGGGGAGCCGGGGGCTCGCGCCCAGAATCCCAGCCATTCAGGAGGAGGCCGGGACCCCAGAATCCCCGCTCCCAGCCAGCCCCTAAGAACTTAGCTACGAACCACGGGGGGGGGGGGGAGCCAGAAGTGGAGGTCTTGTGCTAAGTGCGCTCGGCGTGAGCAAGGAAGCTGGCACAAAGTCCTGAATCAGGTCCGGTTCGGCCCCGCCTCGCCCCCCGCCCCCCCATGCGCTTTCAAGCCCCTCGGGTGTGGGGCGTGGGGCTGTCCACGATTCTGACGGGACGGCAGGCCGGAGGCGATCCCAGCGGCGGGGAGGGCGACCACGAGCGTCCCGACCGCTCGGAAACGCACCGGCGCCCGCGGGAGCCCAGTCCGGAACAGGCGGCGGCGCGCGGGCGCCCTCCGGCCCCGCCGGAACCAGCCTCCTGGGGAGCCACGGGGCGGCGCGGGGCCGGAGGGGGGCGCCGGGCCCGGTCCTCCCGCCCAGCCCCGCCCCCCGGGGGAACGTGTGCGGCAGCCGGGAGCGCCGGCGCGCGTTTGCAGTGACCTTCCGCACGCACCGGCAGCGGCATTCACTGACGCGGGATGGCCGCCCCCGGAGCTGCGCGTGCGGGCCGGCCGAGCCCGGAGGGGGGGGCGGGGAACGGGCGCCTCCCGGTCACGGCGTGTCGGTCCCGGCCGCCTCCTGGGGCGCGAGGGTCCGGGAGGGGCCTCGGCTCCCACTCGACGGTGGAGGCTTTCGCAAACGTGAAAGGTAGGCGTCCCGCGCGGCGCGGGCGAGCTCTCGTGGCCGGGGGCCCTGGCGTGCCCGTGGGGTCCCCGTGGGGTCCCGCCCGCCCCAGTCCACTCAGGACAGCACCCTGCCCGCCCCTGGCGGCCCCGTGGCCTCGGTGAGGAAGCGGAGCCGGGCGGCCGGGAGGGAACAGAAAGAGCACGAAGCGGGGCGGGGCGCGGAGGTCCTGGGGGGCGGGAGTGGGCGGGAAGCCGCCGCGGGCCCAGGCGCTGCGCACCGCACCCATCAGCGCCCTCGGGACACGCAGGACCCGGAGGCGGGAGGCGATGGATCGTGGGCGGAGGCCCGGGCGCTTTATTAAACGCGGGGCTGGAGCGCCCCGCGGCTGCGCGCGCCTTCCCCGCCCCGCTCACCGCCCCAGGCGGCCGCTCCGGGGCCGTGGACGGCCGTGCGGCGCTCGCTGCGGGCGGAGGCGGGTTTCCCCTAGGAGGGCGGACGCTGGCGGGCACGGCAGTCACAGACCGCCCGCCCGGGGCACGGGGGGGGGGGGGGGGTGTACGGGGGCACGGGACGCATGCGCACTGGGCTCCGCCCCTCCCCCGCGGGCGGGCGGGCGGGCGCCGGGCCCGGGTCCTGGGGCTCGCGATGGAGGGCGGGGGTCCGGGCCGTCAGCTGCTCCAGGCGTCCTGGCGGCGGGGCGGCAGGCTCCGGGGCACCGCCTTCTCCTGCGTCTTGATCAGGTCCAGGATGGCCGAGAGCACGGCGCAGTCGCGGGACGCGGTGTCCTTCCAGTCCACGGGGCGGGGGTTCTCGATCTTCTCCTGCAGCAGCGCGTCCAGCTCCTTCCTCAGCTCCTGGGGTGGGGGGGAGGGCGCGGGGCCGTCACGCACGCCGGGGCGGTTCCCGGCCCCCCCCCCCCCCCCCGGGCCGCTCCCCGCCGCTCGCTCGCCTTCACCAGGTGCGCGATCCGGGCCGGGGACTGGAACACGATCCACTCGTCCACGGCGATGGTCTCCTGGTCGTTGTCCTTCTGGATGGAGATGTCGCCGCCGAAGAACAGCAGGCAGTACGGGGAGACCTCGGTGCAGTCGTACAGGTAGATCTGGGGGCGCACGGGGCGGGGGCGGGCTCAGCCGCCGCGCTGCACCCCCCCCACCGGGAAGCGCGCGCGGCCTCCTCCAGGGACGGTGGGCGTGTGCGTGCGTGCGTGCGTGCCCGCGTCACGCCGACCGCGCACGGACGTGGCTCGTGAGCGTCCCGGGCGGTCAGGAAGGCCTCCCTCCCGCTGTGCTTCAATCCCGAGGGCGGCGCCCAACACCGAGAGTCAGAGGCCAAGAATTAGGAATCGGAATCCAGAAACACGGAATGCAGACGGGACCCGCCGCCCACGCTCCCCTGCCCACGCTCCCCCGCGCGCCCGCGCCCCACGCGCGGGCCAGCCGCGCCCTTCACACTCGGCGAAGAAGCCGGCGCAAAGCCCGGGGCCCTGCGACGCCCGCCCGCAAAGACCTGGGCCCGATTCGGTGCAGCGCATCTGCTCCCAAGGCCACGACCCCGCCGGGAAGGGTTCCCGGGGCACGTCACGGGCTGGGCCGGGGGCGCGGGCCCAAGCCGCGGGGTTACGGGGCGCTGAGCCGGGGGCGCGGGCCCAAGCCGCGGGGTTACGGGGCGCGGGGCCGCACTCACACTGCTCGTCCTCATCTTCAGGTGGTAGATGAGCCAGTTGTAGCGGAAGTCCGTCTGCTCCACGTTCACCGACTTGGGGTGAATTGCAACCAGACCATCGGACTTGGTGTGAACTTTCACCCTTTAAAACCAGAGTTTGAAAGTAAGTCTCGGGGCTGGTATTGTGGCCTAGCGGTAAAGTGCTCACCTGGCAAGCACCAAGCCCTGGGTTCGATTCCCCAACACCACATATACAGAAAACGGCCAGAGATGGCGCTGTGGCTCAGGTGGCAGAGAGCTAGCCTTGAGCAAAAAGGAAGCCAGGGCAGGGCTCAGGCCCTGAGTTCAAGCCCCGGGACTGGCAAAATAATAATTTAAAAAATAAAAATCTTCAATACTGTTCAACAGGGATGTTTGGTAGCCTGATTTTTTTTATCGTGTTAATTTCTTCTATTAGGAAAGCACCCCTCTAAGTTGTGTGCGTGTGTGTACATGCACGCAGCTCTTTTTGCTCAACGCTAGTGCTCTCCTTCAGGCTTTTTGGTAGCTAGTAGAAGGTGAGTCTCATGGACTTGCTGCCCTGGCTGGCTTCAAACCATGACACTAAGATCTATGCCTCCCAAGTGAGTAGCTAAGACTATAGACACGAGCCACGGGCACCAGGCTTTTCAAGTTCCTAGAATTCATACTGCTCACACCAAGATCAGTTGAGATTCGTTATGCATAAGAGAATGAGAAGTTCCCTCTCCTCACCAGAGTCAGTGTAACCCAGGCCAGGCCAGCCCGCCACCCGCCAGCAGTGGGCGGCAGATGGCGTTGGAGACCGGACAGGCAAGGTTTTAGGTTCAGGGATCCTGTGATCTGAACCCCTATCTGACAGTGGAGGAGGAAAGCAGGCAGACAACATGTGAACGCGTGATAGAAACCTACCGAAAACAGCTGTGGCCTGCAAGACAGGCTTGGTGACCCTCTACTCTAGGACACAGCCCAGCATCAACCCAGAGGAAAGCAGAGTTTCTCATCCCCCGTGCCAGGCAGGACAAGAGGAAGACAGCAGTGCAGACAGGTAGTTGTATGAGGTTAGAGGCAAAAATGGAACTTGGCAAACTACTGACAAGCAAAGTACGGGGGTCACTGAGGACATGGAAATGCAGCCACAGTGAGAATTCACCCAGAAAGGAGCCGCTCGGCAGTGCAGACCCCGGGGTCTGGGCCTTACTCCTGGGGAGCTGGGCCGCACACTGTGTGACCCTGGCAGGACCCCGGGGCTCCCAGGACACATTCGTGGCATCCGTCCTGACCTACGGAAGCCGTAACCTCTCCAGGCCACCCAAGTCCGACACTGGTGCCGGGAGAGATGCCGGCCGTGTTTCCATGCTTTTAGTCCCAGGCTCTCCACGGCATTTCCAGTGGCTACACGGTGGGTTCCTCGGTGCTGCTGCGCTGTTTGCTACGAGTGCTGTTTGCCATCACGTCCTTAGGATATACTTCTCAGGGCAAAGTGTGCACCAGGCAGGGCGCTGGTGGCTCACCCCTGAAGTCCCCTGGCCACTCAGGAGGCTCAGATCTGAGGATCACTGCCCACCCTGGGCAGTACAGCCCACTCCGTGAAACTTCTATGTCCAATTAGCCAACAAAACACCACAAGTGGAGCTATGGCTCAAGGAGTAGAGCGCCAGCCTTGATCATAAAAGGCTATTTGTGTACCTACTTACTAGCTATGTTTTATTTTTCAAAACCACTATAATTTTCTTCAAGAAAGTATTTGCCAAAAGATCCACTTTGCAAAGACATAAAGGGAAAAAACAGAAAGAAAATCGACTAGCAATTTCTACTAGGGCAATTTCTACTGGTTTCTTTGGGACGAGCCGGTCTCCACAGAGGGGCCCCCGCGGCGGCCTGAGGGCAAGGCGGCCTTAGGCTGAATGGTCAAAACAAAGTGGCAGTGCGGATCCTGTTATACCATAGGCTTTCCAAAGTTAAAGACACGCAAATACTCATATTAATCTTCAATGCTTACATTTTTCTTTTTTTACCCAAATTTAGTCGAATTTTAGCAACTTTAGGATATAAACCCGCACAGACGACAGCTTTAATTATCTTCTCATTATCTATTGGAAGCGGGAAGGCAGAAAAAAAAAAAAAAACAAAGTAAAACACTGAGGCCGTGGGCCGTGGACGGGGGCCAGCAGCAAACCACGCCGGGCTTTACCTGAGTTGATATTGGATTTGGGATCCTTGGGGCTCCTGCTGCTCACAAACCCGGCCCCCAGCAGGTGCTCGGCGAACTGCCCCTTCATGTCATGCAGCATCTGCGGAACAAGCAGAGCCACAGCTAGCGCACGGGCCGGCCACACACACCACAGCACGCCACGCCGGGCGACCCGCGGGCGCGCTAGCGATGCCTGAGGGGAACTGTGAAAACCAGAGGCAGGAAATAAAGCGCTTGCCACATGAAAAAGCGATTTCCATCAACAGACACAACACGGCCACGCCCACTCGCCAACTGTACTGTCCACGGCAGCTTCTGTGTTATACCAGAGAGCAGCGGTCTTTCACAGAAAGCAAGCACAATACTCAAGAACTATACTAGACCGACAAATAGAATTTTCAAAACTGCTCAACTCCCCCTTGAAGCTTCTGTCACCCCAAGTCTTAAGAAATAATATTAACTGAACAAGCGAGACTGTTTATACATACATACAAGCGTTCAAAAGAAATGTATCCTAACAATGAGATCAATTTTATCAACTTTTTATAAAAAAGTACGTCTGAGTCAATTCATTTCAAGCTACTGAATGAATGTGAAAGACCACCTAATCTCCACCTTATAACCACAGGAGGTATTTTCTAAACAGTTCCTTCAAGTGCATGACATCACAAAACAATTGTTGTGAAGGCACTAAACACACCTTTTATGAAAGGTGACTCTAGGTGAGTCTCCTAGCGACTTGCTTGCTTTCGGACCACTACCACTTTCAGTGCTGCTCTGCTTGTGTGACTGCCGTCACTATTTTGAACTAGCACAGTATTTAAATACTGATTCAGCACGCACCATCTGAGATTTTCTCTCTAATTCCTCTCATCGTCTGGCAGGCGACATTGTGCTGCCAGTGAGCTTTTCAGTGTTTTCTTAATGCTTGACCCTTGTGTTCAGCCAGTTTTCATGCTGTGGTTTGTTTCATCCTTTCCCTTTATGGGAAATGGCCCCTGCCTCTGGATCACGACTCGGGGGTAACGCCACACAGGGACCCCCACCGTGCCCGTGAGGGGTGGGCCCTGGCTTCTGTGATTCCCCGAGCCCCTCTCCCACTTACTGCCCCGTGGGCGTGCCTTTCTCCAGGTCACCTCTGGTGAGAGCTCGGCCCTTTCAGTTCCTAGCTGTTTCCTGGACGAGCACTCTGCTGGGCAGCTCGGCTGACAGTCCTCGCGTCCCCTCCCGTCTCCTCCTCTGGCTACAGTCTCTTTCTGAGCTGCAACATCACTTCCCAGTCTGCTGACGGCCAGAGGTTTGCTAATTCTGCTGATGGTTTGAGATTTGCTAACTCATACAATACTTTTTCACTTTCCACGATATATACAGCTGTAGGAAATAGATTCATATCTGCACGAACCTAGCACTATACAGAAATTACTCAAAGTACTCACGGTACCTGCAGTGTGTTTGAAGACAGAAAATACTCCCAGCAGTAGTCCTTTTCGTATCTGAACCCACGACGCCTCGCTTCTTCCCACCCCTGTGGGGCAGAGAAGGAAAATCTGTTTATGCCACTCCCTGAAGCTCGGACTGCTTATGACTTTGCACCTGTGCAAGCAGTGTGATGGGGCACGCCGATGGCCCTGCCACTCACAAGGCAGTGTCAAGGATCAGTAGGAGGCTGGCCTGAACGAAAGGGCGCAAGGCCCTGTACAAAAATCAATCAGAGCAAAAGGGATGGAGGAAGGATGCCTGGGATTTCTATATAGGTGTTGGTCCAAAGAGCACATTGGTAAATTTTTCCACAATTATTTTCAGCTTCCTAACTAGTTTTCTTAGAAAGCATCAAAAAGGGGAAATAGACAAACCGAATAAACTCGAAGGAAAACATGCAGTACAAAAATACAAATGGAGGTACAGATAAAGATAGCTCCTCTATAAACTAAATTGCAAATTACAGTTCAGTTTTAAGGAAATAACTATTTACTTAGGAATAAGACTAGATTTTCCAAATCAAAAATACCTTCCTAATCTAATTACGTGTGTGTGTGTGTGTGTGCGTGCGTGCGTGCACACGGCACGGCGTGCAGCAATACTGAGACTGCCCTGGAGGCTGGCCCTTACTTAGCTTTTTCACTCAAGGCTAGCAAGCACTCTACTACTCAACTGGACCTAAGAATCTCCTGGACCTCCTGCCCGGCCGGCTTCTAACCATGATCCTCAGCTCTCAGTCTCCTGAGTAGCAAAGATCACAGGCAGGAACTATAGGTGGCGCCTGACTGTTAATATATTGTATCTCGTTGGGCGCCAGGGGCTCATGCCTATAATCCTGAGGGACATTTCTGCTGATCGCCTGTTCTCTAAGGTGACAGAAAGCTGACATCTTGAGAGAAGTTATTGTTTTATACAAATCTCTAGGGTCCTGAAAACAAGGATCATGAAATCATGGCTCAGTATTACCCTGATACTCAATCCAGATAAATACATACACAAATAGACTAAAAATTCTGAATAAAATGCTTGCAAACTGAATTCAAAGCATATTTAGAAGATCATATATCATAATAAATTTAATCTCATTCCAGGGCAACAGTAAGATTCAACACTGCAAATCAATAAATTCAGCACATAAATGGAATCAAGACAAAAGTCCCATAACCATGCCAAATGATGTAGAAAAAGGCTTAGACAAAATTCAGTATCATTTTATCATCAAAGCTCTGAAGAAACCAGGACAGAGTGGATAGCCTGCAACACTATAAAGTTACAACACGACAAACCTACAGCTAGCACTACGCCAAAGAACTGACTGCGACAAGAGTCTTTTTCAATAAAGCACTGCAATTCCTAGCAAGGTAAGGCAGAGAAAAAAGGAAGGAGAAGTCAAATTATCCCTATTTAAAAATGATATAGGGCTGGGGATATAGCCTAGTGGCAAGAGTGCCTGCCTCGGATACACGAGGCCCTAGGTTCGATTCCCCAGCACCACATATACAGGAAACGGCCAGAAGCGGTGCTGTGGCTCAAGCGGCAGAGTGCTAGCCTTGAGTGGGAAGAAACCAGGGACAGTGCTCAGGCCCTGAGTCCAAGCCCCAGGACTGGCCAAAAAAAAAAAAAAAAAAAATGATATAATTCTATACTTAAAAGAACCTAGAGATTAAGCAAAAAAAAAAACTCCTACAACTTTTAGTGATGTAGCAGGGTACAAAATTAACATATAAAAAACCTCAATAGCTTTTCTGTATACATACAAGAAGCAGGCTGGGAAAGTTGGACAATAGCCAGATTTTTTTCATTTTTGAGGGGGAGGGGGAGGAGGGAGAACTTATGGAAGTCAGTATGGAGGTCCCTCAAAAGACAAAGACAGATCTTCTTTATAACCATGCTACACCACTAAAAGGCTTCTATCTGAAGAAGAGCAAAGCAATATACCACAAAGACACCTGCACACGACATCTTTCACAGTACTGCTCACAAGAGCCAAACGCTGGAATTAGCCAAAGGTGACTCATAACCACCGGTGAGTGAATAAAGACGTGCTACGCCGCACCATGGGACATTGGAGGGAGAATGAAACTCTGCCGTGCGGACAACAGATGGAGCGGACCCCGTATCAAATGCAAGTAGACCAGCCGTGCTCAAAGAGCCAAGTACACATGCTTCCACCTGTACACGTGGAGGCTGTGCCTACGATAAGGAGACACGTGGGTGACTGCGTGTCGACTGATGGCGGGGGCACTGCGCACACGTGTACATATGCACACGTACACCCACATGAAGATGGTATGACAAAACCCACCACACACTGTGTTTAGAGATGGGGGAGGAGGAGGGACAAGGTTAGAGGGGTGGACTTATTCAAAATAATTACCACAATAAGACTCTCTTGTGTCTAAGTCATGTATAGAAATAAAAGGAAAACTGACAATGAATTTCCTCATAAATTCACCTATTTTAACCAATGCCAGCACCATATTCCTTATACATTCTTCAGAAGATTAACTACTACAATTCCTTTCTCTATGAATGGTTTCCAAGTGGATAATGTGCCACGATCGAGGACACAATCTAGGTACCTCAAATGCATTTACAACCGTCAGGTGGTCACTTCTAGTTTCCTTTGCCAATTCCTTTCTTCTGGCATCTGCAATCTTTTCTTTTCCCTAAAAAAAAAAAAAAAAAAAAGACGAGTTGCTAATAAAGAACACCATTTTAATAAGAAACCTCAAGAAAAATGTACAACTTTGCACAGCTTTCAGTGTGCAAAACAGAAAGACAGAGAAGAGTTTTTCTTACCAGTGGGATGACAAAGGGGTCTTTGAAGCTGAGACTAGCCGCAATCGTAAGTACTGGGTCTAAACAGCAGAAAAGAGCTCCAAAAAGGATCATCTTCCCAATGTGTGGCTCCACTGGCAATCGGGCCAAGTGCACGCCAAGAGGGGTCAGTTCTTCCTGTTTATCCAAAGCGTTCTGTAAAGAAGAGTTTAAGTATTACATTTAAAGCTATTTTAATGTGTTGGGTTTTTTTTAAGTTGTAATACTGGTCATCTTTAGTTTTCCTCATAAGTAACACCGATTCTGATGTCAGCACAGGTTAAAAACTTATTTTAGAACGCTGAGCAATGGGAATGACTTCTGCTCTGATTACCCAGGAAATATGGTCCAACTACAATACAGAGAATAGCTAAAGCAGCAGTTCAGGGACACCAAGCCATGAACCTCAAACCAGAATCTGGGCAAGCATGGCCACTTGGGTGGATGGCCACTGAGGTTAGGGCTCTTTTCCTGGCAGAGGCGAGATAACTGCGGTCTGCAAAAGTCACAGCCAAGGCTCTGGAGTCTGTCAACAAGTCATTTTGTACACAGAATTTTTAGTACACACTTAAGATAACTAGGCTAGATATATAAGGCCTACACAAGAAGTTATAACAATAATAACAACAGGAGCTATGAGTATACAATTAGACACAGGTTTCAAAACATTTATGGAGGAAATATCCTCAGTCTAATGCAAATTTTTCAGAGAAAAGAATGTAAGGACATTGTTGACTTCCTAATCTTGTTATTTAACTTTGAGAAGAACATTTCAGAAAAACTATTAAATTATTTTATATATGTAAAACAAAACAAGAATTACAACATCTCTTCCTCTGGGTTTATTTCAAAAGATAAAACAGCTTAACATCTATAGTATCAATGCAACGTGATACACTTATAATGGCTTTTACAACATTGATGACTGATCTCATTTCTGTGTATTAGACTTACAAGAAAATATGTAGGGTTGGGAATATGGCCTAGTGGCAAGAGTGCTTGCCTCACATTCATGAAGCCCTGGGTTCGATTCCTCAGCACAACATATATAGAAAACGGCCAGAAGTGGCGCTGTGGCTCAAGTGGTAGAGTGCTAGCCTTGAGCAAAAAGAAGCCAGGGACAGTGCTCAGGCCCTGAGTTCATGGCCCACAACTGGCAAAAAAGAAAAAAAAAAGAAAAGAAAAGAAAATACGTAACAAAATGGTGTATTGTGGCAGCATCTCCCCAAGGAGACAGAGCAAGATAGGACAGCAAACCTCACACCCCCATGCCCAGAACCATATAATCTTTGACACAGATAGAGAGGGAGCAAACCAACACATATAAGTCCAGAAACAGACCTGTACAGGGCTGAAGAATAAAACAAGGTGATGTTTTTCCAGAATGGTATTCCATAAAGAGATCTACTTATATGAAATTTAAAATTCTCAACACACATGTATCCAAAACAAATGCAGAAAGATTGTACATATTAAGTGTGAAAAATAAAGCGAGTTTAAAAAACTTTTCTGATTCCAGCATAGACTAATATGGGGACAACAAAAGCAGTAACTTTTAAGATTGACATATCTGACAATGAAATCAGAAATTTCTATCAAGACATTTAAAAAGAATAAACGAGCTGGGATATGTAGCTCAATGGCAAAGTGCTTACCTAGTAAGTGTAATGTCCTAGGCTTGATCACCAGTACCCAAAAAGAAAAAACAAAGCACATATAGTTTAAAAAAAAAATCTACAAAGAGCAAAGGAACCAGGTGCTGATGACTCAGACTTGTAACCCTACTCAGGAAGTTGAGATCTAAGGATCTAGGTTCAAAGCCAGACCCGGCAAGAAAATCTGTGAGGCTCTCATCTTCTAACCACACAAAAATTCAGAAGAGCCATGTGTGGCTCAAGTGGCAGAGCACTAGAAGCTCAAGGGACAGCGCCCAGGCCCTGAGTTCAAGCCCCAGGACTGAGACAAAAGCAAAAAGAGTAAAGGAGAAACACAGGTATGTATAATCTACAACTGACAAGAGAGAGGCCTCAGATGAAGAGGAGATAAGAAATGAATAATCACCAACAACCTAACAGAAACAAGCTCTGAAGAGACTTTCCAAATGAATGAGAGAAAGAAAAGCTACTCATAAATTCGATGACACTCACAGAAATGCAGATTAAAAGCACAAATGAAGCAAGGTTAGAGCACAGCTGGATAAAGCCAGGTCAGTCACAGGTACAGAAGAAGGAGAACCCTCACACACTTAGCCACCGAGTGCGACGGTCCGGAAACTTCAGAAAGCTGTCAGGTGTCCTACCCAACTACCACATCTACTCCTCTTGACCCTGTCAATTCACAACCAAGCACACACCAAGATGCTTGAATGTGTGCACCAGGAAACACTCAACAGTGAAAGACATTACCCCCAAGTTATAATCAACAGCCCCAAACAGGAACAAACACATTTTAATAGTTGTGCAATAAAACACAATAAAGAAATGAAGCTACAAGCAACAATGCAGAGCCTATCCCACGAAACGAAAGAAACCAGAGCCCGCTAAACCGACCTCCCTGCTCTGCAGCCTACATGCACCTACACAAACTTCACGCAACTCATGCAAACTACCCAAACCCAGCAGGTGGTTACTGTGGAAGCCACAGTTACACCTCTGGAGCTGGAGCCACTGCCAACCCAGGAAAGGGGGGTCAGCACCGAGGGAGGGGCTCCTCACACCCGTGCTGGCTTTCTGCCAAGTGCATATGCGACACACCTCCTGTCCTTGCGTGCATGCCATCATATTTCCAAGAAAAGTGAAACATGAATGGAACGGAGACACCAAATTCCTTACATGTGGCTGCACTCAGCTGTCATGGCAGGGCTTTCTCCCTCCCCCACTCTATGGCTTCTCTCAAATGCTTGTGCAGAAATGGCTGCCGCCACGCGGCCACTTGTAAGACTAATGAAGTCAGAAACCTTGTCCTCAGGGAGTAAAGGACAGGCTGAGGACCACGGCATGATGGAGAGAAGACACCTGGTGAACAGTCACTCAAAAGGTAAAAGGTAAACATTCCCCTTTAATGTCCACACCATCATTAGATTTCTTGCTTTTGATAAAAAATACTTTGATAAACAAAAAGAGTAGAGTAAATCAATTCAGTTCATTTCAAGAAAAATTTCAAGATTTCCTCTAGATATAAAAAGAACTCACCCACGACAAAAGAATAGTCATCTCTTTTTATGCATTACCCCTGTACTAGATATGCTGGAGGTCAAATAGAATCAAATCCCACATGGCAGAGCTTTAAACGGACAGGCTTACACCCCTGACCCCCCTCAGTCGAAGGCAGAACTTGAAGAAATCCATTACCAGCTCCATGAGATGTCTCACAGAGAGCAGCACCGCCTCATTTGATGGAGGGTCCATTAACCGACTCAGAAAATGAGCAATTCCACCTAGCCTTAAGATCTAGGGGAAGACAAACATAATTAATCAAACTACATGCAAACATATACTAAACAAAATACAGTACACACAGACAAAATAACTTAAGGCTATCTTGCTATCTGTGTTGATCACCCAAACAGAGCATCTAACTCACCTGATTTTCAAGTTAGTTCTCTTACTGAGTCCAAATTTTATTTGTAATTTCATTAAAAAAAAAACACATTTTTTAAAGGCCTGTATGTTTTGTTTTGTTTTTGCTGGTCCTGGGGCTTTGAACTCTGGGTCTGGGTGCTGGCCATGAGCAACTTTTGCTCAAGGTCAGCACTCCACCACTTGAGCCACAGAGCAACTTCTGGGTTTGTCTATGATTAATTGCACGGGCTGGCTTCAAAGGGCAACCCTAAAATCTCAGCCTTCTGAGTAGCTAGGATTACAGATGTGAGCCACCAGCACCAGCCTCCCATGTACTTTTTTTTTTTTTACCAACAACTCTACTGGCAAGAAAAGTAGCTAGCTAACAATCTCAGCAAAGCTGACTACTGTGTCTTCAAAATAAGGTAATTATACCAAGACACATGTCGATGTTTAAACCAACAGAAAGTTGGTAACAGGGCTAAATTTAGGGTGGAAATAAGAACACCACTCTATGCCAAGCACCAGTGGCTCATGCCTGGAACCTTAGCTACTGAGGAGGCTGAGATCTGAGGATCATGGTTCAAAGCCAGCCCAGGCAGGAAAATTGTGAGACTCTTATCTCCAATTAATCACCAGACAATGGGAAGCGGTGCTATGGCTCAAGTGGTAGAGAACTAGCCTTGAGCTGAAGAGCTCAGTGACAGCACCCAAGCCCCAGAATTCAAGCTCCATGACAGACAAAAATAAATAAATAAATAAAGACCACCACGCTAGGCTGCTTTTAACCCTCCCCACCTAATTTACCTTTATTTGCAAACAAAGTTCTTCCAGAGGCGTTCTTAAGATCTCTGGTAGCTGATAATCATCCAGAAGACTGGCTCTAAGGCCATTATACAGATGATAGCAGTGGCCAGGTTGAACTCTT
This sequence comes from Perognathus longimembris pacificus, assembly GCF_023159225.1. Lineage (NCBI taxonomy): Eukaryota > Metazoa > Chordata > Mammalia > Rodentia > Heteromyidae > Perognathus > Perognathus longimembris. Next base: position 83,591,485 of record NC_063165.1, on the reverse strand, counting down.
CAACATGAAATGGCAGAAACAATGCATGTTGTCAACCACAGCACAGAAATCCACACAAGACAGGAAATTAAACATCTAGCCTCGCAAGCCGCCTGAGTCTCACATACATTTAATTTTTATGACATTGAAAGAAATAATCCTATTTCCTTCTTTTCCTATTTGCAAAGGAACATTCTACTTTGATGTCTTCAAAATTATTTTGCTTGGGCTGGGAATGTAGCTTAGTGGTAGAGTGCTTGCCTAGCATGCACGAGGCCCTGGGTAAGATTCGTTAGTACCACATAAATAAAACACATAGAACTTTAAAAAGAAAGCTTTAAAAATTATTTTGGTTTTGGGATCCACTTTTTTAAAACATTATTTTTTCTGTTTAATATATAATAACTGCACACATTGACAGTGCAGTGTGATACTGTAACATGTATGCAGTGTGTACTAATAAGGTAATAAGCATTTCCATCCCCTCACTTTATGTGAGGACTCTTAGCTTCTCATAAAATGTGTTATCTTACCATTTCTTTATGTCCTAATTTCCTAACTCTACACTTCAGAGAATAAGGTCCATCACACCATGGACTAAAGCTTAAGCAAAGAAAGTATATAGTGTCAGGAGACAAGCCAATGCTCAAATACTGTCAGGCAATACATCCTTTCAAAGAAGGGACAAGAACAAGGAAATCAAGAACGCAGACCCTAATGGAATGGGGAATGCGAGCACCGGTGACATAGAAAGTCTGGCAGATATGTGAATAACAAGCCCGGTGGTCACCCACGTCTATCCTCCTAGTGCTTGGGTGGCTGAGGCAGGAGGATCATGAGGTCAAGAGTTGAAGGAAGCTGGGGGCTGGGAATATGGCCTAGTGGTAAAAGTGCTCGCCTCATACACAGGAAGCCCTGGGTTCGATTCCCCAGCACCACATATATAGAAAAAGCCGGAGATGGCGCTGTGGCTCAAGTGGCAGAGTGCTAGCCCTGAGCAAAAAGAAGCCAGGGACAGTGCTCAGGCCCTGAGGTCAAGCCCCAGGACTGGCAACAAAACTTAAACAAAAGAGTTGAAGGAAACTGGGATTACACAGTGAGACTGTTTCAAAACAAAACAAAAACCAAAGCCCAGTGCAGTAGCTCACTGTGATCCCAGCCTCTCATGTGGTGGAGATGGGTTAGACGACCATTCACGTAGGGCCCAGGAGAATAATGAGTGAGCTCCCATCTCAATCAATAAGGTGTGAGGGCATGAGTCCTTTATCCCAGCTACAGGCCCAGGCCAGCGGGGGCTAAAGCAAAAGATGTGGCTCAAGGAAGACTTGCCTACCAAGAGCAAGTCCTACTGAGTTCAAACTCCAGTACCATAATTTTTTTAAAAATCCCTTCTGAAAATGTGTTGTAAGCTCACAATAGTATGAAAAATAACACTCCCAATAAACAGTATTATGAAGCCAGAGAGACAGGTCTGCTGGGCTTGGCCCTGATGTGTCCAGCAGGCTCCGAGGGGCACCGCTCCCGCCCTACCTGCCAGCGCGGCCTTTCCTCTGCTTGGCATTCGCTTTGCTGACCCACTCGGCAGACATCGTGCTGATGTTGTTTTGAGTGTCAAAGTGTGTCTCTTTAATTTTCCCTCCGTCTATCACGTACACGACATCATCGATGGTGATGCTGTTTGGAAAACAGACAAAGCAAATACTGAAAACACATAAAAAGCCCTGCTGACATGCAGAGGGCCTAGAGTGGCTACAGCAGCACACTGATACTGATCACAAGGACCTGCCCAGCTCAGGGGCGTCTACACCCTGGGGACCCAGAGCAGGAAGCTCAGTGCTCACTGAACGTCTCCTGCTCAAGGATGATTTGCCTACAGCCCAACTGCTTCGCTTTTCTGGTGCCTTTTGGAACGGAGCCCTGTGGACCCCAAGGGCCATGGCTTACTATCAGGTTCCAGAAAATCTTTCAGGGGCTGGACTGTGTACTGGCACCCAAGGGAAACAGTGATTCATAAGCATCTGGCACTAAGTCCACCCACACTGGAGAACAAGACTGAGTCACCCAGTTTCCACTAAGTTAGGAAAACTCTGGAAAGCATTTAAAAGGCTACATTGATAAAGTGGGCCAAAATAAGCACAGTTAAAAAAAATGTTTTACTATCATGACTAGTAAAAAAAAGAAATTATAAAGCACCTCATAGAAAAAAAGGATTAAGTCATATTAATGAATAGGTAATGATTAATAGTTGATATTTATAACTGTTTTTACCTAGTCTCTGCAATATTGGTAGCAATTACTATTTTCCGAACACCAGGAGGAGTTCTTTTAAACACCTGTAGTAAGAATAAATACGTCAAAATCCCCAACGTGCACTAATTATTTTTACAATTAGTAATTACTTCAGATAGTACTCACTTTTAGCATTGTTTCCTTATTAATATATGTTACTTACAAGTATATCTATAAATTACACATCAACTTCAATACCGTGAAATCTTTTAATATAATTGAGATTCATACAAAGAGGTTATATAGCATATTTCAACTCTTCTGTACAATTAACCAACAAAAAGTCAGAAGTGGAGCCAGTGGCTCAAGTGGCAGAACACCTTTGCACAGAAACTCAGGGACAGTGCCCAGGCCCTGAGTTCAAGTCTCAAGTTACACACATACACACGCTGTTTGGGTTAAGGTCAAAGATGCAAGGCCCCTTACAAACACTTTGTATCTTTTTCAACTGTCTGGGTCTTCGTTAGGAATAAGGTGCCAGCAGAGTAATTATTATGGTACCTATTTTCCTATAAGAACAAAAGTAAAGAAACTAAACGGAAGAAACACAGATTTTTGGAATCCATTTTGTCCTATCTGAAAACACTCTTGTTCCTAAAATTATCTTTCCTCCAGGAATGAAGTGCTTATGCTAACTAGGAAAATCCCTTACTGACACAACCAAATAATCACAGTGCATCAGTGATGAAGCACAAGACATCACCTGCTAATATACTAACTGTGGTAAACCATAATCTCTACACATCAAATTCCAGGATGTCATAGATAATGTCTGGGTTATTTTTAGTGATAATTCACATTTTTTTCTTTACCAAGCAATTATTTGAGTTTTTCCCTAATACTGACAAAACTAACATTTGTGGAGTGCTAATTAGTTTTATACAGAACCTCACTTACGAAGATTTTCTAGGAAATACATTTTGTTACTTGAAAATAATGCCTTAATAAGAGAAAACAAAAACACAATGCACATTCCTTAAAGCTAGGCTCAACTGGAAAGAAACAAATTTCATACATACCTGTGTCTGGTTTACTGTAGGCATCAGTGAATGTAGAGGGATAATAATAAACTTATCTAAAAATTAAAAACAGAGTTTAAGATACAGATGAGAAAAGAACACGTATGGACCAGTAAATCTACTCACTGAACTCCCCAGTTACTAATTTGTATTTCTATATGCAACAGAACAACTTAAATTTGTTTTGGTTTTCTGAATGCTTATTCTAAGAAGTTAAATTTGTTTTATGCTGAATTCCTCCAAATTCTGAAGGAGAGCTCAAATAACTAAGCCATCTTTTAAGATCCTATCAGCAGAATCACTTATTCTATCCTGATTATTAACTACCAGAGAGTGAAAAACCATGAAAAAATTCTCAAAGGCCAACATTTTTAAGGCTCAACTTTACTAGGTAAAATTTCAAAGCTAAGAGCACACTGCGAGATAAAAGGGTTATCGTCCTATTGCTAAGTAAAACACTCTAGGTTCATACCTTCCACGTTCACGACTCAAAGCTTGCAGAAAATACCCACCTCCTCCAGAAAAGCCATAGCTGGGCTAAGGCCACCGAATCACCATACTGAGACAGCTGCAGAAGGCTTCCTCACATTAAACGAGGGGGAAAGAACAGCAGCATACACTATGGATGGCTCAGCTATCACTCACTGTGTTCAACACCTTCACACGTACCTGACTTAAACATCACTTGGGACATGAGGAGATCATGCAGACTGCTGATGTTGTCCCAGCCAGGCAGGAAGACCAGAATTGCTCCGTCCTGTGTGGGAGGAAATAACTGTCAGCAAGGACAACACTCAAGGAGGGCCATGCCTGCTAAGAGGGCCACGTATCAAGAGGGCCATGCCAGCTCCGAGTAGTCACGAAGAGCCACTCCAGCTCTGCCTAATTTTAGATACCACCTATAAGACTACAGGGTAGAGATTTCATTTGTTTAGTTTTTTCTTTAAATATATCAAAATAACATTAATATCCTCAGGCTATTTCTAGTGTCAAAACAAAAACCAGTCTTTGACAATCTATTCTTTTTTTTTTTTTAAGGGGCCAAGGCAGAGAGTGAACAGGTGGACTTCTCAGGGAAGTGGCAGGCTCAGGCTCCAACCTACCGTTTTATTTTTAACATTTTTTTAAAAGGTTTAAAATTTTTTTCACAACTCTAATATAATAATAAAAGCAAAATTTTATTATCAGAAAGGTAAAGCAGCAACTCACTTCTTCCTCCAAAACAATGTGTCGGATCAGGGCAGCGATCAAATTCAGATCAACTTTGTCGTCATCCATCATTTCCAAAGCATTGACAGTGCTCGGAGAATACCTGCCAAGTGAATTGGGAAATGAGCAAGTACTCCGTCAAGTTTGCTGTAACTTCATTTTCCGTAGACGCTAACGATCTCCAAAGGGAAGAATCACAGGGCGACCCGGACGCACAGCACTACCAGGAGCGTGCAGAATTGGGAAGGCAACCGGGCCCACGGCAGCCAGGGCTTTCTGGCCCGGCGCGGGCAGGATCTTACCTCCTTCGCAGATCCTTTACGTAATCTGGCCAGCGCTCCTTATAGATTGCTTCCTTTTCTTCTTTTTCTTGCCTATTTACGTGCCCTTGCATGAAACCTCTCCTAAACTGGGATCTGTGTTCTTTTTGTTCTGGAACATACCTACAATAGAGCAGAAGGAAACACTCTTGAGAGAGTGTTTGGCTCCCCGGCCCTTCTCAGCCCCCCGAGTGCAGCGACGACAGCCAGGTGTGTGCCATCCTGTCCAGAGAGGTTCCGAAATAGTCTCATGTTAACCGTTTTGAAGGAAAGATTTGAAAGAATATTTTTACTACACTTCCCAGTGAATAGTGGTTAAAATATCAACATAAAACTTGACATTTCAGATAATTTCTCTTCTCTACTGAAGTATATAATACATTCTTAGAGCATTTTTGGCAGCCAAAATTTAAAAATGGTAATTTTCACGTTTAACGGGGCTCTAAAGCAAACATATTAAGTCCAAAGTGACAGTTTCTGCCCACCTACTAGAAAGACTGACTCTCAAGACAGGAGTTGCTCAAACTAAGGCACCTAAGGCTCTCTGAGACAGCATCTCTCCTTCCTATTCCTTGCGATCTGAGTGTTTACCAGGGATGCCAGGAGACAGGGCCGCTGCAGACCCAGACTCAGGTGGAAGCACCGTCACTACAGCAAATGGAGACCCAGAATCAGCACCCACTCCTCAGGTGGGTGGGGCTAGTGTGTACTGACTCACTCCACCACCCTTCCTGTCTACAGTGGGGTCTGAGAAGCTGGAGCAGGGAGAGACCACGAGGGGACAAAAGAGGGGCAAAGGAAAAGGAAACCATAAAGCCCCTTAGCATCTGGGAGAATGTGTAGAGAACAGGCAGAGAATGGGCGGCGTGGCGTGGGGGGAGGCAGATGGAATGATGTCCCAGCCATACCACTGGCTAGTTGTGTCACACTAGTATTCCACTTCTAGCCTTTAGTGATATTTGAGTGATGAATGCTCTTACAGTAGAACTGTAACAAGCAGTACCAAGAGTGCCTGATACACAGGAAACAGGACGAAGTATTCATTCCTCCTACCCATTCCTCCAGCACCAAGCTCAGGGGTGACCAGACAAAGAGACGGGTCTCCATCATCTCACTTCAAATACACCCCACCCTCCTCCTGATCATCTCACCTCTAATACACCCCACCCTCACTTCTCACTACTGTGCTGTCCGCATCATCAGCGGGTCCCACAGCTCTCCCAACACCTCCAAACACCACAAGTAACCTCCTATCCCCAGGCATACTTGCCAGACCATCCTGCCCTATGCTTGGTCCAGCAATTGTTTCTTCCCTCCCAACTCCCGCTCAGAGGAGGACATCCCAAATACATAGAAACATCATGAAGGAAGAGATCAACACCAGGTTGAGTCTTTCTGACAAGAGAAAAGGGACATGCTCCTACTTTCCAATTTGTTTAATTTCCCATCTTTTTACCTTATTTTTTCAATGATATCCTCCAGAAGGTATTCCACAACCGGGAAAGTGAAACCAGGAATGTGTATCATTGGACAGTTTCCTATGGTGATAAAGAAACCACTGCTGTTACCTCTGGTGGCCAAGGGAAAATGAACACACTGTCAATAGCGCAATGACTACCAACTGCAGCATAATCCCTAGTATAATAAAAAAAAAAGCAGCAGCCTAGCCTTAATTCAGGTTTACTTCTGAACCACACACACACCTCACAGTTCTATACGACACAGAACATCAAAGAATACAACCACTTTAAGATTCAAAAATCCACCCAAAATCTTATTTTTCTTCCTACTGCCATGGCAGGGCACACTAGAATCAAGATACGTCACTCTTGCAGAAACCACAAGGGAAAAGACAGGTCAAAACAAGATCTAAGCAAATCTTAAATTACTAGTATTTAAAAATAACTAAACATGGCTACCTCACAGTACCTTTTATTTAAACTGTTTTTCATTTCACTTTATTCTAAACTTATTTTAAGCATTAGTTTTTATTTAAGTGTTTATTTTATTTTACAACAAGCAACATAAGCCGCATACCTATCCACAAACACATCAAGACAGCATCAGGTCAAAATGCCTGAGCCACTACCATGACTTTGTATCTAACGTGTTTAAATCTCCATGCTCGTTCTAGAGGGCTCACTGAAAAGGATGGGATACCTGCCTCCCTTCATCTCATGATCTGTAAGGATTAACTGAACTTCCTTAGAAAGCTGAAAACCAGATCATTAGCATGCATGCATTCCATTTTAATCCTTCCCTTGCTCTTTCCCCCCTTTTAGAAGACAGGAAGACTTGCTCATCCTGGGTGAGCCATGAGGCTGCTTTCTCATGGTGACAATGCGGGTAACGGGAGGACCTCCCCGGGGGCCCAGCATTCCAAGCATGAATGCAGACAGTGCCAGACACCCTCCCTGGCCTGCCCTGCACGCCCCACAGCGGTTTCCTCCCTGATCACCAGCCTAGCTTGTGACAACAGTACATAAAAGCCACCTGGAACCTCCGAAGTTCATCCAAGGTCACCTCACTGCCTGGTGGCTTCCCCAAGAATAACCTGACTCCCCTGCCTCCACCATGGAGCAGGGGTGAAGCTATTAAAAAAGAATAATAACCCCGTCCTCAAGTCCAGAAAAGTAACAGGCCAGGTATTGCTGAAATAAAATCATCTACTAATCACTTTGTTGGACTGCTCTATACTGAGTACCCTACCAGTTCTTCATAAAGTTAAAATCTGTGGTTTTGTTTTACTTTCTCGAATGTCATAAAGAGTTTTACTCACCAAAGTATTCTGAAAACTTCTCAGCATTCAAAGTTGCACTCATCAAAATGACTTTTAGGTCGGATCGGTAATTGAGAAGGTCTTTTACGACCGTCATTAAAACATCCGACTGAAGATTTCTTTCATGAATTTCATCAAGTACAATATGACTAACACTGGACAAAAGCCTGGAAAAGAAGTGATGTACGTAAGGCGGGACTGTTTGGTAATGGCGTCTGCAGAGTGTTGGCGTTCCTTAGTTGAGACATACTCACGAGTCTGACTGGAGCCACTGAAGGATGATTCCTGTTGTGCAGTACAAGATGGAGCCTTGTTTCCTCGGCAAACGACTAGGAATGAAAGATAGGAGATTGGCAGTTTTCTTTCATAATAATTTACTAAAGAACTATCAGACATTTTTTAGTTGAAACACCATCCACTTATAGGATGGAGTAATGGGACGTTTCTTTATGTACTGCATTCAATCGTGACACAAGGACAATGATTTGCTCAGGAAGATGAAACCATGAACATGCAGAGACATCCCAAACCAATTCTAAGCCCTAACCTTCTGGCTTGGTGACTGGAAGTCCGCTGGTTTAAAAGTAAGTAAAAGGGATCTTGAACTCCAGAAAAGAACTAAGGAATTATAGAAGAGACCTCACAAGTACAAAGACTCCTTTTGTTCTCAGAACACTGAACTGTTTCTGTTCATTACCGTACTCTCCTGGAGCTGCCTTTCAATGACCCAGCCACTTCCTCCCCCTACATGCATGTAATAACCCAGTGTGGCTAGCTGTTGAACACATAAAGTTGAGGAAAAATGTCACAAAAGAATCTAGACAGTGTCACTGAAACACACACACACATAATTTTGGACACTGATGGCTAATGCCCATCATCCTAGTTACTCAGTAGGCTGAGATCTGAGGACAGCAGTTCAAAGTCAGCTTGAGCAGGAAAGCCTGTGAGACTTATCTCCAAATAACTACCAAAAAATCCAGAAGTGAGCTGTGGCTCAAGTGTTGGAGTGCTAGCTTTGAGTGCAAAAGCTCAAGGACAATGCCTCATCCCTGAAATCAAGCCCCAGGACCAACACACACACACACACACACACACACACACACACACACACACACGCGCGCGCGCGCCCCACACATATTTGCTGTAGAAGTACAAATATGTTTGGGAATGTTATTTCTGGATGGAAGAAGAATGACAACGCATCAGGGTGCTAACAAGAAATCCCAAATACCAACTTCTACAAGAGGAAATGTTTCTAATCATCAAAAGGGCAAGTCGGGTTAGGAGATGCATTGGTGGAAGCAAGTTCTGTCCCAGGCAACTGTTCTAAGAGTTAACTGTACAGCAACAATAGAGTGAGAACAGGGAGGGTTCCTGCACATTCCTACTTCAGATCTCTCCAGACTGTGCAGTCTACAGGATCTGGTGTTCTTTACCTCTGGAGACGAATCTGGTATCCAGTGCTATTACCATTGCCACAAGATTCTGCCCTCTCTGCAGCCACTCGCTCTGCAACCTGAAATTCAAGCAAAACACCAAAATAAACTGGGTTAGCCAAATATTCTGAACATACATGAAAATCTTCAACTGCTGAAAGGGGAGTTCTGATTTTCAGATGAGTTTAAAAAATAAAAAGATACTTATTAAAATCTCAATCTAAGGTATTTCAAACTGTGTGTACCTCTTTCTTCTTTCCTTTTGTTTTCCTGTTGTAATACTGTCCATTGAACCCAGAGCCTCACATTGGCAAGGCCATCTTAAATATTTGTGTAACATGTACTTTTAACTTGTGCTTTTCTTTTGAATTTTCTGATTAATACTGATCAGCTACACTAAATCACTTAAAATAGATAAATAGTGGTTTATTTTTCATTATGACAAACTTCTCAAGTCAGGAGCTGGTGGCTCATGCCTGAAATCCAGGCTGTTCAGGAGGCTTGAAGACTGAAGTTCAGAGCTAGCATAGGTAGAAGTCCTTGAGACTCCCATTTCCAATCAACCAGCAGAAGGCATGCTTTAAGAGGCAGAGTACAGACTGTGAGAAAGCAAGTCAAATGAGTGTAAAGATCTGAGTTCAAGTCCTAGTGTTAGAGAAAAAAACAAAAAGCAATCTTACTGCATAGCTGGATTTTTTTTTTTTTTTTTTGCCAGTCCTGGGCCTTGGACTCAGGGCCTGAGCACTGTCCCTGGCTTCTTCCCGCTCAAGGCTAGCACTCTGCCACTTGAGCCACAGCGCCGCTTCTGGCCGTTTTCTGTATATGTGGTGCTGGGGAATCGAACCTAGGGCCTCGTGTATCCGAGGCAGGCACTCTTGCCACTAGGCTATATCCCCAGCCCTGGATTTTTTTTTTTTAAGTTACCGATGGGGACAAAAAAATATACCTTTCATAAACAAAGTACAGATTCTCAGTTTAGTTCCACCCAGTGTATTATGTGTTGAAAACCAGAGACATGAAAATAATAAGCTAATGACAAAACTTATTTTTTCCTGTTTGGTGGGGTTAGGACCTAGGAAGCTCTGCTTCCAAAGCATGCTCTCTACCGTCCATCCTCATCCTTTGTCCTTTACTGTTTTTCAGCCCTGGTCAGCATACTCCTACCCACACAGCTGGGATTACAGATACACACCATCATACCCAGCCTGTGGTACTGAGAACAGTATCCCTCACTGTCTGACTGGGCTGCTTTCAAACCGCAAGCCTCCCAATCTCTCTGGAGTTGGGATTTCAAGCACGCATCACCACATTCGGTCTAAGGTAGTAGAATTTTAGGCATCTACTGATTAAGATTATTTAGAGTTTGGCCTTAATAATAATATGAGCACTTTATATTGATGTTGTATTCTTTTTGGATTTATATCTGAATTTTCAAGTTAATCTGTAAGAGATGACAGCCAATCTTTTGACCTTTACTACCAAACTACTTGCACACACAGTAACCAATCCTAAGCCTCATTAAGACTTGTTCTAAACATTAAAAAACTCCTTCGAGGGCGGGGCGGCGCTAGGGGGTGCTGGGCAGCACAGGCTCACTCACAGAGATGGCGCTGATCCTCCGAGGCTGGGTGCACACAATCCTGCACGCAGAGCCCGTGCCCCGCTCAATGTAGCTATCCAGGATGAACTGCGTGACCTGGGTGGTTTTGCCACAGCCAGTTTCGCCACTTATCACTGTTACCTGATGGCTGTTGATCAAAGTCACTAGCTCCTAAAAAAAGCAAAAGGTACCATGTGTTGACTAAGTCATGAAAGGTGCAATACAATTCAGAGCTCTATTCAGTGATGGCTGGAAGCTGGATATCTGTCTACCTCTAGCACTTTTCAAGTGTAAGTACTTATTCAATGTAAATAACATCAAACTAAGAACCACAGAACTAAGAAAGACACTGCTGAAGAAAAATGCCCAGAAAGACAGCTCCTGTGTTGTCAGTTGTATTAACTCAAAACTACAGAGGGTATTGAAACCTGTGTTCTGTCAGTCGTATTAACCCAAAGCTAGAAAAAGCGTGCAGATCTGAGATGCCGGAACAGAAGACAAATCCTCAGCCTGAGCAGCTACTGAGGGCGTCACTAGTCATTATGGATTTCATAAATATGGCTTTGCCTGCTGGACAAGTTTTATACTATTTCAACAATGAGAAACTAAACCAAGTATTATGTGCTTTCAAGATTATTTCAAATAATGTAAGACAAGTTTTTAAATTCCTACTAAACACATGACCTTTAGATATCTAGAAAATTTTACATTTGGGGAAGGTCTTCTTTCTTAAAATGGTTTAATTTATAATATATATATATATATATATATAATCCCCCCCCCCCCACCAGTCCTGGGGCTTGGACTCAGGGCCTGAGCACTGCCCCTGGCTTCTTTTTGCTCAAGGCTAGCACTCTGCCACTTGAGCCACAGCACCACTTCTGGCTTTTTCTATATGTGATGCTGAGGAACCGAACCCAGGGCTTCATGTATTCAAGGCAAGCACTCTACCACTAGGCCATATTCCCAGCTGTAAAAAATACATTGAATATTAGCACTCACTATGTCAACAGAACCATCCTTCTACTTGTGGGTTATATTCTCATCTAAAACAACTTGAAAACCCATGATGTAACTGACACAACAGCCAGTAAATGCACTTGGCCCTCCATACCAAGCTGGAAGAAATGAACAAATACTTGTTGGGGTACAAACCCTTTTTGTTATTATTTCCTAAACAACTATTTACATGGCATTTATACTGCATTAGGTAGTAGAAGTAAAACAAAGATAACCTGAAGACTGCAAGAGGATATTCTGGACGTCACACAAATACTACTCAATTCATATGAGGGATTTTAGAGCCAGCCCGAAAGGGCACAAAGGCATGGCTGTGCTAAGAAGCACAAAATGCATTCATTCACAAACATTTACTGATGCCTATGTCACACCAGGTACTGCTGACTCAAGAGACAGAGAAAGAACAAAGCACCCTGTCCGCAAGAACTTACACTGGACTAGTAGGGGAGGACACAGGTGTCAGGTGGCAATAAGTGCTATGAAAAGCAAAGAAAAATAAAATAAATAAGGCTGGGAGGACCAGGCAGCATAGAGGACTACATTATTCTATGTAGGGTAACTATGATGAAGGGTCACTAATAAATTCAAGTGCTATGGCTTAGTAGCGCTGTAATTCTCATTAAAGTGTTCAGTGGAGAATTAAAAGCAAAGTAGTTATTCATGTTACCATACAAGAAAATTCTATCTCTAAACTCTAAAGATTTACATTATGGAAAACTTCCAGATAACCGTTTTGTGACCATTTCCCCCCATTTTACCCCCAATAACTAAAAAGAATTAGACTGACTTCCATTTAAGGGAAGGGTCATTAACATGTACTTTCTTACTGGTAACAGAGCTCTCCTAAAAAAAAAAAAACAGTGGTCTACTTTGCAAATCAAATTAAGAAGTACAAAGCAACTTACCTTCTGCATTCCATAGGAAGGTAGTTTTTCCCTGAAACGCTGAAATTTAAAAGGAAATTTTCAATTTTCATACAACACATGGAATCAGATCATGATGAGAATCAAAGGATATCATTAGATGTACAAGAATCCAAAAGTATTTTCATTACCTTAAAGAACATGTAAAATATCAGGACTTTAAAAAAAAAATCTTACAGAAAAGAATCTCGTTTACTTTTCAACACTGATAAAGTTCCATCGTAACTCATAGAGTAGAAACTCTTCTTCAAAGTCAGAAGAAGTGAGTGAGATCTCAACTCTCCCCTAGCGGGGTTGTACCACGCGCTACTTTATCACTCTCGGACGTGATCTGTGTGTCCCTTGGGCTTGAGGTCCTCACCGCATTCCTCTACCCACTTATCAGGGCACCATTTCCTGGTGCAGCAGGCGTGGGAGCAGGGTGGAAGACACGGGCTTGCCTCGGAGAGTAGGGGAAGACTCAATACCCAGGCTCATCCAACCACATCAGGGAAGCCAGACTCAGGCACGAAGGCCTAAAAGGTTTGTTTTTTTTAATCTCCTAGGCTGCCATAAAGGCTCAATGAAAAACCTTTATTAAAAAGCACCTAACACATTCTGGCACAAACCAGATACTCACAGCAACTTACATAAGGATGGATTAAACTAGAATAGTACAAAGGGAGTAACTCACTCCTTTGATTCTGTAACAGTTTCCTCCTAATTTTGAAGACTTTAATTTATATATATACCTGCTCAGCTCAGCCTTCCCATGAGAGTAGAGAATGATCTTGCTTTCCATTACCTGCATCTCAATATACCGAGGGTCACTTTTCTTCTTTTGTAAATCTTCCAGTAACTTTTGATCGAGGGTTACATCTGGTTCATTTCCTTGTAAAAGATACTCAGAATCTCGGTCAAAGGTGGGTTTATCCCTGATTCTAAGTATCTTTTTTTCTTGGCTCACTGATTTTTTTTCCTGGCTGTCAACTTTCTTCTCTGAGTTTGTTTTTTTCTCAGCAGAAACTTCAGCACCATATCTATTTTGACAAAATAAAAAGTGAAATAAAAAAGGTGAAAAACACTCAAGCCCAAAACAAACCAACCACTATTCCTGTCTAAATATTTCAAAATCGGGGCTGGGACTATGGCCTAGTGGCAGAGTGCTTGCCTCATATACATGAAGCCCTGGGTTCGATTCCTCAGCACCACATATATATAAAAAGCCAGAAGTGGAGCTGTGGCTCCTCAAGTGGTAGAGTGCTAGCCTTGAGCAAAAAGAAGCCAGGGACCGTGCTTAGGCCCTGAGTTCAAGCCCCAGGACTAGCCAAAAACCAAAACAAAACATAAATATTTCAAAATCATTCCCAAGAAAAGCTTGTATTCTCTGCTCCTCCATGCAGCTACAAAGCACTTAACATTCTTAGAACAGATTCAAATTTTTCCCTCCTCACAGATAAATATTGCCAGATATCCTTGGGTTGATTTGAAAATTAAAAATCCACGCAACAGTCACTCCTCTATTGTAGCTGCCCTATGTTTTCTCTTTTTCTGATTTATTTCACACCTTCATTTTCCTCCAGATACTTTTCCTTAGCTATAAGTAAGACATCACATTAGATAGTGGCTGAAATACTGCTAATTTTTCCTATATAAGATACAGTTCTAGTAACATCACTAAAACAGCAGCAATTTAACTTTATTAAGCCCTCCCCACCAGTACTTCAGAAATAACAAAAATGGCAAGCAGAAAATACAAGTAACATACATCTCATACCTACACACTGTGTGCAGTCTAGTTACATCTCCTACCTACACACTGTGTGCAGTCTAAATCTGCCTTTCTTTCTCCTTAAAGACTTTTATTTACTGGAGAACCTAATCATGTTATTTTTTCTTACCACTGTTTTTCTCACCAACACTATAAGGGTCATTATTCTTTGTCTATTCTTTAAAAGAACAGTTTTTCTTGCTGTTTTACCCATGATCCTCAGGAGCAAACCAAGATATCTGGGATTCAGAGTCTTTCTCACTCTTAGCTTGGACAGAGTTCAGCAGCTGCACAATCTGTTCTTCTCGTCTTTCATCCATGTGCACTACAGCTCTCTATTGTACAAAAGAAAAAGGATCTCCGTCAGCCTAAGCACGCATAAAACTATTTGATAACTACAAGAAAAAATAAAGGCAAAGGGATATATACTGACTATGCATATATGAAAGATAAAATTTCCCTTTATCCCAGCCCCACATTCTAAACCTAATTAGCATTACCAGTTTTGTAGATTTTTTTTCCATGAGGAAATAGTATAGCTGCAAATAAAGCATATTTGTCTCTTCTTATAACTTTCACTCCCAGATGGCCTACCCTCATGTATTACTACATATGTTCTCCTATAAGAGTTCTGGTTTTTTTTGTTGTGGATGGTGGAAGTCATGGGATTTGAATCCAGAGCATGGACACTATCTCTGAACTCTCACTCAAGGCTAGTACTCTACCACTTTGAGCCACAGCTCCACTTCTGGTATTTTGTAAGAGTCTCAAGGGCCTTTCCTGCCTGGGCTGGCTTTGAACTGCAATCCTCAGAGCGCAGCCTCCTGAGTAGCTAAGATTACAGGGGTGAGTCACTAGTGCACAGCCTTGAGTTTTTTGGTTTGTTTTTTTTTTTCTTTAAATGAAACGTGGAAATACTTGGTGGCCATGATCATTTGAACGTCTTACACTGAAAACAGTAATTGGGTAGACTGATCTGGAGTACAGAAAGCAGGCCAATGCCCACAGCCCGCAGTGTGGCACACACTGAACATGTGACCACAGAACAGGCCATTGCCCAGACGTAGCAGCCACTTCATGACCCTTGGGGAACCAGGAAAACTTTTAGGAACTTTAAGTCATATGCATCTATGAAATACATTACAGGCCAAGGTTAAAAAAAAAATGAATGCTCAAGCCAGTTCTTAAGAGATTTTTTTTTAAATAACAAATTTTAAAACACCACTCTAACATGAACAAGGGCCAGCAAAACTCTCAGGCTCATTATGATCCAGATTTGATAATGTGTGCTTGAGTCCACAGGCAATGGGAGACACACGAGTGATGACAATCAGTCTACTAGGTTAAAGAACTGCAGAGGGAGGAAGGTGAAAGTAATAAGGAAAAAACAAAAGCAGGGTGAAGAAGCCACAGTCACTATGTAGGGGGAGCAAGAGGAACAAGAAGAATGAGAGACAGCTGTCCCAAGCACAGGCTGGACCTGACAGGAGACCAGCAAGGTCACCAGGAAGAGGCTGCGTATGTCTGTTTCTGTGTACGAGTGGACATGGTGGAGGGCAAATAAGGTTGCTGGGTCCTGCATGTAAACATCCCAGTTCCACACTTTACCAAGGGCCAGGGTGCTTCCATGCACATTCCAGTCAGAAACGCAATGCTCCACAGAACTCAGGCCATTAGACTTGTGTGCTGCTGGCAATCACTTCCTTAGGATAGGATTCTCGAGTCAAAATGTGCACTCAGGCAGGGCACTCGTAGCTCACACCTGCAACCCTAGCTAGGGTGAGGGTTACACCTAGGGTGTAACTCAAGGAAGCTGAGATCTGAAGATCTCAGTTCAAAGCTAGCCTGGGCCAGGAAAGTCCATGGAGACTCTTGTCTCCAATTAACCACCAGAAAACCAGAAGTGTAGCTGTGGCTCAAAGTGGTAGGGTACTAGCCTTGAGCAAAAGAGCTCAGGGACAGCACCCAGGGCCTGAGCTCAAGCCCCACAACTGACCAAAAAAAAAAAAAAAATCCCTCATCTGATTAGATAGCCTGTATTCCCCTTATCCTATTTTTAACATTGCCTTCTGGATAAAGTCCCCAACATCGAATGTCTCTGTAAAGTAGGTACCTACCTATCTCATGTATGCATAATATACTATCCTCCCTAAGCATTTGTTGAAAGAACATCTATCATTGGAATTCATTTTGTAAACACAAAGATCATTTTTAAAGTAAAATCTATGGAAATTGATTGAGACATAAGCCTACCAAGCTAAAAGCAGTCAAGAGAACAGTTAGAATAAGACAAAAGAAAATTGCTCATATTTAATGATGGATAGACTCGTGTCAGACAGCAGAATGATGCAGCTCAATGACAAACAAAAATAAAGTATCGTTATAAAGGCTAGATCACCAAGACTCCTAAAACAAAGGCAAGAGGAATCAGGAAGAGGTGGCTCACAGTTGTCATCTAGCTATTCCCGGCCAAGACATGCACGAGACCCCTCTCAACAAACAAATGAGCATGAGGCTGAGATGGTGAGAACTGCAGTTCTTGGCAGCTCAGGCAAAAAATGTTCAAGACTCCATTTCAAAGGAAAAAGCTAGGTCTGGAGGTGCCTTCATCCCAGCTATGACAGGAAGTCTAAAGGAGGTGGACTGTGCATTCCCACGTAGGATGCTAGGAGCTATCTCAAAAGAAAGTAATGCAAAAAATACCAGAGGTTCAGGGGCAGAGTGCCTGCATAATGAGCAGGAGCCCCTGAGTTCAAATGACACTATCTATAAAAATAAGAGCTGGATGTCAGTGGCTCACTGAAATCCTCAGTGGCCTGAAATCCTAGCTACTCAGGAGGCTGAGATCTGAGGATCATGGTTCAAAGACTGGCAGATAAGTCCATAATACTCTTATCTCTAATAAACTACTCGGAAAAAGTCGAAAGTGGTAGAGTGCGCAAAGAGGCTCAGGGACAGTTTGCAGCCTGGGTTCAAGCTCTGGGGAGTTCAAGCCCTGGGACTGGCAAAATAAAGTGATAAGAGGCATAGCTGCAAATCTCAAGTAGTGAGGTCAGGAATCAAATGATATAATTTCTCCTTTTAAGATTACCATGTGTGGTTCTAAATAAAGGAGTTGAGGCTTACAAACTAAATAGAGGCTGTGAACACACAACACTGGCTTGGTCTGGGGAAATTTCTGTTGAGATAAATGTTTGGATTTGGGACATATTAAGAAAGCACAACAGATAGATCTACTTAAATGAAAAATCAGAGTCAAGATTATATCCCATTTGGCCAAGTGAACGCATAGTAGCAATGTTTACTAAAATGGAAGTTTGGGGATGCATTGAGATCTTGCTGCGTTCCAATCATCTGCTGCTTATTAGTGAAAGCAATGAGCATCTTCTGACTTAATCCTCCATCTGTTCCAGTCTTTTCCAAGCTGGGCTGTACACTCCCTAAATATCCTACTTCAGATCACAGCAACTTGTATACAGCATTGTTTAAAATAAGGGGCAGATAAATGTGGATAAAATTACTGTGTACGTCCTTTCAGTTATGAAATACTCCTCCAACTTCGAACACGTAGATGTGCTTTCCCAGGTTTCCAAGCAATGTGTTTATGGGACAATTTAACTTGGGGCTGTCGAAAACATATTTGCACCTATATACTGAACAGACCTCACAGCAGCACAGGGCGAACACTCCGCGCGAGTTTCATTCCCTAGGCCTCTCTCTTTGCTTTTAAAAAAGAATGTAACACACTGAAAACGAATGCTTCAATGAAAACGCCCGTGGATGGGAGAAAATTAAGTGGTTTACAGACGGTAGGATGAGAACATTGCACTTCGCATCTATTATATCGGGGTGCTTTTCAGGACCCCGACAATCCCGGCGGAGCCTCCCCAAGCCGCATCCTAAAGCTGCTTCCTCCCCGAGGCCGCTGTCCTGCACCGGGCGCTGCTCATCGAGGGGAAAAGTGGACTTTCTCGGCATCCACCCTGTCAGCCCGCTGCGTCCACCTCCGTTAGGGGATCACCGCGGTCGCCTTCGCCAGAAAAAGAACTCAAAAGCCACCCGGCCGCTGCCCGAGAGGAGGGACAGACTCCTGCGGGGGGGAACCCGAGTGCTGCACTCGCGCTCGGCTCGCCCGTGCCGTTAGCGGGGCGCGCACTTCCGGCGCGCGCACATCCGGGCATTCGCGCCGCGCAGCGCCGGCACCCGCCTCACAAAGCACGGACGTGGCCGGGGCGGCCCGCGGGCCCCACCGGGCGCCGCCGCCGTTACCTCCTGCCGCTCGGCTTCCCGGTTCCTCTGAGTCTGCTTCTTCGCGTACCACAGGCCGATCTCGCGGCCCTTCAGGTGCGCGGGGTGCGGCCCGCGGCCGCCTCCCCGCCCGCCGCCGCCGCCGGGGCCCCGCCCGCCGCCGCCGCCGCGGCCGCCCCCGTGGCCCCCTCCCGAGCTGCGGCCGCCCCCATCGCGGCCCCAGCTCTGGTGGTAGTCGTAGCTCATGGTCCCCGCGCGCCGCAAGCTGCGAGGAGCCGCCGCCGCCACTAGGAATGGCGTCCGGGTCCGGAAGCGGGTGCGCGGCCACTTCCGCCTCGCTTCCGGCGCCCGGCGCGAAGGGGCGGGGCCTCCCGGGCGCCGCCCGCGCCGGCTTCCGGTGACGTCACACGCCGGGGACGGAAGCGGCGCTCGTGGGCGCCCGGGGTGGCCCGGGCCGGAGGCCGTCGTGCGCTTTGGCCCCTTGGGCCGGCGGGGACCGGGCGGGACTAGCGCCGGGCGGGCCCGCAGCCGTCTGCACCAACCTGCCGCGCGGCGTCCGATGGCGGTGGACTCGTAGATGCTATGTGCGTGTGTTTGTGTGTGTATAATTAGGCAGGTGCGTATGTAATTGTTATTTGTATGTATGTATGTTTGTATGTGTAAGTATGTCTAAGCAAGTGTGTGTTTGGGTGGGTCGGGTCTCGGCCTCCTGAGTGGCATCAGCCGTCCACGCCGGCCTGGCTTCCATGTTCTTCATCTCGCGACAAAGTCGTAAGTCGTCATTTGAGGGTTGAGGTTTTTTGAAGCCCCGAGAGTGAGGCGTATCCATGCTGCTCCCCGCGGACACTGGAACTTAATCGACTCGCCCCCCCTTACCCCTCTTGGGGTGGCGATGGGGCCTGGGAAGGGTTCTAATAGCGATCCCAATCCTGTCTGGAATGTCCAAGTCTGGCTAAACGTTTGTAGGAGGGAAATAGAAGAGGAGGAGGAGGAGCGGTGGAATACGTGGAAGGAAGATGATTATGGAAAAGCTTAGTAAATAAGCCACTGTCTTGTCACATGAAAGTTTGAAACTGGGAAATTTTATTTACCTTGAGACGGGATTTGAGTCATAAAGGACAACTCTTCCAGACTGTAATTTTTATGGTCAAGTCTGAATTTGCTTACAATTAAAATGTAGATGCTTCTCAAATTCTTAGTGTCATTACTGATCCATCTCCTACGTCCTCTAATTGTTTTTAGGCAAGGGAATAGTAGAAATATCTTTAAATTGCCAGCTAATTTTTCTTGTACACTTTGGCCTTTTTCTCTTTTCCCATTTCTCTAAGATGAAGTTTGATGTAGTAGAATAGGGGAGGGGAGTTATTTCTACCCTAGAGTTGCATAGATTTAATGAAGTCCATGCTGCTGAACTTATGACCATCAGAGCCTTGCACGTGTCCATGGCCAATTAAACTCAGCTCAGCAGGTGGTGTCTGGGATCCGGTTTTAGTTAGCTATTACTCCCAGTCGGTTTATTGGTACCCAAAATTATCAGATACTGGCTCACTTGGCTTTATCCCAGTAATAAGGGTGGCAAGAATGCTAGCTAGAGATTCATCACTTACCTCCTTATCTCCTATGCAACATGGAAGTTTCTGCATCCCAGCTATGTAATAGCTAACAGAATTCTAGAGTTACAATTATTGCTGTACAGCAAGTTGCCTGAAAATTAAGTAGAATAAAACCACTACAGTGCTTTTGTTTACATCCCATAAGTCAGGAATTTGCACAGGACAATATGGAAACGGCCTTTCCTGTGAGGTACCTTTGAGGAGATGCACTGCTTGAGTCTGGGATCATTTAGAGACATCTGCACTTGAACACCTGATGCTTGGTGGTGGGTCTGAATTGTACCTGGACCCTCACCATTTGGTTCACTTTGGAGCCTTGAGACTTCTCATACCATAACTGCAGGACTCTGAGAGCAGCTATGGAAACCTACATGTCACAGACCAAGTTGAAAGCATATGCCATTCATATTAACTGACCTTAGAAGCTATGTGGTGCCCCTTCCACTGTACTCACTGGCTGAGCAGTTACAGGGGACCACCTAGGACTACATTTAGAGTAAAACTCAAAGTTCATATCTGTTAGACTTTCCCTGGCCTCGTGTTTGCATCTCCAACCACTTCTTCCCTCCTCTGCCTTCCTCCCAACTTTCTTGATAATTCCGCAGCCATTGAGGAGGCCATTTGTACTTCAGGAAACGTATGTTTTCCTTTGCTAGGCTGTGATTTCCCCAGATGATCCCGCAGTATCTCCTGACTTTGAGTCTCAGATGAAAGGTTACTTTATTAGTGAGATTCTTCTGACTAGATTATTGGAAAAAGCACGCTTTAGTTTTCCTTTAATTTTTCCCCTTAGCACTTATTATCTCATTTCCTGTGAATGTGTTCAGCATTTACACATGTACACACAAATGCCCATGTATATGCACATAACCTTGTGCTCATAATGGGTTATACACATACATATATATCAGCATATAATCACTCATATGCACAACTCCTGTACTTAGGAAAAGGTTACATACACACAAACATGCACACAGTCCTCTACTTAGGATGCGCTTACACATACATGCCCAGAGTCCTCTGCCATTTATTGTGATGACTTAACACATATACATCTTCTACTTAGAGTTGAGATAAATATACACACCTATCCTGTAGGACAGTTACACACACATATGCACATAGCCTCTGTGATGGAGTTATACATCCATTTAGGATGTGTATATTAGAAGTAGAAAATACCATAAGCCAAAAGTGCATATAGTCTGTGTAACCTACCAGGTGTCATAGCTGAACATGAGAGCCCAGGGGAAGAGAGTCATTTGTCTGCCCTTGTGACTCGGTGTGTGACTGGGCCTGTGGCTTGCAGTGCTGCCCAGGAGAGTGTCCTACAATGTATCACCGCCCTGTGAGGCAGGGCATTTGCTGAGCGTGCATTTGTATTGCAGTTTTCTTACTCAAAAACTCTTCAGTTGACCATTGTAAATGAGAGAACCTCTGTATACGTGAGTGTGAAGTAAAGACCTTGTCTTTATACAAAAAGAGGCCTGGCCTTTCCCTCAGCCTCTAGGGAGATCGATTCTCAGCCTGTGAAATGCCATGCCCGATGAAGACTCTGTCGGAGTCAGCTGCAGCCAGCCTCGCACGCCTCCCTGTGCTCCCCCTGCCATGCAGCCCAGGAACGGCTCCGGTGAGCCTTCCCAGTGGGCACACGCCCGTGCCAGGAGAGCAGTGCTGCCTGAACCCATGAGGAAAACCCAACACAAGCCCCACACGGAGGCCTTTCTGTTCTATGGACTGTTCCTCTTGGCTGGATGCATCCGGAACATTTTCCCTGGAGTAAAACATAACCACACATTTAGAGCTTGCTCCAACTCATAGAATGTATATATTTACAGGTGTGTTTTCTTTTGTTCTCAGGTATAACTTGAAGAAATTAAAACAATTAGTCATATTAAATATTATAATAAATGAGAGTGACAACGCTAGATGCTGATAGCTCATGCTTGTAATCCTATCAACTCAGGAGGCTGAGATTTGGAGAGTTATGGTTTGAAGCCAACCTGGCAGAAAAGTGTGAGATTACATCTCCAAAGTAAGGAGCCAAAAAACAAGCCGGATTCATGGTTCAAGTGATCGTGTGCCAGATGAGCAAACCATGTAAGTGCAAGGCCCTGGGACTAGCAAGAGACAAAAAAAATTATTTCAAGTGTAAGAAATTAAGAGAAAAATGGGTCGTGAGATTAACTACAACAGAACTATGTCAAGAGAGGCCTCCAAATAACGTATAATCAAGTTTTCTCTTTACTGTATCCGGAGTAACACTTCTTTGCTTGCTGACAATGACAGCTCTGAAATTGTAGGGATGATTTTTCCTAGGAGAGCCTTCTGTGTTCGCAGTTTGGATGAGCCACCACCAGAGGGTGACATCTTTTAATTTAGCAAGCTTTTTTCATCAGACATCTATGAAGAAGAGAGCTGTGCAGCGTTCTCATTAATAAGAGCTCTCACGAATAAGAGCTCTACCCATTAGAAATATGGATATAGCACAAGCTGTGTGATTTCCTGTTTCATCATAGGGAGCACACTAAGGGGTGGGTAAACCTATGTGAACTCATGCAGTTAACTTTCCTTCTCCTTACAAGGAACTAAATCAGCCATTCGTGCCCACACTGCCCACACAGGTTTTTCTTACATATTCAGGTTCTGGCTTGGAGTTAACAAGTGTTAACAAGTTAGTAAGGTGATACTGATTAACCTCTCAACCCGTGACTCCGGGCTAAGCAACCTTGCAACTGCTTCAATGAAGGAGAATTTTAAAGTAGATCCCTTGTGTATGTAGTTGAGCAAGCCAGGGCTTGAAGTAGGCATATCTGAGGGTCATTTTCCTGTTCCCAGAGCCCAGCCTCGCCCACACTTACTGAAAAGAAATGAAGACAAGCAGGAAAATAGGTGTTACTAGGCGTACAGTTCCTGTGCGCTCTCCATCCTGATTTCTGTCATCCTATTCCTATCCAGAGAGCGACTTCTTACGTTCAGTTCTTTCCTGTTTTATTCAGTTTTGTTAGGATCCCGTTTCCTTTGTTTCCAGAAAAGCTGCAGTGTCGCCTTTTTTTTTCAGAATATCATAGATCTAGATTTATCAAAATATTTTACAGAGATTATTAAATGAATATTTACTTTCAGTTTTCTTTTACCCATTTACACGTTTAGTGCATAATGATTTACACCATCAGACAGATTGGCTTGTTTGTCATATTAAAATCTCTTAATTTTGTGACACATAACTTTTTAGAATGAACTGTATTTGTAAAGAGAATACATGAATTTGAGTTTACATGTTAGGCATTATTTGAGGCTTGCTTTCACAAATATCCCTAATGACGTTACATGTATCTCCTAAACTGAGGAGATATTTGAGGAGTTATGACAAATGAAGAAAGTTCATTGAGATAATTCTTTTAAATGATTTGTCTTGGTGGCAGAAATACCCTCTAAAGATGAAACAATATGAAAGATAAGAGTTTTGATTTAGTGTAATGACCAAGAAGTGGAAATGAGCTATTCTAAAAATAATTCACTCAGTGTATAACTAGCTAAATAGATAAGGTGTGTGAGTTGGGATATACAAAGTCTAAAGCCATATCAAACAATAACTTTGGAAATCGAACATTTAAGTAATACATTTAATATATCTGTACAGAAATATTAGAATAAAGCAGTTTGAAGAAAATAAATTTTCAAGTATACATTACTAATACTCTTACAGGACGATTCCTACATGTTTTCAATGTGATGCATTCTAAAATTAATCTTGAAATGAGTACCTCAAAATCATTTAACAAAGTGCATGTGGGATTGCTTGTTCATCTACCCCATAGGTATCTATGGGAAAGAAACAAAACACACACTGATTCTTGAACTCCTTCGTAAAATAAAATTTTCTGTGTCTAGAGGATGGATAAGAAAGTCTGCCCAGTGTAGCCTTAGGAAAGACACTTTTGTTTTTGAAATGGTGAAAAATATGATCTAAGAAGAAACCAGAATATCATCAGTTTTGTTTTAGACTTGGGATTTCACTCTGCTTTGCCCAAAGCTTGTTCCTCTAGTTGGGTGCGCCTCCCAGGGCTTTCTCTGACAGTCTTCCCCGCAAATTTCCATCCAAACGAAACAATTCTATGGGAGTCCAATGTGTCGCGTGGCTTGCCATTGTCTGGGGAAGTCTTGGTCCCAGAGACCGGCTTTCTGGAGGTGTGCTTGCTGGGAGTCCTTTAGGTCATTAAAGGCATGCCCCTGAAGGGATGAGGACTCCTACCCTCTTCCTCTCTAACCCGTCCTTGCCCCCACTTTCTCCTGCTTCCTGGCTCACCTAGAGGGAGCCAAGTGGATTGTCTTGGATGCTAGTTATCATGAAGGAAAGCTAACCACAAAACTTTCTCATTTGTGACGAACAGCATGTTTGCTTTAAGAGCCATCCTGTCAGAATGAGATGACAACATTGTTGGTATACTTAAAAAAATGAAGACCCACTTGTAAGATCATGTATTTTTAGAAATGAAGTGAGTGTCTGTAGGCCAGGGGGTATGTGCATTCCAAGTTAGAAATTAATTTACCTTTTCTAGAAGAAAGTATTTTCTAGACAGACCTGTAATGCTAAAGCAACAATGGGGAGGAGCTCATTGCTAGTCACATGTAGGCAAGCCTTGGTAAACACAGTTCAAGTGTTGCTATTTTCCTTTTTCTCCCTTGCAGTAAAGGCCAACACTGTGTAGAAATGTGTATGACAAGCATATGTTCATTTGAAAAACGCAGGCAGAAATGTTAGGAAACTAGGCCAAGGTCCATTTTAGAAAAGATTTTCTTTTTTTTTAGAAATTGGATAAAACGCAAAATCTTTCAATTACCACAGTGTATGATCTTTAGGTAGCACATAAAATGCACTTGGTGTTCACACGAGGTCCAGCCGTCCACACTAAAAACAATAATTAGCCAGTAACCCATGATAGATCCCGTGAACCACAAATCAGCACCGGGGTGCCCCCTCCCCAGCTCGAGGTGGCGGGGCCTCTCTGGCTCCCTCCCGGCCCGCGCTCTCTTCCTCTCTCCTCCGGTAGGCTTTATTCAGCAGCTGGATCTCCTCCTGGTAGCCGTCCCTCTCCTGGTGCTGCCGCTTACTGTTCTGCCTGTGCGCTTCCACCGTGTCCGGGATGGAGATGCTGATATCCCCGTCTGGGTTACTCGTGGGTAAGAAGAGAGAGTAGGAGGCCGTCTCCCCCAGATCGCAGGACACGAACCTGTTTTCTTTCCGGGAGTAGCGCAGGGAGGGAGACCTCACCTGGGCCGACGACTGGCTGATGTTGCTGATGATGGACACGGTGTCCAAGGCCTCTTCATTGTCACAGATTTCAAGGACCTCCAGGTGTATTTTGACACTGGTGTCCGCCAGCGTGGAAGGGGAATCCTCCGCGTTTGGTTCGTGGCCAACGCTTTTGGACCGGTAGACTTCTATTTTCTTAGAGGCAGGGGTTATCTTCTGCCCTTGGGCGCTGACCTCATAGGTAGAAAGAGACAGGGTTTTCCCGGTAGGTGCCTGGAGGGAGACCATCCCCTGGAAGGCGCACAGGGGGATGGCGAGGCCACCGCCCAAACGCTGCAACAAAACAAAACAGTGGTTATTAAGAACTCCGAGGCGGGGAAGGGGATTTGGTTATCCACGAGAATGGCAAAGCTTCTCAGCTCCATTTCCCTGGCAACTGTTTTCAGGCCGTTTAAATTCAGACACAAAAGAAGCACAGCTGTTTCTCCAAGGTCAAATCCAGCGCCTAACTCAGGAGCCATTCATTGGCGGTAGGGGAAGTATTTCCACCGGGGAAGCCAAAATCTGTGAGCTGATGGGAAGCAACAGGTGATATTTGGGCCAGAAATGAAGCACTTGGAACCAGTCTGGGATTGGTTTTGTATTTTTGTCACATATCCAGTTTAATTTAAAAGCTTGGGTGGATTGAAAGAAATGCAGCCTGTCTTCGCGGCACGCACCTTGCTTCTGCAAGAGTGTGACTCGAATGCAGTCCGAAGGAGATTTGGGCCGTTAGATCTGAGCACACAAGGGGACAAAGGTCTCCAGAGCGGTGCTGTGCCGTCCTTGACTTCCCAATGAGAAATTAGTCATTAAAGTAACCCCAGTGGCAGACAGGAACGCTGCCATACCTCTGCAGAAACTATCCCCAAAGTTTCATCCGCACTTCCTAGGTCACCACCAAGAAGTGCTTAAGAAAGGCAGATGGGGGGGCTGGGGATATGGCCTAGTGGCAAGAGTGCTTGCCTTGTATACATGAGGCCCTGGGTTCAATTCCCCAGCACCACATATACAGAAAACGGCCAGAAGTGGCGCTGTGGCTCAAGTGGCAGAGTGCTAGCCTTGAGCAAAAAGAAGCCAGGGACAGTGCTCAGGCCCTGAGTCCAAGCCCCAGGACTGCCCCCCCCCCCAAAAAAAAGAAAGGCAGATGGAGTGTCATGCCTTGTCTCTCTGTATTGCCAATTCGTGCTTTCATACTGGCCCCCGACTAATGACATGCTGGTCTCAGAAGAAAGAATGCAGAATTTCTCCCAATAGTGGTTCTTAAAACCAAGTCCCTAGAGTAGTGTCACTTGGTAATTTGTTACAAATGCAGATTCTTTAACCTCTACCTCGAGTTTACACTCTGGACTCAATGGCCAACGGTTGACTTTAAAAAGCCCTTTGGGAAATCTGTTACATGATAAAACTTGAGACATGCTGTTCTAATTTTTAAAAGAAGCAAAAGAAGTTCTGGTCCCGAAAAGTAGGGAAGTGAGTTGTTTAACAGAAAGACATGCACTCACTACCTGAAAATCCTGAGGTTGCGAATTGGATTTCTAGTTACTAAGTTGAGGTTACTCCCGGCGGGAGGGGGGGAGGAGGGGTCCGGACTAATGGTGATTTACTTATTGCATAATTAACCGTCCCAGTTTCCCCGACAACTGTTTCTCAGATTTAGAACAAATTCTTCCAGAGAACCCCTGGGTCCCAGGCAAGGTCTTGTAGGGGACGAAGGGTTGAGGAAGGCCTGGGACCAGAGCCGTTGGAAAAGAGAAGAGAAGCATGAACTTGACTGCTGGTGCCTTTGGGCTGCACACCTTCCTTGAACTGAGGGGCTGTGAACAAGGCCGCTTGCCTCTGATAAAAGGATGCTTATCAAAATGAACTCCCAAGAAATTGAAACGGGAGGTGGGGGTTGTTTTTTTCTCCTGATGTACCATTTTCAGTTCTTTTTTATTCCCTGATGTCATTGTTCTTTTATTTCTGTACCCTTTGTCTTGTATGCAAGTTTATCGGATTGGGGGAAGGGAATGGGAGTCACAGAAACGGTGGGACAAAGGGCGAACCAGTTATACTCACTAGATAGTGCCTTGGAAATGAACTTACGACTCGCTCACTGTTCAAAAAGAAGTGCTCGTTACCTTATGTGACTGTAACCCCTCTGTACATCACCTTTACGATAAAAAATTTTTTTAAAAAAAGAAAATACAGTTCGGATGCCCATTCCTACTGCTTTCTTACTATGGTCAGGATCTTGCCAACAGATTTATTCAGTAGTGGGGCAGCAGGGCCCAGTGTTACGAGAAAGGCGCCGGGGACCAGGAGGGGAGGGTCATGTCACACACCGTGTGTCCCCGAGTCTGAGCTCGGCCTTCTGTTCTCGAGTTCTTCCTGCACGGGGAATGCGGCTTTGTTTCTTTCTTTATAAATGTGCCCAACATGGCAGGCCCTCAAAAGTATTAGTTAAATGAAAATAATTATATATGAATCTGTATCATTGACCTTGTATGGTTTTAGATTCCACACTTTACTTTTGAGAGCACAAATAGAGGATCATCTTTTTTAAAATATTATTTAATTAATTTATTTATTTATTTGGTCCTGGAGCTTGAACTCAGGGCCTAGGCTCTGCCCCTGAGCTTTTTCTGCTCAAGGCTCGCACTCTACCACTTGGAGCCATCGCACCACTTCCAATTTTCTGGTGGTTAATTAGAGATGAGAGTCTCATAGACGCTCCTGCCCTGGCTGGTTTTGAACTGCAATCCTCAGATCTCAGCCTCCTGAGTAGCTAGGATCCCAGGCCTGAGTCACCAGCACCCAGCTTTGGTGCTTATTTTTATATTTTAACCTTATATAATAAGTAATATAATAAGTGCGTTGAAGTCATTAAAACATAATCTTTTTATATAAACAAATTTTAGGAGACTTAATTGAAGCTGAAAGTTTACTACATGGTCAGAATGAATTATTTAGAGCATAAAACCATTCATTTCATAGTCTGTTTTCTTTCCATTTAAAAGTCAATGAATTAGCATATGCTGTCAGGAATAATGATAACCCATTATTGCTGCATTCCAGGGTGTGGGTGGCTGAGAGCTTTTCTATTCGGAATTGAAAAGCAGTCTCTACACCTCACAAATGCTTCAGGAGGAGAGAGTTCACCATATAAACACATTAGCACAAATAATGTGCTGTGATAATTGATTCAAACGGATTGGCCTTGGGTATACAGAATGCTTTTTTTTTTTTTTTTTTTTTAATTTCTTCAGTGTAAGCCTGTAGGTGAATTCAGGGTGAAATTATAATATAAAAAGAATTGCTCTAAATTTGTCTCCTAACAAGGTTAGCTATTGTGTTGATTATTTAAATCACTCATGGAAAACAATATTACAGCTCTTAGAGCCTTTATCAAAGACCTGGAGCAGGCCAAGGTTTTCTGCCCTGAAAGCTAGAACGTTACCATTAACTCATGTATAATCCCAGTAACCAGCAATTTAAGCACAAATAAAACCCATACAGACGTCCTCTTGTAGATTTTTTGGAGAACTGAAGAAGTCAAAGAAGACCATCTTAAAAATGATTTGATTGAAAAATGACACTACAAAAAGAACAAGAACTTTTGAGAAAAGCAAAAGTAGATTTCATATAATTGATTTGGGGAATTTTGCTCACTATATGAAACTGTGTGGTTGCTACATTTGCATCTGTCCAGTTCTCCAGATCGTCCTTGTATCCTCATTCTCATTCAAATGGTTAGTGAAGCAAAATCAGATGACACGAGAATTGCTCCAGACAAGAGGGAGTAGTGGGTCAGAGAGAAGGAGGGCATGGCGTATGCCACAGTTAAGCCTCTCGGAGCTCAGGCCTGTGTATGAAACCTGCTCTTCAGCAGTGAAAAGCCTGACCTCTGGTTTGACTGAAATTCATTGCAAGACTTTATTGAACCAGCTGAGCGGGAGTCAACGTTTCAGATTTCTCACTAGGCTTTCTTGAGTTTCCTATTTAATATCACACTAATCTTATAAAATGGAGACCTAAGTTATCCGAAGTGTATAGGTGATATGATCCAGTGGCAGGAGGTGACAGAAGTCAGTACATGGCAGGGCCACGTCCATGTATGTGCCTCAAACCCTCTGGTCTTACACACCGTGCTAGCTGATGGCACAGTACAAGTGTGGATAATTCTTGCCTCTCCTGGTCCAGCCAAAGCCTGAGGGCAAGGTGACTAGCATTCCACCCTGTACTTCAGCTAGGAAGTAGCTTGCAGTGCCCTGTGGAAACAAGGAGGGAGGAAGGATGGAGTCATTAAGAGAGGGAAGCAGTTAGAGAAAAATCTTAAGGAAACTCTAGAAGAGAATGTCTGAAGGAAGAAAAGTGGGAAGAACGTGTTCCAGCACAAGGCAGTAGAAAGGCAAATGGAAATGTGCAGAGATCCAGAGGAGGGGAAAGGGGCTAGAAGCAGTAAAGCCTGGAGCAGCAAGAAAAGGTTTGTTTGCATGCCAGAAGCAAGGAGGGCTCTGATGTTCACTTCCACGGTTATGGACGAGAAGGAAAGGAAACGACGCGGACTTCTATCATGTGCACACTCCACACGGGGCCACATCACATAGGAAGTCTAATGCGGATCGAGTCATTTACACATTCATCACTCAGGGTGGGTGTGAAGAGGTAAGCTAACTGGCCCAGGTTGCATGGGAAGGCTAGGGTTGAACAGTTAGCTGAACACAGCTCACCTTCTACATCCTTCCTACTGTGCCACTTATGGCCTAGGAGACGACCAGCACTCTGTGAAAGAGGAGTTAGGAGGAGAGAGGGGGGCAGGGAGAGAAGTGAGGAGTAATTGGAGTAGAAATTTGACAATTTAGACAAAGCAGGCTGACTCCCTGAAAAACACAAATGCTACCAGAATGTATCCAGCATGAAACAGAGCTTAAGTAGCCCTGTCACTGCTACACAATTACAGTCATAATTTTAAAATGAAAAGAAACAAAGAAAGATACCTTGGGATCAGATAATTTTGCAGAAGAAATCTATCAAATATTTAATGAAGAAAGTTTACATTCTATATCATCTCATAAAAAATAGAAGAGGAAGCAATACTTCTTACTTTTATAGACCTGATTTTTATCTTGGTACTAAAGCTATACAGAGTAAAAACAAAAAACTATACATGCAAGCACCTTTAACAAATGGAATTTATCAATCTATAAAAAATATATTTGCACTGCAACCAAGTGACATTTACTCTAAAAATGTAAAGTTGGTTTGTAATCCAAACAGTTGTTGGTATAAT
This sequence comes from Perognathus longimembris pacificus, assembly GCF_023159225.1. Classification (NCBI taxonomy): domain Eukaryota; kingdom Metazoa; phylum Chordata; class Mammalia; order Rodentia; family Heteromyidae; genus Perognathus; species Perognathus longimembris. Next base: position 83,560,723 of record NC_063165.1, on the reverse strand, counting down.
CCCTCATATTAGTTAACTAAAAAAAGAACTGACTACATGATTATCCCAATTGGTGCAAAAAAGGATTCAACAAAATTCCACATCCATTTGTGATTTTTTTTAAAACCTAGAAAAGTGGGAATAGAAGGAAATTTCCTCAGGTTCATAACAGACATCTATAATAAAAAAAAAACTCTAGAGCCAACACTGTATTTATGGGAAGACATATTTCTTCCAAAGATCAGAAACAAGGTAATGATGTCATAACATCATTTTTATTCAACATAGTACTGGAAGTTTACTGCCACTGCAAAAAAACCTGGAAAAGGAAGCAAGTGATATCAATCACAAAGGAAGAAATAAAGCTGCAGCTACTTGTAGATGACCTATCTGTATAAAATCAATCTCAAAGACTCTACAAAAAAACTAATGATCCATGTAAGCAAGGTTACACAACCAGTACCTTTGTTTGGCACAAATAGGACACCTGAGTCAGTACTTTATAATGGGACCTGAAATTCTGCACATATTAAAAACTCTCTGATGATGATAAGCTGGCTGGTTAATGAAGCATAGTTTGAAAGCAAGATACAGAAAACCTGTTTGTCTCTTCAGAGTACTAAAATCACATGACCATATAAATAAGACATTTTAGAGTGTTAATAATTTAGACAAGAAGACAGGATCAGATGATTATTGCAGGAATAATAGAAATTCTCCAACAGGCAACTTTATAGTTCAATGAAATGCAACCCAAAATCTTATATTTTCAAATGTTTTCAATCTATTCTAAAACTTAATTAAAATGTCACATTGCAAGCGATAAACCATTCAGATGAAGAAAATGTTCAAGTTTAAAGCATAAAACCTCATTCTTCACTGACTTACAGCTAAAATAGAACCTCTGGAATGAATGTATCATTTTGTTGAAATTACTTTTTAAATGGAAATTCACATTCTTATATTTTCAGTTCATAACACCGAGCACATGAGCTCAGCCCTCACAATATGAGATGAGAAGTCCTAGAGGAAGCTTGAATTTAGGTCTGTTTCTTGCTGTTGAGGTCAGTAGACAAGTTGCTCTAGTCTCTTGTCAGTAAGATACTAAATCCACTTAGCTAGTGTGTATATCCAAGTTTATTTCCATGGATCAACTATTTTCCTGCTTTTCTAAAAAAAAAATGGGGGAATAAACTAATTTGAAAGGAAGCACACACTAATTAGAAAAGTAAGATTTCACAAGAAATAAATGAATCCTAAGAATTGAAATAGTTTTCTTCAGGACTGGGGATGTAGCTTAGCTGTGTAGTGGTAGAGTACTTGTCTAGTGTTTTGTGCTAGATGTGTAGTGGTAGAGTACTTGTCTAGTGTTAATCTCCAAGGCCACACAAAATCAGAAATCACTTTTCACATGTAATTACAGACATGCTTAAAATGGAATGTTGAATCACTTTGGAAAATCTTATTAAAAATGGTTACAAGAAGCGGGGCGCTGGTGGCTCAAACCTGTAATCCTAGCTATTCAGGAGGCTGAGATCTGAGGGTCATGGTTTGAAACCAGCCCGGGGAATCAAAATCTGTGAGACTCTTATCTCGAATTAACTATTAAAAATGGTAGAGTGCTAGCCTTGGGTAAAAAGCCCAGGGACAGCACCTGAGTTTAAGCCCTAATAATGGTACACACATAAAAATGGAAAGAAAAAAATTGCATGAAAAAAATCTCTTGTTTCTTATAAGATTACTCTAGTCCTGAATAAGTGATTATGTTGGTGGTACTTACGGTGCTTTGAAAGACGCGATTTTTGTGAGACAGCATGCTACAGCTAAAAGAGAGCATCAACCCAGATCTGTGTGTCTGGGGCAATGGAGGTGAGGAATGAAGAGTCCTTAGGCACTGTCCCTGAGCTTCTTTTACTGCTGGCTTTTTCTGTGCATGTGGAACTGAGGAATCGAACCCAGGGCTTCATGCACGCTAGGTGAGCGCTCTACCGCTAAGCCACATTCCCAGCCCTCATCCTACAGCAGAGGCTTTGATGTCATGAAAACGCGCAAACACTGACTTATGGTACTGGTGGCACAACCTAGTAAGCCCACTAGAAATAATTAAATTGTGTGCTTTAAGTAGGTGAATTGCTATTCTTCCAGAGAAGAGTTTTGTTGTGGTCGTTGTTTTCAGTTCTGGGGTCTGCACTCAGGGTTTTACACGGCCCTCATACCACCTGAGCCACCCCTACTGCCCTTTCTGTTTTGGCTACATAGGGAGATCTTTTTGAAATATTTAGTTTTCCTGTAGAAGGTCTGTGCATAGTACACCTGCTCTATCTGTTTATCTGTATTGTCAAGTCCCTCCATGTTCTTTATCCACTCATCACCAGCCGGGCGCCTGGGCTGATCCCAGTTCAGCTGTTGGGAGCTAAGCTGCAATAGCCACCATGTCCATGTATCCTGTGTGTTGACTCCCGTTCCCATGGATACATGCTGGAATGATGGGCCGCCTCAACAAGTCTGGAAAGGAGGGGAGGAGGAAATGGAAGAGGAAGCATCTAATGGAGAGGGTGAACTTGCTTCAAGCACACAGGTGTGCAGTTATTCTAATAAAACCTCTTCCTCGTGTATGCGAATCCTAAACTGTAGTTTCAAGAAAGTCTAGGTTTTTATAGAAGGAGAATCATCATGCGACAGATAAGGATGTCCCGGCATTTTCCCAAGGTCAAAGCATGAGTGGAAGGCCTGGGATTCTGATCCGGCTTCTGGGGCTCTGAGGAATAGTGCCATCAGCCGGGCCCTGGAGATTCACGCCGCTCATCTTAGCTACTCAGGAGGCTGAGATCTGAGGATCACTGTTCAAAGCCAGCCCAGGCAGGAAAGCTCAGGAAACTCTTATCTCTGGTTAACTACCCAAAACAAACAAACAAACTAAACCAAACAATAACAACAAAAGGCCAGGAGTAGCCTTGTTGCTCAAGTGGTAGAGCACTAGCCTTCAGCACAAAATCTCAAGGACAGCACTCAAGCTCTGAGTTCAAACCCCAGGATAGGGAAAGAAAGGGAAAGAAGGAATGGAGGGGGGGAGGGAGGGAGGGAGGGAGGGAGGGAGGGAGGGAGGGAGGGAGGGAGGAAGAGAAAACAGAATAATTTGGGGCATTGATTTTAACTGAGTGCCTACTGTGAGCCAGGCACTGGTCTTGGAGCTGGGGATTGAGACTGTCCCTCTGTCCATCCATCACCCCTGGTACACCCAGAGGGATGTGTGGGTCCTTCTGGGCAGCAGGATTTTAGTTTAATTTTCTTTCCTCTTAGTACCTTTCTGTACTGCTGGGATGTTAAAAAATAATAATAAAGATAAGTTATTTTTATATAAAACAATTAAGTCATTGTTTTCTATAAAAAGCAATTAAGTCTTAAGACAAAACTGAACGCAACTCATTGCACTTTTGAAGGAAATAAAAAGCAAAATTCCAGGTCTTGAGCGAGGATGAAAAGGTTGCTCCTCCGTTGCTTCTGACTCTTCAGCATTATTCCTCCCACTTCTCACACAGCAGTGAAGCAGGACCTGTGTGGAAAATTGTTTTCTAAAACTAATTTACAAGTCAAGGTCTTCAGATTCTTCCCTTCCTACTCAGCCAATATTAAAGCATTCTGACTTGAAAATACACGGTAACAAAACCCTTTGGAAAAACAATTAACTAAAGGGCTTACTCACATTATTACATCTCAAAAGGAAAAATGCTCGTGGTGAAATTATCCATCATCCACGTGTGCCGTGCTCAGACATTCACCGCTTACTTTCAGAGAAGAAATGTCCTGAACGTGACAACGCCCTAGCCGACCCTCCCAGCTCCCCTTCACCCCACGACCCCCAAAGGGAGTCCTGGGTCCCCAACCTCTGCCACGTCTTTCCTACTCAGATCTATGCACCGTGAACGCGTCTCCATCTTTACCAAAGCACTGGTCCTTACTTTGGCCTTCATATTTGCAGCCTGAGGTGGGAGAACAAGACCACCCAGACTTCTTCCTCTTCTCAACTGCATGGACAGAAATGTGCTCTTGTCGCACATCTTAGGGACCACAGCATGTCTACCTGGCTAGACAGAGAACGTTGGCCTTTTCTCTTGAAGGGAGCGTCGTGTGGCTTCTCTGGCACCGCCACCAGCGTTGGGCCGTTCTTAAGTAAAATGCGCTTGACTTGGACATGAGAAGCAGGGCTACTGAGAGAGGGGCTACTAAGGGACTGGGTGGCCAGGCAGCTTGGGGCCTGGGCACAGAGATGTCACCTGTCCCGCGGGGGGTGGGGGTGGGGTGGGGAACACTGCAGACATCATCACTACGCAGAGCAACATGCAGTTTAAATTGTCTGGGTATTTTCTTTCTGAAATTTCCACGGAATGTTCTGTGCTAAGGTTTATGCAGAAAATGGAAACTCTGGAAAGTGAATTTGTGCAGAAGGAAATCCTATGGGAGGAATGGCGTGTGTGTGTGTGTGTGTGTGTGCGTGCGCGCGTACACACACACACACACACACACACACACACTACAGCAACAGGATAAACTCCTGGCCCTGAAATAGTGTCCCTTGGTAGTATGCCTGATACTGGTGGTTTGCTGTTGTTGCTGTTGTTTGTTTTGTAGACTGATGGGATTCCTAGAATATGTAAATGAACATTTCTGAGGGTTTTTTTTTGTTTACATCTACATTAGTCACTTGAGTAACAGTCAGGAAAACTTTACAGACAGATGCAGATATTCATTTCACATGGGGAAAGCTCCTGATGCGGTAGTCTACCGTTTTGTTCTGCTTGGTTGGTTGTTTCAAATTTGGCCCAGGCCACGGTTAGCAGATTTTTCTCTTCTCTATCAGACACTGTTCGGGTGACAGAATAAACTGGTTCTCTTGAGCAGGCAGCGCAGGGATCTGAAGTGGGGTATATGGCTCTCCGAGCTAATGGTTTGTAGATGATGAGGGTATTTGAAGCAAATGAAACGCACTGATTTCAACTTCCTTCTTCGGGGACCCAGGCTTACTGCTCATCTTCAGTTCTTGAAGTCAATTTCCAAACACCAGTCTAAGATTGATCCTTAACTAACCTCAGAAGAATCATGAGCAGAACTAGATAAAATGTAGGTTCACAGTCCCCGCTTTGGGAAGATTCAAATTTAGTAGGTGTAGAATTCCAATGAAGAATTCATATTTGTAAAGATCTCTCTCCAGATGCTTCCATACGGATTTGAGAACCAGTCATGCCAGAGATCACAGCTGCTGACGTCACAGAGGGACTGCTCTCCTGACTAATTCACAGACATGCCAGCAAAGTATATGGACAAGATTCTTGTAGATGCCAGCATCTCCCATTTCCTAAGTCTTAGTCACAATCACTGCGGAAGCAGCCTCTGGACGTTTGTGTTGGCTCGAGGGGCACTGGCCACAGGGCTCAAGTAGTAGAGCTCTGATCTACCCACGGAGAAACAACATCCACATAAAATAGTCTTTGATACTCAAGCTCATTCCCTGACCAGTTTAAAAAGCTCATGAGCTCCGTGAGAGCTCAGTTACCCACGTAGAGATCAGTTACACACGTAAGGAGCAGTTACATATGTAAAATGGCCACAGAAGTCCTAATAGGATAATTCCCAGAGCTCCGCCACAGGTCAGGCACTGTGGTTGACGCCAAGTCCTCATGATACTCAAAAACAGAGGGTTGTCCAGACTCTCAAACAAGGGTTGGTTGGTCTCAGATTAACACCACAGTATATGAATAACAAACAAGAGGAAGCTGATGGGCTCAATTACGCAGAGTAGGAATGTAAAGGCCAGAGGGAATATTTTAGAAGTCAGCCAGAACAAGCGTGAATGAGCAAGGGAAGACTGAAGGGCAGCCGACTGCCAGCCTGCAAGGTACCTTGGCGATGCCAGAATTAGCCAGGTAGACTCAGGGCCTCAGAGCGCCTGTGGAAAGGCCGCAGCGAGTGTGTGAACATGTCCATCTTTCAGCCATGCTCTCCAACAGTCTCCCCTGCGGTGGCTTCAGCTGCCTCCTTCTCTGGCTGGCTTTCCAAACTCGATGGTGCCATGCACTTTGGGAACTAGCCACTGGACAGCTTTTGACATTCATTTTGAAATTCAAATATCAGGGGCTCCTTAGGAAGTGTTTGTAATAAAATTTTAATCCAAATGTTTGCCTCAGAACCACTTTTTATTAATGTTCATTTCCCTTTTTTTTTTTTTTTTTTTTGCTACTAAGGCATACTGTCTGTTGCAATCGGCAATTCTGAGTTAAGTAGGAAGCGTGACCCTAAAACATTTAACAAATGATTGGAGAGTGGTCTGTCCTTAAGAGCTCCATGTCAAAAGCTTTATATTTGTGAATGTTGTTCTTGTCCAAATGATGTTCATCTCCCTATGAGATTGTATTCTCCCAAGTGAAACCAACTCAAGCCCGTTAGCATACCCTGCAACAAGGCATTCTTGTCAGTATTAAATCTGTTTAAATTATGGCCCGAAGTGCGTTTTGGCCATTTTGTTAACTTGAAATCAGAACACAATTTTCACGACAGTACTAAGCAGAATATTAGTTTTTAAGATGATGAGCAGATCCTAACACTGAAATGTATTGTGAATTAAACTCCATTTTGTCATAACTCATATTCCTTAGTGGCAGTCAGCCTTAACAAAGGTCATAGTTGATGAGTTAGGCTAAAACCAAATGCATGTCCGTGGTTATGTGAAGAGTAGCTTACTGACACATGTCCCTTGACTACACTAAGGACTGCCCACATAGCTCATAAGACATTATTTGTGGGGATATCTGCCCGGATTTCTGGCAAAACAAGAGGCCAAGAAAGAACAAATTTGTCTCCTACATTTGTTGTGACAGTCACCTTCCATTTCCTTCACACTTCCATATTCCTGTTTCTTGGGTCTTTGAGCTTGAACCAGGACACGCACTGATTGGACAGCCCAGCTCTGGTGCCTTTGAACTCGAGCTGGGACCCAAACTCTTGTCTTCTTTGGTTGTCAGGCTTTTTGATTTGGACTGAATTACACCAAAGGTTTCCCAGGCTCTCCACCATAGGGTGGCAAAGCATGGGATTTCTTAGCCTGATAGGGCAATGGGTACAGGCTCTTGTGGTGAGTCTCTCTCTGCCCAGCCTTCTATCCAGGTCCCTGTCTGTCTGTCTGTCTGTCTGTCTCTCTCTCCATCCATGTATGTATGCGTGTATGTACACTATCTTGCCTGTCTGTCATCTATTTACTTTTATGCCTGTCCCAAAGTGTCTTGATTACTGTGTCTGTCGAATAAGTTTTCAAAATCAGATGACTTAAATCCCAAAGCTCTATAGTTCGTTCTTTTGTAGGCTTATAACCTTCTCTCCATGAAAAGAAATCCAAAGTCTAAACACAGATTAAAACTTGATGTATGTTTGTGTGTATATGTATATGTATGTGTGCTTGTCTGTGTGGGTGTTTATGTATGTATGTACACATTGGTGTGCATGCGTGTGAGGGTTTTTGTATGAGCTGTGCATATGTGTTTGTGTGTAAGTGTGCATATATGTATGTACGTGTTTATGTGTATGTGTTGGTATATGTTTATATGTTTGTGTGTATATGTTTTACACAAATCCCATTAGCTTAACCACTTCCAGTTAGGTTCAGTGTCAAAATAAGTCTCAAAGAAACATGAGCTTTGCTTTTCTGAGTAATAAGACAATGACAGAATATTAAAAAGGAGAGCATCAAAGCCAATGGCTGAGCTCCAGAGACAGAGGGAGAGGTGAAGGGGAACTACAGAGGTTATGTTACAAATCATTGTTTTCAATGATCACTGGGTTTTACTGGAGAGCCAGGAACTGGATATCAAGATTCCACTCAGATTAGTGCAGGGAACTGGTCAGCACCAGGTAATTCTAACCAGGTAATTTAACTTAAACAACTACTTTTCCAAATACAACTTCATGTCTGAGAAATGGAGCGTGTGTGTGTGTGTGTGTGTGTGTGTGTGTGTGTGTGTGTGTGTGTGCTGCCCATGGGGCTTGAATTCAGGGGCTCGGCACTGTTCCTGGGCTTTTTTTGCTCAAAGCTAGTGCTCTACCACTTGAACAACAGCTCTACTTTCTGGCTTTTTGGTGTCAATTGGAGATAGGAGTTCCATGGACTTTCCTGCCCAGGCTGTCTTTGAATTGCCTCAGCCTCCTGAGTAGCCAGGATTACAGGCATGAACTACTGGCACCTGGCATGAGTCTTTTTTTTCCCAGAAAAATATTCTCCTTGACTGTCAACAAAATAAGATCTTATGATTTGATTTGACATATTTATGAATTAATTCAATTTTGTTCTTCTAATATTTAGGGCTAACCTGTTCTCTTAACGTGATTTTTTAAAATGGTCCATAGCACAACAGAAATGTTTAGTTGTTTTACTATATTTACTGTAAAGCAATACATTTTGTGGCGGTAGAGGTAAAGATAGGACATCAAACAAACTAAGATTCAGAGTAGAAATATATTAATAACTTACCAAAATCCAACCGAAGACAAGTGCTAATAATTGCGATTCCATTTGTGAAACAACAGTAAAGTTGTATTAGGTCAAAATGGCTAACTTTGAATATTGGGTTATATATCACTTTAAAAACAAAACCACGTTGTTTTATCTGGGTGCTAGTGGCTCATGCCTGTAATTCTAGCTACTCGGGAGGCCGAGATCTGAAGATCAGACTTCAAAACCAGCCTGGGCAGATAAGTCTGTGGAAACTCTTCGTTGCAATAAACTATTCAAAAAAAAAAAAAAGCCAAAAGTGATCCTGTGGCTCAAGTGGTAGAGCGCTAACTTGAGCAAAAGAAGCTCAGCAACAGCGCCCAGGCCCAGAGTTCAAGCCCCAGAATGGGAGAAAAAAAATATTGTTTCATAGAACAAATTTCTGAGAAAAATGCATTCGTTCATAGAAGGAACAAGGGAAAATATTATCCTTCATTCAAATCAATCCAACAGGTTGTTAAAATTATCTATTTTCTTGCCTGCCCCAAATGTTAAGGATTTCCCCAGTTTTGTTTTGTTTTGTTTTTTTTAACAAACTACTGGCCTGAGGGTGCATTTATTACATCCAGTGAATAACAAAGCCTGGGCAGATGGAGGCACTGGGCCCGTGGCTACTTATTTATATCCTGTACAGCCCAAATGGTTCCAAAAAGCAGCAAGACTGGATCTGCAGGAGATGAACTTGATGAGCCCAGCCTGCAAGAACGGGGAGGTGGACACAGGTGGACACAAGGATGGTGTCCACCGAGCAGACCACAGCCCAGGCCACGCCCCATAGTCTTGGCTCCCTAGTAGTCCTGGGTGGACTGAGGGAGGGGATGACTCCAGCAGCCTTTGGCTGAGGATGGCACCTGTTGGTTGATAGATTTCTTTCCTGGGGAGGAAGTGTGCTTCTAACTGGGTTTTGTCCGAGTCCTTCCTTCCCTGTGATTCTGTGGTTATGGAGCCCAGTGCTGGGTTTAGTGAACCAAAAAGAAACCTGTTTGTGTGTTGGCTTGACTTAGTTCCCCGTGGGCTCTCTCTGATTCGGATGTGGCCTCTAAGGACTGATTTTTGCTGTCATGGTGACTCTGCAGCAATGCCCGCATCTTGGACCGTTTGCTCCCTGGACTCCACGCTGGACTCGCGGCCCTCCGGGGGGTGGATCTTGGGAGATGGGGCACCTGGGGCCAATCTGCCCTCAAGATGAAGTCAGCTCTCTCCACACCCTATCGAAGGATGAGAGGCAATGGCCACTAGGAACCCAGGACCCCCTCAGACACCAGAACCCAGAGGAACAAATGTGTGTCGTGTATGGCCCTTTGTTACAGCAGCCAATCACTAAAACAGAAAGAACGTCACAAACAAGGTTCTAGAAGGAAACACTGGTTAAGTTTAGAGGGGTTTTAGAACACTGTGAAGATGAAAAGACACCGTTTGCACGCCAGGGTACCATTCCAGAGAAGGCTCCATCATTTCCCTCTTTTCCCATTTTCCTATTTCCAGGATGCTGCAACCAGGAACACCTCAAATACGAGAATGATTTCAGACAAGTACCCATTTGCCTCATCAGCCACCGCTGTGGGGTGCCCAGCTCGACGACAAATATAAACAACTCCAGGAGCAATACCAGCTCTGGCAGCTGAGGAGTTAGCACGAGGCTAGAAGTTGGGTCATAGAACAGGAATGCGGGAAACTCGAATACTCCGGAAGAGAACCTCCTTTAGCGTTTTTAATGATCTCACAGTAGTCGCACAGAACGGGACTTCATTATTATGGTTCCGCACATTTTTACAATATGTCCTAAGCAATCTCAGCCCCTCTAGCCTTCCCTCCCCCTTGCTTTCTGAAAGCAACTTCAGCAGGTTTCCTCGTCCTGTTTCCGTCGAGAAGAGAGGAGCTTCCCTATGGTGGCATCTAGGGACCCGTGCAGTGCAGGAGGGAATTACCGACCCCGGTGCTTGCGGATGAAAAAGATCTGACTTCATGGAGTTCTGACCTTTTCTTTTCAAATGCCTCATTTGTCAAATGAAAAGCAACAACAACCACTACCACAACAACAACAGAATCCCTATGCTTTCCACACATCAATCAATGTGTGGCCCAGGACTAAAGCTACTAACAAGGACGTCATCCTGGGCTCCAGGGCTTCTGTGCCTTAGTGCACAATTACTCCACGCCAGAATACAGTGAGTTCACTATCTGTTCTTGGAGTTTCACCACCAGCATGAACACTCACTCTGGCTAAAGTAAAAAGGGGAAATACATGAGTTAGTAGAGAGCTGCCTATTCTTCACCTTCTCACCTAGAAATTCCTATGAGCTTATATCAAATGCACACGCAAACCAATCGTGGCCTTGATGGGGGTAGCTTTGCCTTGCGAGTGTGCCTGAGGTCACGCCCACCTGTGGGAAACGTGTGCTTTTAAGGGCGTGAGAGTCTCCTTACAGGGCACACCTGTGCAGCGTATTCAGACATGTGAACTACATAGGGACTTGTGTCTTGTCAACTTGGCACTTATGTATTATTACCTGGAGAGAGAATTTGCTGGAAGGAAGCTTGCTGCAAGGTAGGGCCAAGGGTGATAAAGTTTGGAGGTCATTTATTCAGATTGTCACCTCCAATCCCTGTGGACACTTGAGATGGAAGATCCAGAGTGGGTTTTCCTACATTTTGTAATGGCTGTTAAGCCTTTGGAAGCTCAATACGGAGGAGAAAGCCTGTAACCGGGCACCGGGTCCTGGGGTACAAGCTCACAGTATGATCTAGACATGTCTTTTCAAAGTTACTAAGGGGAAAGAGCAGAGTTGCAAATGATTCTGGGGGCTGGGGTGGAATCGTGCTGGCACTGTTTCCTAGCTGTGTTACTTTAGGGGACCCCTGTTTTCATTTGTTTTCTTCACCGCATGTGGACTCTAGTTAAGGGACCAGCTCCTGACAGTGGAGCCCTTAAGTGAGCTTCAGTGTGATAATTCACACACTAATTCTTGTAACCCCGACTCATCCAATGCGGATAAGGGGAATGACTAATAGATCACAAACATACTAGCCAAACATGAGTAAATACATATTTAATGCGCACGAAAACCTAATATGTGAAAAGTACTTGTTTCACCCCAATGCCCTGTAAGAGAAAGGAAGAGGTCGGTCAGGCAGCGGCTGTCGGCCAGAGAAGTACAAAGCATCATCTTAGAAGCACCCAAGCACGATCCCGAAGATCCAGGATGACGCTTTTCATGATGACAGCCAACGGCTAGGTGCTATTTCTGAAGATGGGGGAGTGCCAGTGATCCTCAATTACCCCAGGATGAGCTCAGCCGGGTAAGACCCCACCCGAGACCCCGTCTTCCAAGCACGCTCAGCTGAGGGACGCAGAGGGGCGACCCCACGGTGTGATTTCATGATCATAATGAAGAGCTGTAAGCGCGGCTATTTTCTAATACAACAGGGTCCCGATGCAGAGCCTGCGTCCGTCTGTCTACCGTTGCCGAGGAAAGCCATTGTCCTCTAACGCACCGTGGGTCAGCCCCTCAGGGAACACCATTTCCCACCCGGATTCCATCAGGACTTGCCTGGCAGAGACTGTGCATTCACTATGAGCAAATCACGCCTGCCAACACAAAATTAAACACCTTGGGAAGGACTTGAGTCTGCAAGCCTAAATTACTTCCTAAGTTCAGCCATCTACGATCCCTGGCTGACTCATCAGATTTCAAAAGCTTGCACCTTTTCCTACCTCAGAGGAATGATGGGAACCCAATGAGACACATCTGAAGAAGCAGACTTTTTTTTTTTTTTTTTAATAGCACATCAGAGCAACAAGTCAGCTGCAGGAACTTTCCAGAATGCTGGAAAACCTACTTTGAGAAGGAAATCCCAACCAAATCAGAAATGTTTTCACTCTACTTCTGCCGCACATGGACTTGATGCTTTTACCAACAAAGCTGAAGAGCGGATTAAATGAAAGCAAACGCTTTAGAGACACGTGAAAATACAGCAGCAACGTAACGACCTGGGAGGTGGTTGGCTATCCACAGACAGTCTGAGCAGTGATTGCCTTTAAAAGGAGTGATACAGGCATGAGGGCCAAGGTACCAGAGCGATACAACAATCATAAATACATATGCACAGAACAGGCCCTAAATATACTAAGTAAACTGCAGAGAGAAATGGGCACTAGGATGACAGTGGGAGGCCTGTAGTTACATACGAAATGAAATAATGGGTAGGATATTTGAACAAAATGTGAATAAGAGCCCCCAGGCACCAGTGGCTCACGCCTGTCATCCTAGCTACACTGGAGGCTGAGATCCGAGGATCGCAGTTCAAAGCCAGACCAGGCAGGAAAGTCCGTGAGAGTCCAATTCACCACCAGAAACTGGAAGTGGCACTGTGGCTCAAAGTGGTAGAGCAGTAGCCTTAAGCAAAAGAGCTCAGGGACAGCACCCGGGGCCCTGGGTTCAAGCCCTACAACTGACCAAAAAGAAAACAGAGAATATAAAGAATACTGTAGAAAATAAGGGCTTCACAGGCCTACACAAAGCACTGTACACACAGCAACAGAAGAGGCATTCTTGAGTGCATGCGGACAATCTTCACAATGAACCACATTTGAGGTCACAAAAACAAGTCAACCAATGAGTCTAACTAGGGATGCTCAACGGTACAAACTGAACACTGCAGAATGCTGCTGAAAGCAATTGAAGAATACAGAAGCAAATGAAAAGATGCCTCACGCTCATGGACTGTAAGACGTCGCGCTGTATGTGCTATCCAAAGCAAGGTACAGATGGAGGCAACCCCTCCCGCCAATCCCAATGGCATATCTCTATACTGATTGATAGGGAAACGAATCCCGATTCATAGGGAATCACAAAGGATACCCAAAGCCAAAACAATCTTGAGAGGAAACAAGGAAGCTGGATGCGTCTTACCTCCTCATTTCAAAATATATTAAAAGCTGTACCATAACCTAATTTGTATAGCACTGGAATTACGAAAAACATGTATCCCAATGGAACAGAACGGAGAGCCATGAAATAAAACTAGTACATATCTGGCCAACTAGTCTTTGAGGAAGGTTTAAAACTAAACAGAGAAAGAGCAATCAATCACCTTTGTTTCAGATAATCTACACTCACCAAAGTTTTCTAGAAAATGGACCCAAACCATTCTAGAAAATGACATTATCTCCTATGAGATAAGCACAGGCCTGTAGATAAACAAACATGGGTGTGTGGACACACACAGGTGATATTGATGAGCCCAGGCATGCAGATAGACACAGACTTCTTGACTATTGAAGACTTTTCCAGGTTCCTTTGGTGAAATAGGAGTAGCAAGAATAAGAAGTGTGCTAATGCATGTCAAGTTCTGAATCTAAATCTTGAGTACCGAGGCGGGTCACATGCTGAAGGACCCTTCTTGCTAGGGCATTGCGTTCCAAGCAAAATGTTTATGGTTCTTAGATAAAATTCAACTTGTAAGTTGTATGGAAAATTTTTATTTGAACAAGACTGATTTTCTTTTTCCTGTGTGTTTAGTGAGGGGGCAACACAACCACTCCCACTTTACAAGACGGTAAACACACGGGACTGCAGAAAGTGTCAGATGCTAGGACAAGACGAGGGAAGGGGAAAGCGAGGCTCCCATTGGCCCATGGCGGGACTGCACTCCCACTCTATCCAGACACTGAATGTCCCTCTCTGCATTGTATGCTGCCCAGCCATGTTAAAGAATGGAGTGCTGGAGCTAGCTTACTCTGGCTTATAACATTCTCAGGAATCTTGTGATCCTGTTGTTAAAAGTTAAACTGTACTAACTGAACAAGAGGCTGCGAATTATGTTTTGTAAATTAGAATGAGTATGTTAAAATATATAATATAATCAATATACTTTTTTTTTTTTTTTTTTTTTTTTTTTTTTTTTTTTTTGGCCAGTCCTGGGCCTTGGACTCAGGGCCTGAGCACTGTCCCTGGCTTCTTCCCGCTCAAGGCTAGCACTCCGCCACTTGAGCCACAGCGCCGCTTCTGGCCGTTTTCTGTATATGTGGTGCTGGGGAATCGAACCTAGGGCCTCGTGTATCCGAGGCAGGCACTCTTGCCACTAGGCTATATCCCCAGCCCCATAATATACTTTTAATGTATTCATATAAAATAATAATATGATTACATAATTACATATAATATAATAAGATATATAATACACATAATATGTATATGTAATTAGTAGACTAGCTTCACAAAAAGACAAAAAAGTCAGAACTTATAACTTCCACTTTATCCTATTCTATTTTGTTATTGTCTAGCACTTTTCAAGTTTTTGCCCTATGTGTCTGTCCTTTAGAAACGCTGGGCAATGTGCTATTGCTTCTCTCTTTTCCGCTATGTTTCCATTGGCATTGTGAAACTAATCCTGGAGACTGCGTACACCAAGAAAGTCAGCAAATGCTACATGTTAGAGCTTGATTTATTTTCTTGATAGCCAAGAGTTTAGAAAGTCAAAATGTGAACAAAACATGTGAAAAGTAAAAAGCATGCCCTATGTGTTAGCGATTGGCTTTACAAATAGCATAGACAACTGAGTATTTGAGAGAGATTACCTGACTGGCGTGAAGTCTCATGTCCCTGAAGAATGAGCTTCACATGCCTTTGTTGTGGGTTTTGTCTTACGAATTAGTACACAGAAATGACCAGTTGGGCCTGTAGGTTTGGTTGTCTGAGGATGCAAGATTTTGATAAAAAATCAGGCCAGGGGCTGGGAATAGGGCCTAGTGGTAAAGTGCTTGCCTCGCATACATGAAGTCCTGGGTTCAATTCCCCAGCACCACATATATAGAAAAAGCCAGAAGTGGCGCTGTGGCTCAAGTGGTAGAGTGCTAGCCTTGAGCAAAAAGAAGCCAGGGACAGTGCACAGGCCTTGAGTTCAAAGCCCTAGGACTGGCAAAAAAAAAGAAAAAAAAAGAATTAAAAACATAATCAGGCCAGATGTTGATAATTCAAGTGGCTCTATGGCCATAATAACAACTTTAAAATACTATTTGTAAAGGATGTGCTATGCGTCCTTTATATCAGTATATTTGTAGTGGGTACAAAATCCCCACGGATCCCAAGTCACACCCTTTTGGACTTTTAACCAATTGGATAAAGCGGCGGGCGGGTCTTCCGTGAGTGGCAGCCGCGTGGCAGTGTCTGTCCGCATTGCTGCTGACTATGGAGGTAGCAGGTGGGACCGTGGCTGGAAGGTGCTAACCTCTTGTTTGCTTCTAGTCTTCACTTTCCCCAAAGACTTTAGAAGGAAAGAATCTTGGCTCTGTAAAGGCTGCTCCTCGGGGAAGAAAGTCAGTAACCGTTGTGTGAATTTCACTTAGCTCAGGTATTTCTCTTGCTTTTCGTAACCATCTTTTCTTCTCAAGGCACAAAGTAACAGAAGAGTTGTCCCTAAAATGGAAACCGGGGGTCGGGGGCGGGGGGGAGGGCGCCTCCTCATGGGCACAGTTGGGAACAGCAATCTACGAGTGCCACTTAAAAAAAAGAAGAGACACCACCACCCTCTAACGTCATGGAGAAATGAGGTAGGTAGAATCACCGGCGGAAATGGCATGAACGCGTTCAGAGCCCGCCTACTTCTATGGTATTCCTGACCTCACAGGATTACAGGGGCCATAGCGTAACTCATTGGGGGTGGGAACTCACCCTATTATTGGATGCTCCTGGTCCCTGCCCCGGGTGTGCTGGGCACAAGGGGGCGGGGGGCAGACTGAGGGCAGCCTGGGGCGCAGACTGGGTGAAGGCAGCCTTGCTTGTGTGCACCCCGTGCTCGGATCGCGTATGCTACGATGCTCATGCTATGTCTGGCTCACGGTGACCCCAGCACAAAGGACAGGAGCGGAGACGGTGCAATGGGCACTGGGACTCGTTATTCATCACTCTGCTTTCTGGGCTGGGGATGTTCAACTTCATCTTCCCGTTGGAATTAATTATGTAGAAACCGTCAGATGCTAGCCTGCTCAGACTCCTCTGCGCTTAGTGTGAAGTGTGCGCTGGATGTGGCATTTTTCTCAAGGCGCCTCATGTAATTTTAATGTCTGGGAGAGCAAGGGACCCACCAAGACGGCCCGTGGGATGCGTTCCGTTAGGAGCCTCTTCTCCAGAGATCAGGCTCACTCGAGAGACGGCAGAGGCCACACCCGTCATGAGAAGACCTGGCTAACGAGTTGGGCCTCCGTGAATTTAATGATCATCTTTATAAAGAAGACAGGGTCCTCGTGTGAAAGTGGGGCTTAAGTCCTACCGAAAAGCAGCTAACTTGCTTTATAGTGTCGTGACGCATCAGTATGGCTGGCTGTGGCCTCTGAGTCCTCACAGGTATTTTAAAGTTGCCGGTGATGACGTGTGGAGACAAGCATGCCCCGCACGGTCAGAATCAGCTTTCCCTGGGCATCCAGGTGGGCTCCGTCTCCAGCTGGCTGGCGGGTTCCAGCCACCAAGAGCTGACGGGACCCTGGGCACTGCCTAATCGGCAGTCATTCACCCACGGGCTGGTCATTTGGTGGCATTCCTGAGAGGTGGCAGGATGGGGAGGGCGGGGCTCGGCTGGAGGACCTCAGGGGTTTCCTGTGAAATGGAAGGCTTAGCTTGCCGGCCACAAGGCTTTCCCACCTCTCCAGCCCACAGCCACGGGGCCGGCAGGCCCACACAAGCGAACCTCCCGGAAGGAAGCACGCTGCTTCGCTTAGGAAATGTTGTCACAGTGTCAGGAAACCCAACACGGGCGTGAATTGCCATTTTGTCTAGGCTAGTGTTTATTCCAAAAGAACAAGTTGGTAAGATAGGTACTGGGATGTTCCGGGAAGATACTATAGAAAGAGTACTCCCCTCCAGGCACTTGAACTAAGACTGGAACCACACAGAGAAATGAGCATGCCCCGCCCCCTCGAGGGTGACACGCAAATCCGTGGTGTTCCAGCAAACAATAAAGTAAAATGCCATAGAGGGTTAGACAGTGCGCATTCCTGAAAGGTGTGTGCGAATGAAGGTCACAAAACTAAACACGATGGGAGACCTGGGGTAGCGGGGTTAGGAAGGCCGGGAGGTGGAGAGAGTAGGAGAGGATGGAAATCTGTGTGTGCATGTGTGCAAGGCTACAGTGACATTCCTCAAAGCAATTAACATATAATTAAAAACAGTGAACAACAGGGATCTAAAACCAGTCCTCTCCGGCTGTGAGAAATAGTGGGAAGGGAGAGGAAGAAGTGAGAGGAAGGGGTGGGGATGTGTGTGTGTGTGTGTGTGTGTGTGTGTGTGTGCACCTGTGTGTGAATAGGGCTGAAATACCCCATGTACAAGCGTGAGAATGGAGAATGATGGAAGGTGGAGTCTGATCTAGATACACTGTATGCACATAAAGACCTGCTAAGACTAAAGCCTCTTGTATGACTAACTTGATGCTAATAAAAATGCAGACAAAAACACCATAGAACTTTGACTCTCTTACCAGGGATGACAACCGTATTTTGAGTTTGACCACTTACAGTTGTGTGATTCGTGGGAAGAAAGGACTGCTTCAGGCATTATTTTTATGGTGAGAATGATATGCAAAATAGTTCTTCTCTGAAATTCTTTTCCTTCCTTTTAATTCCTACAACTGCTTCATAATTGGTGCCTATCCCAGATTGGTAATAATTGTTAGTAAGTGATACTAATTTGCTAGCTGTTTTGACGTTTCTCCCACTTTGCCTATAGTGCCCGGAAGTGAATTTAGATTTGTCAGTGACAGCCTGTGACATAGGAGGGACTGCTTGAAGAGAGCTACAGCCCTCGGTTGTCACCGCTGGGCCTGGGCCTCCAGGCCTTGGAGTCCTGGGCACCTGGGTCTCCATGGGGCAGGAGGCCGCAGCTTGTCCTGCTGAGAGGGTCACTGCAGAATGGTCTAGGCAACTTTCACCTGTTAATGTTTAACTTCATTAGAATGGCGAACCGGAACACAGCAGTCAGGAGGGCAGGAAGCTGGGACATTGTGGTAGGGGAAACCTTAGTCACTCTGAGTCACCCCCCCCCCACTGCCCTGTACTTGCTCATCCATTCCCTACTCTGACACCCCTCCAGTGTTGTCACTTGTGCTCCTTTCCCTATACCACTGAATTGTGTCTGCTTTCAAGCGTTAGTAACCATGCCAGTGTGTGTTTATTTCCTTTTATGAATATTTTATTGTATTTGCAAAACTCATGTTTTGTGGGTAGCTTCAGTTTGTTAAGTTTCATTGCCTCTTTGTAGTTGCAGTTAGAACTAGATCTTGAGAGGCGTGATGCTTGGTAGAACTGTGGGTTCTTTGGAGGAAAAGAATTCAGACATGTCTTTGTCACTGTGAATTTTATAAACATGTGTGCGCCTGAGAACGCATCCCTAGGAGAACTCCCAGCACGAGAGAGTGGGCAGAAGCCGAGGCTGAAAGTGTCACCTCACTGCACCCATGGGAAACCGAAACAGACTCCCTCCTGCAGCGTCCATCGTCCCAAACAATTGTCCACTGGGAGTCGACTTCTAAGTGCTGGGGCAATTAAGAGCAGAGCTACTGGGAGCCTTCTAGGGCAGCACTGCCCAGAGGAAGGGCACACACGTCCCCTCTGCTGACCACACACAGATGGAGCCTGAGCCCCTGGGCTGAGGTGGATGCAACTGAGAAAACTGCGATCAACACTTTAAATCAGCTTAGATATAAATAACGTGTGTGACAGGTTGCTACTAACATGAAAAGAGCGGTTCTGCACAGTGCTGTGGAAGCTCTAGGGATGTTCATTTTCACTTTTGGAGATTGTTGACACACACCAACTATGTGTCACAACGGTTTGTGATCAACTTTTGTGTCATAACAGATCCCACAGTATCCCACCGGTCACTTATAGAACTCCCACTTTACTACATTCCTATCAACTCTCGTCAAACTGTTTTAACTTTAGCTGTGTTAGTGGCTATTTTAATTAACAGCTCCCGATGGTTACTGATGAGCTGTGATTTTATGTATTTATGACTATTTGAATGTTCTGCTCGTATCTTATAGGTTGTACACTTGTTAAAAAATAGATCTAACAGGGCTTGAGTACATCTTCTAAGCACAGTCCTTTGTTGATTAGATGTGGCAAATGTCCATGTGGAATTTCAAACATACAGGTAACCAAATCTCAGTGAAAGAGGCATTTCTGGAGCGGTGGGGGGGGGGGCATCAGGATATATATTTTTTTTTTTGGCCAGTCCTGGGCCTTGGACTCAGGGCCTGAGCACTGTCCCTGGCTTCTTCCTGCTCAAGGCTAGCACTCTGCCACTTGAGCCACAGCGCCGCTTCTGGCCGTTTTCTGTATATGTGGTGCTGGGGAATCAAACCTAGGGCCTCATGTATCCGAGGCAGGCACTCTTGCCACTAGGCTATATCCCCAGCCCCATCATCAGGATATTTTTAAAGATTCCCCAGGTGATAGCCATCTCCTGAGACAGGAATGGATTTGAACTCGGTATAGAAGGATTCGCTAGCCACCAGAATCCTCTCTGAAATCACATGCAGTAGAGAATAGGACGATTCTCTCTTGTGTCTGCTCCCTGGGTCTAACACACTGGAGGCTTAACTTCTCTGTGTCTCTGGTTTTTCCTCTGTCTCAGGCACTTCAGTGCCTACTACACAACGCCCTCGTGAATGCTCAGTGAGCAGTCATAGAGAGCACTTAGAAGCTCACACGAAACATAGTAACTGCCCGATCGCCATCCTCATCACCATCGTCACCATCATCCACATCCTCATCATGAAAAGCTTACGTTAGCATCTCCCAGCCAAGAGCGCGGGCATCCTCCCTGATGGGAGCACACGAGAGCCTTTTCTCCACCGAGGCCAGGGTTCGGGCTGCCTGCTTCCCTTACCGCGCTCACAGTCTGGAAGTAGCCAATACAATCAAGCAGAGAAAAACTAAAGAGAGCCACATGCCTTGGTAACAAAGAAATAAAGCGGTCTCCATTTGCAGATCATAGATCATGCCCGGACAACTCTGATAGTGCTAAAACGAATTTAGCAATAAATAATTCAGATACGAAATTGCTAGGCAAAAACGCATCCCATTGAGGCACCTGAGAGCAGCCAGTCAGAGGGCAATAATGCTGGGGAAAGCTTCATTTGCAATGAAAATAGGGAAGATTGAAGACTTAGGTGTAGGAGCAGCCCCTGGGCATCTGTGGGCCTCTGACCAAGGACCTAGGACTCAGGGCTTCATTGTGCCCAGTGCACCACGCAACTGCTGCTGAGGACCTAGCTGCCACCTTTAAGTGAACCCCAACAATGTCCACTTCTCAATACAATGAAGTGCATGTGTTTTGCTACTTGGAAAAAGTGGGGATCTTAACACTGAAACGCATGGCTGTTTGGTTTTTTTCATTTTGCACGCAGAGTGGTTCTCCTAGATGCAGCTCCAGTACAACAAAAAGAGAGACGGGAGAAGCTGTCTCGTGGGAGAAGATACAGAGTGTTTCATTTGTTCCAGAAGCTCCTTCTCTTTACCAGCAGGCATTTCTAGCATGATTTTGAGTTCTCTATCTTTTCTGAGCCTGGCAAAGAAGGGCTGAAGGCACGACATGACAGACGCTTGCTTTAAACCCGAGTGCCACCAGGAAAGAAAAAAAGGAATTCTGGGAATAATTAGTACAGGTTTAGGCAAGTCATAGCAGAGCATCACAAGGCCCAATAGCTATACCCTTATGAACACATAAGATGATGCTAAGTGAAATGAACTCCATGTTATGGAAACAATTGTTATATCACAGTTGTAACTACTTTCAACATCCCATGTGTATCTGTAGCTTCTATTATTGATGAGGTTCTTGTATCACCTTCCTGTGGTTGTACCTACACTGTCTCTGTAATGTTATCTGAGTATATTGGAAACCATGTATACTGGTATTGGAAGTAGGAAATTGAAAGGGAATACCAAATTTGAGAGACACAGGGTAAAAATAGACAAACAACTACAAAAGCAACACTTGCAAAACTGTTTGGTGTAAGTGAACATCTCCGGGGGTGGGGGAAGGGAAAGGGGGAGGAGAGAGGGGGGTATGAGGGACAAGGTAACAAACAGTACAAGAAATGTATCCAATGCCTAACGTATGAAACTGTAACCTCTCTGTACATCAGTTTGATAATAAAAATTTGAAAAGAAAAAAAGGAATTCAACACAGGTCTCTGGACAACAAGTAATAACCAATCACTGCAAATGCAGAGGACTAGTTAAAATGTCCACAGTCCAGCAATGGGTTAAGATGACATAGTAGAGACTGCAAACACTACCAGAAATGTGCATTTTTCTGACTGTGGTTGTTTTAGTTACAAAATGTCAACAATATTTCAGATGATTAAGCCAATAATGTCACAGGAAGCAGTGGGAGGTGGTGGCCCGGCATATTTAAAAGATTATTTTAAAAAGTAACCAAGGAAGATGTACTGTCTTTAGGACTAAGGAAAGATATGTTTGCGTAATTTTTTCTAGCCTTGTATTATTTTATAAGGAATATGTTACATTGAAATAATTAATTTTGTTCTAAAATTAGAGCTAAATAGAGTCAGTGTGAACAAAAGCCAAGTTTCTTTTTTTTCTGGTGTGTGTGTGTACGCACGCACGCGCACACCCAATTAAGGGGCTTGAACTCAGGACCAGGATGCTGTCCTTCAGCTTTTTGCTTGCTCAAGGCTAGCGCTTACCACCTGAGCCACAGCTCTATGGCCAGCTTTTGTGTGGATCGTTGGAGAGAAGAGTCTCACACTCAAACTGGCTTCAGACCTCTAGCTTCACATCTCAGGCTCCTGAGTAGCTAGGAATACAGGTGTGAGCTGCCAGCACCTGGTGACATTTTCCACTTTTTCTGAGGATAGGGCATTGAGACTGTTGTGTAAGGTACAAGTGAACCAACTTGGAGATTTGGGCTTTGCAGATCTGAGGAGAGCTTTGACTCCACCGGGAAGGGGCCGGAAGCTCATTAGCGTTGCACGTTCTTTGGGACCCATTTTCCACCCACTCAAGCACAGTCTGTATTTTCATAATCACCATTTGACTTGCATGTACATACAAAGTTCAGCTGATTTTTAGCGTCTTCACAATTCCATGAAAATTCATTAGAGAAATAATGGTACTTTTGAAACGATTATAGAAGCAGATGCTGACAATGAATTGCTTTGTAAACTTATTTTTTTGGTAAGAAACTTTCCTTGAAATTAAAAAAGGTTTATTCTCAGGTGAGTGTAAATCCTGGTCCTGTTGGCTTTATTTACCCTTTAGGCTAAGTGGCTGGGGATCAAACACAAACACAATCACTTCCTCCTGCTTTGTTTCAGAGTTGACTTTCTCTACTGTCAGAATGAAGGAAGTCCTTTCCACTTCCAATGGTGGAATTATGCATGTATCAATGTCCTTGTGTGGCAGAGATGCAATATATCTGTTTCTGATGTATAAAAATCAATGCATTAATTTCTAGAACCCTAAAAGGATATATCCAAGGGAAATAAAGTGACACCCACTGGCATTGATTTGCGTGATGCAGATTTTGAACTCAGAGCCTTTCACTCGGTGGGTGCCACGCTAATACTGAGCCACACCTACGGCCCTTTTCTGTACTAGTGATTCTGAGATAAGGTCTCATGTCTTGCCTGGGCCCACATGAGGACGGCCATCCTCTTAGTTTAGACTTTCTGCTGTAGCTAAGATGGCAGGTGCACACCATCCCACCCAGCCGTTTGGTTGACAAGGGGTTTCATGGGCACTTTTCCAAGGCTGGGCTGGAGCCATGGTCTTCCCATCTCGGACTCCTGAGTAGCTAGAATTATAGGCCTGAGCCACCACCCTCAGCTCCATGGATAATTGTATGAGTTTATCATTAAAACAGAAAGAATATGTATATATTTATATACATATATACATATTAGATTATTTTAAGTTCAACCCAGTAGTGGTGGCTCGCACCTGTAATCCTAGCTAGTTAGGAGGCTGAGATCCTAGGATCATGATTTGAAGCCAGCCCAAGCAGGAAAGCCCATGAGACTCTTATCTCTAATTAACTACCCAAAACAACAACAACAACAAAAAAATCCAGAAGTGGAGCTGTGGCTCAAGAGGTAGAGTGGTATCCTTGAGCAGAAGAGTGCAAGAATAACGCCTAGGCCCTGAGTTCAAGCTCCAGGAAGGCACAAATAAGTTCAGTTTTCTTTACTCATAGATGACCATTTGTTATGTGGGGTTCTGAAAACCGTCATTTTCCCTCAGAAACAGAGTCACACCTTGGCGGTGATCACACAAAGCTTGTAAATGAACAAACATTTCTGAGGAATCCCTTTAGAACATTTTAACAGTGAACCATGTAGTGTTTATTCTTCCCAAAAGAAGGAATTATGTGCTCAGACTTAACACTGAATTTCAGTCTTACAAATACCCTCAACTCACACATTTCACTAGATCTTATTGAAATCTATGAAAGCCATCATAATATCCTTTTATACACATTAACTTTGATGTGACATTTTCACTCTGACCATAAGTTCTGACAGGATAAGAGAACATGATTAATATAAGCCTTAATGTAAAGATTAAGCAAGATGTTATGTAAATAAATTGGACCTAATGAGATACACTTAAAAATCAGAGCAGTTGTTTTTTAACTCCCCAGTACAAAACATACTACTTGCTGTGTGCTGGTGTAATCCTAGCTACGTAGGAGACTGAGACCCAGAGGATCATAATTTAAAGAGAGTTTAGGCAAAAGAAAAAAAAAAGCCCAGGACACTATCTGCAAAATAACCAGCAAAATGCTAACCTGGGGGCATGGTAGAAGCCAAGAAGCTGAGCTAGAGTGAGGCTGTGAGTTCAAATCTCAGTACTAGCAAAACAACAATGACAATGACAACAACAAAAACAATGGCAGTCAACAAAGGATCCTTAGACCAGCTAAGAAATGCAGCCTACATGTTTAGAAATCGAGGCACAGAAACCCAATAGCCAAGGTTTTCATATTGCGACTGCAATATTCTAAAGCTCAGAATGTTATTATCATGACACAAGCTAACACTGTTTCCAGAAGAAAACACTGTTTTGTTTTCCTTCAACAAAGGGGCAAAGATTTCCCTCCACTTCTATTGCATGTAGCCTCTTCTGCTTTGAAGTAGTTAGCAGTGAAAGCCTCTTCTGCCGGAAGGCATGTCAATCCTAAATATAGTTTATTAACATGTTAGGATCATTTAACATGTTTCATTAAATTGTAAGCATAAAAATTAATATTTTGCACTTTTATTTAAGTACCATAAGCAGTTTTGCTAAGGCTAGAGCAGTCCGACAGCTTCATTACATATATGGTTTAAGCCAGACACCAGTGGGTCACACCTGTAATCCCAGCTACTCCGGAGGCTGAGAGCTGAGCATCAGGATTCAAAACTAGCCCAGGAAAAGCAAGTCTGTGAGGCTCCTGTTTCCAAGTAACCACTCAAAAGCCAGAAGTGGAGCCATGGCTCCAATGATAGAGCTTCTATCCTTGAGTAAATAGAGCTCAGGGACAGTGCTCAGGCCACGAGTCC
This sequence comes from Perognathus longimembris pacificus, assembly GCF_023159225.1. NCBI lineage: Eukaryota > Metazoa > Chordata > Mammalia > Rodentia > Heteromyidae > Perognathus > Perognathus longimembris. The sequence continues at coordinate 83,535,642 of NC_063165.1, read as the reverse complement.
AAGCCCTAGGACGGGTACACAACATACAACCACGCGTGCATGTCTGTATGTGGGCACACACATGCACGCACACACATACACACACACACACTCCGTGATTTCTTACTGCTGCTTAAAAAGTAGTCCCTCCATTTTCAACCCCTCTCCTACATACAATTCTACCTTTCTTGAATATCATATTAGATATTTCAGTTATTTTTCTCACAGCTATCATGTTGGATAATTGCTTACAGAGATTAAAATGTCAATGTTTACTAGAAAAGAGAATGTGTGGTGGAGGGAAGCCCAGATTGAGGGCCGTTTGCCTTTTCCCCACGGCACTTCTTCAGTTTAGGAGGGTACGGGAGCAAGCCCTGGTTCACCATTCTCATAGAACAAAACCATGCATGTGAACGAACAGCTTCTGGCTCTGTCTTATTCTTCCAGGGAAAGCTAATTGCTCATACTTTACAAAGTTATCATGGAAACTTTTATACGAGATGACAATTCTCAGTGTTCTGACAAGATATAATTTAGGAAATGGAGTTATTTTAAAGACCTTCCCGGAGGCTGCGGCAGGCAGCGCCATCTCCAGGCGGGCAAAGGGGAGCAGGACGGGAGGGGGAGAGCTCACACACTTGTGATCAGAGGGCACAACCAAGGAGAGGAGGAGCAGGGTCCTCCATCACTGTAACCTGAGCATGGGGGAGGGATGTCCCCATCACTGCAATCCCTAAGCAGGGGGGAGGGGGAGAGGAGGGAGGCCCTTCCCTCCCCAGATGCGTTGGGATTTCCCTGTCATCTTCTTGTTCTACAAATACACAGCATTTGACTATCCGGTTTGCCTGACAAATATTTAGTGGTATTTTCTGAAACTCCTAATGGCTAAATAGCACACCCAGTCATCCCGTCTATTAATATGAGTGTGTGTGTGTGTGTTTCTTCAAATTCTGCTTACTTTTTAATAATACTCGGTAATGTGTCAAGCCCTTGATCAATGCATGCCTTCTTCCCACCATAACATTTCTGGAATCAATGTTTTTCACCCTGCGGATCAGGTATGAGTAGACGCAGATTACCATTAAGTAGTGAGGTAAAAGCCTCTTTTACCCAGTAAATCAGTGGTGTGGAAGGCAAAGGGAACTTAAATGATCAGACAGAAGGTGGCTGGAAAGAACAATCTCATATCAATACCACACTGTAAGTTGAATAAAAAAGGGGACAGCCATTACCGCTCTGCTCAGGGTGGAATGTAAGGAGCAATGAAATAAAATTCATGTGCAAGTTCTACCAATTTTTGAGAGCAACACTATCAACCCTTTTGCCATACGGAAGTGGATGTGACATCTGGCAGAGCTTGCAATGTCTCGTTAGAAGGCATCCTGGGATAAAGATTTGTTCCCCTGGCTACTGGGAGAATTAATTTCCACCAGAAGATAGGTGCGCTGGGATCTGTGGCTCAGATCTCCTCACTCATCCTTTATAAATAGTGGCCTTTAGGTTAGGGAAAAGGAAACTCCTGTTTGGGACTCTCAAGATGTTTTAGGATAGAGGAGAGAAAGAACAAAACCTGCGAGTTAAATAACTAAACTCAGACACATTCGTTCTGAGAGTCGAGGTTCAAGAGATCATCTGAGACTAAAGTGAAATATCCTATCCATCTTACAGAGTCCTCTTAACTGCTGAATCTAAAATACAGAAATTAGGAAAGGAGACCTAAGACTCATTTGAAATACTGGACACTCCATCAGGGGCTACCTCGCTATCGGGTCAGTATTGGAAATGAGTTGGGGGTGAGAGGCATGACCCTAGGCCTGGACTGAGTAGAAGCAGCGCGTGGTCGTTTGGCCGGCCTCCTGATGGTGCAGGGGGGAGGGCGATTGATTACAGTACCTGCCGCGGGGTCCTTTCCGATCGACTCCGGCACCACTCCCAGTCTGCGAGGCCTGGCTTCAGGTTCTCCTCGTGCGACAGTCTTCTTTCTGGGCCATCACACAAAGCTCCTTCCTCGTGGCCAACGCCGCCGCCTCCTGCCTGGTCAGAGAGGGCTCCTTTTCCTTGGTGGGGCTGCTGCTTTGGGGAGTCCTCCTGGGCAGCCCTGGGGCCAGCGCCCGGGAGGCCGGCCTGGGGCGCGGCGCTGTCCGCGGGCCTGGTGCTGATCTCCACGCGCACCGCGCTGAGCGCCCGAGGCTCCCCGCGTCTGGAGTCACCCTGGGAGCCCCTCAGGCTGGGATGGGATGTGCAGGTGACACCCTCGTCGTCGTAGTCCTCCTCCTGGGCTAGCTTATAGATTCCATAGCTTTGTTGGAATGACAGGTTGAACTCAAAGCCTTTCCTCTTGCCTGCGTGAGCACAATAAACAAATCCCATGGTTAGCAAGGGAACTATAAGGAGCAACTGGGTATACAGAGAGAATGTTAATAGAAAGTGCGTTCGTGCCCCTGGTTAGGACGTCAAGCAACCTGGTTATCATGACTTATGAGCCACCCTCGCTGCCTCGTCAATTATGTAAAGCGACAAGGATACCATACAACATCCAGTTGTCTTACTACTCTCAGCTGAATTTTTCTCCTTGCACACCAAAGAACCTAAAATACATACACTCTTTAAAGCAGTTTTAAATTAAAATAATCAGCCATTTGAGAATTAGAAAATTCTCAAAGGTAGCCCTTTCAGTCTACTGGTTCTGTAAATTTCTGTATTTGGGGTAAAATACGTCGTTGATAAATTATACCAGGCTAAAATTATTAAATAGCCTTATTATTGTGAACTATTAGCTGAGAACACGACCAACAATGGTACACCATTTTTGACATTTATATGTCTGTGCATGCACCTATTAGAGATAGACTATGCTACCTTGTAGCTTTTCAACTTTAAAGTGTAACATAGATCCCCCCCTTCCTTCCTTCATTTTCTCTCTCTCCTACCTCTTTCCTCCTTCCGCAGGGCCTCACCATGTATTCTAGGATGGCCTACAAGTTGCCACACAGCCCAGGCTGGATTTATATCCTTAAACCTCCCCTCTAAGCCTCCCACTTGCTAGGATTACAAGCGTGCACGCCATTGTATCCAGCAACATATCTATTTCTGGTAGAAATGAACTTACAATGCATTGGCAAAAAAAGTGACTAAATGTATATTTCTGTGAAGCAAATCATTTTTTATGGTGTGTATAAAGCTGGTCAGTCCTAAGATGGGCTTAGTAAGAATTTGTAAAATTTGTCATGATTTAAATAAGGTGAAAGGTGTTGATATTCTAAATATAAGAGGAAGTTGGATGACATGATGGATAGCCTTAGTAGAATAAGAAGTGACAATGGCAGAAATTGGTACATTAAACTGACAGCCGCTGGCACCAGCATCGTCATAGCACTTGTAATACTAGCTACTCAGGAGGCTGACAACTTGAGGATCAAAGTATGAGGACAGCCCCGGAATAAAGGCTCAGAAGGTCTCCTTCTAGCTCATAGGTGGGTGCAGCAGGGGCACAGGAGTTGCCCAAGCTCTGTGGGGTGAAGAGATCTCAGGACTGCAGACCAGGCTGGCCTGTGCAGAGTCTGGAGACTCATCTCCACAGAAGAGGGGCCAAGTGGTGGCACAGGTCTGTTGTCCACCAGGATGGGCAGCCTAACAGTGGGTGGGCCTTAGGTCAAGTGTGGAGCCAGAAGGAAAGTCACACCCTTTCCTAAAATTTACCAGCAGAAAAACAGAGCTGGAGGAGTGGCTCAGTGGTATTGTGGCTCCCTAGCAAGTTCGAGGCCCTGAACTGAAACCTCCGTATCATTCCCATCCTGTGAAACAACAGCAAACAGAATGAAGTTACAGCAGGGAGGTAGACAAGATGCAATTAAGTGTTTTGATTTTCATCTTTTAAAACATGGCTGGTTTGGGGCTAAGAATATGGCCTAGTGGCAAGAGTGCTCGCCTTGTATACCTGAAGCCCTGGGTTCGATTCCCCAGCACCACATATATAGAAAAAGCCAGAAGGGGCGCTGTGGCTCAAGTGATAGAGTGCTAGACTTGAGCAAAAAGAAGCCAGGGACAGTGCTCAGGCCCTGAGTCCAAGGCCCAGGACTGATAAAAAAAAATACAAAAAAACAAAAACATGGCTTGTTTCAAATAGCATCTCTATGTTGATAGTTCTATGTTTCAATTGTCAGTGCTTTAGCCTCCGATGGAAAGATTATGAAAAACTGTAACTTTTCTATGGAATGATATGTAAAATTTGACTCAATGAAGTCCTGTGTCACTCACAAGCTAACACTGTTACTGAAATGACCCCATAACTGGGAGTTTACCAATGTTCATGATGACTAAGAAACATAATTTATTACTGCCACTTGTTTTTCTTGGACACAGACAAGAGAAAAAATCTCGGAGACTTAAAGAAAGTAACAACACAGAGAGATGGTCATATTTTAGATACTGCCTCACATACATTTCTCGATAGTTTCCCTAGTAATAGTCATCATCTAATAAAATATAACTTCAATTTTTGCCCTTCTTCAAGAGAGTGAAAGGTGAAGGAATTAGGAATTATTGATGGAACTCCCTTTTTTTCCAAAAAAGAATATAATGTGGCAAAAGGGAATGCAAAGCCAATATGAAGTGTTTACATACTTTGGCTAAAACACAGGATGGTGTTGCAATGCTTTGTAGGGGGAATGAATAAAGGAAGGCATGAGGCTGACAAGATGCATTGCACACATTAATATTGAGCTGAAAAAGAAACAAATTTCTAAAAACCAATTATAATTTTACCATCTTACAAAATAAATAATTTTTGGAGTAATATGTCAGCAGGTACTCTGATTTTGTGAAAAATATAGAAGCTGAAGATTTGATTTTGCATAAAGTATTTGAATTTTTGCGTTTTAGTTGAAAACAGAAAACATCATTAAGCAGACAAGAACGGGTCTGAACGTCATCTCCACCTATATGTTTCTACCACCTGAGATCACCACGTTAACAATCACATTAAAACACATGTTTGTTCTGAGATAGTTGTCATACAAATTAGCATTCAAGACAGAAGCGATTCTTACTTCTGTGAGTCCGTTTCTAGTGCCCATCTCTTCCCTGGCTTTATTTCTCAGGTATCATTCAGCGAAGCTGGGATACAGAATTATAGGTACATCTGAATATGAGTTAGAAAAATGTTTTCTTCTTTTCTCTTAGAGGTTGCAGACAAAGGATGTAAAGGAGAAAAGGATTGAAACTGTAGCGGGGCTGAGAATGCCAGCCCCTGGGTTGTATGAGGCCTTTGAAATCATCCAGTACCGGCCAGGACAGACAACAATGCACAGCAGAGGCTGCCTCTGCTCTCTCGCTGCACCAACCATTGTATAGCTACCTTTGCATGTATGGTTGGTCTTGATGTTTTAAATGGTGGCCACTGGCCCTCGACAGTATAAAAGTTGCCACTCTGGAAGCTAGTGAAGCCCTTGGCCTCCCTGGGCTGAGACACTGGGATCTCAGAGTTCCCAGCAACAGGAAAACTGTGGTTGGCCTTAGGCAGTGCAAACACATTCTTATTCTTAGAATGTCTGATGTGTAATTTCTGAATTCTGATTCTCAAGTAATTTCTGAATTGTAAGAGGGGGTGGAACCATTGGAACTGTAAGTGTCTTAAACTAGTATTTCTCACTTTTGCTTTTGAAGCCATGTTTTGTTTTGTTTTGTTTAAAACGAGGCCTTCATAGCTTAAGCCCTTTGGAATTCTAAAACAAGTATAAACAAAACCAATGGGAATTTGTGGGGAATATTATTTTTATCTTAGAATTTCAAACATGGAATGGTAATGTGGTTCTAGCCTGGCTATAGGCTCTTTTGTCTTGTACAGTATAGATGGTGGAATTTTTCTTGGTTACTTGAGATGGCAGATGCATAGGTCAGTGGGAATACCTTGTTTCCAGGTATGATGAGATAAATCTCCACTTTTAGAAAATACCTGCCCTAAACTGCTTCATTCAGAATTCACTTTCACCAGCCCTGGACTCTCATCGCTCTCCTATATTGTCAGAAAGCACTGGTTCACTAGTGAAGTGGCAAAACCTTAATATTTGTCAGGCTTGTGAATATCAGGCTTGTAAATAACTCCTCGTTGTTCTATGCTTGTATAAGTAGTACCTAAAACTCTATCATTAATTTTCCTTGTGAGTGGTCCAGAACCACATCATTATTTAAACTCTGTCATTGTTCTAAAGACACAAGTGCATGTGTCATCTGTGAACAATGAAAACGTGATAACATTCTGAGCAATAAACATTTCTGCAATGACCATGGTGCATTGACTTCCTAAAATATCATGTTGAATTAAAGACCCTTCCTACAACTACTTAAAGATAATAAAGAATTTCGTCAGTTCAAAGTATCCCAAAGTTCTAAAATTCAAATGGAATCGATACACAGAAAAGGGCTAGTCATTAAAATTTCTAAAGTAACTCCTGTAAAGCTGATTGCTGACTATACTTTGATATTAACTTTCACAATTGAAAACTGGTCTGAGGCAAACTGTTTTTCTCTTGTATTTCTTCTCTATGAAAGACTAATGTACTTGCTTATTCTGAGCAAAGGGTTATTTTATTGTTGGTTGTGGTGCTTGAACTCAGGGCCTGGGCACTTGCTGCCTGTGAGCTCTTTTGCTCAAGGCTAATGCTTTATCACTTAGATCCACAGCACCATTTCTGGTTTTCTGGTGATTAATTGGAGATAAGAGTCTCACTGACTTTCCTGCCTGGGCTGGCTTTGAACCACAATCCTCAGAACCCAGCCTCCTGAGAAGCTAGGCTTACTGGCATGACCCACCAATGCCCAGCTGAGGAAATGATTGTTAATGAGACAGTTAATTCAGCATATGCATGATCAGATGTAGTAAATTCTAACTTTAGTCTGGATTGACAAGATAGTATCATTTTCATTCCCAGCAGATAAAAATGCATAGCTCATGGTTCAACTTCCCCTGTCTTAGAATTCCTAAGCCATTGCACTGTCATGTTTTGCAGCAAGCTTTGTCCTATTTCTCCTCTTGGCATGCTCTCTAGAACACACACACACACACACACACACACACACACAAATCAAGTAAACAGCATGACTATGTTCATATGTATACAGTATAATGACAGGCCTTTATCCCTTCCTCAAACTGAGGTGGGTTTTTTGGGGGGTGGGGGTGTGGTTGGTGTTATGCCACGTGGTTCTCATAGCAGCACAACATCCTAAATTTTTAATTAGGAAACAGTTTTCAGGCATTATGACTGATTATTCTGGAAAGTTTCTAATACCTTGGGAAAGAAATAAACAGCAAAGTAAAGAAAATACTTTCCTTCCCATCACACTGAATAATAACAGTTTACAACATAACATATCATGTTTTCAATTCTTTTCAGAGAACTAACACTCCCTTTACAAGCAGGGCACCACAGGCTCATGGCTGTATTCCTAACCACTTGGGAGTCTGAAACCTGGAAGACAGAGAGGTTCAAAGCTACCCTGAGCAGAAAAGTCTGTTAAAACGCCATCTTCAGAAATAACCAGCAAAATGCTGGATTGGAGGTGTGGGTCAAATTGTAGAGGGCCAGCTATGATCAAGAAAGCCCAGCTCATGCCATGAGTCAGGGTTCAAAATTTACAACCACATCGCTCCTGCTGGAGACTTCGTTTCCACTCAAGGGGGTCCATTCTAGGCAGGGAGCTAAGGTGGATGTTAATCCCAAGAGCTGTGGTGGACATGAAGGGCTGTACTGCGGGAATTTGCCTCTTCTCTCCTCTCCTAATGGGCAATGCACGGATGCTGTGCAGGGTGGTTTGCTTCCTGCCTCCTTTGTGCTCTGTTCCAATCCCAAGGTTAGAACTGTTTCCTGGCATTCATGTTTTCCTGGCTATTTTCCATTCCTAAGACTCCTCCTCTTGGACCCCTTTACTGAATTTGGGGGCCCCACATGGCTCCCCCAGGCGTGAAGGAGGACTTACTTGTTCTCCCTTCGGAGGCCACGGTGTAGGAGTTCGGTCTGCAGTTGATGATGCAGCCACAGGGCAAGTGTGCCCAGGTTTTGGACAGGACAAACACGGGTGTCACGGTGGTGGCCAGCAGTGTCAGCAGGAAGCTGAGTGTCTCCAGAGGAGGGCTCTGAACTCCCACCACATGCTGGACCAACATGTTCACCTGCGGGGGCAGAGCAGTCAGGCCTAGCCAGAGCCTCCTCTCCAAGCCCAGCACAGGTGGGCAGCCCCTTCTCCTGCCCCTGGCATCTATGCTTTGGTAGGGGGCCCCCCCGGGAGCTAGCTTCCCGTGCTCTCTGCTCCTGACCTCCCATCTGCAGTCTCTGTCAACTCTATCACAGCTGGGATCACCGGGGAGCCAGTGTGTGCTTCTCCAAACGCCCTTTCAGCATCCCCACCGGTCCCCTTCTCCACCCGGGGGCCCCCGCTGTCACTTCTCCCTGGACTGGCTCCTGGTTGAAACACAGGAAAGTGTGTTTTGTCCCTTTGTCTCTCCTGTACACCTTTCCCCAAGGTCCTTGCTGGGGATGCGGTTGGGATTTTTTCAACAGGCTGAAAGAAGCAGAGAGCAAGAGGCAACAGGAGGAGGAAAGGGAAAACCTTCCTCCTTGACTTTTTTTTCTTTGCTTTTTCCACTAATACTGTGTGTGCATGTGTGCGTGTGTGTGTGTGTGTGTGTGTGTGTGTGTGTGGTCCTAGGGCTTGAACTCTGGGCCTGGGCGCAATCCCTGAGCTCTTCAGCTCAAGGCTAGTGCTCTACAGCCACAGCACCACTTCCGGTTTCCTGGTGGTTCATTGGAGATAAGAGCCTCACGGACTTTCCCGCCCGGGCTGGCTTTGAACCACGATCCTCAGATCTCAGCCTCCTGAGTAGCTGGGATGACAGGCGTGAGCCGCCCACCGGTGCCCGGCTCCTTTAATACTTTTGAATGATCACCTCTTGCTCTTCCAGCCAACCTAGTTACTTGACCTGTCTGAGTATCCAGACGGGCCTGGGTGGACCCCAGCCGTCCCGGGCACAGGGGAGGGCGTGTCTTCTCCGCGCCGGTGCCATCTGCACGTCCGTGTGCCCAAGTTAAAGAGGCAGCCACGCGCTCCATTCCCTTCCCAATCCCCCGGCAGAGCGCCCTGCAGGGGAGGCTCGCCCGGGGCCGCCACAGACCGAGGACAGCTGAGTCTCCCTGGCCCGCCGAGCGCTCCCCTCGGGCTGGCCCGTGAGGAGGAGCCGGGTGGGCGCTCGGGCCCTGTCCCCCCCCACCGCCCGCCCCCCGCGCACCCACGCCCGGCGCCCGGCGGCTGAGCCTTTACCATCATGGGCAACCACAGGACAGCCTTGGTCAGCGCCAGGATGAGGGCGAAGCGCCTCTGCGCCACGCTGCGCGCGAAGCTTCGGCCGTGCCCGGGGTGCGGGCGCGCGCGGGCTCCGGCCCGAGGGGCGTCCCGCGGCGGCGGAGGAGACCGGGGAGGGGACCCCGGCGGAGGGGACCCCGGGGCCGAGGCCCGGCCGGCGATGGCCCGGTACCGGGCGCGGGTGCGGGGCGGCGGCGCCTCCTCCTCCTCGGAGCACAGCAGGCGCAGGGCGAGCGGGCCGGCCAGGCCGGCCAGCAGCGCGAGGGCGGCGGCGTAGAGGGCGCAGAGCGGCGGCACGGCGGGCCCGGCCACCCGGCAGCCCCAGGCCGTGCGCTCGAAGGCGCCCCAGCCGCCCAGCGGCAGCGCGGCGAGCCCCAGGCCCGGCGCCCACGCGCCCAGCGCCGCGCCCAGCGCCCGGCCGCGGCCCCGCCGGCCCGCGGGCGCCCCCGCCGCGCCCGTCCCCGCCGGCCCCGCCGCCGCCCGGCGCAGGCTGACAAAGTTGTACCCGACCAGCAGGGCCGCCTTCAAGTTGCCCGAGAGGCCCTGGGCGGTGTGGAGGAGCGCGGCGGCGGCGCACAGGGGCCGGGGCGGGGGGCCGGGGCCGCCGCGGGGCCACTGCAGGCGCAGGCAGAGCGCGGCCGCCAGGGCCCCCACCAGGTCGTCCACCGCCCAGGCGGCCACCAGCGCCCGCAGCGCGCCGCCCCGGCGCGGCACGGGCAGCAGCGAGGCCAGCGAGAACGCGCCGCCCGCCAGCGCCGCCAGCGCCAGCGCGCCCGTCAGGCAGGAGACCGAGACGTGGAGCGGGCCCGGCGCCGCGGGCGGGGCGGTGGCGTTCGGCCGCTCCCGCCACAGGTTGGAGGCGTCGGCGGTGGCGTTGCCCAGGAGCGGAGACATGGTCCGAAGCCGGCATGGACGGGGCGCGTCCGGGGGGTGGGGGGGAGCCGGGCCGGGCCGGGCCGGGGCGGGGGGCGATGCGCTCCGGCGGCCCCGCGCGCGCCACCCGGGGCTCGGCCGCCGGACCCCGCTCACCCCATGCTTAACCACCGCCTTCCGTGGCCGACGCCGACCGGGAACTTCTCCACCGCGGGAAGCAAACCCCGAGCTCCCTTCGGAAGCCACCGGAGGCGGCGCCGCCCGCCGCGGGCCGCCGAGCGCTCGGCGTCCCGGGCTCCGCGGTTCCCGTTCCCGGCGGGCGGGCGGGCGCGCAGCGCGGGGCGCCGCGACGACGAACGGCAGCCACTTTGGAGAGCGAGGTGCACTGGGTCCCAGAGCTGATTCAAAGGTAGGTGGGTTTTATTGAGAGGGAAGGAGGGAGGGAGGGAGGGAGGGAGGGAGGAAGGGAGGGAGGGAGAGCGAGTGAGAGAGAGAGAGAGAGAGAGAGAGAGAGGGAGACAGAGAGAGACAGAGAGGGAGAGAGAGAGAAAAGGAGAGAGAGAGAGGGAGAGAGCGCGAGGGAGACAGAGAGAGGGAGGGAGGGAGAGACAGAGAGACACACACACAAAGACAGCCAGGGGATGGGGTGGGGAGAGAGAGACAGAGAGAAACAGAGACAGACAGAGACAGACAGACACAGACAGACAGACACAAACAGACAGAGACAAAGACAGCCAGGGGATGGGGAGCGAGAGAGACAGACAGACAGACAGACAGACACACACACACACACACACACACACACACACACACACACAAAGATAGCCAGGGGATGGGGGGAGAGAGAGAGAGACAGAGACAGAGAGACAGAGAGAGAGACAGACAGACACACAAAGATAGCCAGGGGATGGGGGGGAGAGAGAGAGAGAGAGAGAGAGAGAGAGAGAGAGAGAGAGAGAGAGAGAGAAAGAGAGAGATTGATTGTTATGAGAGGCAGCAGGCCTGAGCCCAGGCTGTCTCCAGAACCCCAGGTCCCCAGGCAGACTGTGATCCTGGTTGCAGAAAGGGAGGCGTCAGCTGCAGGCAGGGAGACAGGGAGGGGAGTTGGGAGTATGAAAGAAATGATTAATATCTCCTCAGCCTGCCTCCTCCAAGCCAGAAACAGCCTTTCTCCCCTAAACTTTCCTCGTTGATTCTGGCACAGAAACCCCTCTGGAGCCCTGCTCGCCTTGGAGAGGTCTAAGCGACTCCAGCAACTTAGAAGGCTCTGTTTCTTTTTCTCTGGATTTCCTGGCCGCATCTTTCATTCATGGGAGGATAGCGCCCATGCCCTTGGAAGGAAAGGGATGAACCACATTTTCTTTCATAAACATGTTGTACATCAACGCAAACATGGTATCCTCGTAGCCCACTCATTTGTGGAAGCTAAGAAGTGAAGGAGGGCGGTTGTGGAGCGCAGGAAGGGAGGAGGAGTGGCAGCGAGGTTAGGCTCTGTGGAAGAGAACGGTTAGGTGGATGGACCTAGACCTCGTGTTCTGCAGCACAGTCGTGTAACTGCGACCTGTGGGAATCAGTGCCTATTTCAAAATAAGTCCTCGAGCAGAGCCTGCCATTTCCCACTACGAAAATACAATACTAAATGCTTGAGGAGACAGACGGTCAGTACCCCAGTGTGACCATGACACACTGTATTCACGTGAGTGAATTATTGTACCGTGTCCCAGAAATACATACAGATATTATAAGTCAGTTCCAAGTTGTTGTTTTTTTTAAATTAACAATGTATGCAAGAATATCATCACGGTCCTCATTACAGTGAAGAATTTAGCATCCTGCTGGATTTAGTCTCTGCTTTTTGTCAGCCATTAAGCCATTTGAATGCTAGGGGTTTTTGGTTCATGAGGTCAGAAGAAGGAAAGTCACCCCACAAAACGTCTTTAACCAGACAGTTCAGGGCATTGTGCACACTCGTTATGTCTTTGAATTCAGTTTGGCAAGGGGGTAGATTCACAGTAGGTCTGGTCCAGCTTTGTGTGGGGTGGGTTATTCCTCCCCTCCCCCCAGGATATTTTGGGTGGGGATTTCCTCCTCGGCCCAGTGCTGGGCTCCAGTGGAAGCAGAGGAAGAGCAAAGGGGATGAATAGACCCGTGACCATGCCCGTGGGCTCCGATAAATAACAGAAGCTACATTTGGAGCCTGAACCTGTGCAAGCAGGAAGGGGCTTGTGTTAGCAATTGCCGTCCTCCACTGCGTTCGGAGGCTGTCTGATCCTGACTTGCAGGTTGGTGCCCTTCTCCCCTACACTCAGCCACCCACCGGGAAACAGAATCCAAATCCAGCTCGTCCCTCTGGTGCCCCTAGGGACAGGGGACACATGAAGCATCTGGCTGCAATTTCACTTCAAATGGATTCAGAAAGCCCACAGAGCAGACTTGTCTTGGAGATTAGTGTAGAGGCATGCCATTTTATACACACATTTGGAAAGGGGACTCTCAGTCACATGTTGCCCTGATCTCTAGCACAATTCAAGTGACATTTTGCCCAGGAAGGGTCAAGAAAAGATGCTGAATTCCATTCCACTCTTGCTGCTAGGTAGCTTCAGTAAACAGCTTTATCTTTTCTCTGGGTGTCGATGTTTGTATTAGGAGGAGGTTTGACGGGGTTCTTTTTTAGAGACCTTCCTAATTCTGAATTGCAGGGTTTTGTGTTGTTTTTTTTTAAGGTTTGGATTAACTTTATCTTAATTTTCTTGTCTGACTCCTTCACAGTAATGAACATTGTCATCTAGTAATGGGCGGAGGTGTATGTATGTGTGTGTGTGTGTGTGTGTGTGTGTGTGTGTGTGTAGATTCTCCATGGTGCTCTTTCCTTCCCACAAGGGACGGGAAACCTTTGGGGATGTGTGAATGGGGTAGGACTCAAACAAGGCCATGTACCAGTCAGCACAGACGCAGACAGCGCACTGTCCAGGGCTCCGATGTCCACCTGCTGCTGGTTCTACATTCCATCACAGCAGCACATCTTGAAAGAATTCCTTCTCTGATGCTCCATTCTAAGCTTCCTCCTGGCAGATGCAAAGATGTGCAAGCCTGCGTTCCTGCTCCGTTTCTGAGCAGCAGCTATGAGAGATTTCATTTTCCAAAGCTTTAACTATTTCACTAGTCTTTCAAATTTGTAATATCTGTCTATCATCTATCTATCTATCTATCACCTGTCAATCCATCTATCAGCTATCTTTCGCTCCAGGCTTCAAACTGACGTCCTCAGTCTCCTAAGTGCTGGGGCCATCATCACAACTGGCTCTTTTAAGCCTTTGTTTTTCTATTTCTCATTCATTCTTTCTTATACATTTTTATTATTCTTATTCATTTTATTCATAGTTTCTTTATTCATCATGTACTGCAAAATAATATATATTCATCTAAAATGCAAAGGTTTTATGATACTATATATTATGTGTATCAGTGCAATACACATTATGAAACATAAAGCTTTAGGAGGTAATTGTAAATCTATAAAACTTTAATATTCTAAGAATATAGCTTTGTGGGCTGGGAATATGGCCTAGTGGCAAGAGTGCTTGCCTCCTAACACATGAGGCCTAGTGGCAAGAGTGCTTGCCTCCTAACACATGAAGCTCTGGGTTCGAGTCCCCAGCACCACATATATGGAAAACGGCCAGAAGGGGCGCTGTGGCTCAGGTGGCAGAGTGGGAAGAAGCTCAGGCCCTGAGTCCAAGGCCCAGGACTGGCCAAAAAAAAAAAAAAAAAAGAATATAGCTTTGTGCTGCCAAAATATTTCAGAACATTAAAGACTTTTACTAACTCATCTTCATGATAGTGAAAGATCTCATAAGCTCCTTAATGGAATATATAATATATAAAATTTTATTTACAAAATATATAAAGCAAAAATTTTATAAGTATATAATGAGCCAACAAATTTATACTACCATATGTAACGTAGCATATTATATATTACAAATGATAGCATACAATATGCATGTAATACATATAACATATTGTTGTATATATTGAGCTTATGTAATTGCATGTAATATGTAATAGCATGTGTCCATACCCTGCATCAGCGAATAAAGTTCCAAGATAGTGACTGTTGAATTGAGTCATAAGAACTCAGATGATTTGATTTGTTGTCTTGTCTCTTTAGGATCCTATAATTTCTTGCAATGTCTAATAACTACAAGGAAGGAGACAAGGCTTAACTTGGTTCCATGCCAGAGAGACCAATTAGGTAAATATACACTTGAGGGACCCAACAGATTCCCCTGCCAACCTGACAGCAGCGCTGAATCTTTTCAATAGGGCCTCAAGAGGGACATTTGAGATAAGTTTTTGGACTGTTCCATGGAAGAATGAAAATGAAAATCAGACATTTTTGTGCACCTGTAATGCATGGGTATGAGTTATATTAGTGTAGAGCAACTAGAGATGAAAGGCTATGTTATCAGTGGTTGCTAGTTATTGGATTTTACTCATTCCAAAAACAGATCTCTGAGCATATGTAGCTATGTAATTTCCACTCAGCCATCTATTTAAGACAATTATCTGGTGGGAAGTTTTTATGGGGAGATAGTTGTGTGAAGCCATTGTATGGATTGAGAGTGGCTGAACCCTTTCTATAGAAAAAATATAAATACTATTGAGTTCTCGTAAGCAAATTTATGTATCACTGCCATTACCCACCCACTCAACACCCGAGGGCCTAAGGTTCAGAAATGTATGTTAGTGGTTACACAGAACAGCATAGCTCCCGTTCTTCTGAATTGTACAGTCATCAGAACCTACTGTTTTTCTTAAATTTCTGTCTTTCAGAATAACCTTTCACCTCAGTACAGCAAATGTTTAATGCCTGGAATGATTAATGTTCAAATGGAAAACAAACCAGTCAAGCCTTAAATTAGTAATGAACGAATTCCAGGGAGATCCCTATACCCCATTTTCACGAGCCTACTTGAGCCACAAAGCTTCAAAGACATTATTTCAGCATCTCATTATCCCGAGGATGAAATAGCATCGCACCTTATTACTATCGCTATAAATGACAGTCATTTTTAGATGTCTTAAGAAAAAGTCCATTGGAGTTTCTGGAAACCTACCTAGCTATGAGAATAGTTCTTGTACCGACTGAAGGCAGCTTTCTCTTCATCTGAGTGGCTCCGGCGTGTGACAACAGTCCTCTCACGTGACACTCCTCCTGCTAGCCCAGCCCCAGGCCAGGGTGGGCTTGGGTGCTGCCCCCCTTCAGATAAAATTTTTTCTTCGTGTTTTCACAAGGGCCTCCGTCTCCCTGTCACTGGTCAATGCTGGCTGAAAGCAGCCAAGCTTTACCATCCACAGACTCACAGGCGGCGACTGTTTCCAGCCCTTTGCAGAGTGGGTCCTAGCCATGGACTTCTCTCTCTGTGCTCAGAGCTACAGCCTTGCTTCCTGCGGAGGCTCTGGCCCTCGAGAAGTCTCGCCTGCCGGTCCCGGACCATGGCTATTGGAAAGCCATTTTCTTACTACGATCCTAGCTTCCCTCCCCAGGTAAAAGTAATGCTGGCTTTGAGAAGTGTCTCGGTTTTACTTTTGGGACTGGCCAAGTGCAAGTCCATGTTGTAGAAACTAAGTTTTCAGGCCACATAGCCACGGCCTGCCCATGGTTTATTCCCATGGCAGCTTTCAGTTTCAGAAACAGAATTGAATTCTCAGTCATTCTGAAAGAGACTCAGGAGCCAGGAAACCAAAGGCATTTACTGTTTAGTCTTCTTCTTTTTTTTTTTTTTCAGAAAAACATTGGCGTGGTTTTTTTTTTGTTTTGTTTTTTTGCCAGTCCTGGGCCTTGGACTCAGGGCCTGAGCACTGTCCCTGGCTTCCTTTTGCTCAAGGCTAGCACTCTGCCACCTGAGCCACAGCGCCACTTCTGGCCGTTTTCTATATATGTGGTGCTGGGGAATCGAACCCAGGGCTTCATGTATACAAGGCAAGCACTCTTGCCAGTAGGCCATATCCCCAGCCCCCTGCATTTGGTTTAAAAAGCAGCATTTCAACTAAATTTATTTCTCGCTGGTAGAATGTTCAGGATACCTAGAAATATCCTACACACAAAGCCTCACGATGTCTGTCCCATACCTCAAACAATGAGCTATGTTTTGTTCTTGAAAGACACTCGAGGTAAGCCTGTACTGTTCTTACAAAGCAGTTTCTTACTGGGCTATGTATTCATGTAGGAAAGATTAGACATGGAAGGAAAAACTACTTGAAGTAGAAATTGTTATTATTTTGGTGTTTGGGATCAAATACCAGGCCTCACGTGCTAGGTGCACACCCTGCATCCTCACTCCAGAGATGAGTATTTGAGTCACTTGCTGATGATTTTTCTTTGCTTTTCTGAGAGAAAACAAAGGAAGAGCCTGCCATGGTGGACAGAGTCAAGTGAGCCTGAAGAATTAAGGAAGAGAATCAGGACATGAATATTTACTCCTAGAGTGACTCTTTACCTTGAGGCAATTGTGCCACAACTTGTGTTATGGAAGTCCATCACTACGCAAGTACAGGTGTGGTTCAAGCTGTAGAGCACCAGCCTTGAACCAAAAAGCCAAGGAAAAGGCACCAGGCCCCGAGTTCAAGCCCCAGTATCAACGCAAAACCCATCTCTATATTTTTAGAAATGAGTTTGCAAATTATATTTCTCTGTGATTATGGACAAACTCACTTATGTGCCTGTAAAAAGACATTCCATGCAAGTAGCCTGTGCCAGAAGGTACAGGGTCAGCCACTCAGGTTAGACAGCATAGGCTTTACATGCAAAGGTTTTCAAGCTGGCGCCAGTGGCTCATACCAAATCCTAGCTACTGAGGAGGCAAACCCTTCCTGTTAGTGGGGTCATACAGCTTCTTCCTTTTATGGCTACCTTGTAGAATCCAGCCAGTTGTTTCACACTGTCCCTGAGACACAATCTCCTCCTTTGCAAGGCTTTTGTTCCATGGCATTATTTATACACACCGCATTTGTTTACTCACTGGCAGGCAGGTGGGTGGTTTCTACCTCTACCGTATGAACAGTGATGTCATGGAAACACGTACAGCTATTTCAGAAACAAATATTTCAGATATGTTTTTCAAAGACAACTGTGTAGGGGTTGAGATTCTGTGTGTTGAGTTAGGCTCACTTAATGGTGAGGGTCTCATTCCTGCGCAAAGTGTCAGGTTGTGTACCAACTGAGCCCAACTGCTGAGGAATTAATGCATGACCTTAACCTTCTGTACTGTTGGGGAATAGTGAGCACTGGGAGGGACAAACCTCAAGTATGTGTGGAAGAAAACTGATGAATTCATGTTTAGAGCTCTGGCCTTTGGTCGATCTTGACAGGAGTATGATATTTTACAGGGCTTTAAACATCTTGACAACTTGAAAACTGTTCATCAAGGAGAAAACAGAATAAAAAACTGGTTTCTGCCTTAGTTCTGTGTTTCTGAGGCTGTGCCTTTTATGGCTCAGGAGAAGCTGGACTATGAGAAATTGTTGATGGGGACCCTGGAAGTTTGCCTGTGTTTGGAGATTTGGTTTGAGTCTGAAATCCAATGATGAACTTTCCTGAAGCTAATCAGGAGCCCTAACATGGGGAACTTTAATGCCCACTCTAATTTCATTTAGTGATAATCAGACATACAACATGAAAGGCTGAATGAGTTTGACAGTAAAACACTGAAAAAATAATGTGCTTTTGCAAAGAGTTAGACTGAGAGGCTGAGACTTTATAAAATAAAACAGACATATTTCCACCATTGACATCTAGTTTGACACCAGTCTCTTTCTTTCTCTCCAGATTTGTATACACACACATACTCTCTCTCTCTCTCTCACACACACAAACACATATATAAAATCTAAATATATTAAAGGTAACACCCCATTCTTATCTATTACATCAGTTGGTGGCTAAGTTTTGTTTGATGGTTTATTGTTTGTTTTTAAGCCTACAGAGAAACTGCACTTAGATGATGAGAGAGGACTTTTAGGTTTTGCTAGTAAATTGTTCAAGAATTGGGTAGCCATTTGTAGTATTTTCAGGCTAGATTAAAAACAAAAATTCTTTTGGGACTCTTACGATTGTCGTAGCTACTACAGAATAGTAGCACATAATTGACCTAGTACATAAAGCTGTATTCGTGGTATTCATGCTGAATTATACACATGTGTCTATCATTATGCATAAGGACTAAAATGCAGAATGAATTTAGAAATAAGAAAGTATTATTGCATACAAAGTGAGAAAAGGGTTTCTGTAATGGCTTAATAAATTAACAAGAAAGCATTCTTTTTGTCCTCTGAAGAGCTTCACTTCTCAATCTGCCTCTCGAATCAATGACTGGCATCACTGGGAAGGACCTGTGTAGTCATTAGGCAGTGCCTTTATTTTGTAGAGGAGAAAAATCAAGGCACAAGAGAGGTCAGGAATGAGCTAATGGCAGAGCTGGCCTCAATTCCAAGTCCATCAACTTTTCAATAATGCTTTAAGTTCTTGGCACATATTTTGAGACGGTGAAGTTTCTCTATTGTGCTTGGCTGATGGAAAGTCAGCCATGACCTTTTGATGTTTCGGTCTTTACTCCTCTTCTCCTAGTGCCTCCATACCCCATTTCCCTGCCTCTGTCTCCCCCTGAATCTGTGATCCTCCTGCAGGCTCAGATTTACCTGGCTGTTTATGCATCCAAAGTAAGGTGTGTTTTGCAGAGATGACTTGCTTGTCTTCTATCTGGGAGCTCTTTGATTTAAACTGACACCCCCCAAACTCTTCTCTACCTCTTGGAAGATATCATATGAAATATCATGTCTCACGTAGACTTAAAAACAGGATTTCAGTGAATAATTCTCATAAGTTTATTTATTCAACTACTATTTATTTAACAATTATCATGGACCAACTGGCCAAGTTTCCAGGAAGTGTTCAAGTATCTTTTGGTTATTTACTTACTCCATCTTCAGCCATCACTAATAGGTAGGGTATGCTGTTCTTCCCATCTGAAGAAGAGGAAAGTGAGGTGCCAGGAAGCACATTAGCCACAGGCTAGCATGTGAGAGAGCCAGGCTCTGAACACAGGTGGTCTGGCCTTTGGAGACCTGTGTGGGTACCCACCACCTGAGTGACAAGAAAGCATCGATAATTCCATTTCTAGTAATAGTGGGGAAGAAGAAATAAAGACATTAAAGCTTTGGAGGTTTTCTTTGAAAAGATTCAGACACTAACAAGAGTGTTAAGACAGTCCACTCAACAGCTGTAGAACACACATTGTTCTTAGAAGTCCGGACTCTCTCTAAATTAGATCACTTTATTAGCCACAAATTAAAATGGTAGTAAGTCATAATAATGAATATCAAGCCTTAAGAGGATAAAACTAGAAGTCAACATTAAGAAGAACTACAGGAGATATTTTTACAAAAAAAAAAAAAAAACACTTGGGAAGCTGAACACTATACTTTTAAATGATCACTGGGTAACCAAAGAAGTCATGGAAGGAATGAAAAAATGTTCAAAAATGAAGTAAACATAAAAGCACCAATTACCAGAAATTGTTGAGTACAGCAAAGCAGTGCTAAGAGGGAAACTTGCAGAGATGAGTTTTTACATTAAAAAAAAAAAAAAACAGAGCAAAAAGACATAATTCATCGCCTTCACACAGCAAGTGCAAACCAAATCCCAAAACAGTAGAATGAAAGAAATAATAAAGAACAGTGCCCAGATCAATGTGGTGGAAACCAAAGGAATAACACAAAGGATCAATGAAATGAAGAGTTGGTTCCTTGAGAGCCAACTAAATTAAGAAAGATAAAGACGACCTGAATTCAACAAAAGAAAGAGAAGACCAAAATTAATAAAAAAAAGTAGTGATGAAAAAGGGGATAGTATGATGGATACTACTGAAATCCAGATGACCGTTAGGGAATGGTTTGAAAAATTGCACACCAGAAAATTGGAAAATCTGTAATAAATGCATAAGTTTCTGGACACATGACCTTCCAAAATGGATGCAAGAGGAAAATTTAAAAAATAAATAGATCAATCATAAACAATGTTTGAAATAATAATGCCAACAACATGGGATTTACTGTTAAATCTACTAGCCCTTTAAAAAATGAGCACCAATGTTTCGCAAGCTATTTTATGAAGTAGAAATGAAAAAATGCTTCAACGCTCCTTCTGCAAATCCAGTATAAGGTCACAACCGAAAAAGCAGAAAAAGGATGAACAAGTTTTCTTGATCAACATAGATCCTCAAAAAGTTCTTAGAATTCAAGAAAGCATTAAAAAGATCATATAGAATGATAGTTTTCCCCCGGGAATGCAAGGATGGTTCAATATATACACATGTCAATAAATGTAAAATAAATGTAGCATACCAACAAAAACAAAGAGTCATATGATCATCTGAATGATGCAGAGAAAGCCAACTTCCCTGAAGAAACGAGGAACAGGAGGAACATGCTTCAGTACACTAAAGGCTGAAGTTGACAAGCCACTAAGAGAAAAGACAAAATCATTTCCTCTAAAATCAGGAACAAAACAAGGATATCCAGATTCTGAGATAGGGCCTGTGCAGAAGCCTGTGTAATATGCCCATCTTTTGGTCCACCTGATTTTGTTATTACTTTCTGATTCATATTGGCTTTTGAAAGAAATTGAGAGCCCTAGAAATCTTAACCATCTAAAACAAGTCAATGTATTTCCCATGACAGAAATTAGAAACCATCACATGAGCATAACTTAAAAACCTGAGTTTTAACTTTCTTCACCATAGTTCTAGGCGCTTATATTTTATAAATATGCAGTAAAGAGATGTATTTGTAATAATAGCAGATATGCCAATTCAAATCATTGTCTTATAAACTTGATAGTGATGTTTTACTCAGTTGTAAAGAATTGATGTATTCTCAAACTGAGTTTGGACGAAAGACAAATAATGTATTTTTATGAACTCAATTTGAGACCTGAAGTAAACTGTTGTGAGTCCTCACTACAAAAATTAATCAGAGTCAGACACAAAGTAACATGGACTCTATGGTTTCCCTCATAGGAAATAATTAGTACATGTTTAGGATAGTCATAGCAGAAGATCACAATAGCCCAATAGCTATGCTCGTATAAACACATAAGATGATGCTAAGCGAAATGAACTCCAAGTTGTGGAAACAAGTGGTATGTCATTGTTGTAGTTATTTTCAACATGCCATGTGAAACCGTACCCTTTTTTTCCCTCTCATATTCCTTTCCCATGGTTTTACCCCTGTATCTGACCTTAGTACCCTGGATACTGTATATATGCATATCGGAACTAGGGAAGGGAAAGGGAATACCAAAATCGAGAGACAAGGGATAAAAAGACAAACCAGTCCAAAAGCAACACTTACAAAACCATTTGGTGTAAACCAACAGTACAACTCATGGGGCGTGGTGGGGGGGAGAGAGGGAAATGGGGAAGGGGGAGGCAGGGGAAAAATGAGGGAGGAGGTAACAAGTTGGATACAAAATGTACTCACTGCCTTACATATGAAACTGTAACCCCTCTATACTTCACTTTGACAATAAAGAAGAAAAAATCATTATTTATTATTGGTTTATACTTATGCAAATGTTCACATAGACATTTTACATGGATTTAAGATGGAAGAGATTTATTAATGCTTATGTCACAAAATTGATAGTGAACCCAGAGTTTACTTAAAGTCACACATTGTGCTAAAAATAGAAGATTCTAGTACCCCAGTCCCTCTTTCTTTTCCTTGTTGACCAGCATTAGTTCTTTACCTGTCAGAAGCAATGATTCTCCCAGAGAGCTCTCCTGCCACTGGCTGTATTGTGTGATGAGAACATGGACACTCCTGGTGTTTGACTCATTCTCCCGGTCTCCAGATCTGACCGCGCCCACCAAGGGGACATGGTGGCTCACTGAGGGGATCCTGAAACTTGGTCCATGTAAGATAAGAAGCAAAGTTGTTGAAGGCAGCTCACTAAAGGCATGCCAAAGGTGGGTTCACCCCTCCTACAGCATTCTAGAAGATACCACCCAGGACCTGAGGCCTTTCCCATCTCAGCTCTACCATTCATAGTGTGTTCTTATCTCTTAGAGCCAAGTCCGCATAGTCTTAAGACCCTACCCTGTACCTAGATGTTATACGACCCTCTACCCACGCAGAAGTAAACTCTTGTGTACAATCTAAGATTGATTTGTCTTCTCATAAAATATGGACTCAAACTGCCCGATTGGTTCATTCCTAAACCAACTCTAGGCAATGCAGGTGAGAGTTCTCTGAGGGAACTGACATTATACTTAACTTGCCTTGATATTTCTGCCACCCATCTTCTTCATTAGGAAAACATTTGAACTCGGCACAATATGAAATTGTTTCTTACTTTCCTTCAATGTGAGTTACACTCACATTGGAGAAGCAATGTAATGTTGACAGCTGAGAACAGAGCTCTTGCTCTCCACATCTCCCCTCTGTATTTTTCAGCAGCTCTTCGGTTTCCTCAGCTCTGTAGAAAAGATCCACACCGTGGGGTTAGTAGGAAGAGGAAGGAAGTTAAAGCAACATGGTTGGAGTGGTGCCTGGGACATGGTTCTCAAACTCTGCCTCATTTGGCCAAGGCGGGAGGGTGGGCTGAGAGACTCTGGCAGGATCTCAACTTTCCCCATGCTAGGAGGATTCTATGTGGATTTTCTGTGATGCTCGAGACAGATTCCATGTAGTCATTTTTATGTGCATTGGTTATAACCTCAGGTCAGTTTTATGAATCATGGGTCATAGAAATACTTTTCTTTTTAATGCCTTTTCATATCCTCAGAATTGTGATTCCAACCATAGAGTTTTGCCTAAAGCAATTCAACAAGGTCAAGAACTTTAAATAAAAAGTTTTATTATTAAAATTTTAGAAATACATTCACAAGTAGGAAGAAATTGCCTAACTTCAACAATGGTCAGATTCTGGTCTAACATGTTTTCTCATGCTGCACTAATTCCCTTTAAACTATTTTATTTACTTACTTACTTACTTATGCCAGTCCAGGGGCTTGAACTCAGAGACTCGAGTTCCCTGAGCTGCTTTTGCTCAAGGCTAGGACTTTACCACTTGAGCCACAGCATCACTTCTGGCGTTTTCTGAGTGGTTTATTGGAGATAAGAGTCTCATGGACTTTCTTACCCAGGCTGGCTTTCAACTGTGATCCTCAGACCTCAGGCTCTTGAGCCCTTTAAGCTATTCTGAAGCAAAGTCTCTAGACTTTGCCATGTCGTTTTCATCTGAAAGCATTTCAGTATGTTTTCCTCAATGCTAAAAATTTCTTTTCAAACACAGAATGTCTGACTTTCCGAGGATGTGTGCAGCCCTGTCAATGAAAAGAGCCACAGAAGGAGTA
Organism: Perognathus longimembris pacificus; assembly: GCF_023159225.1. NCBI lineage: Eukaryota > Metazoa > Chordata > Mammalia > Rodentia > Heteromyidae > Perognathus > Perognathus longimembris. Next base: position 83,512,015 of record NC_063165.1, on the reverse strand, counting down.
TCAGGAGTAGAAGATGGGGAGATGGGACAGCCAAGGGGCATGGAGGAACACAAGTGTGGCCTTGTGGGACTCTGGCCACGGCTCCCGTAGAGTTAGAGCCCCGGTCGATGGCCAGGTAGGAAGCCTGGAGGCACGGGGCGGGCCATAGTGCCCCAGTGGGGGTGACGGCCAGGTGGGAGGCATTCAGGCAGGGTGGGAGGTGAAACTGAAAAGCTGCACCTGAGCTTTTCCTGAAGCATTGTTCCCGCGGTTGATACATTCATAGATGGCCTGTGAATGCTTTCGGATCACAATAGCGTGCTTTTCCACTACAATGTGGAAAGCTGCACAATAGAGCACAATTACGGTGCCTGAGTTATGATACTTAATATCAAAAAGGGACACAGAAGACAAGCACATACACAATGTGTGAAACCATTTAGCCTTTATTGATCTGGAGAGGCCTTGCTGTGAGGTCTGTTGAAAGACTTTGGGGAGGAAGTTGTACTTCCTTTGGTGCCTCATCAATGACAAATGTCTTACTGGCCTATGAAAAGGATACGAAAATAAACTTTCAATACTAAAAGTGGCAAGCCTTCCCCTGGTGTGCTAAAAAGCTTGGGTTTGACTCATGCAGAAAGCTGTGGCCATGGCTCACCAAAGGACAGTTCTAGAATCATATCACAAATACATGTTCAAACTGAAGCTGGCTTTACATAATGAAAGAAGAGCCCTCAATGTGACTGGGTAGAATTATTGTTTTGAAAAACCTCTTTCCGAGCTAATCTGAAGAAGACAGTTCATTACTTCTATAGACTATTGAAATTTTAGAAGGAAATGTTCTGCTTTTGCAAAAGCATTTGTTATAAATGGTAATCAAAGGCTTTCTTTGAAAGCCATTGTTTTGATCATTATTTATGAGATCTTGCTCATTATTTGAGATTTTGATGTTGAGTTCACACGAAAGTGCCATTTTTAACCTTCTAACGTGTACTCGGTAATAGTTCTTTAAATACCATTAATCAAGACATTTTTATTAGCAGTAGTTTACGTGATTATTCTAAGTTCGTTTTCTCAGGAAGACTTATTTTCTAATGTGCTAATCGGAGGAGGGTTGGGGAGCTTGCTACTCTTCTATTAGTTCTTAGGACTGCCACAAGCGTGGCAGCATGTAAGCGGGTCTGGAAGCTGAAGAGTGACGTGAAGGGATCGATGGGCTGGGCTCAGCGCCAGGGCTCACGCAGCTCTGGGGTTGGCCTGGGAACACATCACCCCTCTTTCATCCGGCTCCGTCTGCATCTCTGCACGACCATCCTCGGTGCCCCCCAGACTCAGCACCCCATGGAGTCATTCATCTGGGACCCTCTTAATTTGAGATTCTTGTTTAATTTCCTCCGCAAAGCCCTCTTTCCAACTATGGCCACAGCCACCAGTTGTGAAGACGACTCTGTTTGTGGAGGCTGCCGTTCCACTGAATATCAACTTTGCATGCAGAGTTTGGGGTCTGAAAGTTGTGGGCTACCCTTTTGGCTCCCAATCCCATGACCTATGACGTTTGGCAAACAGCTTAACTTTTTTCTAAGCTAATTGCATATTTTAGGAAACTGTACCGACTCTGTGTTGGTGTCTGGGCATCTGCATTTTTGCTGGTTACTATTTTTGGAGATGGAGTCTAGCAGATTTTTGTGCCATAGCTGGTTGCAAAACAACTTGCACCCCTGATGTTGGATTAATAAGAAAAGTGATCTGTTATTGATAGCTGAAAAGTTGGTCAGTTTCGCCAAAAGGGTTACACTTTTTAGTTTGTTTTTATTATAGCAGGGTGGTTCATAGAAAGAGAGTGCCTCCAACGTTTTGCACTGATAATTGATGAGACTTTGATATTAGGCAGATGATTGCATCAGGGGCCAGGCTGGCCAGGCTGGGTGGTGTAAGAAGCCGTATCACCGAGATGGCAGCGAGCCTTCCATGTGCAGCCTCAGTTCCCTCGTCCATCAAATGAGAAACACATCGACACGTCCCTTCGGAGGGGTTTGTCAGCAAATGATGAAATCATTCTGTTGAGCTTCCAGGACGGGTCTAAGTGTTCAATAAAAGGTAACTTCTATTCCATTACTATAATTTACGGTATCATTTCCACAGGCAGTTTCTGCATTGCCAGCCCATTGCCTCCTAATGCCTCCCTAATGGCCTTTCTTTTCAGCAGGCCTGATGATAGGCAGACCTTTCGTGGCTCGGAGCCCAACAGCCCTCAGCCTGCAGGGAGCTCCCTGTGCCTGGGGCTGGGTTTCTTCTGGATGGGCTGGCGGGGGGTGGGGGGCAGCGGAGGGGTGGTGTGGAGGGGAATTTACTGTTTCCTCCTTTAGCAGCTACAAATCTAAGCCTCCCCAGAGCCCTTGGTGGGAAGGTTTTGGGACAGTCTCCTGATGCCTGTGCTGTAGAAAAAAGCGTGGAGCGTGCTGTCTTCAGTCCCTGGAAACGACACAAGAATTCCATGCAGCACACAGTCCTACTGCTTAATATGCAGAATACAGTAGCAGATTTTCCCTCCCACAGAAAGTCCTGCAGGTCCGCCTCACATCCCTGAAAGACATCCAGCCCACCTCTCACCCTCCCTCGGCCCTGTCCCTGTGCCCTGACTCCTCATGCTTCTACAGCCATGCAATCTACGGTTCAGAACCTTCCATTCTGACTCTGGTCTCCACCTCTGATGGGTTCTCTTTCAGTCTTCCTTGGCTCTGGGTTTGGCACCTGACACCTCATCCTGCCTCCTAGAGCCATGGCTTTTGGAAGTCACACCAGACCCTGGCCTGTGCCACGGCAGAGTAAGTACCCCAAATACTGGGAAGCCCGTCAGGAAATGTTTCTAGACAACTAGAAGCTCTTGTTTATGTCCACGTAGCATGACTCAGGGTTGTAGGAATGAGGCCTCCAGTGTGACCTTATAGCAGTCAGCTTTCTGTGCTGTAACAAATCTTACACGCAATCAACTTACAAAGAGACACAGATTATTTGGGTTCATATTGAGAGGTCTATGGTGGCGTACTAAGGCTACTCGGATGAACAAATAGCCTCATCCTGAGGCTAGGAAGTGAGAGGGGGAAGAGGAGGGGCGGATACTACTGCCTCCTTGAAGGGCCTGTCCCCAGTGGTCAGAAGTCCTCCACACACCCAACCTGGTGAAGACTCACGGTCTCTCAGTGATGGCACCGTGCCCGGAACCAGGCATGGGCCTTTGGGAGACACTTCAGGCCCAAACAGCAGTGGCCTCCAGGTCAAGAGTGGACTGGAGCTGATTTGGGGGCATCAAGAGGAGATTTTGTGGCTTGTGTTAATCAGAGCACAGCAAACCCCACAACCATCTCAGGTGAACTGAGTCTATTGTTTCTGGTTTGCTTTGGAAAGGTATAGGTCTCTTGACAAAGTGTTTCCGGTGGTCATACCTGTAAGAGTTGGGAAATTATACAAAACCAGTCCTCTTGGCTTAGCTTTTCCTCCAAACATTAGACATGTTTGTCTCAGGGCATGCAATTCTGTGAGTGAGTCTTGCAGCAAAACCAAACCAAACAAAAAAAGCCCCTCAACAGCAAAAAAAAAAAAAAAAAAAAAAAATCTTATGGCTTATCTTCCTTGTGAGAGAATTCCCCAGGTGTGTTAAAAATTCATAGCTGTGGCAATGTACCTGTCAGGCCTAGGAGGAAAGGTTTATTCTGGCTGTTTCAGAAGTTTTCATCCATATCAATCTGTTTCACTCTAGGTCAGGACACTCCAGGGTGGGACCTGACAGGCCACATTGGTGGAGAAAAAGGGAAGAGAAGGAGAGAGAAGCGAGGAGGAGAGAGAAGAAACCAAGGACACATGGGGCCCAGGGCAGATACAGCCCCCAGTGTACTTGTTAGAACATTTCCCAGGTGTGTTATTCAGAGTCCATTGCTATGGTGAAGTATCTGAGAGAGCCACACCCTCCCTACTTTCTAAAGTGTTCAGAATCTCCTCAAACACTGCCACCATTTGGGGACCAGTCCTTCAATATTTGCATTGTTTATGAGAGAGGAGACTTCATAAGCAAGCCACAACAAGAGCCTGATGGTAATTGGCTTCTGTGGGACACAAGACTGTGTCCCTAAAGCAGCATCAGACTCACAATGAACAGCGTTAGGCCCAGGCTTCCAAAGGCGGCCACCTCCCTGGAAAGTTCTTTACTTCACGCTTTGCATTGTTTGGGTTTGTAGGAAATGCAAAGGATGCATGGAAAGTTCTTATCTGCGTGCAGATTATTTTCCCTATGAAAAGTCAGGGAAAGCAATGGAAAGAAACAGAGAAGGAATCGATCCTTTTAGGTTGGTGGCAATTTGTTTTGTGGTTGAGATAGATTTGAGCTGGAACTTACGCCCAACTGACAGCAGTTGTGAAGAAAACTCCACAGGGAATCACCACAAAGACTCCCACTGCAGCTGGGAACCAAGCCGGTTAGGCCTCTGTGATGCTTCAACTTGGTTGTGCACATACAACCAAGCCAATGAGCCGGGGATCATAAAATGTGCAAGGTATCTGCACATTGCGTTCAAGGTATCTGCAGCAGGGTCTAGGAAATTCTTGGTTTTCCACTGTGGGTGCTGCTAGAAGGCAGATGAGACCTTGAGGAGAAAGGCTTTGTAGTAGAGATGCGAAGAAGGATGGTGACTTACGAAAGCCAAATCTGGCCTGCCACCTGATTTTAGGTATTGCTACTGTTTATTTATTGATTTAACTCCGCCCGCTGACCGGGCTGGCGTGTCTCCCTGGGAGTCCTGCGGGAGGAGTAATGGTGTGCTTGGGTTTTTTCTGCCCCCCTCAGTCAGGACAGCGCTACAGCGTACACTCTCACAGGCCCCTTTGGTGGTGCAACGGCACTGGCCTTGCGAGAGGTCACGTGGCATGAAGCACAACGGCCAGAGTACGGGACATCGCAGGTGTCTTCCTCGAATCTGTGTTCCGGGCTCTTTGAAAGGCAGCACGGGACGCGACATGGAGTCTCTACTTGAAGTGGTTAAGGATAGTTCAATTCTATGGGAGAGACTGTCTGTCATGTGCTGCCAATTCAGCCATAAATCAGCTTAGAAATACTGGATTTCTGTTTCTCTAGGCCTCAGTTTCCCCAACAACAAAGGGAGGGCGTTGACGAGTGGGCTGCAAGTTCCTTTCTGTACCACTGTACTGTGATTCGTTAGTTTACATACACAGGTGCACAACAAGGCCAGTTTCATTTCCAGGATGCTACGTGCTAACTATGACAGACAGCATTATATTCTGGTTTTCTAAGCGTGTGGAAACAGAATCGTCTCCCTGGACTTGAAGGCTGGTTATTGCCACTTAACAAACTTGGACTCAACATTTTGCTTAAGTATCATCTATTAAATAAAGACTCAAGGTTTCCTTATAGTTTTGTTGGATTTAAATGAGCTATTAGGATATTTATGTGTATTTATTTGTATTTAGTTGTAAATAAAATGAGTTAGTGTGCTGAATGTTTCTTCAAGTACCTGGCATACAAACTGTATGTCAGCACTGTATTTTGTCTGTGTTTGAGTTTCATTTGCATTAATCCCAGGATTCATAGCTAGAATTGTGTTTAGAATAGGAAGTTATCAGAAAGTCCTCTAACAGATCGCTCTTGTACTGGGGAGATTTTTCTTATCCTTCTTTTTCTTATTTGAGTATATTTTTGTTCCTTGTTCTTACATGAAGAGCATATTTCCTTCATCGATTTTCAAAACTTCCTTTCTGACAGATGCATTTAAGACTATAATTTTAACAACTGTTATATCACACTAACTCCGATACCAAATATTTTGTTATGAATTTATTATACATCAGATAAAATGATTTCATGACCTTTACTGTAATTCATTATTTGATGCAGGGGTTATTAAATATTTATAAAACTTTAAACATAGAAGTGTTTTCTATTATGTTCTTATTGATTTCCAGTTTAGCTCCACTGAAGCCAGATTTTAATTCCCTGAAGCCTGACTTATGGATGGGTATATGGCCACTTTGGACCAAAGATTTGCCTGAGCATAATGTGCTTTCTTCGCCTGCTGTATATCCTCATTTGATTAAATTTATTCATACATTTTAAAGCCATTTTCTATCAATGATGTCCTGCCTCCGGTCTTACCTAGGGCTGGAGCGGGTGGGCTGCTGTTTTTTGTGTTCGTTTTAGACCCATCTGTGTTCTTGTCGTTCAATCAATAGTCACACAAACCTGACATCCCCACGATGAATTGAGCCTTTTATTTCAAACCACCTCTACGTCTAGGAATGGTTTTTGGGGCCATGTCTTCCTAATACGATACTCAGAGGTACTTCATCTTTCTGGGTGGTTTGTGCTGGTGTGCGAGTCTGCATTTTGTTCATCTCAATTGCCCCATGTCTGGTATATGTTAGCCTCTCTTGGGTGGATGGGTGCTATGCTTGGCATCTGGAAGGTTTCCCACAGGTCCCTGGGCTAACGGCTTGGGGCTCCCCAGCCCAGCCCGGCAGCATAGGGGCCAGGGCGATGTTGGGGTTCGGCCCTCTCTATCGCCCCTCCACGTGGGGGTGGCACAGGGTAGCCGCCCCACGCTTGTTCCAGGGGATGTGGCACCGCACAGAGGGCAGGCGTGGAAGCTGCTGCCTTCCTGAGGCAAGCAGGAAGCCACGAGAGGACGTGGGTGATCCGCAATCCCTTCTCAGGAGGCAGAGATGGGGAGGAACGAATGTCAAGGCCAGTATAAGCCAGGAAATACCGGAGAACCTGCCTGAACCAACGAGCCAGGCACAGGGAGGCTGCGGGGGGGGGGGGGGGGGGGGTGCCTGTCATTCCAGGTACGCAGCGGACGTGAGACCCATAGCGGGCCCCGAATTCAAAGTGCAAGGCTCTGCCTGAAAATTAACTAAAACCAAAACGGACTGGAGGCTTGGCTGATACGCTAGAGTGCCTGCCCGAATGCAAAACCCAAAACTGACCAAAAAAAAAAAAATAACAATAGAAGGAATGAATGGGAGAAAATGGTAGATTCTGGACAATTGTTAAGTCACCACTTACAGAACGTTAGCTTTGAACGCGAACAGGGAGAGTTTTGTCCCTATCTGCGACTTAACTTGAGGCTCACAGATGTCTAAGGATTCCACAGAGGGAATTCATAAAATCTGTGAACTCAAATGGGAAATGAGTTCTATTTCTTAATTCTTAACCATCTGTAATTGAGATTTAAATTTTTCTTCGATAGCAAGGAGCGCCAACAATCCAGAGTTCCCTAGCAATATCCGTAGTTTCAGATCACGTACCTGTTGAGAAGCACCTTAAAATGTGACTCTCGTCACCATGCCCAAGTACGTGACGATGGAACTGGTTGGTGTCCTTGCATGACACAGTAGAAACGAGGCCCAGAGCTTCGTGTGTGTGGTGGCACAGATCTGAGACCCGAATCGTGCAGGAGGGTGAGGCTGGAGGCTCGTGAGTCTGAGGACAACCCTGAATCAGAGTGAATCAGTGTGACCCTGAATCAGAGGGCCGGGGCCCAAGCCGTCAAATGCTTGCTCAGCATGCACACTCTCCTAGGTTCAACTCTACAAATTAGAACCGTTCAGTATCATCATACTACAAGGGTTTTTTAAATACTTCGCATGGCATGCCAAAGTTGAGCGTAGATATTTTACCAGAGGAGAAGGCCTGGTGTGTGCTGAAGAAGCAGAGGAGTTCAGCAGAGTCTGGTTTGAAATTGAAGAATTTCTCTGTCTCTGCTTTTTTCCCCCCGTTTCTCTCTTTCTCTCTCATTATAGTTTTCTCAGAAAAAAAACGTAAGGCGAGAGTAAGAAAGGGCAAGGAGATAATGGAAATTGGAGTGTAAGAGAGAAGGTGTAAATTGGTTTTCTAAGAGAAGAAGAAAGCTAATTTTCCAGGAGAATGGAGCAAAATTGCAGGGCAGTGTAGTGAACGCCCACTTGTATTTTCAAATTTAAAGGGAAACCACAGGGGCCTAGCTTCCTTCTGCTCTGGTCATCTGGTGGGTAAAAGGAGGTGAGTGAGACAGAGTTAGGGTTTCCAGAAAGGGAGGTGAAGGGAAGAGGAGCAAGGGAATGAATGGAGAACAGTGCCCGCTCAACCCAGTGGAGAGGGAGATGAGTCACAGGGTGTTACAACAAGAGGTGGGGCCCCTGCACCCTGTTTTCAAGAGGAGGACTCCTTGGTAGAGTTATGGGAACTACAGAGACTTAATGAAAGAGAGAGGGGAGAGAAATAGGAGAGGCAAAGCTGAATAAACTCATCTTGGAAAGAAAAGTTAACAAGACTAATGAAATCCAGGTAGCACCTCACGGAGTTGGAAATATTTTGAATATCTAACTACGAGTGTGTGATTTTCTCACACTAGAGCATCTCTTTACCACTCCGCAAAGGTGGTGTTGTGCACAAGCTTCACTGTGGTCGCTGTGGGTGGCTTCCCGGGCAACCTTTTAATTCTGTTAAGTAATATAAAACAGAAAATGAGGTGTCATTGGATAGGTTTTGTCTTGCCGGGCCACAATCCACGCATTGTGAAGACAAAGAAGTGGAACAAAGCAACCAAACGTGTGTTTCCGTCCACCACACTCACATCCACTGCCCCCGTCTGACGTGTTTACTGAACCATGCCACGTAATCTGGGCCCTGTGGCACAGCGCGTGACAGACTCAATTTTCACCTCATGGAATATACTGGATGTGGCATGAGAGGCAAAGATAACCCAACAGCTAGCGTGGGAGGAGCTTCAGAGCTACTGTTCAGAGAGGGAGGGGCTTCGGAGTGACAGCTCAGAGTGGGAGGGGCTTCAGGGTGACAGCTCAGAGTGGGAGGGGCTTCTGGGTGACAGCTCAGAGTGGGAGGAGCTTCCAAGTGACAGCTCAGAGTGGGCGGGGCTTCCGGGTGACAGCTCAGAGTGGGAGAGGCTTCAGGGTGACAGCTCAGAGTGGGAGGGGCTTCCGAGTGACAGCTCAGAGTGGGAGGGGCTTCCGGGTGACAGCTCAGAGCGGGAGGGGCTTCGGAGTGACAGCTCAGAGTGGGAGGGGCTTCCGGGTGACAGCTCAGAGTGGGAGGGGCTTCCGAGTGACAGCTCAGAGTGGGAGGGGCTTCTGGGTGACAGCTCAGAGCGGGAGGAGCTTCCAAGTGACAGCCCAGAGTGGGAGGGGCTTCAGGGTGACAGCTCAGAGTGGGGGGGTCTTCCACATGGTAGCCCAGAGTGGGAGGGGCTTCGGAGTGACAGCTCAGAGTGGGAGGAGCTTCCGAGTGACAGCTCAGAGTGGGAGGGGCTTCAGGGTGACAGCTCAGAGTGGGAGGGCCTTCGGAGTGACAGCTCAGAGTGGGAGGGCCTTCGGAGTGACAGCTCAGAGTGGGAGAGGCTTCAGGGTGACAGTTCAGAGCGGGAGGGGCTTCCAAGTGACAACTCAGAGTGGGGGGGGTCTTCCACATGGTAGCCCAGAGTGGGAGGGGCTTCTGAGTGACAGCTCAGAGTGGGAGGGGCTTCAGGGTGACAGCTCAGAGTGGGAGGGGCTTCCGAGTGACAGCTCAGAGTGGGAGGGCCTTCGGAGTGACAGCTCAGAGTGGGAGGGCCTTCGGAGTGACAGCTCAGAGTGGGAGGGGCTTCAGGGTGACAGCTCAGAGTGGGAGGGGCTTCAGGGTGACAGCCCAGAGTGGGAGGGGCTTCTGAGTGACAGCTCAGAGTGGGAGGGGCTTCTGAGTGACAGCTCAGAGTGGGAGGGGCTTCTGAGTGACGACAGCTCAGAGTGGGAGGGGCTTCAGAGTGACAGTTGACAGGGCTTCCAGTCCACCCAGCCTGGAAGAGAAGAAATCTCCCAGGCTAAATTCTGATTCCATGCGTTGAAAGGAAGGGGGGAGCAGTACTGTTTCTACAGTTGCTCAAGCCCTGGAGAGTCACTAGGAGTAAGCGGAGGATTCCCTCACAGTGGGCCCACTGGTGCACACTTCCATCCTGGGGTTCTGAGGTGCAGGCAGGGTGGTGATCCATGCGGGACACTTGCACCTCAAGAAACTGTCCTCTTCCGATGGGGGCAGCTTCCCAGGGAGCATGGCTGGACCACGGGACCACAGCCTCATGCCAGGATCCGGGTTTGGCAAACAGCTCAGTGGCGTAGTCGTCTGGTCCAGCCCTTCCCAAACTTATCACCAGCACCTTGTACATCTAAAAGTCACTGCTAGGAGTTTAATTATCTGCATTTATTTGGGTTCCCTGATGCTCATTGTTCACTGCGTTAGTCAGGGATTATGTGATAGTATTTCCAGGTGGATGACAATTTGTCTGTATCCAAACCCCTTGGCTAGAGTTTCCTTTCCTTGTGTGTTTGCTTTCTGTTATGAAAAAAAGTGAAATTGTAGAGAAGTCTGCCAACGTATTTGCAAGTCATTTGTTACTTGCTTTTGCCTATGTAGCCAAAGATTTTTTTTCATCTTCACTGAATTCAGATGTTTCTGTTGAACTCAGCGCCTGAATGCTTTCCCTGAGTGTTCTCACTGCAGGCTAGCGCTCTACCACTTGAAGCACACATCTACTTCCACATTTTTTGGTGGTTAATTGGAGAACGGAGTCTCACAGACTTTCCTGCCTGGGCTGGCTGACTGTGAACTGCAATCCTTAGTAGCTAGGATTACAGACACGAGCCGTTTAAGCCCAGCTTCAATGTTGGATTTTTTTTGTTTTTGTTTTTTTTTTTGGCCAGTCCTGGGCCTTGGACTCAGGGCCCGAGCACCGTCCCTGGCTTCTTCCCGCTCAAGGATAGCACTCTGCCACTTGAGCCACAGCGCCGCTTCTGGCCGTTTTCTGTATATGTGGTGCTGGGGAATCGAACCTAGGGCCTCGTGTATCCGAGGCAGGCACTCTTGCCACTAGGCTATATCCCCAGCCCAATGTTGGATTTTTTTGAACCTCTCAAGCATTTTATCACTTTCTCCCAAATTCTTTTTTGCCAGTCCTCGGCCTTGGCCTCAGGTCTTGAACACTGTCACTGGCTTCGTTTTGCTCAAGACTAGCTAGCACTCTACCACATGAACCACAGCACCGTTTCTGGCTTTTTCTTTTATGTGGTGCTGAGGAATTGAACCCAGGCCTTCATGCATGCTAGGCAAGCACTCTACCGTGAAGCTACATTCCCAGCTCCAAATTCTTTTGTATATTCATAATTTCTATTTGATTTACAGAGTTCCCTCAGAAACTGATTTCCACAGCTTCGGTCCTTGTTGTGTTTCCTCTGGTTCACTCTTGGTTTTTATTTATGTTGTTTCCAAACTCTGTCATTCCAACTCTGAGGTTTTTCTAATAATACTTTATATTACCCTTTGACTGTTCTACAATTTTCTTAGTGCCATCTAGCTCTGCCTAAAATAGAAAACCATTAATCTGGGCTTTCCTGCAAGCACGCCTTCCTAACACTCAGTAAATTTATCTAGCGCTCCCCAGTTTTTTTCTTAAAAAAATATCTTGTGAAACCTTTTTTGTAGGCTTGGAGCTCAATACTTAATATTGGAAGGAGGCTCTGTGAAGTAGGAAAAGTTCTACCTTTTACCTCTTGATATTTTGGGGTAGTGTTCCAAAATATGGCAACTTGCTTTCTAAATGTCTTGGTCCATTCTTCTCTTCACTTCCGGGTCCCTCATGTCTTTTACTTCTTCTTTATGCATTGGCTTGGTTTTCACTCTGTTACCAGCAGCTCCGGTGAAGGCAGCCCCTCTCTGAACAGCAAGTCATTCCCAGTACAACCACCACGTGTGTGTGTGTGTGTGTGTGTAAGAGAGAGAGAGAGAGAGAGAGAGAGAGAGTGCGCTTTGAACTCAGGCCATCATGCTTGCTAGGCAGATGTGGTAGCAATTGCCCCCCCCTCCTTTCTTTTGTTTGTACTGGTTATTTTGCAATAGGGCCTCATTTTTGCCCAGGCTAGCCCGTACTGCATCCTCCTACTTAGAGTCCTCACCATCATTAGAATGACAGATACCCACCATGATGCCCTGCCACCTTTTCCTGTCAAGACTGGTTTTGTGAACATTTTTGCCCAGCCTAGCTAGCCTCAAGCCATGATCCTGCTGATGTCAGCCTCCCAGCTAGCTAGGGTTACAGTTATAAGCCACTGCACCAGGCTGGGAGGCTGGATCTAGAGCTCCCCTTGTGGCCTCCGTCGATTTATCCAGTAGGAAACTGAGCAGCCTCTCCACAACTAAGTGGATGCCTCTTATTCTTAGTCCCCATCCTGTGGTGCCCTGTAGCCTTTTTGGCTTAAATACTAGCACCAGCGGCTTGTAGCTATGGGTGGCTGTGTTAAAGACTCGCCTGGACCCGGAGGCCAGGCCCTGGGGGTTGCTATGGAGGAGTTCTGTCTGTTTCCGTGTCCCTCCCCCCCCCCCAAGGCTCACCGCCCTCGCCAGCTTCCCAGAGTCTCCTTACACTCGATTCCGCTACAGATTTATATCAGATGCCAAGTTTTAATAAAAAATGTAGGAGAGAGAACTAAGATGGAGAACATTGTCTCCATTACTTCTTATTAAATTGCAAATTTGGGAACATTGGATTTCATGTGCAGGGTAGAGTTTGATAGTGATCTCAGAAAATATCTGGGGTGCTGAAACAGTAATTTATACCAAAAAAAAAATCAGAATAATACATTCAACCTGCCCGTGGAGGGTGGGCCACCTTTAGCTAGGAAATTGATGCATTGGCATGTTGTCATGCAAGCAGCCAAAGCCTATTTTCAGACTGCCGACTTCTTCTGGATTGTTAACCGTTTCCTTTGGAAATAAGTGTATATTTTGAACTTAATCATGGAAGGGCTCAGAGCCGTTTCAAGGATGTTCTTTTTAGAAATCAGGACGTCAATGTAGACAGCAGGCCCTCGGAGACGGAAATTGTCCTCGGGAGGAATGAACAGGCTGGAAGGCAGCTCCATCTTTCTTAGCCATCAGATTGTCACTTGGGAAATGACTGATATTACTACTACGGGAATTATCCCTCGTAAATGAGAATGTGGCTTCCAGGAGAGCCCGCAAAGTGCAAGGGGAAGGTGATGGAGGTGTCAGATCTGGCTGGAGGCCTGGTGTCATCTTTACGATCTCGGTGGTATTAGCATTTCGTCTAATTCCTTTGCGCCTTGACTTGTTCCCCTGTATAATGTTACATGCAATTAACTGCAGAGTAAAAGGACTGGAGATCATTTAACGTTGTGATAGTGCCATTATCATGCAAATGCTAATTTCATTTCTGAGAAGTGGCTTGATTAAAAATAATAATAACAATACTGCATGTCTCCCAGTTTCCAATGATTGTTCCACTCTAAGAACTGGCTTGCTACGTTGGCCAGCTTAGCTTTGAGTTTAGCACCCCTCTGCCTCCGCTTCCTGGGTAGCTGGAATTACAGACATATCATGTTAGCCATTTTCTGACCTTCAACAGAGTGGACGGGAGAAGGGTGTGCCATCAGTGAAGTATCCCGGAGGCTCTGCCCAGAAGAAGGGCATCTGGGCGCCTCCAGGCCCTGCCTTCAACCCCGCGGAGGCCTCTCAGACCCTGCTGGGCCGAGGAAACCGGGCTGCTCTGGCCCACGAGGGCACCTGTCCTCCCCGTCCAAGTCGCAGCTTCCACTGCGTCCAGAAACCACCTGGAGCGCACAGGCGGGAAGACGCTCTGCTCTGAGGGCCACAGGGGTGCAGCTCCCAGCATGCAACACAGGCCGCCGCGTCTCACAAGCACTGTGTTTGTGATCAGATGCAAGTGCTGCTTGGCAATAGATTTCATGTTTAGCTCTTGTTTTGCTGTTGGTTTCCAGAAAGAACACCAGGAGTCCCTTTTCCTAGCCAGCTGGCACGCTGGTGACATTTCTAAAGGACACGCACGGTTAAGCTCTCCAGCGCCACCTTGGCGGAGCCTGGTTCTCAGAGCCGCCATCCACGTGCCAGGAACCCGACAGGGTGATCGCTCCCAGACATTGTTCTGCAAGGCTGTGCATGTTGCTCTGTTGCCTGGTCTGCCTGAAAATGTGAAGGGCTGAAAGGAGCAAGTACACCCTATAGAATGTAAGCCGGAAGGTTATGGTTCAAAGTCAGGTAAATACGTAGCTCAGTAAGCAGAGAGCTTTCGGACAAAGGGCCAGAGAGTGAGGGAGAATGGGACTATGGCTCAGAATATGGTTCTGAGGACTTTAAATTGTAAGCGGATGAGACAGCTTAGCCTTATCTGAATGAAGAATTTCTGAACCCCTCTGCGCATCACTTTGACAATAAATAAGTAATTATTAAAAGAAAAAAGAATTTCTGACAGAACTGATTGTTGGCTCTGGGATTTGATAACAAGGAAATCAATTCTCTATCCCTAAGTATTGTGTGAACCAATAAGCCATTAATTCTGAATCTGTGAACTATGAAAAATGTCTTAGGTGTGTTACCTCATTGTGTACAACAGGCTAGATAGCACTTTTACAGATGAGGAAACGGAGACACCGGTAAGTTATTGCGTCACAAGTGGTCATAATGCCCTAAAGGGATGCAATCTCAAAGTAAAGAGGGATGACGGATAATTATCTACTGCCCTCAGGAAATGGGCCCAGTGTTGCCTAGCAAAGGAGCGTGCTAAGCTATAAGAGAGGAGGCTATTGGGCTAACAGTCAAACTATTATACAGGTTGTTCATGCATATTTCTATTAGCTTTTTCAGTCATGCCATCTTGTAAAATATTATTAAACAAACATACACACGTCCCGTTTCATTTTTAACAGCTCTTTCTTCTCTGTGTCTCCCGTGAATAAAATAAGACGGAGGAGTTAAGATATTAGTGTCAGATTGTGAGTCCTAGGGGTGCTTTCCTTGTGAAATCCCGAGACTCGAGCTGTGGCCCAGAGCCTGGTGACGATCGCACAGGAAACAAGACCCCCGTGGGATTATGGGGGCAATGAATGGGGACTTCATTCTCTGTTTTCATGGAAGAATTTAAACTCCATTATTCCTGGCCTTTTCAATAGCAGCTATATTTAACCAGACCCATTCAATTTGCAAAATAACACTATTCTGGGATTTGTATTTATTTCTTGACAAACGTAGGTTGCCTACTGTATGCTAGATTGTGTGCTGGGTTCTATTCATAAAGGCTGACACTCATGGGATGACATAAATCATTACTTCATAGGTGGATGCAATTCTGGTAGAGGCTAATATAAAACAGATAATTTTGTAAATGAATATGTGCTTGCTTATAGTGAGGCTCATCGAGATAAATCCCAGGATTTATGCAGTGTCAGGGGGGCTATCTCTAATAAGGTTGGGAGGGTGGGCAGGTGGGGTGCTAGACTGTAAAAGCTCTTAGAAGTGGATTTCATCCGAAAACAATGCAAAAGTCATCAAGTAGAGAGGCTGGAAAGATAAACATTTCCAAAGAGAACTGCAGTAATGAGGGCTGGGCCTGGGCTAAACCAAGGCTACATAAGAAAACAAGGTGTGTGTCAGAATGGCCTGGGGATTGATAAACTCCTGACATCATGAGATTTGACAGAACAGGACACTGGCACAGGAAAAATGAATTGTGATTTTCTCATCCGGTCAAATTCCACACAACCCTGGATTATTCACAACCACCTTCCACAAACAATCAAGGCCTGGCTAGCGAGGCTAGAAACCCTGAATTCACAACCATGCTCCGGAAGTCAGTGAATCTTTAGTGAACCGGGGCACAGAAGGCGGAGCTCTTCCCAGTTTGCACAAAGGCAGCTTCTGTTTCTCCTCTGAGCACAGACGGGGCTGCATCACGCGGGAGGCGTACCTGCCTTGCTCATACATGGTGGTGTGCTTGCCAGCATCAGGTCTGATCCCAAAGAGAATGGAAGTCTCCGAACAGGATGGATTCTGGAGTAAATGTGGAAAGAAAGAATGATGTAAGCAAATGGGAGAAGGTGAGAAACAGAACAATTGGACAGAAGTGCAACTGGGTGCAAAGGAGAGAATCAGACAAACGGGTAAAGTATTGAGGAGGGAGGAGGAAGGAGGAAAGAGGAAGGGGGGAGGAGAGAGGAGGGAGCGGATAAGAGGGAGGACTCCACAGGGTTGCCTGCTGTCAAAAATCGAAGGCTTGGGTCGGGAACAGTGGTGAGAGTTGGCTATGGAGAAGTTGGAGTTGTGAGCATGGAAACTGGATTTGTTCCACCTGTGTGTCCCTTAGTTTGCGTATTCGTTCCTCTAAAACACTGTCCACATCGCCCTGAGTTCTGGCCCTGGGGTAATGTGGAAATGTGTTGACTAGTGTGCTGGAGACATTCAAAGACGGCAGCGGAGGAGAGGAGGGAGGGATCCATGGAGAGTTATCAGCAGGGAGGCAAAACGGAGGGACTTGAAACACTGGAAGGGGAGGGGAGGGGAGGGGGGAGGGGAAGGGTGAACATGAGGAGGGGATGGAGGAACAGGACTTGGGGGAGGGAAGGAAGAAGAGGAGAGGGGAGTGTGTGTAATGGAGAGCCCCTTCCGACGTTACCCTCCCTCTCCACCTGCCCACCATGCCACCCCCTCCTTCAGCCCACGATTCCCAGTCCTGGCCTGGGACTCCCACTGGAGTTACGTCCTGCCCCCCCTTGCGCGGTCCCCTGGCTGCAGGTGTCCCCGGATTGCCTGGGGAGGGCAGCGTGGGCTGGAGCCCCACATCAAGGCCTCCCCTTGCGGCCAGCAAAACCATGGGGCCACCATAGAGTCCATGTTTCTTTGGGTCTGGCTCACTTCACTTAGTATAATTTTTTCCAAGTCTTTCCATTTCCTTACGAATGGGGCAATGTCATTCTTTCTGGTAGAGGCATAAAATTCCATTGTGTATATGGACCACATTTTCCTGATCCATTCGTCTACCGAGGGGCATCTGGGTTAGGCTGGTCACAGCAGAAGATCACAAGAGCCCAATAGCTATACCCCCATGAACACAGAAGATGATGCTAAGTGAAATGAACTCCATGTTATGGAAACGAGTGATACATCACTGTTGTAATTACTTTCCACATGCCATGTGAAACCGTAGCTTCTATTGTTGATGATCCTCTTGTATCCCCTTCTTGTGGTTGTACTCGCGCTATCACTGTATCTTATCTGAGTACCCTGGATACTGTATATACTGGTATTAGAACTAGGAAAGTGAAAGGGAATACCAAAATCGAGAGACACAGGATAAAAAGACAAACGACTATAAAAGCAATACTTGCAAAACTGTTTGGTGTAAACCAACTGAACAACTCGTGGGGGGAGAAGACAAGGGGGGAATGAGGGAGGAGGTATTTTATAAATAAATAAAATTGAAAAAAATAAATGTGAACAAAAACCATGGGGCGTAGTCTCAGCCGCAGGAGGCCGTACCAGAAACTCGAGTGAAAGTCCCACGCGGGGCATTGAGTGAGCGGCCCTGCTTCCCGCTGCCCCTCGCCCTTGGGGCACGCAGATGCAGCGGTGGAGGCTGGCGGAAGGGAGAGGGGTCGAGCATGGCAGCTCCTCCTCCGTGAAGAAATCCCGACCCTCAGCCCCCCCACCCCCACCCCGCTCCCCAGCTCCCCAGCTCCCCGGCTGCAGGAAATGGCCGTCTCCTCCTCTGCCCAGTGACTGCGACTGCGGGGGGTTTCCCTTTTCCCTCCTCTTCTCCATCCCCAAGTCAGATTTCAGTCAAGGCACCTGTGCATCTCTACCCACAACTACCCGTCTCCTGTCATGTGCTATGTAGTTGGGGGACTTCTATCCCAATGGAGTCGGTTTTCACCGTGGGAAGAGAGTTTTCTCTTGTTATATTTTTTAACGGGACCCATGATTCTCCTGAGACAGAAGGACTCGTTTTTTCGGGCTTGCATCCATTAGGATGTCACATTGAAAGTCACCAAAGTGCCTACGCTATTGATTAACCATACAGCCACAGCACGCATTTTCTACAGAAAACGGTACCGATCAAAATTAATTTATCAGAGGAGGAATGAGAATTCGGTAAACAGTTACTTCAATAGCCCACATTCTCAAATGGAGCAGAAGTAGTTCTTCTGAAAGCAGCAGGAATAAAGATTTCCTGCACCCAAGTCATGCCTTTTGCTTTCCAAAACGGTTTAAAACTGACATAGTGCACCTGGGCCTTGATGACAATGTCCAGACATGTACTGTGGCACTCACCCCCCAGCCAAGATGTTCTACGTGTGCGAAAGTCAAACTATGCTACAGTGTCAGGCCCAGGAGGGGTGATAAAAGTCACCTCCGCTGCCAGTGTCTCATGAAGTTTGTAAACAACCATACCAGAGCCCCCGTGATGATATATGGGGTGGGGTAGGGTAGGGGTCTTGGAGGAGGGGCAGTGTTCTCAGGAGGACGGGTAGACTGCCGAGGGTGGGAACGGGGCGGGGGGGGGGGACCCCCAGGCAGGAAGACAGAAGAGCTTGCCTCAGGAGCCTGCAAGAGGCAGGTTGGGGTACAGGAGCTGTCAGTACAGACTGGACCAACCTCCCTCCTCTTTTCCTGTTCATGGCTGCTCGGTCCCTGACGGGCCCGCCTGACTGTCTCAGGATAACCGCCCCGCCTGGCAGCTCTCCTGGTGCACACGTACGGTGACGTCTGTCAGCGGCGAGCCACGCAGCCCTGCACAGCGAGCCCGGGACACAGCCGTGCCTGGCTGTCTCGCTCCCCTACCCGCCACCCCAGTTGCTTTACACTCCTCCAGGCTCATTTAGGGAAATATTTCGCTCTCTAGTCTTTGGAATTCTCCACGTTGTGCTTTCTCTCCAGATTAGACCCAGAGTGACAGAGTGAGAGCAATCACATCGTCTTTAGTGATGGGCGATCGTTCCGTTCAGATAGGATGATATCGTGCACTGCCTGCACGAACACATACACAGTGAAGAAAAATAAAATTTAAAGGCATTGATTCTATGTTGTAACTTAAAGAGATTTTGTGCATGAATAAAATCCTCAGGTACTCACAGCGATGCATAGCGTTGAAACTTTAAAATTTTTTCAGTGTACTTGCAACAATTCTTCGTTACTAGCTTGATGCACGGAAATCACTTCTACTATAATGGTGTATTCCCGACTGCTTTTCTGGTCAGTAACAAGATAAAACAGAATATTATTGGTGCAAGGTAAAAACGGAATTACAAGAAAAAAAATCACCAAATATCTTTTTGTAAAAATCCTTCCTTCCTTCCTTCCTTTCTTCCTTCCTTTCTTTCTCCTCTCTTCCATCCTTTCTTTTCTTTTCTTTCCTTCCTTCCTTACCTACCCACCTTCCCTCCCCTGCCCCTCCCTCCCTCCCTCTCTTTCTCTCTTTCCTTCATCTTTCTTTCAGAATTGAGGACCAACCTTGAGACCTTGTACTTGCCAGTCAAGTGCTCTCCCATTGAGCCAAATCCCTAACCCCAAATATTTTCTTTTTTCAAGCAATTTTTTAGAAGTATTTAAAACCTTCTATGGACCCTATCCAATTATAGCCCATCTTCATTTCAATAAAACATTGCATACACAAAGACATTAGCTTGCCCTCCCTCCCTCCCTCCCTCCCTCCCTCCCTCCCTCCCTCCCTCCCTCCGTCCTTCCCTCCCTCCCTCCCTTCCTCCCTCTCTCCTTCCTTCCTTGTCAGTCCTGGGGCTTGAACTCAGGGCCTGGGGGCTGGCCCTGAGCCTCTTTGTGCGCAAGGCTAGCTCCTACCTACTACGTCTGCCACTGCACCACTTCCAGCCTTTTCTGAGTAGTTTATTGGAGATAAGAGTCTCACAGACTTTCTTGGCCTGGGCTGGCTTTGAACCATGACCCTCAGATCTCAGCCTCCTGAGTAGGCAGGATTACAGGTGTGAGCCACTGGCATCTGGCTTATTTTTTCATTTTTAAAGAAGGATCATTAACTCCCCCTTTCACTGCTAGTTGGTCTATTATCACTATCATTTCTTTAAGTATCTACCACTATTTCTCAATACTGTGGAATGCTACCTTGAGTGTCGTTGTGTCCATTTGATTTTTATCCAGACAGTTTGCTTGACCAGGCCTTCCATTTTAGATTTATTTATAAATCAGGTATTTGTGAATGCATTAGAATATGATACAGAATTCAGAGGCCAGTGTTTTCTTTCTTGCTTCTTTCTTACAGAAACTTGAGCACATATTTCTACTTGCAGAGGAATATTTCATATCTTATTTTCACTATGTATCAAATAGTAATGACTTAGTATAACTTATTATAGTAATACATATTTCTATTTTTCCACCATTAGTCGTGAGTATGATTTTTCTACCTTGTAGTAGTTTTCACAGAGCTGTTAAGTTTTTTGTGGATGTATTATGAAACTAAAAACTTCCTGATATTAAAACCAGAATGAAATTTATCTTGTACATTTCTTTTTTTTGGGGGGGGGTCTGTATCCAATGAATCTTACAACAAAACATTTCAGTCAGTCCTAAACTGTTCAAGGATTTTTTTCTTCAGGAAAACATGTTTATGTTTCTGAGCAAAAGAAAGAGTATGTGTTACATATTTAAATATATTTATCAGAAAATAGTGAAAGTTTAGGAAGTGACTTGCCTTTTTATTCTTAATTTATCAGCATAGTTCTAATGCTTTTGTGAATCATTTAATAGACATTTCTAATTTTATGAAAGGTTTCCAGATTTTATGAGTGGACTAGACCACTAAAAAATAAAGCTAATAAAATGATAGTCAACCTGACATTTAATCATTGAGTATTGTTAAGTCACCCTACCTGCTGTTAAATGCTACAGAAAGGGACTTGGGTTCAACAGACTTGCTGAAGTATCAGCTAAGATTTCCAACAACAGTGAACAGGCTCCATGATTATCAACCCAGTTGAGAAAAGCAATGGTATCTACACCATTCTGATATTCCCCTGGTCAAAATCAGATTGCAACTGTAATCTGTTCACCTATTTAAAGAAATACTTTAAGTATACCAAGGATTAATGAATACTTCAAAGCACAATATATACTCGGTGATCCTCAAGTATATTGGTGTTTTCCATGGAGTCTTTCTCATATTGTTTATTGGCAACAGTGAGTTGTACAGAGGGCTTGCTTCACGATGTTGCTGGGTGCACAAAATGTGCCTTGATCTTCCCTTTTCACCCTTCTCCCTGTTCAAAACAATGGCAAGCTCCATTGCTCCATTTTCACAGGTGTCCATGAAGTACTGTGACCACATTCACCCTCCGTCACCCGCTCTTCTCCTCCTTGCACCCACACCCCGACAGGACCTGTTTTACATTGCTGTCGTTCATTTATCGTATGTATACTGGTGGTTCAAGGTTTTCGCCATGGCATTTCACAATGCATGCGCAGTATTTGAATCCAATCGACTCCCTCCGGCTTTCCCATCTCCCCTGCTCGATTACCCAGCAGCTGTCAGTGAGCTTCGTGTTGCCGCCTTTGCTCCCAGGTGCACTGTACGTCAGTATGGTTCACCATGCCACAGTCTCTTCCTTCCCTTTGGCTGTAACCCCTTCACACAGCCCCACAGTTACAGACACGTTAGAACTGTAGACAGAGATGACATAGACATGCTGTAGGCTATAGGTGGTGCACAACATAGATATGGTATTGGCGACATATAAGTATATGTATGGACATATGCACATTATATATGACCCTCTATGTGTTTGCATCTATCTCTATCTTTTAGGTGTAGCATCCACATGTGACAGAAAATGTGCAGCCTTCCTTCTGAACTTGGCCTACCTTTTCTAACACGAGGTTCTCCAGTTCCATCATCCATTTCCCTGGAATGAATACTTTGGTTATTTTTTTTATGACTTCCTGATGCTCCATCGTGGAAACATCTCCTCCTCTTGATGCATTCACCGTGTAGAGGGCATCCAGGCTCTGCGATTGCGAGCAGTACTGCCTCAGCTATCACCTGACTTGCATTCCTTCACACAAATGCCCAGGAGTGGTACTGCAGCTTGCATGGGAGTTCTAATTTTCATTTCGTGAAGAACCTCCTGGCTGGTTTCCACAATGGTTGCACTGTTTTACCTTCCCACCCGCAGTGTGTGAATGTTTCTTTCCCCTGTGTCCTTACCAGCATTTTTATTGTTACTCATATGCTTGATGATGGCCCAAGTGTGAAGACGTTTTAATATCATCTTGACTGACATCTTCTTTGGTGCAGGGATACTGAGCATTGCATTATTTACCTGTTGGCCATTTGCACTTCTTCTGAGAACTGTTGGTTTCATTCATTTGCCCATTCCTTCATGGGTTGTTGATTCTTTGGGAGTTTAGTGCTGTTGCACTCCTATTATTATTATTAATCTCTTACTAGAGACTCTGTCCCATTCTGTAGCTGTCTCTTCAACCCATGAGTATTTCCTTTGCTGTGCAGAAGCTGTTTGGAGAGATGCAACTGCAACCTTGCTTAGCTATTGGAGTTCTATTCAGGCAGATGTTGTAATATTCCCTGTCCTTTCCTGTAGTAGCTGATCCGCGTTGAATGTACATTGGTTCAGGGTGAAAACAAGGCCTGAATTCTAATCTTCTGCATGTGGGTGTCTGGTTTTCCCAGTACAATTAGCTGAAGAAGGTATCCTCTTCGACATACATTTTGGGCTTCTTTGTCAAAAATCATGTAGCTGTTGCCATGTAGATTTGTTGCTGAGCCTTTTGTTCCATTGCTGTACATGTCCGTTTTGTTTTGCTGTTTGCATTACTATGGATCTGTAATCCAGTTAGATGCCAGGTTCTGTGATACCTCCAGATCGCATCCTTTGTTCAAGACAGCCTGGGCTATGCGGGGCCTTCTGTTCTTCCATATGAATTTTAGGATTGATTTTTCTGTTTCTATGAAGAATGACATCAAGATTGGATTTGAGTCTGCGGATTGTTTGCAGTAGTATAGCCATGTTCACAATATTGATTCTGTCAGTCCACAAGCATCTTCCTGTATACCAGATGTTTGGTAAGTTTTGAATCTAATCATATAAATATTATGTGGCACTACCCTCATTTTACACCCCAAGAATCCAATAAACAAAGCATGACTATTTAGAATTCTGTTTCCCTTTACTATGCTAGCTACAACATAAATTGACCTACAGTGCTCAATTTCAATATTGCACAAAACTTTTTTATTGAACTTGTAAATTGATTAACTTCCTGTCATACTTATAAAGAGATAAAATTGGGGTCATGTCATAAGTATTTGTTTTTATAAGGATTTCATAATTTGTAAAAATTGGACCTTCTTGTGTTTTCTTACCTGATGAAATAATTTACGTATCTATTTTATTTATAAAAATTAGCAAAAATAAATGGAAGTTTCCCCAGCTTTAAAATTGCATTAATTTAGGATATCTTTCCTAATCTATAATTTGTGTCATTTTATCGCTTTCTCTTTTACAACTGGATAATGAGTTTCAATTTTGTGTGCTTGGCTGCATTTTAGGAATGACAGGCATTAAGTGTTCTGTATGATGCATGGGCTTATCAAGTCCAGTTTGGGGATTTTTAAAGCCTTCCTGGCAGTGCAATTTCCAAGAGACACTGATTTCTGGAAAGTTTCCAGTAAGTTGCTTGTGGAAAACTTGCTCATGTTGCTTTGCAAAAAAAAAAATGTTGTTTGCCCTCATTAAAAGAATCTTGAATTACATTAAAATTGCTTTTTAAAAATCTAAATCCAGTGCAAGTAGGGAAGTAATTGGCCTTCCATGCCAGTGAATGGCTGTCTGCTGATATCTGAGAGGCACATGGTTAGTGCCTTAGCTCACAGCTCTAGACCACTCCAATGGAGAGAGAGGCAGATACTTTGAGAGTATCAAGTGCCTAATTCCAAATTCAGACACCCCGCCATCCCTATTATTTTTAGCCAATACCCTTCAGTGAAAGATACCCTTCATTAAGTAAAGCAGATTTGTGTTGTGTTGGCTACTCCGTCTATTTGAACAGAGGTAAGCCTTCATTCAGTTACCTGGAGTACCATGAATATCGGCATCTCCTCAAGCAAGTTTCTTCCAGTAACTGCATAATGAAGCCACACACATGCATTGCCTTCTATCGAGCTGGCCTGGAATCACACACAGGCAGGAGGAAGGTTGCTTAGCCACCATGGGCTGAGGAAAAAAAAAACCACTGTCCTAGGAAGACGGCACCGCAACGACCAAGATGGAGCCAGGGCTGCTGATCCTTGCTGTGTCTGGAAAGTGCGTGTGGATGCACTTTCAGCAATGACAACATCAGATATCGCTGAGAGTAATAAATTGCTTTATGTCTCCCTGGATAGCCAAGGCAGATATCAGATTGAACTGGCATGGGACAGGGGGGCAGATCTTAGAAAATGGGGGCCACACAGGAGGGTGGGGGGGGGAGAAGGGCTTTCAGGAGGCACTAGGAGAATAACAACAAGAACATTTGCATAATTTTGGAGTTTTCAGGCATGTCATTATTTTGCATTATTCACTTGTTTTCACGTGTGTGGTGTGTGTGTGTGTGTGTGTGTGTGTGTGTGTTTGCTGTTGTTTCTAATGGTGCACAATGAAGCTAGAGTTCCTCTTCCACATCCCCCCCCCCCCACCAAGATCTCTCCTCCCTCTACTGTATTTCCTCACCCCCCTTTTTTGGCTGACGTGGCTCCATCCATATTTTTTTTTCTGTTCTATTGTAGCATAGGTGGCGGAACAATGGCAGAGTTCACGTCTCCCTGAGTTTTAAGTTATTCACATGACCGTCTTCATATACCGAAGTGTATTTTACACTTGTTCTTCCCAGCGGATCTGTCATTCTATCCGCTTATTTGAGTGTGTTACCCAAGACCTCCCATGAACACTCAGATTGTTTGGAAGCCTTCACAAATTCATAACTACTGCTGCATTGAATCGCCATGTCTCCTTTGCTGGGTCTGCCGGGGGCTGCTTTCCTAATAGTGGCATCACACACTTGGGAGCAGCTCTCACTGTTCATGGAGGAGTGCCAACAGGAACAGAGACACACCAAAATGCCACTCCTTCCACACGTGTGCTTACAACTCTGCTCATTTGAATCCCATTCTCGTCTGGGTAGATTTCCTAATCGTGACTTGAGCATCTGCTGTGACTTTCTGGTTATTTTCAAGGATCACAACGTAAGCCCCTAGGGCTGCACTTGCATTACTGTCAGGGACCGAGACCCTGACTTGAGCCTCTGGCTAGAAGCCACCATAGAAAACATGCTAAGAAACCAACCATTGAGTCAGCACCACCTTGGTTGCACTAGATGGCCCAGTTCATAGAGCAATAATAATAGATAATTCTTGAGAATAAACCTACCAGAACGTCCTACAGTCAAGTCTCTTAGCAACCCAGGTAGGACCCAGTGTATAGGAACATTTTGTGGTCAGGTCACTTAGCAACTCTCCCCTATAGCATGACCAGTAACCTTTTCACCCTGCCAACGTCCTGCTACCCCAAGCCAACTTCCTACAGGTGCTGAAGAACTGCCCCCTCCTGCTCCAAGATTGCCCCCTCCTGCTTCAAGAGTATATAAGTGTGTGAAAAATCAAAATAAATTGGCAGCTTGAACAGACTCCCATTTGTCTTGCTGTCCTCTTTGCGTCTCCCTTTCCCTTCATTCTCTCTCGTAGGTGGTCTCCCCTGTTGATGTCCTGCGGGTCGGGACACATTACCACTGCAGTGGCCCAGATCGGGACGGCAGGTTGCGGGGCCTGCTGTTGGACTCCTGCCTATCAGAGCCCATGTGGTCAGCGCGTGACCTTTGCGAGCCGAGGCAAGGTGGTCATGTCGGCTTTCGCATACTTCCTTCTCGCTGTTTCTCTTCCCCTGGGGCTGACGCCTCCACTGTGGGAAGACGGTAGGGATGGATGACAGATCTTCCCACAGAGCTGAGTGTGGGGGGGGGGGTTCTCACTGGGCTACGGCATTTCTGCCCACGCTAGTCTGCCTCCTTAGAGTGTGTCAAAAACACACCTCTGGGGAGGTGAATGTGCAGCTTTTCCCAGGCCTTCACGGTCATCTGGGGGCCCCTCTGACTTCCTGCTGGTGGCCCATACTCCCCGCTCTGTCTCAAAGCCATTTTTCACTTAGCTGGTTTTGCTCCGATCTCCATCACATGTTGCCATGGGAACCATGGGGTTGTTCCCTACAGCCTCATGTGCATAGTACCACACGATCACCCACTACCTCACAATCCTGTCCTTTCTGTGTGTACACGCCTGCCCTGTCGAGGTGCTCTTGAAAGCTGCTCTCCCCAGACACCTTCCGGTGCTAAATAGCGTCTCCCTGGATCTGGATTGCTTTCAACTCCAGGGAACTCCGTGGGAAGGAGAACTCGCCACCTTCTATTCCCTCTGCTCCCATCGGATGCCATCGTTCCCCATATCATTAAGTGATCTTCTTGGGGTTTACTTCCTTTGTCTAGCCTTGGGGAAAGGAAGCAGTCTCCCTCCTTTCCCACGAGAAGTGAAACACATGAAGACTTGGCTTCTCTCTCTTCTCTCTGCTCCTGGGTCCTCTTGTGGGGACAGCTGGGATCATTTCTGTGGTAGCCCTTGGCTAGGACATGCTGAAAGGACTCTTCAATGTCAGCCTCTTCGGTGCTGGCTTAGGATGGGGAATACGAGACCGCTCCTCTGTTTTATAATTATCTTCATTTATTTCCCTATCAGCACCGCAGTCTGAGTATCAGTTTACAATGTTCGTCAGTGGGGTAAATGCTCTGGCTTGTTTTCTTGGTGACTTCAGAATTCAAGCACCTTTCAATTCTCAGTTTTTACTCAGCTTCTTCTTCATAAATATAGGTGGTCATCGCCCCATGATGGTAAGACCCTTATAAACTCATGTAAGTTAAAAAAAAAATACCACATTGGAGCTGGGCATCAGCGGCTCACACCTGGAATCCTAGCTACTCAGGAGGGTGAGATCTGAGGATCGTGGTTCAAAGCCAGCCTGGGCAGGGAAGTCCGTAATACACTTATCTCCAATTAAACACCAAAAAGCCAGAAGTGGAGCTGTGGCTCAAGCAGTAGTCTTCAGCAAAGAAGCTCAGGGACAGTGCTTGGGCCCCGAGTTCAAGCCTCAGGACCAACACACACAGACACAGAAACAGACAGACAGGCAGGCAGAAACACACACACACACACACACACACACACACACACCATATTGGAAGTGCATTGAGTAAGCCCAACCTACCACATGTGATCAATTGAATTGCAGTCCACTGTGGAGGACTGAGGTTCAATCTGGTGATTGTGAGGCCACTGGCCCCCCTGCCCCCCGGCTGCAGCCCAGCCTGGTTAGAAGGAATTGCTGTGCATCCTGGGAAAAGCCCAACGGGTAAAATGTGGAGAATGGAGGGAAGCGTGGAGAGCCAGGTGGGAGCAGAGTCTGACTGGGGCATTGTACAACGAATAGCGGCGAATAAAACGTTTTTAGAAGCTAAACAAACATTTCCCCTATCATTCTGCAATTTCATCTTTCGGTATTTATGCAAGAAGAATGCAAGCCTAGGTCCACCACAGACTCGCACACGAACGCTCGCTGCACCTTTATTCTCACCGGCAAGCGATAGAAATGATCGCGTTTCCGCTCAGGGAGCAAACGGAAGCGCAGAAGGTGCCTGCGCCTTGCGGGCAGGTGCGCTCATCGGCTGACGATGGAACGCATGGGCGGTGTCTCTCAGACTCAGGACAGGACTGTTGTGTCGGGTCAGGAGTTGCTATGAGCACTGTGGGCAAGTCTCCGAGTGGACCTAGGTTTGCGTTCATGGAAAGGGTAAACATTTTGTATTTGCTGGCTAGATATGTCTTTGCCCGCTCCCTATTTCGTCCTCCCCCTTTTCCTGTCCTTCTCTGTTTCCTCCTTTCCTCTTTCTCTCTCTCCTTGTTTGGCTTCCTTTCACCTCTTTCTTTCTCTTCTTCACTCTTTGTTTTCCTGTCTGCTTCCTCCCCCTCCCCCTTTCCTCTCAGCCTCCTCCTCTTGTGGGGCCATTACAAGCAGGCCGTAAGCCCGCAGCTGACCCTCGGGCTGTGCTGTGCAGACCTCTAACCAAGTTCATGGGCTGTAGTCCCGAGGGGGTGGGGTGCTCTCCTTTCCTTGGTACAAAGTGATTTCAATGTGTGTTCACGGGTTTGCCCTCTCTGCTGTCAAGTGAATCACCCTTTTCTCTGCACACACCCCTTGTCCTTTCTGTGTAAGGACAGGTGTCTACAGAGCCAGCGGGGTTTGTCCTGAGGAGTTCTGGGTGTACGTATCAACGTTTGTAAGACCCAGCCTTCTCCAGGGTGGTTGTCCGGTGCTCATGAGCTTCTACTGATAGTTTCCTGATGGTTTCTAGAAGGATCTACCATGCTTCCTGAAAGGCACTTGTTCTGGAGGTAGGCCTGTTGGATCCTCAGAGCTCCCAGAAGCTCAGTCGCCTACCCCGCAGCTCCATTCACACCAAGGCTGACACCCAGCAGGTACTGCGGGTTTTGGCAGCGCTTACCACCTCCTAGCATTCAGAGATCTGTGAGGTTTCCGGCTCTCTTCC
Source organism: Perognathus longimembris pacificus (assembly GCF_023159225.1). NCBI lineage: Eukaryota > Metazoa > Chordata > Mammalia > Rodentia > Heteromyidae > Perognathus > Perognathus longimembris. The sequence continues at coordinate 83,483,532 of NC_063165.1, read as the reverse complement.
TGTGAGAGATGTTATCCACTGGCTTTTGTTTTGATGCTCCTAATTGCTCTGCTTTCCTGAGCGTTCTGAGAGATGGATAACCTGCACGTTGAGTGCTCAAGCCTTCCACAAATCTCCCATTTTTCAGTAGGAAAATCCGGCTCGTCCTCTGCAGAAGGGACAAGCAGGGAACAGCAGGAGCGGATTGCAGGACACAGGGAGGTAGGGCTGGGTGGGGGATGTAGGGAAACGCGGCCATGGTTTGGCATCTCAGTTCCACTCCCGACCTTGAGGCTGAGACTTGGAGAAAGATCTACACGAGTTCTTTATGCCAGGAGAAGGCCAAGCCTCATGGAATCACAGAGACTGTACAGCTTGTGGCCAGCAAAGGCAAATGGCTTGAAGTTGGAAAAAGAAAAAAATTGTATTCATGCCACTGTGCGCCAAGAATTTGCCCTGGAAAGTCATCATTCAGTGAGGAAGACCTTCAAAATGATCACAATCTGATTAATCTTAAGAGGTTATCTATTCTATTGCACAGTTAATAGATTATCTTAGAGTAAGTTTTCAAATTCACTGACTGAAATGTGGAGATTATAAAAGAACAACTTTGGGAAGAAAGTTGACAATCACATATATCAACTTGGATTTATTAACTGGGCATTTGTTCTTTTTTTTTTCTCCAGTGCTGGAGATCAATCCCAGGGCCTGTCCATGTTAGACTGTCAGACAACCGCTGTGTTGCTATGCTAGGCTCCTCGCCTGAGCTGACTTATTGATTTTGTAGTTGTCTGGAAACATGAGGAAACATCTGTCAGAACCATCGCTCTCCTTGGGTTTATTGCCTCATTAAAAGATAGTAGAGAGCCAGAGGCTCTCTCTGCCTAGCAAGGGTAAAGCTTGGGCTCACATCCCAGCACCATCAGATAAAAGGAAAGGAAAAAAGAAAACAAATCTTAAAGAAGAGAAGAGAATAAACCACAAGTCTGCACTGTGAGGCAGCCCGCACTATGTTGTGCTTTGAAAGCTAAATTTTGTAGGAATTTGGAGGCAGAACAGATAGTAAGTTCTTCTTAGTGCCTGTCCTATTGCATGTAAATATGACTTAGTAACAGTTAAGGCTTATTTTGCAAACACCTATCTATCAGTGCGGTGGGTTAAGAAGCAGCGTCACACTTGCTTCATTGCCGGGAACCTGTGTCTTGGGAGTCAGCTGCTTACAGAGCATCTATTTTGAGTTTGTGATTTTTTTTTTTTTGATTCAAGGTTGCTACCGTTTAGTTCATGACGAGCAGCACCCTGTGAGGGGAATACTGGTTTTGTTTTAGAATAATAGTCACCCCGAGACAGTAAGCAAACGCGTCACTGTCTGAGGAGGAGGAAAGGCAAGGCAAAATCTGTGCTGTCCGCCCCATCGGGAGAGCAAGATGGCAGGACCCACGAGGAGGTGGTCCTTCCACGGAAACCGGCACCACCTGGGTCGGCGCTGGGATTCTGCCCGTTAGACGTGGGCATCGCCCTGCGCGGACCGCATTGGAACTGCCCTGTCTCCAGGTGGGACAGCACGGAGCACAGGGACAGAACTTGCACTTCCTCCGGCCTCAGGCCCATCTCACTGCTACCGCGCTGCCAGGGAGGGAACATGATAAACTGTGACTGAAAAATGGTCGTGACTCATGATCCACTGGTATTTAGAGGTTCTGTTTAGATGTAATCATCTTGCATCTGAATCATGTTCTACACTTATTTTAAGCAATCAGTTTCCCAGGACTAATACATTAATCTTGGTGATGTCAAAATCACTAATAATAATAAAAATCTATGTACAGTGTGCTGAGTAATCTACAATTCCATTCAAAGCGGAGTGGCGTGCACACATTGCAGGCGGTAGTGGTGGTGAGCTGATGTATAAATACCCATATGTCATTTAGCCTTTTTTTTTTTTTAAAGAAAGCAGAATCCTCCCTTTTCTTTTGTTATGTTTTGAGAATTCACTCTTCTTCTTTCCGATGTGAATAAATATGACAAGAATACTGAATGATTCAATACTATGGCATTGAATCCTACAGAATTTTCAGAATGAGAATGTATTTTTATCTTTAGTTTGAATTGCGAAAGCATAATGCTCATGTTTCTAAAGCCTAAGCCTTGACAGTGTTTTGGGTCACAGGGGAGTTTCGCCCGTGGTATTTGAGCATCCAGGAAAAATCCAGGCAATTTTTCCTAGTGAGGCAAAAAAAAAAAAAAATCTGTGTATTCATGTGATTTATCTTTGTATCCCTTGTAATCTATAGAATTAAATCTTGAAAAATGGCTGATATATCTCAATGTTTGATGGCTTTTTTCCCCTGAAAGTATCACAAATACTCAAAATAATAAGCATGTAAAAATTCAATTCCATTCGAAATTACCAGTGACTCTTGAACAAAGGTCTTGATTCAGGTTTACGATACCCTAAGTGTAATCTCAAATATAATTTCATATTTCTTCTTTGATGTAATGTATTTAATAATACGCCTTAGCTTACAAATCCATAACACTGGATTTAATATAAACACATGTGTTTATATTAACGATGTATATAGTCTTACATATGTTAGGTATATAATATAGAGAGAGAAAGAGAATTTAAAATATTCCGTTCCTCCAATTGTTCCGTGGTTGCCATGGCTCTTAAAAGAAGCACTACAGAATTTAAATCCATTTTCCCAGTAGTCCGCGGATTTCTGAAAACCCAAGGCTGCTGTTGTCAGGACCAGCGGCTGTCAGTGTCTCTCCAAGCTTTACTGCTTCTCCCAGCGCACAAAGCAATGGCACCACATCCAGATTTATTGACAGAACCCTGGCTCCCACGGAGCAGCTGTTGAATATTTACACAAAGAAGGCTTTGGAAACTCAGAACAGCATTTCTCTGGAACTGACTTTAGACTTCATGTGTTCACCAGTTTTTCAACTTTAAAATCCCAAAGTGTAGCGCATACGTATTTGCTACAGGAAGCAGGTTCTCTTTCCCGGCACGCAGCATCTTGATAGCTGAGTCCATGCACATCACCACGGCCATGTTGAGTGTATCTGTGTGTTCACTGTCCACAGGGAGGAATGCCACGCCTACAGATGACATCAACCCCAGGGACAAGTTCAGAAAGGAAAGCCGATGGCCCAGGACCAGACGGGAACACGACTGCTACTCAACCACCACACGTAGAGGTGGCTTCTTTAGGGGTACCAGTGCCCAAACACTTGTTTGCTCGTATGGTGACTTTCATGCCCTGCTACAGACCTACAGTTTTCTACCAAAGTTGTCCTGATTGCTGACAAGAAGGAGCAGGAGTTTCCCAAAACCCAAAGCTTGCTCGGAGTGACGGTCAAAGATGCAGTAGTTTTATGTCCTGTAATTGTAGCATAACAAGAAATTGCCCTTTTACTCTTGTTTATTATAAACATGACACATAAAACATAATATGTACGCCTTTAATCCTTTATAGTTATTTAATTATAAACATGATTGTTCTAAAGTCTCTAATTAGATAACCCAGACATATTCAATGTATTTATCCTTTGAATTCTTATACTCTTTAACTGTGAAAAAAATATGCACTAAAATATATCTCTTGGACAACTGATCATTTCCAGAAGAAAAATAAAAAGATCATTTTTCAACTGTGTCTCCAATACTTCCCTACATAACAAATATATAGCCATTTTCTGAGTTGAATTATGATCCCAAAATTAAAATGAGCATGAATACATTTAGGTGTATTGACTGGCCAGCCAGGATCAGGAATAGCATCTCATTCAGAGGACACAGAAAGTTGGAGCTATGACAAAGCGGAGAGAAGAGCAGAAGCACTCTTTGCATCACCATGAGTGACATCATTTAGGCTCTTCTCATTGCCAGGTATGACATCACCAAGCTTGTTCCATTGCCCTGTACGATGTCATCAAGGGCCCAAGGCACCTGTGACTTGTTGGGAAAGACAGGCAAGCCAATGGCTCACTGCCGTGTAAGCACTGCACAGAGAAAGCCCAGAGCGGAAGACGGGACAGAGCTCTTGGAGGAAATGCCACAGGGAGCGTTGGCACAGAGGCCGGTGGAGTGGCAGGATTTGAGCCACCATCCATCTGCTACTGAAAATGTTCCAACTGTGTTGGTCATAGTGAAAAGTGGACAGGAGATAGCAGAGTTGTTTCCAGAGGTGGTTCTGATATGTTGAGAAACTTAATGCCATGAAGCCCTGCCCAACTCAATAGTCAGATGCGTGGTTGCTTGGTCCCGGTTCCAGCAGCGTTTTTAGCCTCCGTTATCTTAAATCTCTCTATTTAATCTTAGGATGAAGAGTTGACTGAAAGAAGTCAGGAGACAAAAGGCATGTACATATCAGCACAATTTTTCATGTGTCATTCCTAGCTGAGGCTGTAGTTGTCGGATCACGCTGATACCCAAACACACTACAGGGCAGTCAGAACCACAGTGGCAGTGAACTGCTCTGTGCTGTCCAAAGCCAGGCGTGGGGAAGCTGCTTTGGCTCCTTCAAAGAGAGGAAGAGAGACTGGCAATGCCCAGAGGTCAAGTGGGTAAGGTTGACCCTTGAAATAATAAGGAACCAAATCATAGCACGTTTTGCAGAACCTGACACTTACGGGTCTTAATATGTGTCTAGGTAACTACGTTTTGATTGTTATCTGAGCAATGATGGAGCCATCTGGCTAGGAAGCTGCATGTCGTCCACGTAGCCCCTCCCTTGGAGCAGGTCCTGTTTCCGTCGTTGGAATTGATTTGACGGCTGTCATCTACCCCTGGTTGACTCTGCTGCTGTTTCTAATCCTTGAAGTTCTAAGGTTCCATGGTTCTGTGATAAATTTCGGCTCAGGAAGAGGCTGGTGAGCTGTGCTTGAAAGATCAGTGGATGGGAAAGGTCTCTGCCTGCAGAGGAATGGCACTTGGACAGGGGCTGACTTTAGCAAGCAAAAGGGGGAAAGCAACAGGACGGAATTCAGAAATTCTTCTCGTGCTAAAGGAGTTTATTAGTGTATTAAAATTCAAGTTCCAAGGGTCAGTGAATGAGAAATATGGGGTCAAATATCTCATTGGGCAAGATATTAAATGACAGGTTGATTTTACTCTCCTGATCATGTTTCACAACAAGCTCTTTTCTAGGCTCAACTTCAAGAATGAAATTGCCTATGTTCATATTTATGTACCCGTACTTGATCATTCCGTGCAAAATGTGTATTCCATTTTCCTTCTTTGTCTTTCGCTATGTTATAGCGGGATTGCTGAGGATGTTTTTTCATTAGGTGTTCAGCCTGTAGCAACGCGCGTCTTCGAGAACAATGACTTCAAGGACAGCTGTTAGCTGCTGCTGGGCCGAATCAGCACAGGTTCCACTCTCTGCATCACACATCTTAAGGGCTCGGCCCTCTGCAACCCACAGTTTACGTGGCAACGAGTGCAAAGAGAGGCAATAAATAAGAAAAAACATGTATACACATATATATGAGTGAGTTACACACTACTAAGTGTAAACTGCGAATGGCTTTTCTTCCCGGCTTCTCGTTCCTGTGTGTCCCCTGACTTACCTAGCCATTTTCACGGGGCAAGGCACAATCACGAATTCTGGAAGCACGCGGTGGGTGAAATGACGGAAACACGTTATTCAGTGGTAGTTTCATTTCCATGGAAACACAAATCCGTGCCTTTTCTGAAATTTCCTTTTAGGAAAAATGAGATGTACTCGTTATTTGCTTTTACAGAGTTGCTGATGAAAATCAATCTGTAAAACCAACTATTTTTTTTTTTTAAACTTTTCCCTACTACGTCTCTGGCGATCCCCCCTCCACCCCCCCCACCCCCCCCCACCCCTCCAGCTGGCATGCTTGAAATCTGACACGGAGGCTCATGGAAGTCCGAGCCTCTTGCTCGAGCCCTCTCTGGGCGGCTCCCCGGAGCCCCCCGAAGGTCTAAATGGAGCTTGGATAACGCAGCGCTGGGCTTGAAAGCTTCCCGAGATGACATGACACGCTGTGCGGGGAAACGCGTCTGGCCATTTCGAAAGCATTAAATCCAATTTGGGGGGCCCTCCCAGTGGAAACGCTCTGCGTCGGTGCTAGCTGAGGAGATGGCGGAAAGAGGTTCCCCCGCAGGGACCCGCGGGGTGCGCCTACGGAAACTACCGCGTTCCCAGTTCACGCACGCGGACTTATGTCTAAAATCTCGGTCCCCCGGGAGGGTCACACACGCTTTGACGCCGTGATCATTAGGGCAGTGCCTATAAAAGCCTTCATTTCTTCCTAGAAGTATATTTTTTAGGGGAAAAATTTTGCAGTGTCGGGACTGGGAATTTGCCTAGCAGTAGAGCGCTTGCCTTACATACGTGAAGTCCTGGGTTTGATTCCTCAGCACCACATATACAGAAAATGGCCAGAAGTGGCGCTGTGACTCAAGTGGCAGAGTGCTCGCCTTGAGTAAAAAGAAGCCAGGGACAGTGCTCAGGCCCTGAGTTCAAGCCCAAGGATTGGCAAAAAAAAAATTTTTTGAAAACATACAGTGTTGGCCAACCGAGTATTTATCTATTCATTCATTCATATTGGGGGTAGAAAATTGAAGAATCCATCATCTTGAAAGAGGAAATTAAACGAGTGAGAAAGTAAATTCACCCCAGAAGGGTTTTGATACATTTTAGAACCATTTTCAAAGTGGACTAAGCTTTATACAGTAAGAAAAGTAAATAAAACACAAAGGAAGACTTTGTGACTCTGTTTCCTGGAAAAGTACTTTTCATCTGCCAAGAATGGTTTCTCGTTGGCACGAATGCATTGCTCTGGCTTCCTAAAGGAAATACCCTGAAAGAACTCATGTTTCTTTCTTTCAAATTTACCAACTTGAGGAGCACCATGTTTCTCCCCCATCTTTGTGCCTTGGGTTTGTAATTATAGGCGAGCTTAAGTGTGTCAGGGAAACATTTTTAGATGTTTTCTTCTTGAACAGCCCAGTGTCAGGTGCTGACCTGATAGTCTACATGTGCCACACAGCGGGGGGGCCAGCCGGGTGTCCCCAGACTTCAAGCGCATGGGAACCTCGTTTCCCTCGGCGCGCTATCTGAATATACGCCACAGGGTGTCTGGATCCAGGATTTCAGCAGAAATGGCGTCTCTGCCCGGAGGGAGGCTGCGTCCTGCAAGGCTGGCTTCTGCGTGGAAGCACCTAGAGCCTGGCGAGACTGAGAGCTCGCAGCCTACTGCACACGAGCTGAACTCCGGTGGCTCGGAAAGAACCCAGTATTCCCCGCCACTTCATCCTCTACCCCTGGGGAAGCGGGAGTTCTCTGGGGGAAGTGGGGGGGGGAACCTGTCCTCAGTCCCAGTCCTCCCAGAGGGAGAGGGGCTCGCCCCAAAGTTAATCTAAGGCACCAAGTCTTTGTAAACAAAGGCACTGCTTACAAAAAGCAGGAAGTGAAGAGAAGCCCCCCTGAGGAACTGACACTGAGGCCTCAGCCACTCGCCAGAGCCACCCAGGGCCCCGCGCCCCGCTTCTGCACCCCCCTGAACCCCAGCCACCCCAACTCCCCTCCTCCCACCAGCCGCACACACCTAGATGCCAACAGAAAATCCACCGGCACAGCAAGGGTGTATTCGGATATTTCGTTTTCACACAAATAGATGTAAACAAATAAAGTCTAGCCACCTGTTAGGTTGCTGCCGATCAATTCAGCAATGATGGGCTGAGACCGTGCGTGCTGGCTCTGCACCTGGCTTTTCATTGAGAACTATCTCTTACTTCCATTATAGATGATCAATATCTGCTTTGTTTGCCTGAGACCCATGTCCGGGCAACTAACGCTAAGAGCCGAGAAATATATTTCAGATGAATGAAAATGCTTTGTGGAAGGACGCTGGATGGAGCACTGCACTCAAATCTCCTGTTACCAGATCTGGCGTGGGCGTCAGTGTTTATGGGTTCATGGGGAAAAAAAGCTCCTTTGAACATATTTTATCAAAGATTGAACTAGGATTCCATCTTAGGGCTTCATTGCTGTGGTCCCAGACTTGTATATTTTATATGAATACATGCTTTAGTTATTCACAGGAACTTTTTCATGATTTCTAGCAGCAGATTTCCTTGTCCGATTCTCCATTTCATTGCCACCAAAAGCAGTTTTCTATTTACATATCCCTTTATTTGTATAATAAATACATTTTTATATCATCCACGTCAATCTGAAGTTGTGCTCATCTGCTCTAAGAGATTTGGCCATTTCTCTAACTTATTGTTCACTGTATTAACTACATGATTCTTCTTTGGTGATTATTAGTATGTCTGTAATTCCTTGTTGAATGTTGGACACATTGCTTTTACTCCCTACCCTACCAGGACTAATTTAATTATGATCCTTATCTTTCACATATAATAAGAAATAAATTCTAACAAGAAGAAATTCTAATAATCAATAAATTCACAATAGTGCCATAATAATTTGTGGAAATAGCTTCGAGCTATTCTGCACATCGAAGTACTGATATTCATTTCTACTTATCACAGACACATAGTCATAATTACAAATTTGATTCTGGTTCTCATCTGAAACGTTAATGTCAGCTCACAGTAATGTATAAGAAAATGAAACAATGAAATCTTCCCCATGTATGGAGGGGTGATTTCACTTGTAATAGTATTTCTCAAGATTGCTGAAGCTACATCTGAGATAAGGGAGGCTTTCAGTGTGTCTGAGAATCACAGCTTAATATCTTGCTATTTGTGGGCTCCCATGGAAAGCGAAACGTAAATTTCAGTTACATTGCAGCTCCTGCTGTCTTTATCTGCATGATGATTTGGATAATCTGGTCTTTGCAATCCACATCAATCATGGCCATCGCTAAGACTTTGTGATGGTTAATGGACGGAATGGTTGACAGCTAGCTGCCTTTGTCCCTGTCCTTGCTCTGAGTTGACCATACTTTATTCTTAAAATTCTAAATTAAGCTATAAGATCAAACATCTCCTCCAGACATAGATCAATAAAATATACTTAAAAGCATCTTTAAAGAGAATAAATGAAATTATTCTCAAAGGGAATTCATAATTTGAGTTTATTGTATCATTGAATATTCCCTCAGTTTTCAAGTTGACCTTTTTATTATTCTTGAGTTATTATTCAACTTCTATATTCATTAGAATTGGCAACAAAAGTCAGGCTCTTTTTGGCCACATTTTCCAAAGAAAAGAAGGCATTCAAATATTAATAGACTGACCTTTTATAATTCTAAAATAGTTATAATCAGATGTATACGCAACTGAGATTGAGTGCTTACTATGTAATGGTACATGGGTGGCCCATGAATGGAATAAACTTCTTTCCTTAAAGAATTGAGAATGAGGGGCTGGGAGTATGGCCTAGTGGTAGAGTGCTCGCCTCGCGTGCATGAAGCCCTGGGTTCGATTCCCCAGCACCACATATATAGAAAATGGTCAGAGGTGGCGCTGTAGCTCAAGTGGCAGAGTGCTAGCCTTGAGCAAAAAGAAGCCAGGGACAGTGCTCAGGCCCTGAGTTCAAGGCCCAGCACTGGTTAAAAAAAAAAAAAAAGAATTGCGAATGAGAGGTAAATACAGAAATGACAGCCAGTAAGGAATGACTCTGTCTGCTCAGCATAGGGTCCCTGCAGGGAAGGAGGCAGCCGGGCGGTGCGGTGTGGGTAGACAGGAGGGCACACTCAGGCTGTGTGTGTACAGAGGAGGACACGCCCGGGCTGTGTGTGTACAGAGGAGGACACGCCCGGGCTGTGTGGACAAGCGGTGCATGCCAGGGCACAGAGTGACGAGGAGAGGGGCCCAGGGGGGACGGGGTGCTGTGCAGAGTGACCAAGTCGCATCTGCAAGATTTCCATTCCTGAAAGACCTGTGCGCGGCTCCGTGTCTTCCTCTCCTGCCTCCCGTGGCAGCCCGGAGCCGTGGGAGGAGTCGCGGTTCCACGTGTGGCCTCGCGGGTCCTCAGTCCTGGGTGAGGCGGAGGAGGGCGCTGTGCGGCATTCCGTCACGGCTGAGGTGGACCAGACTCGTAGGCCGGTCCTGTGGACGCCATGCCAAGAGCAGCGAGGGTGACGCTAGGAGCTCGCAGCCCTGTTTGTGGCAGGCTGAGGGGGGAGCGAGGGGGACGCTAGGAGCTCGCAGCCCTGTTTGTGGCAGGCTGAGCGGGGAGGGGAGCTGAGGAGGAGCAGGAGCCCCTCAGGCAATGGGTCGGGAGGGTGCCGAAGGGAGATGGTGGCCGAGTTCGGCCGAGTTGGAGACGAGGACTTGACAGTGGGAAGAAGTGTGGTGTGCATGGGTGGGCGGATGCTGGAGATGTCGTCAGAGAAGAGAACCAGAGGCCATGGAGCGAGAAGAGAAGAGGCCGGGGATGCCGGCATCCCGGAACTGGGCAAAGGAAGAGAAGCGTGCAAAGTAGATTGTAAGCGAATCACTCAAGCAAGAGGAAGAAGGATTACAAGAGGAGTGAGTTCATCAAAGGAGAAGCCAAGAACTGAAATGGACTCGCTGAATTTACAGTCTGGAGGTCATGGCCAACTTGGTGACAATCACTGCAGGGGAGGGGAACGCAGGGGAGAGGTGGATGGGGACCTCAGGGGTTGGGTGGACGGCACCCCAGGGCACGGGCGACCTGGAGGAAATCCAGGCATCTGTGTAGGTTTCGGGGTTCTGAGGAGACTGAAGATCACCCACTGGCGATACGATCACACTGGAGGTTTCAAAGCTAGAAGAACAACAAGTCCTCTTCCTGGCGCTCTCCGCCATCCAGCCTCCCCCGGACTGCACAGGCACCCAAGCTCCTCCCCCTTGTTCCAGTGTGACTCGTGTGTGCCCGTGGCTGAGGGCAGTGCACAGGCCCCGCGCACACGCCGCAGGCACCGGGGCCATCGGAGGCTGGGGGGACTCTGGAGAACCCGCGCGGTCTCCTGCCCCACCCCGCTGGAGACTCGGGGGAGTGCACCTGTGGAGACCGCTGCTCACAGACACATTTAAGAAGGAGCTTTCTAGAAGCAGTGCCAACTGCGATGGAGAAAGACTGAGGGACGGGGTTTCCATGGAGGGGAGAGTGTCAGCGCCCTTGCCCTGGAGGGAGATTTGCCCAGTAGAATTGCCCCGGAAGCAGGAGGCACCTTTGCTCTGACTACTGGCAAATAGAAGAAAGTCAGCGTTCACGTGGAACGGTCGGAAGCCACGTCCCGGGGAAATAATTAGCTGTAGCACTTACCTCGAGTTTCCACAGCACAAGTGACGTCCATGAGAGCAACGAGCCATTGCTTCTTCCCTTGGGGCTGTCATTTTATAGCAAAAGGTGAGTATGATAATGTGTGAGATAGAAAAACAAATAGAATATTGCTAGGACCAAAGTTAGTCTTCACTGTCCAAGCCTTGGTATAATAGAGCTGTGTGGATCTGTGAGTTGGCCAGGGCGTGGATTTCGACATGAACGGCAGAAAGACGATGGCATGGCCGCAGGGAACTTAACCTCGATGGTTCTGGTGCTAAATAAAACAGAAAAGAATACCTGAAATGGGGCGTGCCATTACTGCCTTGTCCTTCACTAGCTGTTCAGTGTGGAAACCACAGAGGCAAAATCTCTCCAGATGCCACGGAAGGGTCCTCTTCCTCGGTGGAAACAGAAAGCCTCGCCTGTGAGAGCATCCGCGTCAAGGCAAGCGGGTCACGTGTGTGCTCCGTGCACAGACCGGGGAGTGTCCCGAGAGTCTGTCAGCAAATGGCTCCGCCAAGCCAGGATACTGCAGGCGCGGCTTTTCCCTTCTCCTGAGAATCTCGTGATGCAAGGGGGATCGAATGCGCACAAAAGATACCGGCAATGGCGTTATTCACGTGGACAAAAATAAACAAATCGCAGAGGAAAGGCAATGCTCGGTGGGTCATTTAACTATCTCGAGGCACCTTAATAACCAGAGGTGCCTGGCAGGCACGGAAGTGGCCATTTCAGCCGGGGTGACTGGAAAGACAAGAAGCATCTCCGTGATAAACAGGCAGGTCTGAGTTTAGAAAAAACAATGCCTTCTTTATCATTTTTCTGATATTCTTTTTCAATATGAATAACAATTCAATTCCGTTTTCTATGGTTACAAGCTTTATGGCAGCTTGTTAAAGCAAATCCAAGGCAAAAGGAAGACTCGCTACTTCTTTAAAAAAACAGTGAATGGTTGGAGCGTGGAGATCACACAGTCCAATCTCAAAGTGGGGAAAGAAATTAAAGGACAATAAGGTAATAAAACTAAAAAATGAATGTGGTTTTGTATATGTCCACATCAGATGTACATTTGCCATCTGTAGCAAGTAGAAAATAGCTGGAAATGAAGCAAAGAAGCACCAAAGAAACTCTGTTCGAAAGCTCAAGGAAGCCAGGCACTGGTGGCACAGGCCTGTAATCCTAGCTATTCCGGAGCCTGAGACCTGAGGATCACGGTTCAAAGCCAGCCCGGACAAGAAAGTGTGTGAGATTCTTATCTCTAATTAACCACCAGAAAACCTGTAGCGATGCTGTGGCTCAAGTGGTAGAGCTGAGGAGCTGAGGGTCAGCGCCCAGGCCCAGAGTTCAAGCCCCACAACCAACATAAATAAATAAAAAGGAAGAAAGAAAGCAAGCTAGCTCAAGAAAACGCCAGAGCCCACCTGCTCAGATGAAGGCTCAGCTAGCTAGCACAGCCCTTCTTCCTCAGAGGAGAGGATACAAGCCCCTCCTCTCTCCTCTCCAGCCAGAAGAATAGCAGAAGTAGTAAATACCAAGAGAAATCTACACTGGAGAGGCATGTGATCTCAGAGGGAAGAAAGGAACTAAAGCACCATTGGGCGTTAAGTAATTTATGCCATCCTAAACAATAGAGGCTCTTGAGCGGAAAGGAGGGGCCGTTCCAAGTTAGAGCTACTGAACTCGGAGTGCACCATCCGTAGCACAGTATTTTATGAGACCGAGGTTTGTCTTGATCACTTCCTGGCCATGCTATTTTTTTTTTATAAACAATAGCTTTATGCACCCTCAATTCTTTGACAGAATTTTGTGCTTATATATTAAACATCGTGTATGCACGAACACTTGTAGTGTCTATAGAATGCTGTTTCACAGATTCCAAAGACACATTTGTGTGTGTTTGCAAGGTTGGCATTTATGGTGAACTCATTTAATGCCAACTGTTAATTGACTGGTCATGGGCCTGGAGACCAATGGCCTGTCGCCACGACTGTCAGCCTCAGCCCATGTGTCCTGATGCCGAGGCTGAATCCACGCAATCCATCAACGATTCGGTTCACCGCCTGCGAGGAACCATTTCAGGAAGAGGTCTGCATCCCACCGCTGCCTAAAACCCTTCCTTGACATCTGGAAAGCTCACAAAAGCCCTCCCATCAAGGCCCGAAAGGTGTGTGTCTGACTTGGGAAACTTTTCTTGAGACCATGCCAGGTGCCAGTGGCTCTAATATTAGCTTCTCAAGAGGCTGAGATCTCAGTGACCATGGTTTGAAGCCAGCCAGAGCAGGGAGTCCACAAGACTTAATTTCCAAAATAAGCGGTAAAAAAAAACCTGGGCTGGAGAAATGGCTCAAGTAGTAGAGTACCAACTGAGCAAGTGTCAGTCCTAAATTCAAACCCTGGTACTGACAAAAAAAAATATTGTAATGGAAGGAGGGCACTTGGGTGGAGTAACAAAATGAGGCCAATAAGACGCTTCATTTCAAAATATATGGGAAGGATAAATATATGACACAGACTTGCCTAAATGAGCCTTTTGACTTTGAAGAATCTGTCTAAAAATGGTCAGTGATCAATCAGGGTGTCAGATTAAGCAGCAGCTCCCTTCCTTCCTTCCTTCCTTCCTTCCTTCCTTCCTTCCTTCCTTCCTTCCTTCCTTCCTTCCTTCCTTCCTTCTTACTTTTTCCTTCTTCTACATTGACCTTAATTACTTACTGCAGGCGGTGTCTGCCAAGTTTCTCCACTGTAAAGCTGTTGTTTTTCTCTTTATAATAATGTATTTATAAATATCTTGGAGGGGAAGACCTCGGGACTGTGCAAATAATCTGCTCGTGCTGAGCCTTTCATTCACTGCGTTCAGCGCTCACCGGTAAATCTTGCTGGAAACAGTTGTCGCTGAGGAATGGATGTCATGGTGATTTGAATTCCCTCATCCCCTCCACATGCATTGATTAGAATTTTGCACGAGGCTGGCTGGCATCAATTGCTTATATTGGTCAGCAGGGATTCATTGTATTCCCTGGGTCTCAGCCACACAGAGTGACTCTTGACTTTACCGCTGGCTCTCAGGCTGCTCTGGAGACATTTTGCCACAGCCTCCGTGGGGCGTCTCTTGCTTCTGGAGCCATGAGATACTTGAGGCTCATTTTGTGGTTTTTCCCTGATTTGGTCTTGGAATCAACCACTCTTCTTCTCTTTACTTTACTTGGTCCTGAGTTAAAGCCCCAGAACCAGCGCGCGCGCACACACACACACACACACACACACACACACACACACACGGAAAAGAAGAGGAGAGGAGAGGAGAGGAGAGGAGAGGAGAGGAGAGGAGAGGAGAGGAGAGGAGAGGAGAGAGTAAGTCTCCCTAGCTGGTCAACCAGTGGCTGCAGCAATTCAGTGAACATCCTGATCTCTCCCACTTTCTCTTCACCCAGATTCTCTCCACCCCGACTCCCTTCCTACCTCTCCTCCACCCTACAGCCTGAGCAATCTCTCTGTCAGAAAACTGGGTTCCATTTCTCATTCTGAAACCTTTCAACGGCTTTTAATCTCCTAAAAAAAAAATAGGATCTGTTGTATTCTTCACTTCCGATATAGGTTGAGGTTTTTTCTTCACAGCTGTACTTGGATGTGCTTTTAAATAAAGTTCCCAGCAATGGTTGCAGAATGCAGGCATTTCTGCGCCTTCGGAGGAACGGAACGCAGCCAGCCAATGCCCAGAGCTCGCCACGCGCAGGAATCCTGCCGTGATGACGACGATGCCCTTGGCAACAGAGGGACAGGCAAAGGCTGGCAGCTCCGCGACACAGGAAGAGCAGTTCTTTTATTATTAATATCTTTCACCCGTTTTGCTGATGCGTTTCAATTCAGCGTATGGGTTTATGAGTACAGTACATCTGGATCACTGTTACCCCATCCAGACGTCTCCCCATCCATCCGCCCCGCCCATCCTTTCAACTACAGGGACGTACGCCTGTGTTTGCCCATCCTCCATCTCTCCGTTTGCCTCACCCCTTCCCCTTCAGCCTTGCTCCCTCACACAAAACCTGTTTCCGCTTCCCGGCAATCTGTTAGACTCTCAGCTAATTGTGCAGAGAAATTCCCCCATTGGGGTTCTGGACGAGTAGATACGGCTCTGTATATGTTTTCATTTAGGGGTATGTTTTCAAGTCCTCTCTTGGTGTATGCTGGTACTGGGGCTTGAAGGCAGGGCCTCTGGTTCTCACTTGGAGTTTGCACTCAAGGATGATACTCTTCTACTTGAGCCATGCCTCCATGTCTGGCTTTTTTGGCCGGTTCTCTGCAGATAAGAATCTCATAGACGTCCTGCCCGGGCAGCTTCAGACCACGGTCTTCAGACCTGAGCCACCTCAGCACCACCTCCAGCTTTTTCCGAGGAGTCCACTGGGGATAAGAGTCTCACAGACTTTCCTGCCCGGGCTGGCTTTGAACCGTGGTCCTCAGCTCTCAGCCTCCCGAGTAGCTAGGATGACGGGCGTGAGCCACCAGCACCTGGACACTCCTCATCATTTTGAAAGCACTGAATTCTAAAAAGAGGTCCTGACACATCTTGGGCTCGAGTCTCCTTTACTCACTATGCTGTCATGAGCAGAGAGAGGGGTATTTGCTGCCACGGAAATATTAACTTGGGTCTGTGTTCATCGTTGTTTTACTACACCCGTGTTTGGATATGATCACAGCAGCACTTGAAAGCTTTGAATTTTCTGAGGCCGGAGCTGCGTCTGGCGCGTTACCCACACGAAATAAACAACAGTTAAATGAATGAAGAAGCCCACCGAACTCAACGCTTGCGCGTTAGGACTCAGTAAGAAAATGATGTGCTGAAATGCGTCGCTGGAAACGTCCTTGGAAATGCTTTTGGCAGGAAGTACGGAGGGCCTCGTGAGGTGTCCTCGGCCCCGGGAGACCCCGGGAAAGTGGGGTGAGTCACACACCGAAGTCATCTATCATTCATTTCCTTTTTGAACACCCATTGCTGTGCTGATGTCAAGTAAGTCACAGAGCAGCTATTCGCCAGCAAGAAAATGATACAAACTCAGTTTCTCTGGCTTCAGCCCTACTTGAAATACTAAATGTGTTCGTAAATATAGCTGTAGGATAGAAATGCCTATTCAAAACGTAACGTTGGGACTGGTCAAAGGGCTGTGCACAGAGAGACACCGCCAGGCACTGGGGCTCGCACCTGGAATCCTAGCTACTCTGGATGCTGAGGTCTGCGGACCATGGTTTGAACTCAGCCCGAACAGGAAAGTCTGTGAGATTCTTATCTCTATTTAGCTACCAAAAAGGCAAAAAGCGGAGTTGTGGCTCGAGAGGTAGAGCACCAGCCTTGAGTGGAAAGGATTGAGGATACTGCCCAGGCCCTGAGTTCAAACCCCCAAGCCCGAACACATACAAAATAGGAAGTATGCACATCAATTATTTTTTATTATCTCTAGATACCTGTACAAAAGGATTTTAATTCACTGACGCATTGTGAGTACAAGGCAGCTGTACTTAGGTTTGGTGAAGGCCATTGTGATTGCAAGACAGGAGGTGACAGACCCAAGGAATCAGGGCTCCCCTGTGTGAACCAGGGAAACCCCCAAACTCGGTTGACTTTGGCTCTCTCTCTCTCTCTCTCTCTCTCTCTCTCTCTCTCTCTCTGTAAGGCGGCAGCAAGTTCCAGGGAGAGAGTATGTGTGGACCGCACTGCAGCTGAGGCCCATAATTCTGCCTGTTGCACAGCTATAGGGGGGTGGGCACATGGGAACTTCTCTCGCAGATTCTGCCTGCTCCGCATCTGTACCTGGGGGGAGGCAGGAGAACACCTCCTGTAGGAGGTGTCGATGCAGGGGAACTTCTCTTGCCGGGCTGCAGAGGGTGGTCTCCATAGAAAGCCAGGTCCACTGCCACAGCCGAGGATCACCCATTTCCAAGTTCCAACAGCTTTTTCTGCCCATCTGAAACCCAGTTCCTTTTTTTTTTTTTTTTTAAACTGGAATGTCGTGAAGACAAAGATCCCTCCATACAACAGTAAAGAGATGAGTTCTCTTAAAGCAAAGACTGCCACTTGGCAAAGGACCTCTGGCTCTAATTCACAAAACGGTTGTATCAAAAGGCCCGTGTGGCTCCGCCGTAAGGCGTCCTAGCTACCTTGGGTTTGCACAACTGCAAGTAAAGCCTGGGGAAACTTCCCTTCGTTATCACCAAAAGCCTGCTCATAAAGACTGCCCAAAGCCATGAGAAGGGTAAGTTGTGGCAAAAAGTTTAAGAACAGCTTCTGTTTTTGAAGTGATTCTGTCAGAAAAAAAGTTTCTAAAAGTCAAACAGTTGCGGTCTTGGGCTCTACTATTAGCGAAAAGCTCGTTAATACTTACGGAGGAAGAAAACTGGGCCTGCGTGTGAGAAAAATGACTTGAATTTCTCTGGTGGACCACTTCCTTGGTGACCTGGCTTAGAGAGTCAGCCTTGGCTCGCAATATTATTCATCAATTAATTTTAAGGACTAGAACCATTTATCGGATAGAAACCATGCTGCACTCACATGCATGCATATTTTAAAATAATATGACATGAAAGCCAACGAGAGTGTTTTCTAGTGAGGTTTTACGTACCACGGGCAAACCTCCGTGGGCCGGCCACGTTTCCCGTTGGGCGTCCCGCAGGTTTTCATGGATTCCGCTCCCTTGCTCGTAAGTGTTCGCGAGGGGGGTGTTCTCGTGTGCCACCTCTGAGCTTCGTGGCGGGGAGAGACTTGACCCAGTGCAGAACGGAAGACAAAAGCCCCCTGAGCTAGTTAGCAGTGACCGCACTCCGGGAAGCAAGGGATGAAGGGCACGGGATCCGCGGATTCTTTCTTGGTTCCAGTGGATACATTTTTAAGTCTACCAAGTGCTTAGAGAAAAATGTAAAAGCTGTGATAAATTCAATTTTAACTAGGAGGGCTTCCTGTACATTCCTGTTCTGGAAAGTCCTCCGATTTATCACATTAAGTGGCTAGGCAAGGAAAGTAGGTTTTAAGTTTGTTACAAGACATTACTTGGGATTGGTTCTATTTTGATTTTTTTTTTTTTACAGTGATGAATGTTAAGTATAATTGCTCTTCTCTGTGCATAGAAAAAGAGCCCCAGGATCCGGAACCGGCAAGTGGCAAAGCATTCTAATGCCTGATTCTGCTCCTTGCTTGCTGGTAGGGATGATAATGGGCGTTGTTATGAACAGACTAAATGGCCTTTCTTTTGATGGGCACACTTCCCTTTCTGGATCCCAGGAATCCTACAAATCTAGTCAGAGCGACGAAAACAATGGGCACATCATTATAAAGCTTTTTAGTAAAGCAGAAGTACCGCCACTTCCCCTCCAAGATCTCCCCAACTCAAGCGAGAAAGTGGGAGAGGAGAGCCCCACTTCTGTTTGCATCACATCCCACGCACCCCCCTCCCCGCGATCACGTGACCCCGCATTTCCACGGCACCCACGCTTTCAATGGCACTTGGAAGACTCACCCCTTCTCTCCTTCCTGTCCTTCTCTGCTCTCAAAGCCCAAAGAACCTTGAGCATAAGATAAAGGTGTTTTCAGTGCTTGGGAGAAATGTAAAGATGGAAACGGAAGAGCTCTTGGGTGGGACACAACCAAAGATGGACAAGGCAAGGCGGGGGGCAGGTGGCGTCAGGCCAGGCCAGTTTTCCTGGAGGGAAAACTTACCAGTCACAACAGGTGCCCTGTCTGGTCCAAACTCACATGTCAGGGACAGAAAACTATGCCCAGACAGCACGATGCATCGGCCCGGCCTTGTCCCGGTGAGGACGGTTCCTGCAATGCATCTGAAAGCGGGCCATCTTCCCGCTTGTGTCAAACCGCAGCCTCACGCAGCACGAGTTTGACGGGCCTCGTGGTGGTGACAGAAAAGAACGCAAAGCCGGAGCTAATTAACAAGGGGATTTCTCAGGACTTCTTGCCAAACCGATTGTCAGTTGGTTTTCATTGCAATACATCTGCCACTTGAGGAAACGCGTTCTGTGAAAGGAGAAGAAAAACAAGCATGAAAGCAAGAGAAGAAATATGGATGCTGAAGAATGGCAGGCATCCACAAACAAAAACACAGCCATCTCATGCGTATAGAAAACACACTTAACAAATACCTAGCACCCTTTTATGATCAAAACACTACATGGGTTAAGAACAGAAAAGATCTTTTTTGGTGCAAAATCTCTGAAAATTCTCAGCTACCTTTACATGAAAAACAGAAAACTTCCCCTTAGGTCAGGAAGCAAACATCAGAATTGATGCTGACTGCTGTCCAACACTGTCCTGGAAATCCTAGCCACAGCAACTAGCCAAGAAAAGTCATCCCTCTCTGTTCATAGATAGCATGATTCTAAATATTCCTAAGTGTTCACAAAGCAAGTAAACACACCGATCAAAGCTACTAGAGATAATAAGTCAAGTTATAAGGCACAAACATATAAAACACAGTCGAAAATATACTAGGAAGAGACCAAGAGGAATGTAAGAAAATCATTGCCTTTGGGAGACTATATCCATTCATTTGGGTGGCAGTAACACAATTCTATAGGCCAGATGATAAACAACAGAGATTTATTTCTCCCAGATGTGGAGGCTAGAATTTCCAACTTTTGTTATAAAGCGAGAACTCAGGAAAGGAAAGAATAAAGCATGATTTTTTAAAACTTTCTACTCTGACATTGGCCTAAAAAACTTTGTGATCAGATACAGGTAGGTGTGTGTGTGTGTGTGTGTGTGTGTGTTATGTGTGAGTTATACATGTGTATTGTATTATGTGTGTTATGTGTATATTGGGTGTGTTAGGTGGGTGACACATGAGTTTTTTGTGGTATGTGTATGACGCATGTATTGTGTGTTATTTTGTGTATTATGTGTGTTGTGTGTACTGTGGGTATATTATATGGATGTGTATTAAGAGTTCCTGCAAGCCCCTTCCATTAGCTGGATTTACAGAACTCAGAGAAGCTGAGGCCAGCGTTTACCAGCTTAGAAATGAGGGTGAGCAGCCAGATGCAGGGATGGGTGGCCAAGGAGTATGGCGCTTCGGGGTCCTCTCTGGGTAAGGTCACCTTACAAATGTCCACGTGTCCAGCCACGTCACCAAGCCATTTTGGTTGAAGAATCCGTACAGAACTTGCTCTCAGGAGGTTAGTGGCTAGGGCCGAAGGTTCCAGTCCTCTCGGCCTCTGACTACCTAAGTCCTTATGGTACCTGCTCCATCCTGAATCTGTCTAGGCCTCCATCCAAAATAACTTCACCAGCATCGATTCAGGCAATGTCAAAGGGACACAGGGAATTCCAGTGGTTTCAGGAATCCGAGAAGAGCAGATGGGTTTCCTGTTTCACCACAGCCGGTTTCCTGCCTCAGAGATGCCCCTCCGCGGGGCAAATCTCTGTAGCCATCATGCGTCCCCTCACGATGGTGCTAATCAGATGAAGACGTTGGCATTCCATGTCAGCATGTCAACTTTGGGAAGACACATTCAGACCACAACAGGGACGGAAGATGTATGCACTGGAAACTACAAAACGTGACCACAAGAAGCTAAGGAGGTCCTCGCCGAATGGGAAACATCCGATGTTCTTTCGCTGCAAGAAGATTTGATTAAGATGGCAAGACCCACTAAATGATCAACAGATTTAGTGTAATCCCTTCAAAAATGTTATAATTTAAAACTTTAACTCATACTGAATTGCAAGGGGGTGGGGTGTCCAGTTGCCAAAACATTATTGACAAATGTGGGGCTCTCTGGAAACCAAACTGTGAGGTCTGATAGGAAAAGAGAATCGGAATGCCATTCTCTAGCAAGACTGGCAGAATGCTGGGGGTTGCCCTGGCTTAACAGAGATTAATGAAGTGTGAGTTGGACCGGCCCCAAGCTGTCTGGGAGCCTGGGGGCAGACAACAGCTTATACAAATTGTAAGTTGTTTACCACTTCCTAACATAAGGAAGCCATTTATCACTTGAATACAAAATTATATCATATGTTGGTGTTTGTAACTTCAAAGATAATTGATGCCTCACTTTCTGCATGTACTCCTCTGTGCTAAGCTCAATAAAGATGCTTGTTAATGGGACTTAGGCATCCCAAGTGGTGCTTTATATTCCCTGCCCCTCCAACCCACAGCTTTACACCCTCCAACCCCCACCTGCATTACTGTACTGCCCCTGGTGGCAGTTGGTTTGCCACAGAAAAAGAAAAACAACATTCAGATGCATGTCTCTATATTTCAAAAGTTAATTAAAAGCTACTATGTCATAAGCTTAAGGATAAACATGCTAATCAGAACACACATGCATACACACACACACACACACACACACACACACACACATCCAGAAATCTATGACCAAAGGATTTTCAATGAAAGTGCCAAGACTATCTGAAGGGAGAAAATGTCTACTTTCTTTAAGAAGTATGACCAGGAGAACTGTATAGTCACAAAAAAAGAATAAAGAGTCATTGGTATTTCACTCCATGTATGAATTGTACTTCCCAATGGAGAAACAAATAAATAGAAACACCTATAGAAATACCAGAAGAACAATGACATCATTGTTGCTATTTTCAACATACCATTGAAATTATGCCTTTTTCTTTTGTCTTTCTTCCCCATGGTTTTACCCCTGATGTCACTGTAACTGATTTTGGTACCCTGGATATTGTATATATGTGTATTGGAACTAGGGAAGGGAAGGGGAATATCAAAATGGAGAAACAAAGGATAAAAGACAAACCAATGCAACAGCAATACTTATAAAACTATATGCTGTAAACCAACTGTACAACTCATGTGGGGGAGGGAAATGGGGAAGGCGGGGTTAGGGGGATGAGGAAGGAGGTGACAAGTTGGATAAGAAATGTACTCACTGCCTTACGTATGAAACTGTAACTCCTCTGTACACCACTTTGACAATAAATACATCAATTAAAAATTTTTAAAAAGAAAACAAAAGGGTAAACTTCATGACAACACAATGACAATGGATTATTTAACACCAAAAGCATAGGTAACAAAACGTTATCAATTGGGGCTGGGAATATGGCCTAGTGGCAAGAGTGCTTGCCTTGTGTACATGAAGCCCTGGGTTCGATTCCTCAACACCACATATATAGAAAAGGCCAGAAGAGGTGCTGTGGCTAAGGTGGCAGAGTGCTAGCCTTGAGCAAAAAGAAGCCAGGGACAGTGCTCAGGCCCTGAGTCCAAGGCCCAGGACTGGCCAAAAAAAAAAAAAAAAAAAAAGCCAGGAACAGTGCTCAGGCCCTGAGTCCAAGCGCCAGGACTGGCAGAAAACAAAACAAAACAAAAAAACCCGTTATCAATTGTATTTCATACATCTGAAAATGTTGCTACTCAAAGGATGCAATCAATGGAGTTAACAAACAAACTGAAGAACAGCAGGAAACACTTGCAAATTATATATCTGATACGATTTTATCATTGGAACTATGTAAGAAATTCCTACAGTTCAACAACAGAAAAAGACAACTGACTTAATTTTTTTAAAGTTCTAAATACAGGTGAGATGCTTTGAGTATAGGTACAAAAATGGAACCATAAAACTTACTGGAATTGGCTTGGGAAGGCAAGAGGGAGATGGGGGTGAGCGATGGACTGGCAAGTGGGATCAAAGGGCTTTGCATGCACAAGTAAACAGATCAAACTGGAACCCTTCAGCCCGGTGACGGTGGCTGGAAGTGGAGCTGTTGCTCACGGGGAAGAGCACAGGCCTTGAGCCAAGAAGCTCGGGAACAGCGCTTAGGCCTTGAGTTCAAGCCCCGTGAGCACACACAAACACACACACACACACACACACACACACACTGCGTACAAATAATATGAACACACATAAACACACACACATACACACACTGCGTACAAATAATTGCTAATAAAAATGTGGAAAAAGAGTAAGTACTGGACTTGACATTTCTGAAAGAAAAATGCTGAAGTAGCCAGCGAGCACGTAATGGTGTCCATTGTATTGGTCATTAAAGAAA
This sequence comes from Perognathus longimembris pacificus, assembly GCF_023159225.1. Classification (NCBI taxonomy): domain Eukaryota; kingdom Metazoa; phylum Chordata; class Mammalia; order Rodentia; family Heteromyidae; genus Perognathus; species Perognathus longimembris. The sequence continues at coordinate 83,460,279 of NC_063165.1, read as the reverse complement.
TACAGATCAAAATCTCAGCAAAATGACACTTTGCATCACTACAAATTTTTAACATGTATTCTTTTGACATCATCTACCTACTCATTTTAAGTGGCATTCTAAAAACCTTTTGCTTTAGAATACAGAATAAGAAACTAGAATCACCTGTCAAGATCAACCTAGCTCAGTTCTCTCCATTTACAAATGAGGAACTCAGACCCACTCAGAGGATCCTAGAGTTTTACGGGGCCTTTACACCTCCTTCCTAGCTGCCAGGAGACTTCCAGAAGTTAGAACTAAAGGAGACTTCCCAGGAGTCGAGGGCTGAAGTTTGTTTGAAGCAGTACTGGAGATTGAAGGTTAATTTCTCCACGAAAACATGGTTTTAAGATTTTGAAAATTATCTGTCGGTAAACTGTACATTATAAAGTCGTACTTAACTTTAAATTAATGTATTCGCAGTAAACTGATTCTGGACCGGCTTTCCCTGCCAATTGTTCTCCTTTAAGGAGCCGTTATAGTAGTATTTTAAAAGTCATATACAGATATGCAATGGAGTGCCGCAAGAATGCTTTCCCCAGCTTTGTAAGCCTCTGAAGTTCTAGGCCATTGGTTCCTGAGAGACAGCACTAATGAGCGCTCATCGGAGAGGGTCATTAATGACACCTGAAGTCCCCATTGTTTCCCTGACCTTACAAAAGGCGGGGTGAGGGGGCAGGAGATGATGGGCTAGTAACACAGCCCATGGCATTAAACCACCTCCCAACACCCAGAGGACACGTTTTCAGGAGTCAGACATCTGGTCCCTTCTGCACATGCTACCCTCGCTAGCACTCGAGGGAGACAGAGTTGTAAGTGCACTTGAACCCATCCTGTGGTGAACTTGAACTTTATGTCCCGTAGCAAGCTTGAACTCCATGTCCTGGGGCGCGGGGGCTGGCCTTGAACTCTTCACTCTGGGCATCTCCCCATTGCCGGTGGTGGCAGACATTGCCAAGTAGTTGGACAGGTGAGCAGACAGGCCACAGACAATGGAGGGCATAGCCGCGGATTTCGGAATCCAGGGTCCTGACGGAGAGCTCAGCGTTCGTTTTCAGGAGAAGCGAACTTCCTCACGGCGCCCGTGGAGTTAGCGTTGTTAGGAAGAACACTTGCGAACAATAAGATCTATCTATAAATTTAAAAGACCCAGCTCTCCTCCCACTCCTCCCTGGAGAAATTACCTAACTGCTCATGTTCTATGCAGAGAAGCTTTTCAAACTGCCTGCTGCCTAATTAGCTTTAATAAAAAGACCCACGGAACTCGTTTCCAGTGGTGGATTTGCTTTGCGGAAAATGATAGAACACAAGAGTACCGAGCGAGAACAAGGAGCAAACGCCGTCTCCGGGACTGAAAAGCTTAACCGGAGAATCCGTGGGGCATGTTGGTCTTCCTTCTCAATCTGCCAGGAAGGTGGGAGGTTTGGTGTCTCTCAGGAGCTCCTGATTTGAAATGGAAGTGTGGCGAGCTTCATTCTGCCCCCGTTATCCTACACTCACTTTTAATTTTCAATTGGCAAGGGTATCTCAAAGCAGAATGCCACCCTTCCCATCCCTTTCCGGAGTGGCGTCCGTTGGTGTTGGACGGGGGGGACGGCGCGGGGAATATTAACTAGCACCTAAGCAGGCAGGAAAGCGATTTGCCTTCCACAGCGATGCCTTTGAAAAATGAATCCGTGCTTATACATCTTTTGTCGCCTCTCTTTTTTTTTCCCCTAACAAATGAGGCTGTGCTCTGAAATCTGAGACGTGAATTATGAGTTCTGATCCCAGCGTATACTGCAGATGGTCCAGGCGGGCTCCACCAAACGGATGGAGAACGCGGTCACCTGTTTCCGTCACTCCTCACGAAACGCGCTCAGTCTTAGGCGAGACGTGAGCCAACGTGGATGACAGTGTGGTGACATCTTTCTGGGGCTGACCCTTGGAGAAACCCTGGGTGTGTTAGGTCCTCTCTGCAGACCTTGAGCGTGTTGATGGTGGGGGGGGGGGGGAAGGGTTCGTCTCTGTGTGGCCTTCAATAAATAAAACCTCCCCGGATTCGGGTGGTCCCGGCTGCACGGATGTCTCGGAAACGGGGTGCGTGGGCTGTGACTGCCTTTGAGAGGATCATAAAGGTAGGCCTGAAGCTTGCTTTCCTCCTCCACGTCTGCTCCCATCTGCGTTGGCCACGCAGGGGCTGACATGGATCTTTCCTTTAGAGCCCAGCACAGAAAGGTCATAGTCACCTTCAGTCTGAGAAGTGTGGTCAAGCACGCGGGCTCATGCCTTCACCTCTGAGCGCTCAGAGGTGATAATTACCGAATGAATTCGGAAGAGGACAGAGTTCAGAGAACTGGAATGTCTCCGAGCTCTGACTAGGCAGAGAAAATAGAACCACTTTCTTCCCTTAGATATCAGGGGGATACGAAGGGGGTTGGGTCATATTGATTAATATGAAAATCTCACATTAAAATGTGGGGGGGGGGGAGGCTAGCTATTCGGGAGGCTGAAAACCGAGGATCACAGTTCAAAGCCGGGCCAACAGGGAAGCCCACGAGGCGCATCTCTAATTAGCCACCGAAAAGCCGAAAGTAGAGCTGTGTGGCTCAAGTATTAGCACATCAGCCTTCAGTGAAAAAGCCAAGGACAGCATCCAGGCCCTGAGCTCAAGCCTTAAGACCTGCACAAAAAAAAAAAAAAATGTGCAGAGAGAATACTGTCCTATACTTGCTTTCTAGTTTACATACAGAAATAACGTGCATATGCGAATATAGTGGATAGTATTGCATTAGTACACGAAACCAACCAACCCTCTTTAGAGACACAACTGCAGATTCCCCCCAGGTGAAGCAGGCTCCCGGTTGCCGCAGTCCTTTCGTGCTTCGGTTACTGTTGGGATGGGGCCTCGCGGGTCCGCCCTGGCCTGCCCGCACTGCACGCAGCCCTCCTGCTTAGCTTCCCACAGGCACCCGCCGCCACGCCAGCATGGCGGTTGAGATGGGGTCCGGCTAGTGTCTGTCTCCAGCGTTGTGAGGATTGCTCCCTCAGTCCACGTGCCAGTTTTGAAAAGAACATCATTACTATTCTTACAGCCAACTCTAGAAATGTATGTTTATCTTCATAAGCAAGGCGTCTCTGAGATTGCACTGGGCATGGGAATAAGCAGCTATCCCTACCCTGCGTGCGGTAGAGAAAGACGGGGTTACGGAAGTACTGGGGTGAATAATAAGTAGCTTGGGATTCTGTCACCCCACTCCCCTCCCAACTTTGCACTGAATGACGCTTTTCTCTGGGGTCCACAAATCACGCAATTGTGCTGGCATCAGAGAATCTTTGCGGAACGCTTCCTGTGGAGATTCATCACTTTTCCTGAGACAGGAACACGAGTTAACCTGACCTCCTTCGGTTAATAATGGCACTTTGTAAAAGCACTTTATTTATTTTTTTTTTTTTGCCCCAAGCTACAGCTAAGATACAGAAGAACATAGAGAAGAGGTAGTTCTCCAAGCAACCCACTACTTGAAGAAACTGGAGGAGAGCCAACAGAAAAATCAATCACAATTATTCTGAAGCAATGTCTTGATGCTCCCACAATTTATGACCTGAGTTCTCGGAGATCAGATGAGACCTCCCTCACTTTCTGCTCCCCGTGTGCCTAACAACCACTGAGATGTAAACGTGTATAAATTACAGACAGGCACGCACACACCCATCTATGCACAGATGCACATACACACATATATGCACATAGACTAACCGATTTTTAACATCTTTAGGAAATCAAAATGCCTGTCCTTTGACTCGCTAACTAAATGAATAATGGACTTGCATTTTTAATACTTCCTTCTCACATAATTTGAAGCATAGCGATTCCTTGGCATATAGGAGCGGGGGGGTGGGGTGGGGGGGACTCAGTTCAGGACCTTCCCAACACCAAAAGTCCTTAGACACTCAGCCTCAGTCTCACACGTGGGTGCTTGCATAGAAATCTCTGCACATCCCTGCACACCTGAATTCACCTCTCTTATGGCATCTGACACCATGTAAAGGCCTTGTGGACAGTTGTTCATCTGTATTGTTTAGGAAATAATGGCAAGACAAAATATCCGTTCATCTTTAATACAAAATGCCTTTGGGAAGAAAGACTATTTTTTGATCTGTGGTAGGTTGGGTGGATTCTCAGATAGAGATGCCAACTGCATGGGCATTTCTGTAGCATCGAATTAACATACACAGTCTTTCTAACTTTCTTATTGTCCCACAAAGTAAAAACTGGAGTGAAGGATCTGTTCACAACATCAACATTGAAATTCAGATTTCTACGCCATGCATTTCTAACGTGTCAGATGAGAGGCTGGCCGTTTCGTAATGGGTTTGTCTAGCCCAGTTGCTCCTGGCAACTTCACTTTTCCTTCACTTGTGTTCGGAATCCCCTGGCAGGTCTTGTGTGGGGTGACATTTAGAGCCGTGAGGGGCACAACACGGGTGTCACCATGGGGTTCTCACGTTCTGACAGCTCCCAGTATTTTTTTGCTTCAGGTGGCATTGAGGCCAGTGATGATTGAGGCCAGTCTTCGGCAACCAGAAGAGAAGTTGTATTCCTGGAGGATTCACACACACACCACCATTGAAATAACTGACAGCCAATGCAATTCTTGTTGAACAAGAAAAATGAATTTGTTAGAGTCTGGAGATAAATGGGAATTCCATGCCGAGATTTCTGCTTAAGGAAAGTAACTACAATAAAGTTCACCTCCATTTTAAATGGCATGGAGATCAACGCGTGCTTCTGATAGCCGAGAAAGAATTTCAGAACCCTAAGACATCTGTTTACTCAACTATACATAGAGAACATTCAGGATATTAAATCTGGAATTCCTTGCCACAAATCCTTCCCAAACAATCGATTCCATACGCTGCTTACTGATTGTTTTTCCTTGGGGGATATAAAACTGCTTACGCTTTCTACTGTGTGTTGGAATATAGCTCTCATCGACAGATTATCGAGGAAATGCCGTATTTCAATATTCTTTATGCATCCTGCCTTCATCCCATGAAAAGAAATGAGACCCGGTGAGAATACATAAAAAGCATACGGAATGATTGTATCTGAACAGTGGGCCAGATAAGGAGCGGGAGCGAGTGAAATAAGCCGTAAGGACAGCCCCTTCTTCATGGGGGTCCACGTAGCACATGGTCCCAGCCACGAAGGCTGACTGGACTTGCTTTGAAGATAGGTAATGACTGCTCGCCCTGGACCATGCCCCCCTCCCCGCTTTTGCTGACAATGGGCGTTGCTTCTGCCTGAAACTCGACAAGGAGTCATCGTCCTAGACACATTTAGTGCTCTACTCCCTAAATTTTCCTGATTAGATACAGGTGTTAGACATTTGAACCCTGGCTGTGCTGCCTGATTTTCAGGAAGTTTCTTTCATTCGACCCATGGGAATTTTTCTTACTCTTCTTGTGGGCCTGTGCATTGAAAATATTGTCTCTTATATCTTTAGCCAACACTCTTACCTTTTGCGTACTTCTGGAACTGGATGTTGATGCCTTTTTATTTCATAAGGAAATGCTTTAATGTACCGTGTTCGGAGCCTGTAGTGTCAGCTATGAAAGGGTCTTTGGTACTGGGGAACACTGTTCTGAACGTTACTAAGACCTCAGCTTTGGAGAGAAGTAATTTGGCCATTCTGAGTTAACAAGCCAGTTTACGTTTGACATGCCAAAGGGCCTGCTATTTGGATGCTCATATGCTTCACAAACAAACGCCTTCTGTGGACACTCACCACTCTGTTCATCTCGGAGTTGATCCTGGGTTTTCTGGAAGGTTCTAGAAATCACATGACGGTGGCACATGGGTACAGCCGGGGGGGAAGAAAGTTCCGTCTCCTGGGAGAAGATGCGTCCTCGTGCGTGTGGCCACGTCCACCCTCGGCCACCCAGGGTTTGCGGTACCCAGGACTTTGGACTTTGGCTGAAATGGTGCCTGACCCTGAGCGAGGGAGGGTCCTTGGGGGACCTCTTCCCACTGGTCAGCCGCTGGTTCTTAGGGCTGGTGTTGTGACTCCATCCAGCACCCCGACTTGAGGCCTGTGTTTCTGATCAGTCACCGGTGCATAGGTGATAAGCAGGTGATGGCACTGAGAACAGTGATCAGCGTCTGAGAACAAGCAGGAGGGGAAAATCACCTCTGCGGGTTTGGTGTTCGAGCTCACGAGCTCTGCCCCAATGTTTTTGTTAACTTGTCTCTTCCAGATACTGAAGATTGAATCCTGTAAGCAAATAAACTGTATAAATAACTACTCCCTTCTCCGGTGGAAAAGGAATAGCTGATCAACCAAAGAAAAGAGTGACTCAATTGGCATTCTCCTGACGCCCTCCTGGACCGTGAATTAATAAGCAGTCATATTGTTCTTCGCTCCTCTTTTCCCTGAGACCAGTGAGGAGGCCAGTTTGGCAGACAAATCAAATGCGAATGAATAATCCATTGAAGAAGGTGAATGTCAAGGTGAATCTAGCAAGCCAAGGCCGAGACTGAAGGACAGGTGGTGGGAGGCAGGTGAAGAGCCTCCTTTGTGAGAAGCGTCTTCTTTGTGAGAACCCCGCTGTGGCCTTCTCTTGGGGGATGTGCGTGGGTCACGGGGAGATGGGCATTGTAAACCCAGGCCCATTCTTTCTGCACAGTGTCCTCTTTCATCCCTGACAGCGAGCTGACGTGGGCACACAAAGGCTGCCAGCCGGGCACTTTTGAAGTGCGGAGGTAGCCATCAGTTGGCATTCCTCAATTCCTCTCCTGAGTCTTACTTGTTTGTATTGCGCTTTGACTTCCGGTTGGGTTTCCGAGGATGCAGAAGTGAGAGCTCGGGGCGGGACTGACCTCTGGATGCTCCGTCTAATCACTGAGTTAAAGAAGACTTCAGTGCCCAGATGCCTCTCGAAAGCAATGAAGCCAGAGAACTTGAGAACGAACCCAGGCAAAAACTCTCGTGACTGTCCTGCAGGGTGGCCGAGCTTCAGGTAGTGGCGTTGAGCAAGGAGGACCAGGGGTGGACCCTTCCCAGGGCCTCGTGAGTCCCATCCTAGATCAGACCACCAGACTTACAAAAGCCACTCGTGCTTCTGCACGATTCTCTCTAGTTAAATAAAACGTGATCTCTAGGGAGAAAAGAACAGTAGGCTTTGTCCGTCAACAGAGATTTAGTGTAAGGACCTTGCTGGTCCATAGGAGAGGCCGAGGGGGTTGGAGATTCAGGAAGGCACTGCCACTGGGTTTCTCAGGCACTTTCCTGCAGAAAATTTGGCGCAGACGAAGCAGGGAGACAGCAGACTGCGGGCCTCCCTTTCCTGGGAGACGTCGGCCTTCTGTTCCATCATCTGACTGGATGCAGTTCAAGCAGACTAGGGAGGACAAATTGCTTTTCTGAAAGTGTCCTGATTTAAAGGTAGATCTTATTCAAAAGCTCCTTCACAGAAACATGCGAAGTAACGTTTGAACAGATGCCTGGATATCACGCTCTAGGAAAGCGGAAACATACAACGAATTACCACTATTAAAGCTAACTAACATAGGCGCATCACCTCTGTCGACTTCGTTTGTGGTGGCTCGTAACTGGAATCCCAGCTACGTAGGAGATACAGGAGGAGGATCAGGGATCAAGGCCAATCTCGGGGGGGGGGGGGTGGAGTTAGCTTGACTCCGTCTCAAACTGTAAATCTGGGTGTGGTGGCACTAGTCTGTCACACATCCTAGGTTGGCCATGGCATAAACATCAGGCCTATTTGAAAGCAAGCAAGCATGGGCTGACAGTGTAGACCACCTGCCTAGCAAGCGTGAGGCCTTGCGTTCAAAACCCATTTCTGCCAATAAATACATGCATAAATATTGAAGGCATAATTTTCTTCTCCTCCAGCCCTTATCTTAGCCCTGCAGGACATGTTTATCATCTAGGAAATGAACACCCGGTGTAGAGGATGATACTATGTCTTAGGGGTAGGAAGTTCTACAGTAAACCTTGAAGCCAAATTTAAAACTAATTAGAACTTAACACAGTGACAATAGGGAAATACACAATTTATTCATCCAGCCGGTATTTAAAGAATCCATTATGGTAATTCTCCTTTGAGCACCGGTTGGCAGTTATGAATTCAAGTTTGACCCATGGGATGATTTTTGTGAAAATCTCACACACGCACACGCGCACACACACAATCAGCCTTCTATAATGGCTTCACTTTCAGCTCATCTCTACATGGTGGCCAACAGATTTTATTTCATTGGTTTTACCCAGGAAATTTATTTATTTTGTATTATAACCAATTAATAATAGCTTGCCAGCAGTTATTTACCAGGTGCAAACTATTTTACAAAGCATAAAGTCTTGGAGGTGTCTTTGATGTGTGCATCACCTCAGGGAACAAACAGTAAGGTATTAAGCCTCTTGTTAGCTTACATCAAGCCATCTTTTATTGAAAGAAAGGGATGAAAATTCCATCTGCCTTAAATAAATAAGCTCAACGGAAGTTGAATTTTTTTCTAAAGGAGCAAAGCTATGAAACACTTTGCATACTAAATACTCATCTGTACGATGCACTATTAGTAAAGGACGATTGTTTTCATGATTAAAATCAGGCCATATTTCAGAGTAGCTTCTTTTTTTTTTTGCCAGTCCTGGGGCTTGAACTCAGAGCCTGAGCACTGTCCCTGGCTTCTTTTCACTCAAGGCTAGCACTCTACCACTTGAGCCACAGCGCCACTTCCAGCTGTTTCTGTGCATGTGGTGCTGAGGAATTCAACCCAGGGCTTCTTGCGTGCTAGGCAAGCGCTCTGCCGCTAAGCCACATTCCCAGCCCTTCAGCATAGCTTTTAAAAAGTAATAAGTTAAGGCTTTTAAAATTAATCTAAGTTTACTCACATCTGAAGCAATATGGGCATGATGGCAGTACATGCTAAGAGCGGGAAGCTACGACATTCTTGCCCTGGCTCCTTCGCTCACTAGTGGCGTGATCTTGGGTTCTATATCTCCTTTATCAGAGCCTAACAGTAGGATTCATTTTCTGGCTGTAAACTGGGGTGGAGGTGAATATATTCATGCAAGGAAAATACCACCTGACACAGCAAGGATTCTAAGCTGGTCAAAATCAAAGAATGTATCTTGGGCTTGGGGTTTCCTGGCAGGTCGTTAAAACAGCCACTTGTGACAGCATTGGCCATGTACTTTTTTCAGAAATAAAAATGATAACTATGACTTTAGGTTACATGTGATTTTAGGAATATAACTAGATTTGAAATTAAACAGCCTTCTAGCTATCAGCTGAACATTTCCCAAATATCAGGGAAAGAGCTACTAAGAAGATGGAACTTGATCGGTGTCATTTTAATACTTTTGAATGACTTCATTGATATGGCCATCCTGTATTTCCTAACTGATTTCTTGTGCAGGTGAGAGAGGGGAGGAAGGAAGGAAAGAAGGAAGGGAGGGAGGGAGGGAGGGAGGGAGGGAGGAAGGAAGGAAGGAAGGAAGGAAGGGAGGAAGGAAGATTAGCTGGCTTAGAGTTCATGCAGGACAATTTAGAAGTACTTTTTCCCCTCATTAAGATTCCTCAATTGTTCACTCTTTCCCCCTTTCCATTCAGCAATTCTGCCTTTCCTTTTCTAGCTGGATAAGCTCTTAGAAGGGAGTTCCATCGTTTTCTCACTGGGGCACCAATTCATTGATTGATTGATAATTCATTCATTTTCTCAATAACTATTTTATCAAGATCACGGAAGGAATTGCATAGGAATTACTCCAGGTTCTGGGTTCTGATTCTCCTTCGACTTGAAACTTACTTTTCTATTCCCTGATACCATCTAGCTTCTTCTGTGCTGTCAGTCACCGCCAGGTAAATCTTTCTTCACCTTCCATCCTGTCATCGATCTAACATCCTCTGAAACAGAGGGCTAGCCTGGCGCACGGGGCCCTGCGTCTGCCTCATTCTCCGCCTGGCCTTTGCTAACAGTCCACATCTGCACGCATACCCTTCACCCTCCCAACTCCTTGCCTCAGCTTGCAGCCGTGGTTCCGCGTGCAACACCTTTATATGTTCCTGTTTCTAGACCGTTCGCGTGTGTCTCGAATGGCCCTCGGGAAAGGCCTTCCTTCTTGGCTCCTCAGATGTCTTTATTACATTCTTATATAAGCTGACAGTATCATCTCATGCTTCTGCCTTTTCTTCTCTTCGATCTATCCTTTCTTCTTAGGCAATTATTCTCAGTCCTAAAGGCTCGGGATACGGTAGTTCATTGAGGGATCCTATATCACAAGCAGCATTCAGATCGTTTCTCCAGTCAGAATCTATCACGTATAGGGATACACGTAGAACCCGAGTGTAAGGGACGGCTAAGTAGGAGAAGGGAATGGAGACTGGAAAAAGAAATCGGGTGATAATTGTGAAATATATGGCAACTGTGGGTGAACACAGCATAGAGAATCTCACCCGCAAGGAAGGCAAATGTGACGCAAGTAGGGTGCTCACATGTACGAACACAGAGCCGTGAAATTTGGTACCATCGTTTTAGGAAGAGGGAGAGGAGACAGAGGGAATGAAGTTGATCGGGATACGTTGTACACACATGTGCAAGGGTCACGATGAAATCTCCTCTGCAACACTCATATGCACTAATAGAGCAAGAATAGAAACAAAAAAACAACCCCAATCCTTCTTCTCACTGGGGCTGCTGTTCACTGTTTCCTCACGCTCTGGTTGCGTCGGAAGGAAAGCTGCAGAGCGGCGCGCTGGGCTTGCAGAGATGAAAGCACAGCTCTGTACTCGTGGAGCTGTCAGGACCACAGCACAGGAGGGACGTGAGAACCAGTGCTCAGAGCCTTCCCCGGCGCTCTGCCGGGGCTCTGCGTGTGCATGAGCTGCGGGGGCGAGCTCGGGGGGGAAGAAACAACACCCAGCAGTCAGATGCGTATTAAAAACTGTGTATGTTATCCAGTAAGCCTTTGAGGTTCATCCTAAACCATCTAGATGTGCGAAACAATACCAGGCTCTTCAAATCATGACGGAGTCACAAATCGCCCATTTTGGGGTACTGAACGGTAAGTTCGGCTGTGAGCCTCTTAAGACTGGACTGCAAGGTTTTGTCCACACAACACATTCGCACGCACACACGGCTGTCTTAATGCAAAGGAGTGCTTCCGAGTCCTGTCACTGTGAATTGCACACATTCAGATGAAACTCTTCATCTCGTAAGAAACCCATCTTCCTGTTCTTACGCCCACTGACACAGGGCTCGCCTCGAGTCCCCATACACCTGTGTGATGCCCAACTCATTAAATCTGGGAACATAGCCCAGCCCGGTCCTGGCTGCTCACAAGCACAGCCAGGTGGCCTTGCCACGGCCACTGGCCTCCTTCTTCCCTCCCCTACCCACGTTCGGAGCAAGTCGTATTTATTGAACTTCAGAGTGAGCTCATTCTTTTCAAGGTACTGTCAGCAGACCCAGGTGGCAGTAAGAAGCTACCGTGTGCTTTGCAGACCAATTTACCAACGTCGACAGACTGTGCTGATGTTCTGCTATGTGGTGGGGGGGAAATGGGAACAGGGAGATTCGTTAAAAAGCTGCTGCACGTTAGTTAGCATTGCCAACATATGGAATCAGCCACAAAGCCCTGCAGTGGGTGAACGAATCGAGAAAATGTGGTACAAATGCGCAGTGGAATTCTACCTATCCATGAGAAGGAGTGGCATTGTACCCCTTGTTTGGTTTTTGTTTTTTTTTTTTTTTTGGCCAGTTGTGGGCCTTGGACTCAGGGCCTGAGCACTGTCCCTGGCTTCTTCCCGCTCAAGGCTAGCACTCTGCCACTTGAGCCACAGCACCGCTTCTGGCCGTTTTCTGTATATGTGGTACTGGGGAATCGAACCTAGGGCCTCGTGTATCCGAGGCAGGCACTCTTGCCACTAGGCTATATCCCCAGCCCCGCATTGTACCCCTTGTAAGGAGATGGAAAGACACCCGAGTCACAGTGTGAAGTCCCGGGGAGGAGTCCTGCTCACTCCCGAGCGTGTGGCCCCAATGAAGACAACCTTTTTTAAATTTTGTTTTTAGGAAAGTTGAGTCTGGGCCAGAATGAGGTGGAGCTGGGGAAATGTGGAGCTAGTGAGCATATGCCTCCCATCCATGGACGCTTTTTAGACAAGTGTTGAGATAGGTTCCCGATGGCCTGTGAATTCCAAACAGCTGTTTTCTGATTCAGGTTTCTTAGTGGAGGAGATGGGTGGCATTGGGGAGATGGGGGAGACTGATGGACGGGCGACGTTCATCAAGACGCGTTGTGCCCTTACACTGACATGTTGAGCTGGAACCCCTTGTACAACGACTCAAAGATAACAGATGAGCAACTATACACACACAGAGTTTTCTTCAGCTGACGGTGTAGCTCCAGTCTGATTTGCAACCTCCTTGCTCACTGTGCTCGCACACGAGTGTGGCAAAGGCAGCCCCTCTCTAAACCCCCCGTGCTGCGTGCTTCACGACTCTGGGCTCCATCGGCGCTTGTCGCCAGGGTTGTCCTCAGTCAGCCCAGAGGGTGCGAGCGTCGCAGTTCTCCCAGGTGGATGACACGAATCCCCTTTTATCTTAGATGACAGCTATTTGATCCTATTTCTTACTTCCCATTAAAGACCTCTACGTGGTTTGAAAACAAGGACTGTTTCTGATAAAAGTTTGCATTTTGGGGTGCCTTACAATTGCGGCCGGTACCTCACAGTACCCAATAATAGTTACTGAAATGAACACATAACATATGTTTTCTACCAGTTGTGTTAGAGTGCCAGTGTTTTCGTTCAAGTCCATTGATGACAAGCCAGGAAAAAAAAAAAACAAGCCAGCACTGAACTTGAGACAAAAAGAAATCAACTCAGTAAAAAGACATTAGAGGATCACCTCTGAAAAGATAGAAAAGGCAGGGCGTCCGGTGGGTCTAGGCAGCAGGAGCTGAGGAAAATCCTTGACGTGGCCCGGCATGAAGCTTTCCTGCCTCATCCTAGCTCCCATCCAGACTCAAGGTCCCTGCGGGAGAGCGCAGAAGGGTGGAGACGGTTCCCACCGCAGGCGGATGGTCCTTTCGGGGAGCCCACGGCAGGTCTCAGAGCTCAGGGCTCGCAGGGTCAAGCGGCCCTAACGGCGCATTGCGCGGAGTCAGCACGGCACAGGTGGACGGGTTCGGGGGGCCTCGGAACCCACGCGGAGCTGATGAGTCTGGCTTGTGGGGGGGCATCGAGGGCGAGCCCCGGGAGCACGCAGGCTCTGGGGTTAAGATCTTGATTTTCTGCACACCGTTCTTCCACTGTGGCAATGCGGTCCCGTTCTGAGCACGAACGCATGGGTGGTGACTGTGTATTCAAGGATTTGTTTGGATGAAGAGATTAAATTTTAAATTGTTGGGAAAATCCAAAGATTATCTCATGGACGAATTAGTGACTCTGAGAGAAAGCGAGCCTGGAGTCCTTGATTGCTTGGCGTCTAGGAGGCAGCTGGCCACGACAGGGCACGTTATGAGGGAGCGGTTTGAGCTTCGTGCCTGCGAGGTTCACTCGCCAGAGGAGCGAGTTACTCAGCTCTCACTTGTGTCTCGGCCACAACAAAAGCAGCCCGAAGAAGAGCCCAGGAGTCCAGCCATCATCGCGGTTTAAGAGTGCGCGAAGCCAAGGATTTCCTGAAAGTTTGCGTTTCCAGTTTCGCGAAGGTGATTTAGCACTCCGGTCTCTTCACCTCGCCCCTGCGTTTCCTTCCGGGCCTCCGCCCCTCCCCTGCAGGGCAGGCACGGACGTCCTCTCCGAGTGCGCTCGCCGGGAGAGCCTGGGAGCCGTTAGCCCCATCTCCGCTCTTGCACAGCGCTGCGGGTGCTTGGAGACCCGGTGTCCGTGCCCGTTCCTCCCGTGTCTTGCCGCGATCCGTGGCTGTTCCCCTAGGCCTCCAGGGTAGGATGTTGCCTTTAACTGACGTAGAAACCTCCTCCCGGGAGTGGAAAGAGAAGTAGAGCTGCCATTCCGCAGATGTGCGGCTGCAGTGGGCCCTCTCGTCGGGACGCCCGGTACTGGGTTTCCTGCCTGGCCCATCTTCCATTGCACGGTCGCCCCGATCCTTGTAGAATCGAGTCCCCATGAGCGCCACCTGCGTCTGCACTCCTTCTGCTCCTCACGTTGGTGTGCGTGATGGCCGTCGCCCCAGGCAGAAGGGGGCTCGGACCGACTCAACTTCCTGCCCCGCTCTTCTGCGCGGGCTCAGTGCCAGCTGCTGGCCGAGGGCCGGTGGCGGTCCGGGCACCCCGGTCCCTCCCCGGGCAGGGAGATGACCACGGGCAACGCCCCTGAGAGACAGGCACGCAAGGACGGGTGCGCCGGGCACCAGCCAGGAGCAGCACCGAGGGGGACCCGCTCCGCGATGGAAGCTGAGAAGCTGACATTTTCCGAGCTGACATCTGAGCAGAACCCTGCAGGATGCTAAACACGCGGGCAAGCGGAGGAACGAATGTCACGAGCGGCACCGGCCAATGTGATCCGCAGGAAGAGGACGGTCAGGAAGGAACGCTGACGTGAAGCACCCCACGGAGGGAGGGGGAGAGGGAAGGTCGGAGGGCAGGCCTGTCACGGGGATCTGTTCTCTGCAGGGGCTGGGCACGGGGAGGTGCTGCCCGGCTACGGGGCCGGCCGGGGTGGTGCAGGAACTGAGCATGCTGGAGGGAAAGGAAGCTATGTAGGGGGAAGCAGTCCCGAGTTCCAGCAGGAATGTACCCAGGGTGAAACGCAGAGGGGAAACCGGCCTCTGCGTAGGGCATCTCCCGTTTCTGCCTCTCCTGAGTCTCAAGGTCAAGGCCCTGGGGAACACTTGCTCTTGGGGACTCATGCAAAGTGGTCATCACTGCCTTCCAGAAGAACCCAAACAAGGACCCAGAAACGCTGGACCCGGCCAGGCGGCCTGTCCGCCCTGGAGGACTTTGCTCGAACGCTTTGCTCTGCAGCTTCCTGCTGCCGGCAGCCGGTAACTGGGCATTCCCCACAGCTCTTTCCCCATTTCATCCTCTCATTCCCTACAAAATGTCGGCCGCGATTACGAGTTCATGCCAACAAGCCCTCCGCCACCTGCACCTGCACCTCCACCCCTGACACCTGCGAATCCCAGAAGCTTCTAGACTCAGGCTACTGGTGCTCCTGATTTCCCAGTGCAGGTATTCCCCCATCAGAACAGAATTGGCTCTTTCACAGGCAAGCTGTTATTGTTATTCAACTCCTGTTTTGACAGGCTTTTAGCTTTTAGTTTCATTGTTTCTCTTGTTTTTTGTTTGTTCTGACCACAGAGCTTGCAACTCTTTATTTCACTAGAGTGGGGTTTCCTACAATTCTCTGAAATACACACACAAGTAGCTAGAAATAGCATCCTGAAATGTACGTCTTGGTAATTTGCGGATGATAAAAATCACTGTGTGCATTGCCGTCTGTAAGATAGTGAATCTTTGCGTGTGTCTGTTCCGTGTGAAAATACAAGAGGATAACTACTTTATTTGTGGGCTCTCAGTGTGAGCGTACACATCCTGTCAATGATCCACTGAGTGCTCGTAGTCCACGCCGTGTAGTTGCTGAGCGGCTTCCGACCTCTCGTTCTCTTCAGGAGATGGCTGACCGTGGGGTGCGGCCTCAGGATGGGCTCTGGCATTGTGTTACCCCTCTCCTCGCCCTCCAACCCCACACACGTCGCCTGTTGACAGTCCTGACGGCGTTGTGAAACCCGTCTACGGCCCGCCGTGTGTTCTTGAGCTCATTAACTGAAGCGACATCCCGGTCCTCGTCTGCCAACTTTCATCAGCTCTGGACTTACTTTCTCAGCTCCTCCCCCCGCCCCCCCGCCCCCCGCACGTCCTGCAGCCTCAGTGCCTAGACACGTGGGCCTATATCTTGGCATGTCTGTCACGTCCTATTGCATACAATGGGTCTGCCCCATGTTGTATATAATAGGGGAACTACAGGATTGGAGGCTTGACACGAGTAGTAAAGGGCAAAGCACAGAGTACTAAGTTCCACCCCCCCCCCGGGGCAACAGAAAGAAAGACACAGAGCCTCGTTTTGACTCTTGATCAGAGGCTATCTGCCACCCAGAAGGGGCTCCCTTTCCCTTGCTGTGAAAATGCAGCGGAGATCCCAGCCCCCCTCCTCTTCGTGCCCACCACCGAGCCACGCGCCGGCAGGGGGGCCGCGGCCCCTGGGCTCCGGGTCTGCTTCCAGCGGGCGGCTCCAGCGGGCTCTTCACCGCGGGCTTGGCACATCGCCCGGTGCTGGCTGTCGGTCGACCTGACCCCTGCGGGCAGGTGTCTGTCGGGACCCAGCCCATCTCCTCAGGCTCCCGTTCATGCCCGGGAGAAGCTGCTCCCCGGGGGAAAGGGACCCCCAGAGCTTCCCGGGGTCCCAGACACCGCCCGCGCCGCCCGCGTTTCAGTCCCTTTAAGCCTTCCCGCTCGGCTGCTCCTCAGCACTCTGAAAGCATTTCGGGAGTCGGTCTGGCTGTTCCGGTTGCCATGGCTACGTCTACCTGCCCCGGAGGAAAGTCTTGAGATTCATATTACCTTTGCTGACACAGAAAGCAAGGCGCCTCTTCCTGAAGCTGGCGATTCCTTTCTGCTCGTTCCGCGGAGAACACCGTTGCGTGTCTCCGATCCCTCCGGGAGCGCTCAAGAACCATCCGACCCCTGGAGGGTGACAGTGGTCAGCCTCTGGCCTCGGCTGGCAAATGCGTCCCCCACACATTCCCTGCGAGACAGTCTGCCTAGACACATCTCATTTAAATGGTCTTGACCACACCCGTTTGTTCGTTGTGTCTATAGACAAGAGCGCGTCAGAAATGGAAGCTCCCAGGTTTGGGATGTGATACTCTAAGTGACTTCCCCAACCCACCACAGGATAAGACTTAGAAAAATCCAGACTGCGGGTATTTCCTCATTATACCTGGATAGGCCGGCGAGAGAGGAGAAAATGGCCCAGATTCTGTGACAAACGTTCAGGTGTTTGAGGAAGAGTAAACGGCGTTCACTTGACTTCTAATATGGGATTAGACGAAACAGAATCTTGTAGCCAGGTGTCGATCCATCCGGAAGTCCAATGAAATAGGAGAGTGTACGTCTGTGGTCACAAATGAATGAGTGTCTAAGCTCCTGCTGCCGGAGGGGAAAAGTCTGAAGTGGAACAATCTGTGGGCCCCAGGATTTCTTGGCACGGCTTTGCACAAGCGCAACAGCCTGGAGTGTGTGTGTGTGTGTGTGTGTGTGTGTGTGTGTGTGTGTCTCCCTGCTGACAGCAGACTTGCTGGCTCTTCACGGACATGGGGGCTCCCTGTCCAGATGTCCTCGGGGAAAACACCCGCAATTTCCGCTTACTGACAGAATCTATGTGCCTTCCTAGAATGGCTGGCCAGCCTCTCACTTGGCACAGCGCAGAACCCTCCATTTCCAAAAGAAACAAGTTCCAAACGTTTAATAAATAACGCAAGATATAAACCTGTTTATGTATAAACATAAAAGATAAATAAAAATAGTTATGACAGACAGCCATTAAAAAAAAAGAGGGGGCTGGGGATATGGCCTAGTGGCAAGAGTGCTTGCCTCATATACATGAGGCCCTGGGTTCGATTCCCCAGCACCACATATACAGAAAATGGCCAGAAGGGGCGCTGTGGCTCAAGTGGCAGAGTGCTAGCCTTGAGCAAAAGGAAGCCAGGGACAGTGCTCAGGACCTGAGTCCAAGGCCCAGGACTGGCCAAAAAAAAAAAAAAAATCAGGAAGACACTGAAAAAGATTGTGGTCCTATTAAAATGCACTTCCAATCCTTCCTTGACTCAGTGAAATACCACCATTGTTTGTTTTCTCTTTTTCAATTGTGCTAACCTTTAAATCAGCGCTATAAAATCTCCAAGTCCGAAAAATTATTGGGTCCCATGTAAAGTGACGGAGTGCAAGCTTGGATGTGAATCGCAGCTGCGTTTCTGACCAATCCTTATTCTATGACCTATTCCCATGTCCTCCTTTTAAAACATCCGTAAGGTCGCCCCCCCCCCCCCCAATCCTAGAGTTCAAACTCAGGACCTGGAACTGCTTGCTTGCCTGGGACTCTGTCATTTGAGCCACGCCTCCACCCTTGCTTTTTGCTGGTTATTTTTTGGAGACAGAGCTTAACAGACTTTTCTGCCTGGGCTGACTTCAAGCCTCCTAAGTAGCTAGGATTGCAGGTGTGAGCCACTGACTCCAAACTTAGAAGTATTTTTTAAAGGGTCACGTGCTCCATTTAGAATAAACGAATAGATATTCCTCAATACTAGTTAATAAATGAACAATGTCTGGCTGGCATTTTGAGGAGAGTTGGCTGCAAACCCATCACAACATGCTTGTGAAGCCCTGTTTTGCTTGTGAAATGCTTTTTTTTGTGCTACTTCTTAAAAAAGAAATCACTAGTTTATGCCTATCTTATTCCCATTTCTAGCTCTCCTCCTCTTCTTCATTGCTCCCTTTATTATGTGCAATCCTATTTTTAATGATCCAAAGTCTATTGCTCTAAATGTGTCCTTGTTACACTCGAT
This sequence comes from Perognathus longimembris pacificus, assembly GCF_023159225.1. NCBI lineage: Eukaryota > Metazoa > Chordata > Mammalia > Rodentia > Heteromyidae > Perognathus > Perognathus longimembris. The sequence goes on along the minus strand of NC_063165.1, from coordinate 83,441,669 downwards.
TTCTGGTGTCTCCTCGTTAGAGCAGGGTTGTTTTGACTTCTAAGTACACGTCCCAGGCCATATGCAATGACGCTTAAACTTGCGGAAGGAATAAACAAAACACCATCCGTGGACATGGCAGAGAAGACTCCGGAATATTCCAAAGCTTGTGTCTTATTCTCGACCCTTCATGTCCGTTCCACAGGGAGTGCCTTACAGGCACAAACTCTCAACATGGGCTATAGCCACCGGTGGTAGTCAGAAGAGCAATATTTCAGTTAGGTTCTGTTCCGGCGAGGAAACAGACATGGCCGTTGTCTGTCGAGGACGTGAAGATATGAGAGAATTATAATACAGTGCCACGGGGCAAAGACGTACAAAGACGTACAGAACAGGTCCGCCTGAGGCCTCAGGCGCCCCAAACCCCGCACCACTGGCTGCAAGCTGCCTAGTTTCTCTTGAGCCAACAGGGCCCCGTGTGTGACAGGACGGCTGGAGGAGGAGAAGGAGCCCAGGAGGGAGCGGACCGAGTTGGAGGCCAAGTGCCGGTGGACCACCCGGGACCAGGGACAGGCCTGGACGCGGGGCGTGGGCAGTCCTTCTCGCGACCTTTCCTCGCGGCATTAATGCAGCTGCTGGATTTCAAAAGGAAAGGACAACAGACGGAACAGTAACTTTAGATGAGTTTCTTACAAGTGACTAGATCATTCTTTTTTCTTTTTTTTTTTTTTTGGCCAGTCCTGGGCCTTGGACTCAGGGCCTGAGCACTGTCCCTGGCTTCCTTTTGCTCAAGGCTAGCACTCTGCCACTTGAGCCACAGAACGCCCCCTCTGGCCATTTTCCGTATATGTGGTGCTGGGGAATTGAACCCAGGGCCTCATGTATACAAGGCAAGCACTCTTGCCACTAGGCCATATCCCCAGCCCCAAGATCATTCGTTTTCTTACCGTCAGTGCTAAACAAGAAGTCCAGATACAAACGCCTCTGTGCAAAGAAACAAAATTTACTCTCTGCACGGCTGGAGCATGAGTAAATGCATGTTGTCAGGAGGAAAACGACACCATTTGAACGTTCCCAAGAAATCTCTTTTGTCTTAGCAAAACGTGGCAGAAGTTGTCTTCTATTCTAACAAACGCAAGAGTTACCTCAAGGTGGGAGGGGACAATCGGCGTGGTCTCTTGGATAGAGATTCTCAAAATGGTATCATAATATGCAACGGCAGTAACTAATGTATACAACCATTTTAAAAGAGGTTTTGTAATTTGCCTTTCATTACTTCACACATTTTCAGCCAGACGTATTTTTCAATTAGTCACAATCCTTAATTTTCACTAAAAATACCATAGTGATCATGTTACCACTCCGTGTATGTGTGTGTGTGTGTGTGTGTGTGTGTGTGTGTGTGTGTGTTTCCTTCTTGTGGGAACAGAAAAATACTTTTTCCTTTTCACACTTCTGTGACTTACATATTCTTTCCCCCGATTATGACTACTCTCATCACCAACGTTCTCCCTCTCTTCCGTTTCAAGGTGAGTTGGGAGTCGAAACGATCTCTATTTACTTTGCTAGGGGAGAAGAAATGGCTTGAAACAACTGTACAAGAACGGCTGCTTCCCAAGCCGCTTGTGGCACGGCTGCCTCATGCCGGAGCTGGGGGGCATCACCCCTCCTAACTGCTGTTTTATCTTCAACAGAATCGTGCGTGTTTTGTCACCTTGTTTCTGGTCATTTCTAAGACAATAGGCATGCCTTCTTGGAGTTTCTTCCTTCCAAAACAACGGCACGACTCTTGAGTACCAGGCAAAGTGAACCCGACTGCCCTCATTGAAGCCCCGGTACCCCGACTGCTAGACTGCACAGGGAGAGGTGGCTGCACCCGGAACCCTTCGCCCGGAAAGTGCCCTCTGCTAGTCGGCAGCTCTTCTGCCCCAGTCTCTCCTTCCAGACGACAGCTCCCTCCCCCAGGGACCTTTCCTGCTGTCGCTGCCGTGAAAGCCTCCTTTTTAGGGCAGGACGACAGCGGCGGTAATGGACAGCACTTCGTGCCCGCCATCCACCCGCTGTAGAATACGCTCACGGGCTCTGCACTCGCTCTCCACCGCTCTGCCCACATCCATTTCCTCGTCATTTAGATACAGAAATTGCAGATAATCCTTCTCACGGAGGAAGGAGACAAGCCAGGAGAGGGCCATTTCCTAGCCAACAGGAAGACTATTTACAAGATGGTGGCAGATGAGACAGAAGAAATGGCCTTGACTAAAACCTAGGAAATTGCATGCTTTTAAAAGCCTTGAAATACATAGCTCCAACAACGCAGGGAGTAAAATCAGGCCTCGGCAGAGCTGGGTGGGTTACGTAGGCTTCGGGAACACGGTGAGGACCTGGACAGGGTCAGGAAGTGTGAGCTGGTGTTTGGAACCTGCTTTCTTGGATCTGTCCCCTTGAGGAAGGCTGTTCCAGCTCGGCAGCGTCTTCCACACTTTAGCGTCCATTGTTATTTGCCTGGCATTGGTGTTTAGGCTTTCGTTCATCTTCTCTCCTATTCCCTTAGGAGACCCGCGTCTCCCGTGGGGTTCAATGTATTTAGAAAGTTAGATGTGGTTTGGGTCGGGGGTGGGAGGGAGTGGACTATCCTGGTCTCCATTCACACCAGGAGGTCCACGGCACTGGGACACGGAGGAACTTTGCAGCAAGCTAAGACACCACCAACTTATTCCGTGGGTTTGTGTCTGACAAAGTTGTCAGCCAGCCAGACAGCAGGAGGAAGGTACTGATCATGCTTCAAAGAGGAGCCACGGAGAGGAGCGAGGGGTTCACAGAGCCAGTGACTCCTTTCACCAAGTGGAGAGGGGACCGCGGCACACAGGGCTGCGTGGCTCCTGTTCCCGTCTGAACATGGAGTTTGTTGTTCAGGAATCCCATGGACTCCATGGAGCTCCGCTCCGCTCATGCGTGCTTCGCTCACGCTCCGTACGTAGCACGACTCTTCGTGACCCTCCCAACCCGCAAACAAATGCCGGCCGCTCCTTTCCCAGAGCCAGATACAGTAAATGCTGATCAAAACAACACCGGGGTCCCCAGCCTCTGCTCCTGCCTGCTCCCTACGGAGTCCGGGTCCCCCTAGGCCACCCCAGCATTTCCTTCGAGCTGTGGCCCTAGTCAGCCATCCCTACTGAATCTAGAGCTGGCCTCTCGCAATAGACCCCTGGCACGTCAATTCTCTCCATAAACCCGGCCCATAAACCCAATCACTGCTGGTGTGAAGCAATAGAGGACCCCCGTCCTCCCCACGATGCACGGGAGGGGACCCCCGGGACCCCCGTGCTTACCCACAGTTCAGGAGAGGAGCCGCAAAGGGCCCCCCCCATGGCTGGCCCATGTTCGTGGGAGGCCCACTGAGGAACCCCAGTGAGGCCCGTCTAGCCCTTGCGCTTTCTACGCCTTCCCACCCAGCTGATTGGAAAAAGACCACTCACTGTAAAATTGCATTTGATATAGGGGTGGCATTTCCCGAGGAAACATGTCATGTCCTTCTCTCTCCGAATCAGTGAGGTCTGGGAAGCCCACACTGCGTGTGCGGCAGTGTCCTGCCTTACCCGCCGCAGACGGGACGGGGCGGCCGCGGAGCCGGGGCCGGAGCTGCGCGGAGCCGGGCGGCGGCAGCTGGTGTGCGTGGCTTCATGTACGTGTATTCTTCCAGACACTGTGCGGGAGAGTCCCTTAATACCCTAAAATGTCCATAAGAGACACGTACCATTCCAGCCTCCGCCAGGGCTCCCCGGTTACTCGGGATCTCTCATAAGCACGGATTGATGACAGTGCTTCTCATGACCAGGACGATGACATGGGACTAAAGAGCGTTATTCCTCCTGGCAGCAGCCACGCGTGAAGCACAGCTTACAGTCTGGACAACCACAGGTACAAGTTCTTACAGACTTGGGGGTGCTTTGTTCTAAAAAAAAAATAAGAATTATCTATCATTGGTCTTTTTTAAGTCATAGAAATGAACAGTGCCACACAAGGGTATTGGGATTCCATACAAGAAAAAGGTGACAGCAAAGGAATTCCTCAGGGCTGAGGACTCAGAGCTATTCCTCCCTCTATGATGTTCCTTTTATTCCAGAGCCTAACAGGTTCCATCCAGATATCACATTCAGACCCGCAAAGACTGCAGAACAATTCAGCAGAGAAACATGAAGAGGGAGCTGAAAGAGAATTTCAAGGCGCAGAGAGTAATTCGACCAACGTGAAATCTTGGCTAATAGCCCTGTGGAGATGAAAAGTAATTATAGCGCGAGAGCTGCATCGCGCTTCTGTTCCTCACATCTGGAGGTCTGATGAAGCAGAGTTGCTAGTCGACTGTCATTTCGACCAGCATGTGCTGCCATTGCTTCCTTCCATCAGAGCGAGCCAGGCAGCCGTCTCCCTCACGCCGGTCCTTACTATGGCTGCGCGCAGGTAATTCCGTGGAGTTCTAGCACTCTCCTGTGACCATCTGAGCCTCACGCGACCAGCGCCCGGGGCTCCCTCACAAGCAAGCTTCTCCACGTTAGAGGAATCTGAAGCTCTCCTCCATCTGTCTCTGCTTTCCTCGGATGTGGCTATGCACCCTGGAAGAAGTTATAAAGTGCTTTCTAGCTGAATGCGAGATGGTTTTCTTTCCTGTTACACTAGAGTGGTTCTTAATTACTGCATTTTTTTGGTCATTAAACCAATGAGTCTACAGAGATAGACTGAGTAAATGAAAGAAATCTTTCTAAGACCTTAATCAAAATATTTTAAATGACTACCGGTGCATGGCAGTAGCAAAGTTGTTTACGAAAATGCATACATGAATTGAAGATATGCACTGTAATTACGGCTGGCTTATTTAGAATGACTCCATGGAATGGAAAGACACAGAGAAAGATGATTCAATGTTTCACCCAAGTTCCCAGAGTGTTGAAATATGAAGCCTTAGAGTCTTCAAAAGGAACAGCTTCAGGCCTCCCATAAATACTCAGTGAACTGAAACTGGACTGAATTTTTCCTCACTTCCAAATTTTCTTTTCTTTTTGTTGTTTTTTTTTTTTTGTACTTGGACTTTTTAATTGTATTTGAGTATATGCATAAGATTCAGATTTCAAACAGTGCAAAAGATGACACAATATAAAGATTTCTCTAATCCCAGTCCTTCCAGAAGTCTCCAGTTAACTTGACCCACACCCCAGCCCTCCATTTTTCTTGGAAGGCAGTAAGAGTCACTTTCCAGAGTTTTATACAGATGCGCCTTTTCCCTCATTAGTTCCTTGTGTTACGATTTTATGTAACCTCTCAATGTCTACGATGGCAGAACTGATCAGCCAAACGGACGCCTTTCTGATACTGAATCTTCCTGTCCAAAAAGCATGGCACCTTTAAAATTTTAATTTACTAATCCTACAGTAGTCTCACTGTGTTATTTCTACATATGCATATAAGGTACTCTAATCAAATGCACCCTTTATTAGTCTTTCTTGCTTCTCTTCCCCTCCTTTCTAAAGCATGGCAAGGTGTCTTCCTACATGTTTATACCTTTTATATTCCTTAGTAAGTGAAAGATTTAAATCGTGAATACATACATACATACACATATATATATATATATATTCCCAGTGTTATGTTTTTAAATTTTTGTCAGTGTTTGTCAATGAAAGAATCAGTCCTTGGTCTGTTACATTATTAGACTCAACTACAGCACAGCAGTATGGGCCCTTAGACCTCTGGCGTCAGACTGGTGTCAACCTAAGCACTAGGGGCGATCTTCAGACTTCAATTTCACCCACTTTTGCAGGGTGTTAGCTAACACCCTCATTTTACTGATGAGAAATCACAGTCACAGGCAGACTTTTGGACTCCAAAACTGCTATTACTGTTATTATTATTTTACCACCAAAAGGTAGAACCATAGAAAGTAGAGAGATGGCTGACTGTTGTTCATGAAATTTTCACACTCCATCACTAATCACCGATCACTGGAGTGTCTTTTAGGTAGATCAACCTCATTACAGTTGCTGATTCTTAGATAATTTAGGCAGCACACATTTTTACCAAATAGTAGAGAGCTAATCATCCAGTGATGATTCCATGATTTTTCTTCATGGTTTCACTATTGTCTTCCCCAAATTTTCTCCTCTCATCATTCCCATGAATGCTGCTGGCATGTTTTCAAATCCTTCAATCATGTGTTCATGATACTGGATTTTACCCTCTGAGACCCATTTCAGCAAGTCTTTCAGAGCTTTCTGGGCCATGTCCTCAGGCCAGCGGTTGTAGATGAACCCTTCCATGCGGAGCTGCTGGTAGACGATCTTCTCGGGAGGTGGGCCTGGCAGGGGTGCGCAAGTGCTGTATGTAGAGATTGCCCCACCGATTGCAATTCTTCCAAACGTCTTCATCTGGGATCTAACAGCGTTGGAAAACTCTCCACCCACGTTATCAAAATAGCAATCGTACCCATCAGGAGAGGCTTTTTTTTTTTTTTCAAAGCTTGCTCCAAAGATTCTCCTGTCTTGTAGTTAAAAGCAGCATCAAATCCAAGCTTTTTCAGAGAGGCAATGTTTCCATCAGAACCTGCAGATCCGACAGCTTTGCACCCCTTGAGCGGCTATCTGCCCCACAACAGAGCCTACCGCCACCTGCTGCCGCGTGAACCGTCACTGTTTCTCCACTCCTCGCACCACACATTTCCAGAAGGCCAACGTAGGCAGTTAGACCGGGCATGCTCACTGTGCCCAGAGCCGAAGACAGTGGTCCTGTATCGGGCCACTCTGTAGGCAGTGTTTTCAACCTTTCCCTGTCAGAAACGGAGTGTGTTGTCCAGCCGGAGAAAGTCAAGGCAATCGTTCCTGTTGGAAAGGCTGAGTTTCTGCTTTCCCTGCACTCCCATCATCATGTCCCCCTCCGTCAATCTTTCGGCCGCCACTCTCATGGAAGGATCCGCGGAGAGGAACAACGCTTCAAAGCAGGACCTCTCCGTTTTTTAAGGGTGGGAGCTCAGGCGTCTTCAGCTCAACGCTGCTCTCTGTAGGGTGACCTTGGAAGCGCTTCTTCAGCGTCCAGCTCTTAGCCTGCCCCGTCCCGAGAGCGTCCGGGTCGCTGATCTCCCCCGGACTCGGATTTCTAGTGGGCGGGAGGGGCAGGCCCAAATTTTATTCTCTTCTTTTCATATTGTATAGAAAAAGTGGCTCAAAACTGGCAAAAGTTCTGCCTCACCATCTCTTCAGCTCTTCAAAATAAAAAACTTAAAAGGTTTAAAATGGAAAGCCTGGATGCACATGTATGCACCAACTTAGAACGAGTCTCTTGTTTATTCCTTAAGTAGAAATGGGAATGCCAAAAATAAAAATAGACAAGTTTGCGGGTTTTTTTTTAAATTACTTTGGTGCATATAATGAAGAACACTCTAAGTAATGATTCATACCCTGCTTGTCGTTGGGACATTGCATGACACCCTGGGGCCACAGTCAGTGGGTATAGAAAGAATGAAAGGTGGAAGTTTTCTCCCAAGGAAATAAGGGTTGCAGAGAGATGGGGGCTGACTCAACTCTTGTTTGGGTCACTGGTGACATTTTCAGTTCGGTTCCCTTACTAAACACCGCGTTGCCAGAGTCTATCCTGAGCGCGTTGCACCTAGGATCTAAAAGCATTCTCCACATGGCCGCAGAACCTAAGACCCATTTTCACTCCGGAAAGCCAGCGGCACACAGAGTGTGTTCTGTGGCGTGTGCACTGTTCAGCAAGAACAATTAAAATCTTCCCATCCTCGCTGCCGTGAAAAGGTGGGTGGTGGTGTGGAGGCCTCAGGAACAGAAGGGAGGGCAGAGCACCCATCTCCATTCCCCGGCCTGCTCCTGACTCACAAGCAGATTTATTTGGTTCCATCTCTAAATTTCCCTCTGCGTTGGCATCGTTAAAACATCACCCTGTCAATTATTCTTTCATTCATGAATGTAACATTAGGGAGCGATCAGAATGAGTCCAGATAGAAACACGAAAAGGCACTGTTTCTAGAAGCACGCAGGGTAGGAAGAGAGACAGACATGTAAGCAGGTCACCGTAATTGCTGGGGCCTGGCGTGTAACACGCCTGCTCACAGATGGTGTGACAGAGGCAGTAGGGGGCCAGGGGATCCTATGAGGAAGAGAATTGGGGGGGGGTCGTGTCATGAGAAGTTTATGGGGAGAAGGCAGGGGAAGAGGAATGGCCACGGAAGGAACCATGTGTGCCTGAAAGAACTTTGGCGGGGACGAGGATACTGTAAATGCTTTCACATGAGAGCAGAGGTTAGCGCAGCGGAGATGAAACTGGAGAGGCAATGAGGCAAGGATCACAAGACCTTCCGCGTCCTCGGGCCTTCCGTCGAGCGGCCTCACCAGCATAACACTGTGGTCCTGCTCCTGATATTTAAGAAAACCACTGTGGGGATCCAGTGACCAGCAGACGGCCAGGTAGAGGGACCAACGGTCAGGCCAGTGATGCAGGGTGAACGGAAGTAATCCAGGTAGAAGATGAAGAGAAGAGCCTGGGCAGACACAACATGGTCAAGGAAGCCACGTAGCCAGAATGACGGGAAGTGGGGGAAATGGCCGAAGGGAAAGATCTAGAGTCTCTCCCAGATTCCTTACTCAGCTGACAGGTAACCCAATCATTTCACTAACTTACTACGGTGAGGAATTGGTATGCATTAGTGCTGCACTTTAGATGACAAGCAGAAAGCGACAGGAAATATCACTTTTGTTCCCAAGACGATCTCTGTGAGCGTTCTGCACTGTGGACTGAGACTGAGGGGCTTTGTATTCGGGTCTTCCTCCCGCAGAAAGGCCCCAACCTCCCTTCCAAGCTTCCCTTCTGCCCCCCCTCTTTCATGGAGTTTAATTTTGGTCTCACGGCAGATGGCTGGGTGGCAGGCCAGGATTACTTCTGACATTTTTGGAAGGTTTACATCTCCAAGTAACATTGTAAGAAGCCATTCTAGACTTTACACATGACCACTAAAGGCAGTATTTATTCCTGTTGCTATGTTAAAGATGGGCATTCGACACCACTTGTACGTGAATTTTCTAGCCATTACAGAATTGCTCACAGATTGCAGATGGATTCGTCACTACATTCAGAGTGAAATGTCCTGAGATTGCTACTCAAGTTTCTCTATTCTTTTTTTTTTTTTTTTTACCAAAAGCCATTAAGAAAACATATCCAGAGTGTATTAGGCTCTCATCAAAAATCAAAGGAAGGGAGGGAAGAGGGGAGGAGGGAGGGAAGGAGGGAGGGAAGGAGGGAGAGAAGGTGAAATGGACAAAGAAAGAAAACCTCTGACTCAGATGTGAAAATTGAGTAGAATATAAAGCTGCTTCTCCTTGGAACTTTTCTATATCGCATTTACTGGCTAGAATAAAAGTTATGATTTGAAGGTTTCCTTTTAAACTCCTGACAGCAATCTAGATGAGCAATCGAGTTGATTGTCCCAACCCTGTCAGTTTGGAATTAATTGTGAAAAAAAAAATGAGATGCCATAAAACAAATCATTCCAAAACTGGAAGAAAGATTGCAAGTCATGAGTAATTGCACTTACAACCGGCTTACTGAAAGTCCTAAAGGGCAGTATATTTATATACACCAGTGTACTATAGATATAAAACTTCAAAAAACCCCACCAGGAATAGTTGTAGCTCTAGGGAGAAAGGAGCTAAAAATAAGCATCTATTTAAGAACTGCCAGACAAAATCTCTATTTTTCAACTTACCATTCCTTAAATAACAACTTCTTTATTCCTGCTTCATTCCAACAGATTACGAATACAATCAAGCACCCGCTGTTTAAGATTGGATTCGCAAATTTGGTTGGTTCTCTTCTGTTTTCCTCCAGTTGGTCCCGCTCTTCTCTCCAGTTCTCCGCCATCTCCTCTCTCAGAACATCACTCTCCTGTGATGAGGAATGAGGAAACGCTGAAGTCAGAGCCGACAGCTCTGCAGTTGTAACAGTCCTGGCCACATAGTTAGCACGGTGGGGGAGAGAAGAGGGGGTGAAGCAAAAGGAAAGAAAAAGGAAGGAAGGAAGGGAGAGTAATGATGACCCCAGAGGAAGAGGAAGAGGAGGAGGGGAGAATGAGGAGGGAAGACAGGAGGAGCCACAATCAACACCTGCTTCAACTGGAGTTTCTTGACTGAAATAGGATGTCAGCGTACAACCCCAAGGGCTGGCTTTAGAAACATGGGAAAGCATATTTCTAAAAAGTGACGCTCTACTTCATGAATGCTTTTCCCCTCAAGTTTGCCTATCAAACCACAGAAACATAATTTCATTATGAAAATTACATACTAATAAAATCATTCATAAAAATAATTATTTTAAAAGCCTTGCAAGTTATTCAGTTAGCCCTTTTATCCTCTTCTAGCTCGTAACCTATTTTCTTCTTTGCCAGGTATCTTCTTCACTTCTTTTAAAATACACACACACACACACACACACACACACACACACACACACGGCAGAGCATTTTCAAGGCTTTCTTTATGGAAAGGGAAAGGTCTAAGATTGATAGATAAGATTTAATCCATTTCAAGAGTTTAGTAAAATACTCTTTGATATTGTGAACAATGAACAGAAACTAGATTGGTAGAGAGTTTTCAATTGTGCCTAATCTGGACTTATGATATTTTAGTGGATTCAATTAACTATACATATGAGACAAGAATACTTTAAATAAATCACAGAGTTAGAATAGATAGCTTCATTTTATCACTTATTTCCTATTCAATGCAAGCAAAAAGAATTTTTCTCCTTTAATTAGCCTATAGGAATTCTTTTAGGGCTGGGAGGTAGCTCAGTGGCAAAGTGCTTGTCTTGCAAGTGCAACATCCGGGGTTCGATCCCCAGTGCCAAAAAAAAAGGCCAAAAAAATGAGGAATTCTTTTGAACCTCTCAAGTATAATTCAATGTAATAATTTACAGTATAGTACAGTACAATGTGTTGTATATTATTTAATACTCTTTTTCTATAGCAAGGCCCTGAGTTCAAATTCCAGGACCACTTAATTCCATTAAGTCATTAAGTCTTCTTCATTAGATTGTGTCCTTAACTGCAAACTCACTGTGACTGAGCGCGTTCGGGTTAATTCATTTGCCGGAACTTGCTTGTCCCAGTGAGAAAAATAGAAACCAAGTAGATCAGATCACATCAGCCACTAGCATATTACTGTGCTTGCAAATAGTGCTAATGAGCGTGGATAAGCCTTCATGGAATTTTGCAGCGCACGTTGATCTCAGCAGCCTGTTTTGCGGTGCAGTTCTGACGGGTTTTATGTGCATAGGGTTGCAGGGATGACTGCCAGGAGAGGGCGCCGGTGTCACATAGAATCTCGTTAGTTACAGCGAAAGGTAAGGAGCGCTGGGACCAGAACGTTCTCTGCTATATAACCTGTAGCTCGCTTCTTGAAAAGAAAAAAAAAATTAAGTTTTTTTCAAAACCCGATATCTTCTGTTTTTCCAAGATGAGTTTTAATACCAATTGACAGCTAATTATTTTTTTAAAAATAAAATCCAGTTACTGTTCAGTTTGAATAATATGCTGGGCAGGGTTTCAGAACACGGAATAAGACTTTGGTTAAGTGGCCTAATACAGAAAAAAATGTTCGCCTCAGCTTGACTAGTTTATTGACAATAACACACACACACACACACACACACACACTTCTGAATTCAATGAATCACTTCAACTTTTAAGAATCCAGATGAAAGCTTCCCTTGGTAGCATTTTTAGGTTACTGAGAGAGAGAGAGACATTTGGCATTTCTTGTACCTGCCATGCTTTTTGTTTTAAGACAATAATGTTTTATTTTCTTTTTGCCAGTTCTAGAGCTTGAACTCAAGGCCTCTCTCTCTCAGTGGTTTTGATTGCTTGGAATTGGTGCTCTACCACTGCAGCCACACTTCCAGCTCCGCTTTTTGCTAGTTCACTGGAGATAAGCGTCTCGTGCACTTTTCTGCCTGGGCTGGCTTTGAATCGTGATCTTCTGATCTCAGCCTCCTGAGTAGTTAGGGTGACAGGCGTGAGCCACCCGTGCCCAGCAAAAATCATGTGGCAATACTGTCAACACCCACTCATCTGTTCGTAACTGAGGAAAATAAAAAAAAAAATGCAATTGTATATATTACACAATTGCTCACTGATTGAAACCATTGGAAACAAAATAGAATAAAAGCCAAGTGAGAAAAAAAGGTAAGGATTTGATTGAAAAGGCAATTGTTTTTATTTCCCCGAAGAAAGAGCCACCAGTTGGGAACCGGAACAAAGCTGCCAGGGCCTTGGCTTTCTGGACTCCAATCCTAACGGAGGAGGCTCTGTCAGGACCCTTGAACGAAAGGAAAAACGATGACGTGTGTAATGTATAGAAACAGATTTTCCCAGTGGGGCCCCAAATGATGCCCCCTTCATCTGTCCAGAAGGCTGGATGAAGAAGGGTCGCGGACATCACTGAGATGAAGAGCAAACTGGCGACTCCAGCACCTTCCTCCCGCGGTGTGTGCTCACAGGTGTGTGCGTGTGTGTACCTCCCTTCCTTGCATGTGAACATTTGTGTCCCTCCCTCCCTCCCTCCCTCCCTCCCTCCCTCCTTCCCTCCCTCCCTCCCTCCCTTCCTTCCTTCCTTCCTTCCTTTCCTCCCTCCCTCCTCCTGTTTTTCCTTCTCCCCCTCTTCTTTTCTCCTTTTTGGTTACTGGACATTAACTCTGACCCTCGCAATTGCTAGATGATCACTCTACCAGAGAACTGGGCCTCCGACCCGTTTTAAAATTGTTATTTTGAGACAGGTCTCACTAAGTGACCCCGACTGGCCTCCCACTCGAGACCCCTCTGCCTCCACTTCCCAAGAGCTGGGATCACAGTTGTGTCCACCCCCCACCCCCCTCCCTTCCCCCTCAATGTCTGACTTCTTTTCTTTGGGAAAAATAAGTAGATTTGGGGCAAACTCAGGTCTTCTGGACAAGAAACAGAGACTGATCCTCGCCAGCACCTGCCAAGTCATCCTGTCTTCTTTCTCCCTTTCCCACGCACCTCCCGTGCCCGACTCTAAAGCTGGAGAGTAAGCATGAGGAGAGACACGACGTATTAGTCTGCGGGTGAAATCGTCACCCAGCCCTGACTTCTGAACCTCGGTTCCTCTGCTCGCCGCCTGGGTTAGAGAAAAGTTACTCAGTCTCCGTGTGCTTTGTGGTCTTTCCATCCGCCCATAACACGGGAAAGTATTTCCGTGAGGAGAAACGAACAGCAGGTGAATCATCTCGGCGTAGAGCAGCTGCTCAGCAAACGCTAGGTTTTTTTTTTCTTGGCAAAATGAGAAAAACCATTTGGGTCTCCTAGTGATTAAAGTATTTACCTTCAACTCCAAGGTGTCGGAGCAAGGACTGAAACATATTTACAGATCTATTATGTATTTACGTAATGCATTTATATGGTATATGCTATCTGCATCAACATCTATCACCTATCTATCCATCCATGTCTTCCCTTTCAACTATAGCATATTGACACTTCAGGAAGTTACGCTGCATACAAACATGCCCTTAAACCCAGCTGGTTGCCTTTGTCCCTTAACCCTAAAAGGACTGAACTAGCTCCCTCTCAGCCTCTTCATGTAGTTTTAAACTGTTGGTAATCAAGTCAATTGAAGCTCTTAGGTGAGTGCCAAAGTAAAGGCAAGCTCCCCTTGCCTCTGGCGCGCTCCGGCTGCAGCTCGCGTGCGGTGTCCGGGGCGTGACTAGCCGGGGAGATGGGCCTCGGCATGGAGTCACGTGACTCGGTGACCTTAAAGCCCCGGTGGACTTTCCCCTAAAAGTCAGACCCTTTATTCTCATCAGGTTGTTTAGCTTCAATAAAGGCGACAGAGCGGAGCCCTGAAACGGCCGGAACGCAATGTCCAAAACGACGGTGCGGTGCGCGCCACTCACATCGGTAAGGCTTTTGGCTCAATACGTTCTCTCCAAGCGATCGTTGCTTCCTGCTGTCCCCGGGAATCCACCCGAAGAGAACCTCAGACACGGCCCCTTCCACCACGGGGCGCCGGCCTCCGGGCGCACCCGCAGCCCCGCGGGAGAAACCGGGACGCAGAGGCCGGCTGTCGGCCTGCTCCCTCCGCCTTCTTGCCGATGGCATCTAGGGACAGCCACCGTGTCCTTCAGGAGTGTGTCTCAACACAGGGTTATTCTCGGCATCCATGTCTTCATGTGCTTTCTGGAGCCAGGCTCTCGTGTCGCAGCTCGAATGGGTCTTGAACCTGTGACCCCGTGGCCCTCTGCCGCGCAGTGCTTTCTTTGGCCAGAGCTGCACGCTGGGGCTCTCGCGTGCGTTTCTTGTGGCCTCTCTCTATAGAGGTCTCCCACTTCTCCAGAGTAAGAAACCCAGGACCATTCTGTCAGGTGCGTCACGCCGGAGATGCTCAGAGAGAGCTTTCCGGCCCTCCCGTATGCAGAAGAGAACCCGCTGCCCTTCACGGGCAGAAAGTAAGTGTTCTTTCTCCACAATAGTAAAGGCTCCACAGTATATATTGTACAATTTCTGTTGCACTTTCCTTGGGTGCAATATGTTTCTCTCACCATCCTGTGAGATTTTTGAATCTTGATCTTATTGATTTCCGCAAGCCAATGACATCCTTAGTTTTTGGCAGGTGCAACAGGTTAATATTGAATGAACAACAAATGTAAAACATTATTAATGATTCTTATTATATAGTGAATAGTATGCTAACCATTTTGGTCCCCAAATCAAACAAAGCCAGGAGTAGGGATAGCTCAAAATAGCTATCCAGGTAGACCTAAGCATTACGGGAGCGTTAGACAAAAATGTGGGCATAAAAAGGTATATGTATGTATTTTTATGTTTGTACATATGCATGTGTATGTATATTTGTGTGCGTCTATTTGTATGTACATGGGTGTGGGTGCATATGACTTTTAGGAGCTTTGGGTTCTTCAAAGCCCTCTGAGTTCCTCTAGGGGCGGAGATCTGGTCAGAGCCAGCTGGCAGTTGACCCGTCCATTCCTACACGAACTAGGCTCTGAGGAAGTCTTAGGAGGTTAGCTCAAGCTAAATAATTATCTCAAGAAAGGCTTTGTTAATATGAAAGTATTTCGAAATACGGAAAATTTCAAATTAGCTCTTTTTTTCGCCTACCTCTCCCTGACATAAATAAGAGAAGGCATTGTCTTCTAGTATTGACTAGGGGACTTTCGGTACTTCCCAAAAAAGTGCAAAAGAATGCAAAACTTCCCCAGACATGAATTCTTACGTTTTCCTTCAATCTGACAAGAATGACACTTAGGAAGGTGAAATCACTTACCCTGACCTAACTGATTCCTTTCACTTAATCTGTGGCGGAATTCTTGACCCATACTCTGAATTTCTGGGTTGATCACCTTCTAGGAGTAAATAAAGTTAAATAATCAAAATGAACTCTAAACATGAGATGACGTCCTGGAGTTTCTAGTACCAAGGAGATATGGAGTATGCTTTGACCACTCTTCTTGTATTTTCAGTGTATTGTATGCTTCACGAATGTATCTATTACAAGTTGCATTAAACAACAACAAGGAAAGAGCTGGGTGTCAGTGTCTCCCTCCTGCAAACCTTAGCTCCTTAGAAAGCTGAGATCTGGGGATCAAGGCTCAAAGCCAACATGGGTAAACAGATCTTAAAGACGCTTATCTTCTAGCAAACAGCTGCTGGACGTTGAGGTCTGGCTCAAGTGGTAGAGCACCGGTCACGTAAGGCAGTCAGCTCATAAATGCGAAGGAGCTCATTGTTAGGTGTTGCTGTGGGGTGGATATGATTCGAGTGAGTTCTCCAAGGGTTTATTTGTGGTCCTTAAGGGGACAATGCTGAAGGGGCCTGGGCCTTTAAGGGGTGGGTCTGAGATCTCTGCCTCACTGAGTTGGTACTCAGTAGGAGGGCCTTAGAAAGCCGCCCTGCCTGGTCTGGCTTCCTTTCCAGTGATGACCTCTCAGTCTTCTACAGCCCATCACCATGGCGACCCCATGCACTATCCAGCTCCCGGGAGCTGAGCTGGCACCACTGTCCTGTCTGCCACCCTTCAGAACTTTGAGTACATAAACCTTTTTCTTTTACGACACAACCCAGTCTGTGGTTTTCTTCTTCTTCTTCTTTTTTTTTTTTTTGTCAGTAGTGGGGCTTGAACTCAGGGCCTGGGCACTGCCCCTGAGCTCTTTCACTCAAAGATAGCACTCTATCACTTTGACCTACAGCTGCACTTCCAGTTTTCTGGTGGTCAATTGGAGATAAAGTCTCATGGACGCGCCTGCCCAGGCTGACTTTGAACCGTGATCCTCAGATCTCAGCCTCCTGAGAAGCTGGGATGACAGGCGTGAGCCACCGGTGTCCGGCTTTGTATTTTGTTATAGTAGTGAAAAATGAGCCCACGCAAACACCTGAAATGCGTGCGCCATCATAGAAAGGTAGAGGCGCAGGGATCCAGGAGACAAACCAAGCCTATGAAATGGAGCCTGCCTTCTTCTTCTAGAAAGTCATGAAAAATGCTGACCCTCAGGAGCTCCAAAAGCTGACGCAAGCAGGGTGGCAAAGGGCAGGCAAGCAAATCCTTGCCCTCCCTCCCCCCCCACCCCGCCCCGGGGGCAGGGGGGGGGCAGCCCAGGGAGCTCAGCCAGAGGGAAGAGCACAGGAGAGGCAGAAGCAGAAACCGCAGGAGAAGTCGTTAATTATGGAGTAGTCAAGAATGTCAAATCTCATAAAAAGGTCGGGGAAGATAAGAAGCGGGGAAAGATGAATTAACTTGTCAGCGAGGAGGCACAGGCGGCCTTTGAGACGGTGGCTCTAGCAAACGCCTACACTCGGACGGCTTTTAATAATCCACCATTTCGTTCATGGGGTTAAAGAGAACATGACTTCTAAGCTTAGACTGCGAGCAGTGAACTGGCACAGAAGGAGGAGCGCAAGCCGAACACACTCGGCCAGGGCCGACTACCGAGGGTGCGGGGATGGTCGCAGGGAAAATCCACAAACCAAGACATGCTTGCTGACACGCTCCGTCCTCCGGAACACAAGTCCACCTTCACATCGCAGCCTCCTCTTCCCACTGCCCACTTCCTTCGCTTAGGGATTGGACAAGAAGTGTAGTCTCCGTTTCAAGGGCTCCATGAGGATAGTTGTGTGCCTGCACTTCAACACTGTTGCCTGCTTAAAAGCGGCAGGACCCGAATGGATACAGTCCTCGCAATATTATGCTTTCTTCCCATCGTGTAGACCACAAATGACACAGTAGGAAGAAGCCTTTGGAAATCCCAAGGCATGAAGTCTTTTCCCAGCAAAGAGTTTGTTTTCAGAGAAAACTTATGGCTTTCTCTTCAGCTCTGACCAGAGGTTCTGCTGGCCGAACTTCGGTGGTTGACGTTTGTCTTTGAGCTCAGTCACCCAATCACCTCCCTTTTCTTCGATCTCCCCTATTTGCCCGCTGAAATGCGTCTCCCCTCTTGTTCTTTTTTTATCAGAATCAGCCCAGGAAAGGCCACTTCAGACAGCAGCCACTTCAACTGGAAGTCAGGAGGGGTATTTGCATTTTAAATCTGCATTCCCATCTGTGACTGGAAAGGCTTTGCCTTTTCAAAAGAACAGTAAAGACGATCAAGGTAACAGTGAAATAAAAAAGATTTACAAGGAAGCCTTCCCTAGAGCCTCCCCTAGGGAGAGCTAACATGAGAGGACAGCGCTGCCTCCCCCCCTCCCCCCTTCCTCTTCTCCTTCCCCCCCTCCTCCTCCCTCTCCTCCCCCTCCCCCTCCCTCCCCCACCCTCTCTGGCTCCTTGGCTGTACTGGAGTTGAACTCCCAAGCCCTCAATCACGGGAGCCTCACTTACTCCCACCCTTCTCGCTCTAGTTCTCTTTCAGATCCAGCCCGTGCTTCCTCCCCCAGCAGAGCCTCCAGCCGCGGTCTCCCTGCCTACACTTTCCACCCAGGGCGGTGGACGCGTGTCCCCCCACCTCACCCTGTATGGGAGGGAGGAGGTCACCAGGCCCTGTGCATCCTGAGCCACCGTCCTCCCTCCTGTCCTCCCCACCTCCTCCCCAGCTGGGATCACAGGCATGAGCCGAGCACCCAGGCTTCCTTTCCTCCGTCGCAGCAGTGTGGACAGCCCTGGGAATGCAGCACGCGGAGGACTGCGTTCCGAAGGGCTCCGTCTCCCGGCAGGTCTGCCGAGAGGGCTTAGAAGCAGCTAAACACATGAAGAACGACTCGTTGCGAATTGGGTGCAATGGGGCCTTGTGGCGGTTTTTCTGCCCAGTATTCCCTTCAGCCTCACCTCTGAGATTGGTTTCTTTCAAGGATGACACTACAACCAAGGCTGCTTAAAACAACACTTACCTCGTGACTTTTGATTTGTTAATGGCTTTTTAAATAATGCTCTTTTTTTTCTTAAATGTTTGAATCCTTTCTTCATGCGTGTCTTATTGTTATGTATTGTAAAGGTGCTGTACAGAAGGGTTACAGTTACACACGTCCGGTAGTGAGTACTTTCTTCTTGGACAATCTCACCCCTTCCCTTGTTCTCTCCCAGTTTTTCCCTCCTATCCGCACTCATAAGCTGTACAGTTCATGTTCCACTGCTGCATTGGTTCACCCTTCCTCCCTCCTTTTCCGTGCCCTTCTTACCCTCCCAAAGACAGAAAAATGAACAACCAAGACAAAATGAGAAGAAAACAAAAACAGCAACAAGAAAACACCCCTTTTTCCATTTCCTGGAGTTTATTCCAATAAATATTGTTTGGTATGACCAGATGCACGTAGGCATTGCACCTTGGTGATCCTCTCTTAAGAATATCCTGTTCTGATCTCACTGTGTGAATGTCTGCAGACCTGTATAATTTGCCATGTTCCAGTCTATTTGTAAATACCATTTATATGTTTACTTATAGATTTATAAGCACATTCTAGCTACCACAAATGAGAGAAATCATGCAGCCTGTGTTTCTCTGGGTCTGGCTTACTTCACTTAATACGATTTTTTCCCCCAAGTCTTTCCATTTATACAAATGGGGCAATGCCATTCTTTCAGATGGAGGCATAGAATTCCATTGTGATATAGACCACATTTTTTGGCCCATCAATCCACTGAGGGGCATCTTGGTTGATTCCATATCTTAGCTTTGGTAAACAATGTTGCAATGAACATGGTTGTGTTGGTTGCTTTAGTGTGTCCTGTTTGTGGTCATTCGGGTAAAATGCCCATAAGTGGGGTTGCTGGGTCCTAGGGGAGCTCTGTTTAGCCTTTTGAGAAACCTTCATACTGCTTTCCAGAGTGGCTGAACCAAGTATACATTCCCACCCAGTGTAGTACCATTCCCTTTTTGGCACATCCTTGCCGGCATTTGTTATTGTTAGTTATCTTGATAACGATCATTCTAACACGGTGAGATGGCTCATGCAGAAAACTGAAGCTAGACATTCACCTATCACCCTACACCAGAATCAATTCTAAATGCACCAACGATCTCAATGTAAGGCCAGATACCATGAACATATTACAGGAAGGGTCAGGGGAACCCTGGGCTCATAGGCCTGGGTCAGAGCTTCCTAAGTAAAGATTCAGAATCACAACACATCAAAACAAGACTAAACAAATGGGATTGCATCAAACTGAAGAGCTTGTGCATGGCAAAGGACATAGCTAGCAAGATAACTAGAAACCCCACAGAATGGGAGAAGATCTTCACTAGTCATACAACAGACGAGGGCCTCATATCTAAAATATACCTAGAACTCAACAAATTAAACCCCAAAAATATGCCCTCGGAACATAACTACCTAATTAATACATGGGTTAAAGACTTTTAAAGAGAGACTTCTCAGAAGAAGAAGTAAGAATGACCAACAGACACATGAAGAAATGCTCAACATCTCTGGCCATAAAGGAAAGGCAAATCAAAGCAACACTGAGATAACTTTTTATTTGTTATCCCAGAAAACCTTTTGTACAGAAGTCATGAAAGCATATTTTGGGTCAATCTGAGTCTTGTATTATAGTAATCACTAACGTTTTGCAAATTGTTAGCACCAGACTCCAGCAATATCATGTATTAATATTACAATTGTATTTTAGTGCTTTTCATTCTTCCCCAAATAAATTATTTAACTACAGACTAAAATTTAACAAACACATGCAGGCTTCTTTGAGATAGCATCCTTAATCCTTAGTTTACAGTATTTAACATTCTGTTTATTTTGCCTGATCTAAGAGGTAACTGAGGTAAAGCCAGCACAACCTTGCATTGTGTGGATTTAATACCCGAATGTATAGACTGTCTAAACACACAATGCAGTACGAAGGTTGAATCCTTCACTTATGTATCCAACGTATCTACTGTGGGATTCTCTACCTGTGGATTCCACTGCCTGCAAACAGAGGTCTCATTGATAGGAGCAAGACCCTTTGTTCTTATGCTCAAGCCTAGGGGAGCAGTGGGTGGGAGAGGGGGAGAAAAATCCAAGGCTAACTCAGATGAGAGGAGGAACAAAGGCTGTATGATGTTCCTCAGCTGGGCAGGGACCTGGCCTTCAGGGTCATTTCATGTGGAGATGGAGTTCTCGCTGCACCTGTTGTCTGTCTGTCTGTCTGTCTGTCTGTCTGTCTGTCCATATATCTAGTGGCAGTTCTATCTATCTATCTATCTATCTATCTATCTATCTATCTATCTACCCCCACCCACCTACCTATCTCTGTCTGCCTCTTATCTATTTTCTAGCATCTCTTACCTAGCTCTCAATTACCTATCATCTGTCTAATCTTCTTCCTTCCTCTCCATCCCTCTTCTCTGCTTATCCCCGCCCCCCCCCGCCTCCCTTCTGAATGCAAAATGTCTCACCATGATGCTAAATCTTCTCCCAGGGGTGTTCACTACTGCCGTGAGTGAAAGTCAGAATGATGCACTTTGGTGCCTGTTCCGTACTCCTCATGGGGTGGAATGCCCTGGTGATTGTTTTAGAGCAAGCTAAGTTGGTTATATTGCTTATAGCTAACTACTGTCTCACAGGGTGGCAATGCTGTTTTGAAGCTATTGTGAGATTAGTAATCTGCTTGACAACTTCTTTCCCCATTGCCTTTCTTCTTTCTTAGTCTCCTAGTACCTGGCAGGCTTGCTGACCATAGCTTCTGAGGGCTGGTTTGAGTTCTACTTCCCTTGTCTCTCATCATCAGCTAACTCCTCAGTTAGGGATCCATACTCACTAGCTCAACACTGGTGCAAATATTTGAAGAGATATGCCTGCTCTCAAGAGGCTCGGGGCTATCAGAACCATTCCAAATCAAAATGGAACAGAAAATTAGCACATGTTCTGAAGAAGACATGTGTGATGAACGTATATGAAGAATGATCTGAGCAAAACAGGAATCCTGGTCAGGGACTAGGGACATTGCAGGGGAAAGGGAAATGTGTGGTCCATTGAAGATTCACTAAAAACAACTGACAAGAGGAGAGAGAGAGAGAGAGAGAGAGAGAGAGAGAGAGAGAGAGAGAGAGAGAGAGGAATGTGAATTCATCTAACCTGCAAGTGTATAGGAGCCTTTCAATATAAGCAACCCCAAGAAAAGGCACAAGGTTGAAGCTTAAATACCCTCCACAGAGCAGAGGGGGAGCTGTAATGGGAGAGGATTGTGCCACCTTCTTCTTCTCCTTCTTCTTCTTCTTCTTCTTCTTCTTCTTCTTCTTCTTCTTCTTCTTCTTCTTCTTCTTCTTCTTCTTCTCCTCCTCCTCCTCCTCCTCCTCCTCCTCCTCCTCCTCCTTTTTCTTCTTTTGCCAGTCCTGGGGCTTGAACTCAGGGCCTGAGCACTGTCCCTGGCTTCTTTTTGCTCAAGGCTAGCACTCTGCCACTTGAGCCACAGCACCACTTCTGGCTTTTTTCTATATATGTGGTGCTGGGGAATCGAACCCAGGGCTTCATGTCTACCAGGCAAACCCTCTACCACTAGGCCATATTCCCAGGCTGTGGGGAGGATTTTAAAGGAAATGTTCCTCTCATCTGCTGGCTGTTGACAAGCTCGGGGGAAAGGAGCTGTACAATTGCTCCATAAGCAAAGGCTGTTTGATCACACAGATGAAGTCTTTCCGGGGACAGGCTCAGAAGACCCCATGGGATAACCAGTCCAAATAAGTGGAGGCCATTTGTCTTCTTTTCTCTGAGTAAATCCTCCCTGGTTAATGACATTTTAGAGATGGACTCAAAGATAAATTCCATAAACGAAACAAAATAATAGGAAAGAAAATCCTTCCTCCACTCAGATAAGTGAACTTCAGAGATAATTTGAGAGAGAGAGAAAAGGGAAAGTTAGAGAAAACTTGATTCTATAGCCATTTCTTCTTCCTTCCTTCCTTCCTTCCTTCCTTCCTTCCTTCCTTCCTTCCTTCCTTCCTCCATCCCTCCCTCCCTCCTTCCCTCCCTCCCTGCCTCCCTTCCTTCCTTCCTTCCTTCCTCTTTGCATTCACATTGAATTACAACCAGTTGCAGAATCAAGAAAATCCTGGATAGAATTTTTGTTTTCCCAAAAGAAATATTACATCTCAGCGCTGGAGTAAACACAGATGAACTACCTGCGGATTTGCATATAAAAACTCACCGGTGAAAGGACGTTAGTATGTGTATTTTCAGTTTGTGGTAAAGAAAAGAAGAATAATGTCCCATGAAGGAGGGCCACAAGGGCCAGAAAGGAGGGCCAGAGGGGAGGGCCATGAGGGAGGGCAGAGGGGGTGGTAAGGAACTAACCCAAGCTGGCCAAGGAGGGGCTCAGCACTAGGGTGAGTGACGACATTACTTTTAAAATAGTATCTGTTGATAACTAGACCCGATAATAGTACAGAAGCTATGATTTGCCAGGTCATTTCCTATCATTAGTAAATTTAATGCCCAAACGGTTACATGAGAATAGAAATATCCCATCTGCCGGGCAAGTCACATAAAGCTCAGAGACTGTTTTCTTTCTTTTTTTTTCCGGTGTCTGGATTGGAACTCAGGGTCTCAAACTCACTAGGCTTTTAGCGTGACTGGCACTTTGCCGCTCCAGCCATGCCTCCAGCTTGGCTTTTCGCCTGCTATTTCGGAGATGGCGTCTCATGGGTTTCTTGGGCTGGCCTTGAAGTTCTTCCCTCCAGATCGCAGCTTCCTGAATGGCCAGGCACAAGCCACCAGCACCTGTCTGGGGAGTGAAATTTTTACATTTCTTTTATTGCTCTTATAAAGGTGACGCCCAGAGGATGGGAACACATTTGTAAAAAACAGCTGGCATGACCCGAATCCCAGGACGAGGGGCTCCATCTGCTGCCTCCTGACCCCTCGCCTGCCCCTCCCCCTCCCCCTCCCCCTCCCCCTCCCCCTCCCCCTCCCCCTCCTCCTCTCCTTACCACTCATCAGCTCATTGGCCCCCACTCTGGCCCCGTGAACTGTGTGACTGGTGAAAGCTGTAGCTGCCTCCCTCCCCCCCCCGCTCCCCCCGCTCCCCCTCCCCCCACGATTCTGAGGGGGCTTGAAGATAAGGAACATGCCACAACACAGAATATCGAAATGCACTGAAACCTACTGACACTCTGCTTATGAAACATGGAGGTTCGTGTTGATAGGGAGACCCTTTTAGCATGATTCTAGAGGATCCACGCTGCCTTATTACCCTGGTCTAGGTCAAAGCCCTGTCTGTATTCTCCGTAGACTCGAGGACCAACTTCAGTGAAAGAAATGCTGTCATTGGATTTACATTCTGCCAAGCTCATCCCGACTCCCGGAGGTCAGACGGGAGGGGAGACTGTCTGGAGGGGGGGAGCCACACGGAGTGGCAGAATGGACGTGGAGAAAACACACCCCAGGAAGAGGGCAAGGGCTGGGTTAGCTGGGCGTTCACGGGGAGATGTTGGGGTTCGTCTGGAATCCATTGCAGAAGAAAAACAAATGAGGACAGGTGGAGGCAAGTGTGCTCAAGCCTCCGGGCAGTGAGCGGGACTTGGGGTTCACTCCTCTCCTCTGCCTGGCCCGCGGGCACCGGGCAGAGGGGCGATGGACCCTGCGGGCTTGGGGCGCAGCATTTGCAAAGGAGGAAGCTTCCAGAGCAACATGGGACGGGGGGTGAATTCGCTGTTCCCCAGTCAGTGTCTCCGTGCCCGTGCAGTCCGGGCTTCCCAGCTCGTGCTGGCCTGGAGGTCCAGTGGGAACAGAACGGGAAAAACAGCCACCTTCTGAGTCCGTGCGCGTCCCCCCTGCCGCCTGCCGGGGTACGGGGCGCGCGCCCCCGTGGCTGGGTCTGGAGTCTGGAGCACTGTTCGGACACCTCAGTCCTCCCGTCTCAGCCTTGCCCAAGGCTGGGCCCACGGGCCCACACCCCTGCCCCCTTCTCAGAGGAGAAGGCTCTGAAGCACTGAGCCCCACTTCTTTGCCCTCTAGTAGCTGGGTTATAGGGGGGGCAGGGGTACTGGACTATAGGGGGCAACGGGAGTACTGGGTTGTAGGGGCAGCAGTGGTACTGGGTTGTAGGGGCAGCAGTGGTACTGGGTTGTAGGGGCAGCAGTGGTACTGTATCTAGCTGGGATGGCAGGCATGCACCCCCACACCGGACACTGTATCTTGCTGGGATGGCAGGCCTCCCCCCCGCCCCCTGCCCCCCATGCCCATGGCGGAGGTGAAAGCGCACACCTCCCGGCCAGGGCCAGCTCCATCGGCCGCGTGCTGCCTCCTCCGTAGCTGGCATCGCAGGCTGGGGCCACTGCCCCGGGCTGCCAGGTGATAGATAAGGACAGAAAGGAGGGCGGGTAAACTTGGTTAATTCCTTCCGCTTGGAGGGTTTTTCTGCGGACATCCTTTTCCCTTCCTTTACCACTTTCAACCCAAGCCAGCCTCGCAAAAACGGAACCCCAGGCGTCCCTCGTATTAAACATCGCCCCCTCCCCCGCCCGCCCCGCCCGCCTCCGCCCTCTCCTGCGAATCAGCCTGTGGGCCCCCTAGAAACAGCCCTCACCGGGCCCGGGAGGGAGGTCCGCATCGCACTGTCTCCTGGCGCGGACGTCATAGTCCAGGGGAGAGGCTGGGGACTGCTGTTTGTGGACAGAATTCCCTCTCGGGAAGAGACTCGCCACACAGCAACGGCCATGCCCTCTCCTGTCCGGGTATTGCTTACATAAATGCTTTGATGTCGCCTCGAGGAACGGAGTCACTGGCTGAAAATAGACACCGAAATCCTCCTGCTTCACACGGACACATGACACCCGGGCAGGGCACCGCGCGGCTGGCGAGAGCCGGACCTCACGGGACCGGGCCCTGGCTTCTGCGGTGTCCCCTCCCCCATCCCCGGAATCTTCTAGAGGGAGCTAGAAGGAAAGGGTATCCACCCAAAGTGAGGCCATCGCGACACCCCTGCCTTGCTTCGAGTGAAGAAACCACGATGAAAATACAAACTGGAAAGTGCCAAGAGGAAAGTGCAGGATGTATGTTCACCGTTTGGGGGGGGCCACCCAGTGACACCCCAGTGTCATTCCCGCCTTACGCGTTGCCAACAACGTGGACGACAGACACAGATTTCCTGACAGGCTGAGCAGAAGGCCAGGACGGAGAGCCGGAGAACCTCCCAGAGCAAGCCTCAACGCGTCTGCACGCGATAAGCACCGACAGGAAGACATCACAGACTCGCCTAGGAAGCGGCAGGGCCCGAGGTAGCCATGGAGACCGGCCGGCCAGAGGCCCTGTGGGGAAGGAAGGCAGCGTGGAGCCAGGCCTGGTGGCTCTCGGTCCACTCGGGGCCTGCCAAGGCATGCTGGGTAACGGTGGCGGTCACGATGTATTTGGCTCGATACTTTACCCACGCATACACATGCAGAGCCTTAGCGTTTTACCGGTTTTACTTGATCGCATCAAGTCTACAAATCACGGCGGTGAAGACCGGCGTCTTTATGTGCTGTTGCTCCCTTGTCGTTCTTCTGAGCCCCTGCCTCTCAGTGAAGGGTGCAGGCAGGCTGTGTGGAGCCCTGGCACACCACTTGTGAAATGGGTTCCTGAGGGTCAGGATTCAAAAGCCCTGTTTTTTACATCGTAACCTGCTAAGTCTGAGCTGCTGTTTTTTTTGTGTTTTTTTTTTGGAAAAAAACGACAACTGTTACCAATCTTGACTTGGTATCCTTGTTTAACTCGCCACTCATCACCTTCAGATACTCTGTGTGTAAAAGCCAGGTCGTCTGAAATTCCAAATATGATCTTTATTTCTTTTTCATGCTGGTTACAACTTCCAGTATAATGTTAAGCAATTCCATCGCAGTTTTTATAGATTTTTTTTTATCACATTTCACTCGAATTTAGTCCACTTGGAAAAAATACTGTCTTGCAAAAAATTATTGTCTTTAGCAGTAATAGTTCTATTTCTCGAGAAAACAAAAAGAGGTATCTGTGGGCTCCTTAGAGCAAGAATATCAGAGTAACAATGTTTTAAGCATCAATTCAAATCATGGTGGGAGCATTTGGTAAATAGTCTCTTTTGTGTTAGGGGTTGGTGCAGATGGAATGCAGGGCCCTTGTGTACGCTGAACCACCGCATGCGGAACATGATCTACCCCTCATCTGTCCCCAGTCCACTAAATAATACACACGCGCGCACACACACACAGACACACACACACACACACTTTCTGTCTGTGACACTGTGGGCTGCCTTGGGGTTTGTAGGCGAGGAAGTTGTCATCAGCTATGGATCCTCAACCTTCTATCTGCAGAACTATGAGCCAAGAAGACAGGATGTATTGTAATTCTATAACTCACTTTGCCTGTGGCCTTTAAATTTTTTTTTTTTTTTTGGCCAGTCCGGGGCTTGAACTCAGGGCCTGAGCACTGTCTCTGGCTTCTTCTTGCTCAAGGCTAGCACTCTACCACTTGAGCCACAGCGCCACTTCTGGCTTTTTCTATATATGGGGTGCTGAGGAATCGAACCCAGGGCTTCAAGTATACGAGGCAAGCACTCTACCACTAGGCCACATCACCGGTCCCATACCTGTGGCCTTGTGGTATGAGTTCAAAAAATGGACCATGACACACAGTGTGGCTGGAATTACATTGTAATGTTTTCTACTGTGAAAAACTTCACAAGGCTCTAGTGGTAAATTCAAGGTTTTTAAAAACATTTTTTATTATCTTTACATAGTTGTACACAGGCATTGCATTCAACAAAGCAGTTTATGAATCCAATACATCATGATTAACGTCACCCTTTCAGCCTTCTCACCCATCCTTCCAACCCACCCCTTCCCTCCCTTTTCTCCATTTTGTAGGACAAACTGGGTTCTTAACTGCATTCTCCTCGCTTTTTCTTACTCGGGTACCCCACTCCCCTTGTCCCCGCCCCATGCCTTTCAAGTCCCATTTCCTGCGGTTTCTCGTGGTGAACTTTGGTATGGCCTTCCTAAGGAACTGCACGCTGTCCCGGGCAGTCTAGCATGATTGGCATTGTCATTCACCCCTTGGTTTTAAACAAAACAAAGCTCAGGATCACTGACGTGTTCCGAGCAAGCAGAGAAGAAGCATAGAATATACGATTTGCAGATCTTAGGAAATTAGGCTTTCCTTTTCCAAAATTCTCTTTCCGTGCAGTTTTAAGGTATTTTCCCCCCTGTGGAAGATGTGAAATAATTGTCTTGGGCTGTGGATTTGCAAAGGCTGCGCCTCAGCATCTTAATGAAGGCTAGCTCGAGTCCCAAGACTTGCTTGCAGCCAAGAACTGAGGGAAAAGGCCAGGAGGACACCAGGCCCCCGCAGCCCCAGGGACAGGCTGCCGGGGGCCGGATCCTGGCTTGGGCATAGTGATTAAGTGGGGAGCAAAGGGCAAAGAGAGGTTTCTCAGGAACCCATCAATATCTCCACATCCTTGACTCCTCTTCTGAGTCATTGTGGATTCCAACGAAGGGGTAATTAACCTAATCTCCGGAATGGAACACCTTTGCCCTGTGACTAACCATCGGTCCCCTCGGCTCACTTCTTATTCTACGTGCTCTTCCCTACCCTCTCTTGAGAGACAGCTTTAAAACCCCAAAGCCCCAAGATTTCCTTCTTGCACCACCCTTCCCTGGAGCTCCAGAATTATTGTGGCTGAACTGGTGGAAGAACAAACATTTATGAGGCCACGTAAAGGAGAAAACTCTGTATCCTGCCTCCCAAATCCCATCCTCCCAAAGGTATCTAGACGTCAAACAATGAAATACGAGTGAAAGGTCAACACTGGGAAGACATGAGCCAACAGATGATGAGCTGGAGTAAAAGGCAGGAAAGGCTTAGAAAATTTATTGAGAGACTTATCTGAAAGTTGGCTGACTTTAGTTTCCTCATTTGGCTCAGGGAGGTCTTCAGTCCTCACAAGCGAAGGTGGTCATGAGACATCATTTCTTCATCTCTCACCCCGCCGGCCCCCTTTCATGTACTTTTGATAGAATTCCCCTTGGAGGACTTCCAGATGTTCGATGAAGACTTGGGAAATGTTTAGAATTCCTGTCGTAATCAAATCACTGCAGATTGACAGCAGGCATTGCTTTAAATTAAGAAAAAAAAAGATTTTAGCATATATTAGTTACCCAAAAATTTCATTGTGATTTCCACACATGGGGGAGCATGTGTTGTTTTAAAATGTATTTTAAAGTAAAGAATGGCGGGGGGAGGGGGGGCTGGGGATATGGCCTAGTGGCAAGAGCGCTCGCCTCGTATACATGAGGCCCTGGGTTCAATTCCCCAGCACCACATATACAGAAAACGGCCAGAAGTGGCGCTGTGGCTCACGTTGGCAGAGTGCTAGCCTTGAGCAAAAAGAAGCCAGGGACAGTGCTCAGGCCCTGAGTCCAAGCCCCAGGAATGGCAAAAAAAAAAAAAGTAAAGAATGGGGAATGCATGTATTCATGTATAACTTCTTAGAACACACATAGGATTAGGTTGCTTGTTTTGAGCCATTTACAAGTAATTTCATACCTATATAGATATCCGTAAGTGATTTGGTTTCTGAAGGAGTTTAACAAGATTGAAGGCTCAATGTGAAGACGAGGGCAGCCCTGTTCACGCGTGCTCCTCTCATTAGCGATCTTCACGCCACCGTGTTCGTCCTGGGTCCCGCTTCCTGTCTGGCGCCTGGTCCATCACTAGGCGTGGCCAGGCCCCGGCCTGGGTCTGCCCACAGACTCCAGGCCAACGCTCTGCACGTGGAGTTTTCTACTTTGACTGAATGCTCCCCTCGCCTTCTGTCCCTCGCTCCTCACAGCAAATAAGCTGCCAAACGCCACGGACGCTTCGCTTTCCATCCCCTCCTTTCTCCTTGTGCCCACCGTCAACATCCCACATCATTACCACGACGGATCTTAAACGCGCCTGCCCTCTACTCTGTTATCCACGTTGCAACCAGCAAAGCCTTTCTTTAAGTGGATTTACTTTGAACGGACACATAAGCATACTTATTTCAGTGTAATCTATGGACATAAGAAGCAATGACCAGATCAGGGTCATTGACATCTCCACTGTCTCTGGCATATATTACAGTGTGTGTGTGTGTGTGTGTGTGTGTGTGTGTTATGAACACTCAAATTCTTCTCTACAACTATGTTGAATATCTAAACAATTATTGTTAGTCACAACTGTCCCACTCTGCTGAAGGACAGCAGCAGTTCCGCCTCCCACCCAACAGCTCCCTGTGGCCCTGACTCCATTCCTCGGCTGTGGTCAAGCAGTGCTACAACCGCAAGGGAGTGGAGGGATTTTCATTCCTCCGTCCCTCTGTCCACCGGTGGGCGGGCCCAGCAGGATCCTTTGCAGGATCCTTTGCCCAGCAGGATACATTGAAATTGTGGCAAGTCTAAGGCCTGGCTGGTAAGTTTTGTTTGTTATTTCAACCTATGGCCCAAGAGCTTCCTCGGCGCTCATTCCAAACAGCATTCAGAATTCTTTTTACAGAGTTCTCTGCTTAGAATTCGATCTTTCTCTTTCACTGTCGGGAAGAAACTGTGCTTTTCTTGTTTATTATTTTATCTTTAGTGCCTGAGGTATCTGTGCAGTAAAATTCTTAATAACATGCCACACAACTAGATGGAGGTTTTGCATAGCCAGGGCTGGGGAGTCGGGTGGGACCCGGCCAGAGTTAAGGCCAAAGCTGCTAGAAAATACATGCTAACCCTCCGAGCGAGCATGGGAATGATCTGAGGTTCAAACTAATAATTTACAGATTCAAATGGAGACAGGCATTTCGAAAATACCGTTATCTACTAACACATTCCTCCTGTGACAGCTCACTGGCAAAAAAGTGCCTGGACTATTGAGTAGAACGAAGCCTCAACGGGCTTCCCAGAAGCTTCTGGACTCCTTGATTCCAGCACTTTATTTACTGGGAGATTCAGCTCCTGTAAGGAAGGAGCTACCTCCCGCCAGAGCTTCCCGCCTGGTCCTTCCCGCAGGCCAAAGGCAGATCTGAGCCGCAGCGCTCTCCCTCCACTATGGTGACGATTGTTCTTTTATCGAGAACACAGTTTATCACCACCCGGACACCCCTCTGCTTTCCTTTGTGCAGAAAACGACTTGAAGGGTTCCCCCCCCCGCCCTTGTCTTTCGATCGATAGATGCGCTGAGAGGCATAAAAGTAACTTTCTATTTTTCTGTTTCTTCACTAAACACCAAGAGTAGGATTATGTGCTGCTCTCCAGTTACCTCAGAGCATTTTGAAAATGCATGGGAAGTACAGGAACTTTATTAACAGTATAGATAGAAGGCAGGTGGTGATTTCAAAAGCTGAGCTCTCAAGGAGCTGGATTTCCACCTTTCATAAATGCAAGGTCCACTCTGCAGGAGAAAGTCTCTGCCCCTTCAGGACTGGGTGGAGGAGGGTGATCTTGACCTCCATGGAGACCCCGCCCTGACCCCTTGTGTCGGGGACTCAGCCTCTGGCCCTCTGCCTCCCGGGTCCTCGCTGTGTCCATTGTGATCGGAGCCAGGTAACTCGAGGGGACAAGGGGAGTGGCGTGGCATGGATCGAGGTGCTCTGTGCTCAAACACGACGTGCTGAATCCAAAACCCTTTGTACAACTACTGAAAAATGAGAACAAGAAAGAACCTTGTCGGTACAATGACTACCAGTGTTTTCCGAAAATGCCCCCATAAACTGTGTGTGTGTGTGTGTGTGTGTTTTGGCAGTCCTGGGGCTTGAACTCAGGGCCTGAGCACTGTCCCTGGCTTCTTTTTGCTCAAGGCTAGCACTCTACCACTTAAGTCACAGCACTACTTCTGTCTTTTTCTGTTTATGTGGTGCTGGGGAATCGAACCCAGGACTTCATGCATGCTAGGCAAGCACGCTACCCCTAAGCCACACTCCCAGCCCCTTTTGTGTGTTTTTAAAAACAAGTTTGGAAACACAAGACCCCTTCACTGGAAAAATAGAAGAGAGAAAACACAACAAAAAGTGAGCCAAAGAGCCTAAGGCTGGAAGCAACTGCGGATGCTTCATTTAATAAGAAGCAAGGTCAGGGGTGAAAGAAGAGGGGCAGGGAAACCCAAATGGCCGCCTGAAGAGGGGCCGGGGCCTCCGTGATGTCGGTCAGGATCCCCGGCACCCCCCCCCAGTCCCCGCGCCCTCCCCCCCCACCCCACCACGTGGGGCATTGGGCTGTGCCCCTCCACAGGCAGCGCTAGCTGCGCCTTTCCTTGGCTTCACCGATGGAGCAAAGCTGTGATTCACACCCCACAGCTCCCTGCACGAGCCCAGCACCCCCAGGGCACGGCCAGGACAGAAGCGTGTGCAGGACGACAAGCTGTCCGCCATGTCCACACCCTACCCCATGCCCAGATACCTGACCACTTCACAGCCACGCAGCAATTAGAGTTTGCTGAATGAAAACAGAGCTCGCCAAGTGATGGAGAAACCGACCGCTAATGAGACTGGAACCCGCCACCCGTTCCGCACTAAAGACTTATCTATTTGGCCCTGAGAAAGTTTTCACAGTTGGTGCAACTCATGGTGGAGAGCCCACGGGTTGTGTGGAGAGCATGAGATAAAAAGAGAAAAACCTTGCTTACGAAAGAGAAGGAGCGATTGATTTTTTTGTTTCTTCTACTTGTTAAAAACACACTTGCACCCAGAAGCCTCGGAGTGCTGGGCACACGCGTGTGCGTGGAGGTGTGGCAGGAGAGGCCACGGAACCTTGGTGCTCTGGCGTTTGTCAGTGGCAACGTGACCTCGTCCCTCCCTCTTCAGACTTGGATGGGTGACTGGCACTGACTCCGCAACATCCAATTCCCTTCTAAATTGTTTGTTTTTATTAGAAGTGAAACAAAGGAAGTGCATTCTGTGTCCACAGAAGACCAATGACCTCCTGCCCAAATGCTCGCAGAGACCCTGTGATGAACGCATAAAAGGCAGAGGCATCATAATTCTTGCCTCCCGTGAACTTTCTGCCAATATAAAAACCACATTATTACTTAATTCCCAGAGGGCTTAAACCAGTAATTTTTTTTGGCGGGGGGGGGGGGTGGGTGGGTTGGTCTCAAAATCATCATATAATTTATTAGCCTATCAGTGGTGTAGGAGAAAGCAGAATTTCGTTTTTTTTTTCCAAATTTTTATTATCAAACTGATATACAGAGAGGTTACAGTTTCATATGTTAGGCACTGGATACATTACTTGTACTGTTTGTTACCCTGTCCCTCATACCCCCTCCCCCCTCCCCCTTTCCCTTTCCCCCCCTGAGGTGTTCAGTTCACTTTCACCAAACAGTTTTGCAAGTATTGCTTTTGTAGTTGTTTGTCTTTTTTTACCCTGTGTCTCTCGATTTTGGTATTCCCTTTCAATTTCCTACTTCTAATACCAGTATACGTGGTTTCCAATATACTCAGATAAGATTACAGAGATAGTGTAGGTACAACCACTGGAAGGTGATACAAGAACATCATCAATAATAGAAGCTACAGATACAGATGGGACGTTGAAAGTAGTTACAACTGTGATATAACAATCATTTCCATAACATGGAGTTCATTTCACTTAGCATCATCTTATGTGTTCATAAGGGTATAGCTATTGGGCTATTGTGATCTTCTGCTGTGACTTGCCTCAACCTGTACTAATTATTCCCTATGAGGGAGACCATAGAGTCCATGTTTCTTTGGGTCTGGCTCACTTCACTTAGTATAATTTTTTTTCCAAGTCCTTCCATTTCCTTACAAATGGGGTAAATTTCTTTAAGGCAAGGCTAGCAGAGAAGAACATATTCCAAATGGTTATCTAGATTATTACTCAGTGAGCTTATGTGTAATTTAGAAAAAGTATATCCTTTCTATTCAGAATAATGAGCGAATAACCATCACGTCAAAGCCAGCCCTAAGTGAAGCTGTGTCTCTGCTGAAACCATAGCTAATGAATGCTTTGAACTCTCGGGGTTTCTGAAATCATCTGTTGTTTTCCCCACACTGCACACAAAGACGTCTGACAATGACACAGGAACCCCTTGGGTGGCATCTCATTCTCCTCACTGCTCATGCGAGGGTCACGCTAGGGCTGCGACCTCAGGACCTCGTGATTGCTAGGCAGACGCTCTGTCAACTGTCACTGAAGCCATCCTTGTAGTAGTTTTTGGTCTTTTTTTTTTTTGAAAAAAAATTGCATATACTAAGACTTGAACTCAGGTCCTTGTACCCTCTCTTGACTTACTTGCTCGATGGGTGCTTTACCGCTTGAGCCATGCCTCCAGTCCAGCATCGTTGGGGGTTAAATGGAAATGAAAGCTTGTGGATCCTTCTGCCCTGGGTTGGCCTCTAACCATGGTCCTCTTACCTCAGCTCCTGAGAAGCCGGAATCAGGTGTGGCCCGGGGAGGCTTCTATTGATATTTTGATAACAGGCATGGGTCACCACATCAATATTTTAAATATTGATTTGATACATGCTGGAGAGTCATTAATGGCATTTTCAAGAAATTACATCTTGTTGCGAAGGAATGTCTACTAGAGGTAGGAGCACAAGATAAGACTTCCATGTGAAAAACAAATTAGTGTACTGTAGATTTGGAGATAATAATTTTTAGGGTCATTTAAAACCCCCAGTCTTCTGGAACTTGCCCAGTGAGAAGTGTACTGAAATAGCTTTTCCTTCCTTCCTTCCTTCCTTCCTTCCTTCCTTCCTTCCTTCCTTCCTTCCTTCCTTCCTTCCTTCCTTCCTCCCTCCCTCCCTCCTTCCCTCCCTCCCTCCCTCCCTCCTTCCCTCCCTCCCCTCCATCCACCAGCCTGCCTTTTTTGTGTGCAGTCTTCCTACACTGTTTATGAGGAGCACAGAGGGTGATGCTCAGCACTTGTCTTAGAAACAGGCTCCTGGGCAAGGAAAGGAAAACTCATTACTACTAATGGCCAACGATCATAAGAGAGGAAGTGTTAAGTTTTGAGAAAGATGGCTTGAGGGCTGAAGAGTTCCTGCTCAAAGCAAATGCACTCAAGTTTGAGTTCTAGACATAATGTCATCTAACATCCCAAAACATCAATCATGAAGAACAAGGACAAAACTCCAAGCTGATAAAATGCCAGTGGCTCATACCAGGTGGAGATAGTGATAATCCAATGAAAGCTAAGTTCTTGTGACAGTTTTGAATAATCCAGCTGCCTCAAAATCACAGTTGTGTGATCAGATAGTTCTGATGAGACACTGAAAAGATTTATCTGATCACAGGATTCATGCATTGAACACTAAAAGACAACAACAACAACAAAAACCCACCCAAATTATTGACATCCAGAGGAATTTCACAGATATGGCAGAAATGTACAGATACCAGTATGAGCCTTTCAGTTGCTATGAAGGAATTACTTCCCCTTTTCTTGTGGTTTTCCAAGAATGTTATTCAAGTTTTACTGTATCTTCTAGAAGGTATAGAACGCTATTACCTTCACACACTTCCTGTCATAAACCAGAAACTGCCACCTTTGTCAAAGCTGCTTAAGAATAGGAAAACAATTTAAAATATACAATATTGCAACAAAGCAATTTGGACAAAGGATTATAACTATGTTCAAAAATACAAAATCAGTCACATGCTGTTGACATAATTCAACTGCCTGAACTAAACTGAGATATAAAATAAATTGCACTTGCAGCACTGATTGTAATAAATTCCTTTCCTCGTATCTTTTGTTCGTTCGAGCTGTCTTCAAGCAAAGTTTCCACGGAGACTGTGGGCTCCATTATGTGTGTAGATACCTCAAGTGGCGCTTTAAAACAGGAATCGGAAAACTTATTACTTCTGTTGCTGCACAAGATTCATCCTGGGTTGCTAAAAGAGGAAAAGATAAACCATGTGTTTAATGAGTGGAAGACACATTGCCTTCCAAAAGTTTTGTCATCTGTGTGTGTGTGTGTGTGTGTGTGTGTGTGTGTGTGTGTGTTTAAGAATCAGAAAGCCTTCTTTTTAACCCAAATACTCTAAAAATAATCCACTCACTACTCAATTTTATATCACATAGGACTGTAGATAGAAATCTGAGTGAGATTACTTTTTTCTTTTTTTTGGTCCAATGTAGGGCTTGAACTCGGGGCTTGGTTGCAGTCCCTGAGCTCTTTTGCTCAAGGCTAGTGCTCTACCACTTTGAGCCACAGTTACACTTTGGCTTTTGTTTGATTAATTGGAGATAAGAATCTCATGGGAACTTTTCTGCCTGGGCTGGCTTCAAACCCAAATCCTCAGCTCTCAGCCTCCTGAGTCGCTAGGATTCCAGATGTGAGCCACTGGCTCGCGGTCCAGTTTACATTTTGATGTGTACTGTTCAGAAGACTGGGACAAGTTGAAGAATTAATCTTGACCCAGGATCCTATTTTATGCTCTGAAGTATAGCAAGAACAACTGTGTGACAGGGTCGCACCAGAAATGAATCCACGAGGGAAGAAGGATGTGGAAAACACTGGTATTTATTGCACTGTTGTTTACTGGTGTCCTCTTAAATGTAAGTAAACCAGCAAAGCAAGAGCTCTTCCTCATACATAATTCAGATGAGGGAGTGACAGACAACAAAGTTTTAAAGTACTGATTAAATCATTCTTTTGGGACATGAAGAAATTTCTATATCATGTGTATGTGCTTATAGTATATATATGTACATATATACATATACACATATACATATGCACATATACATATATACACGTAGTATATATATCCAATTCTTCTGAACCATTAACACACATGCATTAGTAATATAGTATATTAATATTAATATTTCATATGCTAACAACGTGACTCAGATGAAATTTTGCAAATGTTCCATGAGAAGCATGGGAAACAGAAAACTCTATTCTCATCTGTCTATCTTCCCATGGACCCTCGGCACTGCAGTATTTTTCCAGCCTTCTTTCCAGTCGTGTCGGCTCTGCAAGTCCTGGCCAATGGGAAGTGGACAGGAAGGACCAGAGCCTGTCCTTCCGTGTCGGCTCTCAAGGAGCCCTGGCGGTCCTCTCTTTCTCCTCCCTTCCCTCATCTGCTACAGATGATGCATCAGGAGACAGAATGCTTTGCGATCTATGGCCAAGAGAACAACAGTGTGGCTAGCCAGGGGTCAATTTGTCTTTTTCCACAGTCTCTTCATTTTATTGCATGCAGATGACAGGTTGTGCAATGTCACACTTGGAGCTATTTTTTTTTTTTTGCACAGTGAGTTGAACTCCTGAGCTGTCTTGTAGAAAGGTCATCATTTCCACCAAAACCACACATGATTGTGCAGGGACCAGAAACAGATCTTATTACTTAAACCACTTACATGATTCTTTTTTTTTTTTTTTTGGAAAAAGTATTTAGACTACCTTTGACTATAACATAGATTGTGACAACAACAAAGTAGAAAACAAGAAGGTCACATATCCACTTGTGGGGAAGAAGAAGAATGATGAAAAGCCCAAGTAAGTGAAAGACAAAAACAAAAATGCTGTATTTGCTAACTCTCTAGCTATGTAAGAAACAAATTCCTTAGCTCCTGGAGACTTAGAAAATGCCAGTGATGAAGCTGCTCTGTATTAGCACCCGAGAGATCGAGGCTGGAGTCACCACACTGTCCCCTGGCCCCAACGCCATCTGCACAGAAAGGCAGAAGCTAGGTCAAAGTAACACAGACAGAGGAAGACAAGAGGGCAGAGCCACACAGACAAAGGAGGAAGATCATGAGCCATATGAAGAGCTGTGAGCCATCCCAGAAAGAGACAATATGAAGAAAACACAGAATAACGCTCCAACGGTTTGAGTAAAAACTGTACGGGAGGGGAACTCCGAAAGACAATCCATATGCAAAAAGATCTGACTAGTAAGCAGATGATATAACAATATAACAACACTGCAAGAGTCAAATGAAAATATTAACCAGATACCAATATATCATTAAAAGATGGATTTTTAAATACATTCCAAGAAAGCGAGGAAGCGATAGGGCATAGTTGGATGTATTAGCTACCTGTGGCTTATGGGGTGTATATGTGAGGGGAATCCGGTTTGTTCACATAACTCCATGTTGCTCCTCTCTCCACCCATTCTCTTTATGTATCCAAAGATCCTATAGGACTTGCCTCTCCCCTGTAGGCCCATTCTTTCTATGTTTCCAAAGATGGAATATGAAAGATTAAACCCCACCCTACTGCACCAGGTGCATACAGACACCAGGCAAAGCCTCAGGTCTGTGCTAACCTGCTTTGATGTGCAGGCAGGGCAATTCACCTGAGCCCAGCTGCACACGATCCACTGTGGGCCCAAGGAAACCAACTTTCTAGACCTAGTGGCGCTTTCAGTAACCTCTGCCTCCTTGCTCAGACCCCATATAAGCCTGGTCCCAAATTCACCCCCTTGCACAACCTCCAAACCCATGGGAAGGTCTGTGCCCCTTGCTGGCAATAAACAGTCCTTGCCTATCGAGGATCAAGTCGGGCCTATTCCTTTTCCATTCTCCTCCATTTTCCTAACAACATATACAGTTAGGGTAATTTAACACTTTACCAGAAAACCATGCAGACTTTCAGGTGCAAGAACAAAGGAAAGGCCAGCAAAGGGACCGCAAGACCTCTTCTCAGAAGAGAGAAGTGAGAAGTGCCAGCTATTGTGTTAGGTGACCTTTATAACCTTGGAGGTGTGAGAGCTCTTGCTGCCTTATACGGCTATAGCTACTGCAAAGGAGTGTCACCCTTCGGTAAAGGGAGGCAGAGGCTGATTGTTCACTAAATGGGCTAGTGTTGCCTTTGCCTAGGGGAAGAGCATGCTAAGCTACGAGCAGGGACGATGCTGCTAACTAATACCATACTGGTTTTGAGTTTGGCTGCGTTGTCTAAAACATTTCACATGGGCTATCAAAAGTGTAAGAGAAGAGAAACAGGCAATTTCGATTTCACCCAGATTTTAAGAATTTGTTCTTCAAAGGACCTATGAAGAAAGTAAAAAGGCAATTCACGTAATGGCAGGGAATATCTAGTAGCTAGACTAGATTTTTTTTTTAAAAAGTCTTAACAACTCAACAGGAAACAAGTGAATCCAACTTAAAAGCAGCTATTCTTGTAGGCTCTGAAAGTTCAAGTCCAAGACAGAAAGATTCAGGGAGAGAGAGAGAGAGAAATGTAAAGAGGGGAGAAAAGGAGAGTAGAAGAAAGAGGAGAGAGAACAGGGCAGAGAGAAGGGAGGAGAGGAGGGCAGCAAGGAGAGGAGAGGCAGGACAGAGATTTTGGGGTCTCCTAGGGCTGCAACAAGCCTGCCACTAACCTAGCAGATATCTAAGGCCTTGTCACTCTTAAAGGGCCACAGCCCCCGCCCAGGGCCCAGGCCTTTGCGATGTGTTTGACATTAAACATCCATACTAAGGAATCAGGCAAGTAGACATCTCTTCAAAGAAGGAAATGGTGATCAGTAAGTACTACATGAAAAAGCATTCTGTCTTCCCAGTCACTGGGAAACCCTGGGTAAGATCACAAGGAACTACACCTCTCCACCAGAGTGCCGTCCGCCTCTTCATGCTCATCTGGAAAAGGCCAGTGCTGGTAGGAAGCCAACTCCCCCCACACTGCTGGCAGCTAGGGGCGTCAAATGGTATGTCCCCCGTGGGGAAAATCCCCCCAGGTCACCAGGTTAAACATGCACAGGGCGCGTGCGGCAATTTCACGCTTAGCCCATGAAACCCACGCATCTCTGCAGCTACCTTCCGGTGGCTCTTTGTCCTGCACGCGGGACTCTCGCGGAGACGCTGCACAGTGCATGCGCGTCGGCCCGGCGGTGCCCCCACGGGAGGAGCCAAGCACACAGCCTCGGCGGTACCCCGGCTCAGTGACCACCGAATCATCAGCATATGCAGGGGAGAAGCTTCCAGAAGACGCCCGGTGGAGATCTTCACCCTCGTAGCCTCATGCATACCGGAGGTGGCTGAGGAGGAAAAAGGATGCCAGCTCTGGTATTTTTGCTCTTCGCTGGGAGAGCGGACACGTCGGTGACCTGGGGCGTTGCCCTGTCTTCTCCAGAATCCTGACTAGGCTGGAGAGTGGGAGCAGAACCCCATCAGTCATTGCCAGGGGCAGGGGAGGGGGCTGACCACAGTGCCCCGGGGCAGGGGAGAGGGGCCTGACCGCACTGCCCCGGGGCAGGGGAGGGGGCTGACCACACAGCCTTGGGAATGTGCTGACACCATTGAACTGAACCGCAGGCTGTAAAATGCTGCTGCTGTAGACGAAACATACATATCTGATATGCTATATATATATAATGTATATGTACATATATATATATATTCCACAGTTTAAAATTTCACGATTGCCGTTTGGAAAATGTGTGAGGATCTTACAATAATCGCATCAGGTATCAAAGCGAATCTGAGATCCTATGCGAGGATCAAAGCACCTCGTTTGGACAGGCCTCCACTGAGAAGCTAGCGTACTCAGGTGTGTATCGTGGGGGGAGGTTCAGAGACAAAGCAATAAGAAACGACTTGGGAACGTGTCACGAGCACGGGCGTCTGCGGCTCACACCTGTAAGCCTAGCCTCTCAGGAGGCTGAGATCTGAGGGTGGAGATTGGACGCCAGTCCCAGCAGGAACGTCTGTGAGACTCATCTCCAATTAGTCGCCAAAAGAAAACCAGAACTGGAGCTGTGGCTCAAGCAGTAGAGCATCAGCTATGAGCCAAAAAAAAGCTCAAGAACAGTGCCCAGGCCCTGAGCTCAACCTCCAGAAACAGACCAAAAATTTATTTTTACTAAAGAGAACCAATTAAATAAATGGCATTAGCATTAAAGACTTATGATGTCATACAATGTGCTCATTAAACTGTAGTTTATTCTAAATGTGCTTTAAGTGTAATTAATGATGAGAAAAGGTATTTATAGTGTAACAAATTATAACAAATACCTTAAAGTATGCACAAATGCATATGGCGCCATTCAACCTGATGAATCCCTCGTTTACCCCCATTCACCTCCCCACCACCCACCCCCCCCCCCCCAGGACCCGACAGTTCCCAAGACGTTTCCTGAAATACAGGCGGGCTGCTGCGTGTCAGCGCGGTTCACAGGTGCATGGGTCAGAACCCAGGGCCTGGCTGTTGCTCAGCTTGCTTGGTTTGCTTGATAAACTTGAGCCATACTTCACGTCTCTTCTAAATCCAAACCGCAAAGCAGCTGAACACTGGAGAGGGAGAAGGAATATTGGTTTACAGCAACAAAAGCACATCACCCCCCAATTTTTTTTTTTGTGAACTAAGAAATTCGATATTTACAAGCAGACTTCTTTTCCTAAGATTATTATTCTTATCTTAAACAAATATATATTTTACATAACTGAACAAATCTTCATAATGTATACTTTTTAAAATCCCAGGAAATAGCAAGGAATTAGTGTGCCTCTTTATGTGTATGGAAAGGGTGTTGCAAATCTTCCCTTACAAACACAGTAATTTCCACTATTTATGGAAGAAATCACATTTAATGATACAGAAACATGGGGTAATAGCAGTTAATGAAGCTGCATAAAAATTGAATTCAACTATTTCTGCAGAGGAGTCACAAAGGCATAATATTATTGCTTTGAGAAGTATCAGACAATGTAATGATTGAAGGTCATATACAAGAAAAACTTCACCTGACCCTCCCATAAGATTTAAATTGAGTTTGCTATCTGCGGGAGGCTCATGCTTTTATGGCAATAAGATAAAATACCATTTTAAAACTGTGGTAGGGATTCTTCAACAGCACTTGCTGCTCATCCATTGTAACTCAAAGGTAAACTTAGTGCCCGGAATAAGGGAGGGTTACTGAAACTTGGTACCAGGAATAAGGAAGGGTTACTACCCCACTCAGGAGTGACTATGTGATTACCTGCTCCACCGATCCGGCAACTTTGATTCTCAGGTACAAATAGCACACTATTCTGTTTAGAGGTCCGTCTGCGTGTGAATCCATCCAGCCCTGGGAACGCAGGAGGGACCTTCCTTGCCCAGACTCTATTTCCCTAAAACCAAAGAAAACCTGGAGCCACAGAGAGCACAGAGCTCTGCCTAATCTACGGTGAAATTTGCTCTTCCAGCTTCTGTAATGACACGGAGGCATGACAGTCCTACGGCCTTGTTTTCTAGTCCTGCCCAACAAGACCTCTATCTGGAGGATGCAGAAGAGTTTGGACCGTACTTCCTCCTTGTACAGCTTCAGATCCTGGAGGCTACGGAAGAGCTCTTTCAAGGTTGATGGGAAAATTAGAACTAAAATACTCGCACAGCGTTTGCCAAAGTCAGGCCCCCACGGCAGCCCAGGCCAACGGGCAGAACCCGTTCGGAAGCCATAGCCAACTTCAGACTACCCCAGATGCCCCTCCCCAGGGCCTGGGCGCTCTCCTGCCCAGGCCCCTCCCGCCTCAGGTAGCATTGTGTCACCTTATTCTCCCCTTGTCTTCACCTCAGGAGCTAGCCCTAAAACTTCTGCCATTGCTCGTGAGTGCGTTTGTGTGCTCGATTCTTTGTTCCAAACACCAAGAAGATGGGATGATGCCGAACCATGACCACTGTCAGATAACCTAGTAAGAGGCAAAAAATGCCAACTGGAGGCACGGCTCGAGTAGAAGAGTACCAGCCATGAGCAAGGAGGTCAAACTATTATCCTTCAGCCTTTTCTCCTTTTTGTCTTGCTATTTATTCATCCATCAGTTACGCGTTTATCGCACGCATCTCTTTCACATAGAACACGGGCATTTGGAGTACAGAAAGAGTTTACATATATTCTCAATGAGTTTATGACTGCCCCAGGTGAGGAAAAGGATACGTTATGCTCATAGAATTCTAAGTTAATTATATTTTCCAGTGTTCACAGTTATATTTTACTGAACTGAAGAAGCAGTGCCGATGAAAACCCCGTGACACAGAGCAGACAGAAGTGACCGAGAGTGCACTTGGTGGGGCAGCTCCGCCTCGGCAAGCCTCAGTGTGTCATTACACGTGTGTTTGCTCACAGTCAGGCCGCCGAGCAGGTAACCTGGTGTGAGGATCGAGACGCGGCACTGAAGGCATCCCTAAGACGCCACAGCGGAGCAGCAAGGTATCCCAAGGGCTGCCTTGTGCCAGCAGAGTTGGTTTGCATGAGCTTTACCTACTAAACAATTATGCCCAGAGACACAAAAGTGAGTATGTATCTATTGTTCATTGCTCCCTCGTGGAAGCTAGTCAGAGTTACTTGCAAATAAAAAATGCTCTTTAAGCGGCTGGGAATGTGGCACAGTGGTCAAGTGCTCACCTCATATGCATGAAGCCCTGAGTTCGATGCCTCAGCACCACATACACAGAAAAAGCTGGAAGTGGCGCTGTGGCTTGAGTGGTAGAGCGCTAGCCTTGAGCAGAAAGAAGCTCAGGAACAGTGCTCAGGCCCTGAGTCCAAGCCCCAGGACTGAAGACCTCTCGTGGGTATTTGGAGTCCAGAGCCTTTCGTCACTGTTTTATTGCTGCCTAAGAGGTTGCCATAAAACTACTGTCTTAAAGCCCCATCCGGTTATATGGGGCGTCCTATGACTAGGTTTTATGCTCAAGGCTTAAAAACTGAAATCAGAGTCATCTCCCCAAATTCCTGGCCCCTGACCTGCGTGCCTCCCGTGTTTCACTTGGTCATCATGACTGTGCGTCTGGGTGCGGCCTCGGCTGACCTTCAGATCGTCTGCGTGGCCTGATCTCATCGCAGGGCGGATCTGGTCGCAGGGCACCTTTCAACCTGAGTAAAGTTCAGCCAGGAAGGAAGCCAGGGTCGCGGACAAAAGGCCTGTCTGGTGTAAGGATGGAGGTCCCCGTGTCAAAGGGCTCAGCTTTATCTCCAGGCACGAGGAGACAAGGCCTCCGCCTCGCTATTCATTGCAAGGAGCAGATCCTGCCAACAACCCCGACGGAGATGGAAGGGGACTGCACTCTGCGAGATGGGGAGTCAGTACAATGCTCCACTGCATTGCTGGGGTGGAATGCAATGGGGGGTGGCGGACCCCGCCTCCTGAAGGGCTATCTGCATTCCGCGTTCACCTCCTGACAGTCGAGACCCAAGCCAACCAAGCATCCACCAGCAGCCGGAGGGAGAGTACGCATGGCTCTGTATGCACCCAGAAATCACGCGTGGCCTTGGAGGTTGGGGGGGGACCCCCTTAGCACGGCCCACAGGCCTGAGCCTGGAGGAAATCATCTTTAGGGAAGCTGGCCAGTAGAATCTTGTGTTCATGGAACCCAGGGCCTTGCTCACGCCAGGCTTGCAGTCCACCACCGCAAGTGCATGTTAATGCAAAAAGTACAAATACATAAACTATTTCCAAAGGAAAAAAAAGTTAATGACAAGTTAGGCAATAGATACGTTATTAACTTTATCTAGAAAGTATACATCTATTAAAACAACGTAATTATTTATCATAAAAATGTTAAGGTTTTATGCACAAACTCACCAATTCTGTGGCAAAAAAATATGGTTGCTTTACTTCCATCATTTATAAATTTGTCCTTTAAAAATTAGTACATAATAATTAGACACACATGTGGGCACAGTGTGTGCATTCAATGCATGTGTGCAATGCACAATGATGGAGTAATGAAGGCATGAATCGTGTCTTTGTTCTCGTCCTTTGAGGAGTTCTTTCTACATTCGGAATAGCAAACTTTCAGTTTCATGTGCGGCAGTACTTTCTAAAATTTGGCTTCTCAATGCGGGATGATAACTATTTGCATCAGAAGTTGTTCGTTTTTGTGTGTTTTAGCTTACTGATGATTTCCTTTGTGGTTACTGCTGTTTGAGCTCAACTAAAATATCAGGATTTGTTCCCTCACAGGTGTCGAGAAATTCAGTTTGAAACTAGCAGAAAGGGAAGCTGGTGCGAGCGGTTTCAGTATCCTTGGGTAGCAATCGGCTCAGCGCAGCTTGAGGCCGGGAAATACATGCAGAGCACTGCTTCAGCCCCTCGGAGCCAGTTCTGTTTTACAGTCTTGTATCCGGAGTGGGG
This sequence comes from Perognathus longimembris pacificus, assembly GCF_023159225.1. Lineage (NCBI taxonomy): Eukaryota > Metazoa > Chordata > Mammalia > Rodentia > Heteromyidae > Perognathus > Perognathus longimembris. The sequence continues at coordinate 83,397,187 of NC_063165.1, read as the reverse complement.
CTTGCTAGTGGTTTCAGACTAAGTGACTCTCATCACAAAGTAGCTACTGCGCCAGCCCTCACGCTCTCCTCCTACTAAATTCTCAAGAAATGCCTGGGAAAGGGCTTTCCTTCACCAGCAGTCACGTGTACAGTGTAGAATATATATACACATAATATACTTGCAATGTAGCATATAATACATATTATATAATATATACACATTATTATTATATAATATATGGTATAATATATAATGTATTGTATATACATACAATATATGATAGATGATATAATATTATATTACATACCTCATAATATGGTAATTCACACACACACACACACACACACTCTGCCTGTGTCCGCAGCTCTCATTGCATATATGCCCATCTTAAACCTACAGCTGCGGCCAGCAATGGGAATCAGTGATTTAGGCCAATCTGGGCTGTCTACTTGTCAGCTAATGAAAACCATATAGCAGGGAGTGGGAAATGAGGGCAAGATTACAAAAAGCCCACTAATTTGAGGAGTCATGTGACCAAAAACTCTACCCACACGCAGATAATCATAATTTTCAGTTCATGTGTAGCACAAATACAGGATTACAGATTAGATCCAAGAACAGGTACTGGATTCCCCATATAAATTCTAAGTCCTAACACCTTTATATTTAAAGATGGAAGGTAAAAACACCCCCACTTAAAGTTCATTGTGGATCAAATACCTTGTCAGCCTGGGATGAACACCGTAGTCAACATTTCAGTGCAATCCTTCCCAGTGGCCTTGTATCTGAACCTTCCTCTGCATGGGTGTCATGGGAGCGGCCCCTGGGGAATGACTGTCAGCCCAGAGGGCACCCCACAGCCCTGTACCCCAACCCTGCCCGGGGCCTCGGCTCTGAAGGCTGCTGAGAAACTGCTCTGCTCCTCACTGTCAGCAGAGATAGCACGCTGGTTCCGCCTGCCTCCAACTTCCTCTGTGACCTAGGAAGTGTGGGGTCGGGCACCGGAACTGTCTGTGATTGCCACGTCTATACACCTGGCTTGTACAAGAAATGTATCCAATGCCTAACGTATGAAACTGTAACCTCTCCGTACATCAGTTTGATAATAAAAATTTGAAAAAAAAAAAAAAAGATCTTACTTGAGAAATAAAAAGGAGGTTGGCAGCTTGAGGGGAAAAGAAAAGAAAACTTGGGAAATTCGGTGTCACACAGGAAGATTCACAATCCAGTGTATTGGCAGTCCCAACGTTACACTTTTTTTTTTTTTAATCACTAAGTCACTTTTGTAGTTAGCTCAGCAGATGCTATCCCCTCGGTGAGAGTGTGCTAGAAATGTCTGAGGATGGTAGCAGATGCTGGTTGTCAATGTCCGTTCCTTCTGGGAAGAATCGCCTCTGGATTGACTTAAAACAAACGTAAGCCCCCAATCTTACTTATTATTTCCCTTCCCGTTTCTTAATGTAGGCCAACCCGAATCCAAATGGTCAGGTTGGAACAAGCAGGTCATCGCGGACCAGGATAAATTAGGTAGGAAGTAGAACTGCTCTCGGCGTAGGAGACAGGCGGGGAGCAGCAGGGTCTTCTAGGAGATGGCTGCATTCTGGGAATGTAAAGTAGTTCATTGAAGACGAAATGAGCGGTGCAGGGTGGAGATGCAGTAAGATACTGGAAGGCTCTGTGAGACAGGCAGTCTGGCTGGAAAGGGAGATACCTAAAGGGAGGCTCTTAAAGGAAGGCCCTAAAATGTTTTAAATGGGGTGGGGGGGGCTTAGGGGAGAGTCAGATAACAACTGAATTTCAGACAAAGTATCCTAGGTCAAAGTTGTGGAAGACTAGAGAAAGAAGCCAACAGAGGACTCTGTTTAAAAAAAAAAAATCATGGGAGAAAAAGGAGAGGAAATGCTTCAGAGCTGGGTATGGATCGAAGTGTTGAGAAGAGAGGACATCAAGGTTGATGTCCAGCTTCCTATATGGAGAGTTCCAATCACTCAGACAAGAAACCGCAGAAGAGGAGCACATTATTTATCTCCAAACGTCACTAAAAGATGGGTTAGATGTGCATACGGGAGCACTTGGGAACGGGTATCAAAAGTAAGCTTTCTGAGGCTGGGGAACTCGTTCTTTCTGTTCTTCAGTTGCCTGGTTTCTTCTGTTTCATCTCATTTTGTAGTGCCTGCCCATTGATTTTCATATGGAAGGGAACATATTGGATAGCTTTTACATCTAAATATGCTTTTATCCTCTAACAGAAAACATCTGTCCACATGTGTCTCGTATGAAAAGCATACAGTGCAGCTGAGAAACATATACATTTCAATAATATTCAGGCCTCTCCCCCCACTAGACTTTTATTTATTTTTTCCTCCTTGTAGTTGGATGTCAAAAACTCAAAGAAGACTTTGCATAACTGGAACATATTTATCTTATTGTAGAAACCTCATAATTAGTTTCTTGAGCAAAATGATTTACATCTGTCCTCTGCAACGTACATTCTTTTAACTATAAGAGTAATGTTATGGTATGTAAAATTTAGACCTAAATAATAATAATAATAACAATAATAATAATAAGACATGATTGCAAAAGGCAGCTTTTGGGGGTAACCACTTGGCAGGAAGAAAGGAAAAGTAGATGGTCACAATGGTGAATATTACAGAAGTAAATTACATATCTGTACAAAAATAAAATGAAACTCACCGAAAATTGTTCAAAAGGTAGGTGAGGATGGAGGAGTGATTCAGAAAGAGAGGTTGAATGGATTCAAAGCACACTATATGAACGTTGCAAGGATCACTATAAAACCCCTTTGTGCAATTAATTTATGCTCATAAAAATAAAGTACAATACTAATGCATACTTTTAAAAACTGAGTAATTGGTGTGGGAGTGTTGGTACTTCAAGTCTATTCACTGTGATGAGAGTGTACAGAAGGAAGTTTCTGGAGAGTGTGTTGCTAAGGTGACATAATGCATGGATTTCTACAGCTGGCTGGGACAAGGTTCACAAGGAAGTTCAGCAGCAGCAGCTGCATCCAGACACCAGTCGTGTCTGCCGCTCTGGGGTGCGCTCTGGAGGGGGCCATGCTGTTGGCCTCCACCCTGGGCACGAGTGGCGTCTCAGAGCCGCGAATCCGGCCCCGGAGGGACGAGCTCACACGCGGTCAGCGCGGGCCGAGGGCTCTGGGAGGAAGGTCAAGGGCATGAACTTGACAAATGCCCCACGCGAGGGGCAGCCTCGGCCCATGGCCCACCTAGCCTGACACGCCAGGAGCGTGGAGGTCGGAGGCCGGCAGTGTGGAGCCTTCGGGGCCGTGCGCACAAGGCCGCTTTCCTCTAAGCCACAGTGGAAGTCACTGAGCTGAGTAGCACGGTGACTATTTTAGCATTTTACAAGAGAGCGTTGACCACTGCGTGCGCAACAGATTGATCCAGATGAAGGGCGGAGGGGGGACGGCGCTATCAGCTCCAGGTGGAGTGGAACAGTGCTGGAGAGCCCAAGTATCAACTGCCTGGAGAGCAGCCCCACCTGAAAGACCCCTGGTCTCTGATCTGCCTGAATAAGAGCCAGTCCCTCCTCAGGGACTTTGGGTTTCACAGGGTCCCCGAGTTCACTCACCGGTGCCTACGTTTCCAATGTGGTTTTTCACGGATCGAGTTTTATCAGCTCTCCAGATCATCTTTTTCTTGCTGAATTTTTTTTTTAATGTGCCATGCGTTACCCCCTAAACTTGATTTGTGATATACCCTTCGTACTTGGAATGGAGAGCAAATCTAGGCCTCCACTTTTATGATACTCTGTAGCTGCTGAAAGAAGGAAACAACAATGGAAGCAAGGAAAACAACAGAGCCCTTGTTCACCCTGCCCAAAGCTCTGAGTTCAATTATAGAAGAGAGAGGGGAAGGAGAGGGGGCGAGAAGGAGGGAAAGAGGGAAGGAAAGAGGGAGGGAGATCATGGTGGTTACCGAGAGAGAGATGAAAGGTTTCGGGCCAAAGGAACCAGTGAAGGATAGAAGAAGTTGGACAAAAACAAGTGAGGAGTCATTAAAGTCCCACCCACTTGGCTCTCAGCTTCGAAACCCAGAAACGTTAGACCTGGCATTTAAATGATCACATTTCACACTCCAGTGCACCATGCCTCTGTGTGTGAGACACACTTCCTCCGCCTGCTTCTCCGGTCACCAGGGATGGGAGACGGGAAGGGGAAGCTGGCCAGGCCAGGCCAGGAGGCCAGCTTGGAGGTGACAGAGGAGAACTCGCTAGGCCTGAATTCCAAACAGGAATCCTCGAAACACTGCAATCTGTTCTCCTCTCTCACCATTCTTTTGAAACTATTTTAGAAGTCCCTGTTGGCCTCTCAATTTCTAAATATGAAGGCATTTTCCATCATTGTTTTCTGTCTGCTCCATATAAAAATGGAGTTATAACAGACACAGCTCTTCTGTCCTACATTTCAAAGAAAGCTCTCATGAGTTAATTTTATCATTGTCCACCTTTGTATGCTGATTCGTACTTGTAAGTTTCAAGCAGTGTTCTTTAAAATTCCCTACTAAGGATTACATATTATGAAGCGTGATGACTTCAACTCTTTTTGTTTAGGGTCAACACTGTATTGCATGACCTTTTCCAAGTGCAGTGGTAGGCAATGAACCTTAATGAGATTTTTCTAGTACAGAACTCCAAAACCAATGAAGAGAGAAAGCTCATCCAGTGTACATAAATACATGGATTTTTTTTAAAGTCTTACTTATTTTACTGAGCAAATTTATATGAAGTTCAGTTTTGATGTCTCTGAGTTTTGTTTTTTTTACTGTGTTTTCAGTTTTACAAATTTTAATAACAACTTGAATAGAGACGTTCTTATGTCGGTATAATCATGTTTCTGGAATTACCCTTTAATGTATAGTATAAATACTATGGGGTTTTGAGGGAGTGGGGGAACAATCCATATAATTTTATTCTGCCAAGGGGTTTTGGTTAAATCAGGAATACTTAGGAAGCATTGCCCAATAAATACTCCTTGGAAATCTACCAGAGGATCACTGCCTTTGTTTGTCCCTGCTGTTGTCCCAAAATACCTGAGGCTAGCTCATCTGCAAGCAGCAGAAAAATGCACTGTTCAAACTCTGGCCCAGTGAAGGCTTCTGCTGAGAAGGGAGGCAGGGAGACCAGGGAGCGCTCCTGACCGAATCCCCCAAGCCCAGAGTCTCCAGAGCCCTTCCCCGGCTCCCAGAGGCAAACAGGAGACTCAGCATGTGGGTCACAGCAGGCCTAGTTCCTTCTTGACTCCTCCACACAAATGACCTTGGTGGTGGGAGGTTACCTAGAGCTAATTAACCAGCATTCTTGGAATGGGTTGTTGTTGATGGAGTTACGGAATGTTTCCTGTGTTCTTGGATTCTAATTGCTGGTTTTACTTAGGGTGTACCTGCAAGGCACCTGGCTGCCATTTTAACCCCTGCCTTCTCATTGCAAAACATTATGTTCAGGTTTTCCTGGCTTCACTTAGAGCCCCATGAAGGTTGCTATCTGCCTGAGAGTCTGGAACTGTCCTATTTAGAAGCCAGCTGTGCAGAGGGAGAAAAAGTTAGGGGATTGTTGCTTCCTAATTCTTCCGTCCTCCCTCACTACATAATTTCCCTTTTCCTAGAATGTTATATGATTTGACCAGCTTTCCTCACGTATTGTATTGTATAAGTTGATACCCATCATTTTCGTGTTTTCCTATCTTGGCATTACTTGATTGTCTTAACTTTGTTTTAGTTCATGATTTATATACTGGTGAGGATTTTTCAATGAACTACTCCTGAGCATTTTTGAGCTTTGGGGGGATTTTTTGACATACGTTCCTTCCTTACATTTTGTTTGTTGATTCTTTTCTATTCTTTGCACTTTGGATACTTGATATCATACTTTTAATTATTTCGTAGTGATACTTTGCAAGAGTACGCATTTTCCCAAGTGTCTTTGGATTCCTCACGGGCGGATGGTTATTTTTCTACTAACACTTGTTTTTATTTTCTTTCACATTGTGGCTATCAGGTCTTTTTGACTCAAGAATTGCCTAGAAAATATTTTCTTCACGTAGTGCTGAGGATTCAACTCAGGATGAGGCAGGTGCACTTGGGACCTTTCCTTTTGCTTGTGTCAACACGTCTCACTTCCTAAGACTCAGTGTGTATGTGTGTGTGTGTGTGTGTGAGAGAGAGAGAGAGAGAGAGAGAGAAAGAAAGAGAGAGAGAGAAAATGGAGTCAGGAAACTCAAGAGGAGGCTGTGAAATGCTCGAGTTCGGATCCCCTGAGAGACCACCAGAGACCAAGACCAATGCAAGCAGCATAAAGGGCGTGTATTTCAGGCTAGCTCGGTCCTCCCCGCACTCAGTAAACTGGTGACGTAAGAGGCCCTGAGCCTAGGGCTTCCAGCTGTTTTATACATTCTTTGGGGAAGGCAGGGTTTTGATTAGATACTGGAAATCCCACTCACAATCACCGAAAATCCCACTCACAATTAGATACGGTCTTTACCGGGAAGCGAGGGGTGTGGGGGGTAGGACTTACAGTAACGTCGGTCAGGTACAGATTGGGGTCTTAGTACAATATGGGGTTACTCTGGTCCTTCACTCTGGCTCTACAGCTGAGATAAATGACCAAGATAGGATGTACTCACAAATTGGCATGAATTAAACCCTTCTGTGCAGTGATTTACAGGTAGTTACAATAAGCTTAATTAATCAAATAAAAGAAATGACCTCTCAGTTCAATCAGGACTGGCGGTTGAACCCCACCCTCTGGCCTCCCCTGCTGGGCTTGCTGGGGTCACCGAAATACGTGACCACGCCACGCAGAAGATACTTTGGAAATTTCTAGTTGTTTGGTATGACTTTGATCTTTTTTGGGTCTTCGAATTTATTTCTAGCTTTTACTGTATACTGCGGTGACATTTTCAATCATATTTAAAAAATTTGTTGGCACTACCCTGTCTTAAAGTCTGTTGGCATTTCTTTTCATGCCTGACTCTTATTATGTGAGCATGTCATGGGTCTAAAAGGATGATCTATTTGTTATCTTTCGGGGTGGTACGGGGTGTTAGATCTGCAGGGGACAACAGCCCCCTCCCCTTTTTCTCTTTATAGCCTTAGCGGAAATCGTCTGCCCCAAACCAGTGGTCACCTGACTGTCAATCACCTGCCTGTGAGTCAGCAAAGGACCCCGCACTCTTGAAGTCAGGCCGCCCTGGTCTCGCCTCCTTCCTCAGTGAGAGGCGCCCCAGGCTCTGAGATCCTTTCCGCATCCAGGGTGGCCCTGCCTACCGCACAATCCCTCCCCTCCGCCGGAAGTTCCCTCTCCTCTCCCCTCCCTTCTCTCTCTGCACACCTCCCTCTCCCCTGGGCCCACAGTTTGCCTTGCCCGGAATAAACTCTTTCCCTCCCGACGGAACCACACGGCAGTCTCCTCCTTTCGACCAATCTCACAGAGTAGCGAAATTACGTAGGTCTTGGTGTTGGAGGCTTCTTTTTTCTTTCATTTCTATTTTTTGGGGTGTGTGTGTAAGCAAAAATTGAGTTAAAATATTGAAGGTTTTGGGGGGGAGGGTTATTTGTGTATATGTGTTTTTCCTTATTTATGGTATATTTGTTTACTGTATTTTCATATCGTCTTCCCAACCTTAGTCAGTGGTAAGAAAATGCATACAGTTTTCTAAAGCAAAGAACGAATGTTTCCTCGTATAGCTTGACAGTGATTCTGGCTAACTCTGTCCTTGTGTTTGAGAAAATAGAAATGTATCGAACGTATACAGGCCTGCACTTAAGCCCCGGGAATGGTTTCAGCGAGAAAGAGGGCAAATAGCAAAATGCAGGGAAGCAGGAGCCAGGAACTGGGAACGAGGAGGAGCTCCGGAGAAAGGCCAGAGGAAACCACCGCCTGCCGCCTGGCGTGTGCTTTTGTTTCACTGAGTTTAATATGGAGAAGTTTCTTTTACTGCGTTTCATCTGGAGAAATCCTTTATCTGCCCTGCTGGAGGACAGTCCGCCCATCCTGCTGTCGCTTGTGGCTCGCCGGGCTGGGCTTATCTTTCCTGATTCGTTTAAGCTTGCTTGCATTGTTAAGCTACCATGCGGATAAGGTTAACATCCCAAGAGGTAGGTCTTATCAGGACCAAGCTCCATAGAGTGTCATCTAAATCCTTGTCCTGGGATGAATATTAAATAATATTAATAAGCAATATTCATTTATCGGAGAGAAATGTATTGTCCGCCACTAAACAAGGAGTCTGACTCCAGGATTTTAAAATGCTTCTGTGCTACTTCTTGCTTGATGACCAGATACCTTGCGTGCTGTTCATTTTCCTTTGGCAGGAACGGGTAAAGCCGAGGTCTGCTGGACACAAATGCACTTTCTTCCTTCACTCCTGTGTTCAATGAACTCAGCTCACTTATCCGACAACCGTAACTCACGCATCCACCAACTTTAACTCACACGGTCTGCAACTGTCACTGAGCACGATCACCTGGTTAAGCCGGGCCTCCAACTCGTGCACTCAACAACCTTTCACTCACGGATTCAACAATCGTCACTGACCAGTGTGGCCAGAAAGAAGGAAGGAAGGAAACCAAGAAAGAACGGGAAGCAACATAGAAACCACTCACCGCGCGAAGCATAGCCATGAACCTCGCTTTATTCAGACACGATTCTCTCTTCTGGGCCAGCACCAGCCCCAGGGTGACGAGCAGGGCAGATGTCCACCGGCAGATTCCAGAGTCCCCCGGAGCAGAGCACGCGGCCCCAGCCAGGGCATCCTTCTCCGCTCACGGGTCAGTGTCCATTCTGCTTTCCCACCTGAGTCCTTTAGATGTTTCCAGACGTATTCTTTGGCTCAGTTTGACTTAGGTTTGAATAAGCAATTCAGGAGGCAGAGCCATTATTCAAAGCAAATGGAGGGGAAACCCAATAAAATCTCCACGACAGCCACCACCCAGAGTCGCTGGCCATGGGTCAGGCTTGTTCCCATCCTAAATCCTGACAGAAACCCGGGAAGGTGTGTGTGGTTCTGACCAACCTGGACAACAGCTGTGCACCCTGCACACCGAACCGGTGACCAGAAACGACCCCCAGCTACAAGACACCACCAGGGAACCATCCAAGCGAACATGCGCGCGGCTGCTTCAGTTCTCTGCCCGCACAGCTGCCATGCTTTCAAACGCGTCCCTTCCCCAGGCAGCTTGAATACACCATCTTCATGGGGGTAGAGGTGCCCACTAGACACACCCAACCGGACCCCGCACTCATCAGAAGCCGACGCCCGGCCCCCCTTCACCTTCCTGTGCTTTATTCTCAGGCATCCTGAGAACCGTCAGCAGGTGACCCGAGGAAATCACTAAGGGGGTGGAGAGGCTCAGCTCTGCGGATAGAAACACTGGACTTCTTTCTTCAAGCAGAAGGGGGGAAATGGGGCGGGGGGGGGGGCGGGCGGCAGGAGTGGGGGAGGAAACATCCTTTTGTTGAGCTTGATCTGCTGAACAACCAAGATGGAAAACAGATTGTTTGGGGAGATGGATGCGATTTATAACAAGCACACACATAAACAATGCTCTTGCATTTCTAAAATATTTATATTTTCTTGGGCAACGGTGGCTTACACCTGTAACCCTAGCTGTTCAGGAGGCTGAGATCTTCGGATCTCAGTTCAGAGCCAGCCTAGGCAGGAGAGTCCTTGAGATTCTTACCTCCGATTAACTACCACAAAGCCGGAAGTAGGAGCTGTGGCTCAAGCGGCAGAGCCCTAGCCTTGCCCAGGAACAGCATCTAGTCCCTGAGCTCAAGCCCCAGGACCAAGACACACACACACACACACACACACACACACACACACACACACACATGCGCGCACATTTAACTGGGCCTCAGTCAAATGCTGGATAAAAACAAACAAAATCAGTACAGAATAACCAAAGAATAAATGCAGCATTATATGGCAATTAACTTGTAAACTGTGAATGAAAGGCAATGCATAACTATTTAATAACATCAGTTTTCTCTCCATGTCATACATGCTTTATAAAGAAATATTTTCGTAGAGTATGATTTTTCTGTCAGGTCCATTACTATATTCCAAAAAGAAAACCATCCAATTATCAACGTACAGGAGTCAGCTGCAGCAGTGGACCATTCAAGAATGAGAAAAGGCACAATTCAAATGCACAGTGAGCATGATGGCTAAACAGCGTTTCCTCCTCACGGTTGGTTTCTGCGTGCTGGTATTTGAGCTAATTTGATTGGACAGTTGGCATTCCACATTTCGATGTTTCAAAACCACTTTCAGATTGTTCATGTGCAAACAAAACGAAAATAGGAGGTGTCTAAAAAAACAATCCAGTAGTGAAAGTGAAGAAACAGCAGAAAGAATAAACCCTCCCAGGAACCGAGGAAATTGGGTCAAGGTAAGAAGAATGTAAGTGTGAAGGAGAAGAAAGACAATAAGAAGTATGCCCTTACCAGGAAAAGTAAACATAGTGACACAAGAAAGTCAAAGGAAAAGGACATTTTAGAAGAAAGTCCTCCTGCCGGGCCTGAGGGCCCCGCCGGCAATCTCAGTGCTCAGGATGCTGAGGCAGGAGGAACTTGAGTTCGAGGCCAGCCCCAGTCACAGTGACCTCCAGGCCCGCTGGGCTACTGTGTCACACAACACCCTGAAAGTCAGGCGGAATGAGCAATTGAGTCCTTGCTTGTCTGGGTCGGCTTACAGTTCTCAGTGTGTACAGCAGTACTTACACACTGAGAACGCCAGGTTGTGGACTCAGACCCCAGGTACAAAACACTTCTTCTATGACTAAGAAGAAAGCAAGGAGCAAGTTTGAGCGAGAGAGAGAAAGAGAGAGAGAGAGAATCCCCTTGTTTAATAACGAAGGATCCGATGCAGACTGAGACAGTTATCCCGTGGTTGTTCTGTTTAGCAAGTGTGGTGCGTCGCTTTGCACGTCTCGTTCCGTGTGTGCGTTGATTACAGCTCGCGGTCACCATGAGATAATCACACACGCTGTGCTCATGAGAGTGCCCACACACGGCACGGGACGACGGCGTGTCGCAGCGGTCTGGCAGGTGACACGCGGGTGTGTGGCCTTCCACGTGTGCTCCTCTTGCACAGTCTTCCCTTCCCATCTGAAAAGAGTTTGGCGAAGCCGCGCTTCCAGGTGACAGCAGGAGCGGCTGGGCGGGGAAGGGCGGGGAAGGGCGGGGAAGGTGGAAACGGCCATGAGGAGATCGGAGGCGGCGGGGTTGTGAGATGAGGGGTTTTCTAGGCAGAGCTGGGGTGAGAAAAGACACCCCACTCAGAATAAACCACCCCGGTGGGACACGGGAAGAAGGGAGGGCCGGGCCCTGGACACAAGTCAAGGATGCGTGGGGAACATCATTGTTGTCAGGATGCCCTGAGCCATGGGGGGGGCCCCAGGCTGCAGTTGAGGGGGCCTTTCGATCTCCAAGGCGGAGCAGCGCCAGGGCCGTCTCCACGCAGGTGCTGTGAGGGGAGGAGAAATGAGAAAGGTGACGGGACCCGAAACCCAGCAAGCAGGCCGAGAAGGGGGAGGAGAGGGAAGGGAGTTACATGTTGGCCTAAGTATTGTGTCCGAAGTTGTATCAGGGAGGACTGTGGTTTGCAAACGCGGGTATATCTAATTGGTGGTCCCTGGAGCGGCTCCAGAGAAGACACAAATATCCCTGCCCGTATTATCGTCCATGAATATTCCTGCCCTTACTATCATCCATGAATATTCCTGCCCTTACTATCATCCCCTCTCCCCCGCCCCAGGACTCTCGGTATAGACAGTCTCCTGACTCCCAAGGGTCCAGCTGATTTCCTCTCTTCCACAGCTCGATGGATGTCTGGTCCTCTTTACAGACTCTGCAGCCGCGAGGAGGAGGAGAGACTGAGTTTGGGGGCCAGATCAGGGAGCGCATCTCTTTCGGTCTGTGAAGCTAGGAGAGGCTCCCTAGCACCATGGCTGCTGTTTTCTGGGCAGTGAAATAAATATAACCAGACCTGCTATGGATCCTCTATTGCTACAGAGATTGAACCTCACTGAGATCACCGAGTACCTCCCAAAGCTCCAGGCAGGGAAAGAGTCTCTAGCTATCATCAAGTAACTGTGATGAAAAAATACCTTCCAAGCTGTGAGCTTCTCTCAGAGCTTCGTGACGGATCATCTGCCATGAAAAACAGCCAGCACAGTCTGGGTGCGCTTCGCTGTCTTTTGGGTTCTTGCGTAAGGTGCCAAGAAACCCATCTTTCGTATATTGCTGTTGTTTGCCAATTACAGTAGGATGCCAGGTTTCCACAAATAGAAGTTGTAATTTGATTTTCAGTAAAACTTGAAACTCCTGGCACCTAAACTCCCTTATCCTTGGCGAAATGGAGTTTCCTATTCTTAAGGCTCAAAGAGCTCCTTTGAGTTTTTACAAAACATGTGTGCGTAAGGAATTAGGTAATCCCAAAGTGTGTAATTAAATTTCCCTTAAAGTAAGCATCCATTTCACTCCCTTGTTTTTGATTAGAGGAGAAACATTTCCTAAACATTGAGTTAGTGCTGAGTTTTTAAGGGTGAGATATTTTAAGGATAACAAAGGGGAACATTTACTCCAGATTGATTCTTTTTGAAAATGAACATTATCCTAAAGAGTTGTCTACAGAGAAAAGGACTTTTGTATGTGTAATGGATTCATCTATTCCTTGAGAACACATTAGCTATCCCATTCAAATTCCTCTCCAGAGAAAAAGAGAGAGAAAAGAGAGATGGAAAAGAAATTTCGGAGCTCTAAAGACTTTTGAAATTTTTTATTAATTAAAAATAATGTGAAATCAATTAGAGTCTGATGAATTCCACCTGTTTTTATACTACCTTTAACTCTTTCAGCCTTGCAAATGCTGTACCCCTTGCTTCTGGTGGCATATTTTTATATCTAGTGTCATATTTCTAAGGTAAACTAAGGACAGGCAGATCAGAAATCGCCCTTTGTGGCTCTGAAGTTTTCTACTGTTTTTCAAGCCATGGATAAGTGCAAAATCACAACTGTGCTGGTAAAAAATGTTTTGCACCGAGAGGGCGATGAGTTCTCCAAAAGCCAGCCCCGGCTCTGCTCAGTATAAAGGAGCTTTAACTTTCCATTGTTTCTGGTTGTTCCTAAGTAAACTCCACAGATCTCTGCGGCCAGCGGTACTCAGACAAACAAACTTCAGAGCATCCTCTTAGATGCTCTGAGCTACATGTCATCTCTCAAGTGGATAATCTTCAGTTTCCCTTGCTGACACATTGGAGAAAGTAAAATACACTCAGTACATTGTATTCCCTTTTATGTTGCCATCTGTAAAATGTGTTTGTCATTTGTCTTAAAAAAAAACAACTCTGTAAGTGAACCTCTTTAATGCTTTTTAAAATTATTAAGTGGTTGTACAAAGGATTGCCGTTTAAGAAAGCAGTTTATGAATTCAACACACAGCTCTTCCAAAGCAAACATTCAATTACTTGTTTTGAGTGAATGAGCTCATTTTCATAGGCACATTTCCACCCATCATTGATGTATCATTATGAAAATCCCGTTTTCTAGCCCAGGCGCCCTCCAACCACATCATTGCCCATGCACAACTCTCCATGACATGAGCGCGTGTGCACAACTCCCCCCCCCCCCCCCGCATGTGTGCGTGTGCACCACTCTCTAAGACACCTGGAGCCCAGGGTGAGTGCACGAGCACAGCTCTCTCCCCAGCTCCTCCGGGCCGGGCCCCCCCACACCCGATGTGTGGAGTCTCCACCCACCCCCCCCCCCCCCTGGATGGCCTGGATGGCCGGCACTGCGGAGGCCCCGCCGACCGCAGACACCCGCAACTCGCTCTGTCCGCCTTTCACTGGCGCAGCAGGCCACTGGCTCCGGAGCCCAGGCCCCACGGCATGAGAGACGCGGCTGGTCACCTCGCGCCCTAGGACACCCTAACCTCGCGCCCGAGGACACCCTAACCTCGTGCTCTAGGACACCCTAACCTTGTGCCCTTGGACACCCTACACCAGCCATGGGCGCCCAGACTGCTTCGGCACAGTCACTAACAAGAGGAAATCCCCTTGTGTAGCACGGACACTTTAGAAAAAAAACAACACCACAGGTTTAGAGTCATTTACTTGTGTGAGAAGAGAAAGCAAGCGGATAGAATTATGTGTTATTTCAGGCTTTAAGTCCTTCAAACAGTCAGGAATTCTTGATTGGTATTGCACCACATATGTTAATAAATACGTTTTTCCTGCAGTAGAATTATTAATGGCTACGTACCAAATTTGTTTAAGTAAGTATTTGTCTATGTATGTAATTATTTATCTTTTTTGCCAGTCCTGGGGCTTGAACTTAGGGCCTGGGCACTGTCCCTGAGCTTCATTTGCCACAGCACCACTTCTGGCTTTTTCTGTGTATGTGGTATTGAGGAATTGAACCCAGGGCTTCCTGCATGCTAGGCAAGCGCTCTACCACTAAGCCACACTCCCAGGCCAGTGAATACTTTTCATCTAGAAAAAAAAAAACAACAAGACACACACACACACACACACACACACACACACACACACACGTTTTCCCACTGAGGACCTTCAAAACCTTATTCCGTATGATTTTGAAGAGTTTTGCACATATATATATATAATCAATGCAAAGACCTACTTTCAAAATTACTGAATATTTGCTATATATCTAATGCCCTAATACATTTTAAGGAGCAACCTATGGTTGATCTTCCTTCCTCCCTTCCTTCCTTCTTTCCTCCCTTCCTTCCTTCCTTCCTTCCTTTCTCCCTCCCTCCCTTCCTCCCTCTCTCCCTCCTTCCCTTTCTTTCTTTCTCTTCCTTTCTTCCTTCATTCTTCTTTCTTTCTTTCTTTCTTTCTTTCTTTCTTTCTTTCTTTCTTCTCTTTCTTTCTCTCTCTCTCTCTCTCTCTGTCTTCCTCCCCTGTTTCTTTCTTTCTCTCATTTTTCTGTGGGGGAAAGGAGCAGAGAAATGGTGTCTTGGTTGAACTGACTTTTGAGTTTAAGAGCTGAAAGCAAAAACCTGCACAGCCTTCAAGGAAATACAGGCGACCTGAACTTTGAGGTGACTGCAGGCAATAACCGAAACCCTTGACATGTTCTTGTCATTTTATGGCCATGTTTGTGCTCGAGATGGCGGTCTTTGTGCTCCGGGCCTCACAGGTTTGCTTGGCAGGAGCTCCATCACTGAGCTCTACCTCCATTCCTTTTTTGCCCTGGTGTCTTTGAGAAAGGGTTAGGGACCGAGATCCCCGTAAGTGACACTTCTCACCCCATCTGGGATGGCATGTCACACAACTGCACCAGGGCACCGGCTGAGATGAAGCCATGAGAAGTTTTACAATTACAATCTGCTCAGGCTCTGTCTCCTCAACAGCTTGATTTATAGGCATGAGTAACCAGAGTCTGACAACATATTTCTAATGAGTTAGAGCTATTACTATTTATGACTTTGTACTTAAGGATTTAAACCATAGTTAGCTTTCTTTCTTTTTTTTTTTTTTTTGGCCAGGGCTTAGGTGCTGTCTCTTAGCTTTTTCACTCAAGGCTAGCGCTCTGCCGCTTGAACCCCAGCTCCACTTCTGGCTCTTTGGTGGTTAACTGGAGAGAAGAGTCTCATGGTCTCTCCTGCCCAGGCTGGCTTTGAACCGTGACCTCCAAGTCTCAGCCTCCTATACTCCTAAGTAGCTAGGATTACGGCCGTGAGCCGCCTCACCGGTGCGAAGTTTGCCTCGTCTGCCTGCAGGAGTGAGATCGGTGACCGGACTTTCACCGGGACGCTGAGCTGCGTCAGCTCTGACACCACCAGCTCCAAGCGTATCTTGTTGCCTAGTGCCGCGCTAGGTTTAACCTTGACACGCCAAAATGTCAACATGCTTTCATTCCTTTACATCCTCCTGAAGTCACTTTGGACTTGCCTGGCACAAACTCGCCCAACTTTAGACACGTCCGTCTTCACACTCACAGGCAAATGCCGAGGAATTGTGAGCCGGATTGGACTCACCACACGACTTCACGGACTCACCCCCAAACCCCATCGCCAAGCTGCGGAAACCTTGTGGGGCAGAGAGCCAGAAGACGGAAGGCCTGCATCTGTACAAAGCTCAGCAAACGCCCTCCCTTATCCTGAATCACATTGGAAAGACACCAGAAGTTCTGTGGCTCAAGTGAATATTCACTCGGCACTGTCAGCCCCTGTTCCCCTCCCAGCCCAGGCCCAGGGAGTAGCTGGGGGGCCCGCAGATTAGAACTGGGATCCTCCTAACTTCATCCCCCCACAAGTAGCACGAATTAGTGGTCCGTGTGGATCGAGGGTGTTTCGATTTCCTCATTTTTATTTCTCCTTTTTCCTTTCCAAGAAAGTAGACCCTTTCTGACCTTTTCACGCTTGGGGAAGCTCACGGCTTTTTGGCCCTTTGAGAACTCATTTCAGGAGTGTCTTTCTAATTTCGAATTTTCTGATAAACCATGAGGGCTGGCTTTAGAGTCGGATTTTGTTTGAGCCCAACTTCAACGTGAAGAAGCCTCAAGGCGCCGGTCCCGACAGCCAGCACGACCTGCCTGACCCTTTGCTCATCAGCTGAAGCCAGAATTGTCGAGATTAAAGGGATCCCATACTTGGCCTGCTTGTCACTGAGTGCCACAATTTCACACGGCTCAATTTAATAGTAAGAGTTTAGCAGGTGCTGGCTCTTGTCCTCTCCTGGGCACAGACTTCCAAGGTCATTGTCTGGCCGAGATGGAAGGCAGTGAACACCATGCAAGGCCTTCTGAAAGCCAGGCGGTCCGGAGGTCACCGGACACCGAACTTCGTGACCACCTATTACGGTTTGTTCTTCCTTTAGTCTTGAGGAAACTCGGCCTGATGTTGTCTCTGCCCCATTACATTTACAGGACATTTATAAAGGATAATTTATAAAAATTATCCTCTTCCAGTTCATTGTCATTCTTCCAATTGTCTGAGGTGTGCTTGAATGTTGGTTTTCCTTTTCTCCATTAGGAGAGCCCAAGACAGAAATCTTGATTTCTCGGATGCTGAGTGCTCTGTTTGGTTGCTATCTTGAGTTTTTATTACGTGTCATAGGAGACATTTCAGAGCCTATTGCAAAGACCACAGGCCACTGCTGTAGCGGAACTGCAAGCGAGCAAACCGGCTACAGCCTGGGACTTGGACTCTGCCTTGGACTCTGGTCCTCCCTTCTCGCCCTCCCACATAGTAATGATTAATTTTTAACTCCAACGTTATATATTTTGGTTTCCCTTCCTTTCCTTTTCAACCTTGCTTTCCACCTCACCAAATAGAAATGGCTAGAAAAGTGTTGCATTCCTCCCACTAGACAGCCTTTTGTTTTCTATAACAAACACTTGCTTGTTTCCTTTGCTATTCCCCCGTGGAGCAAATCCGCATTCTGTGACTAGGCTCTTCCTGTCCTCAGCCTCAGGCAAGGCGATGTTTGATGGTAATGGCAGTTCCAGGCCTGACCCCAAAAGGCAGAGACAAGACGCAGAGAGGAAAACGGAAACCTGGCCATGAACCTGAATATTGATAAACTTAGATTTGCTTTCCATGATGCTCAAGCAGATCAGCATTTCAACAAAAGGCTTCTTCTTCTAAGATGTATTACTGATTTGCTCGTAAGGATGGTTGGCAGAGATGGAAGTCAAGAGCCCCAGGAGCTTGAACTGGGGTTCAGTTCAATGAGCACGGGGTGCACGCCTGCACTGTAGGTGAAGGAGCGATTCTAACAGGTCCCACATGTTTTGTTGTCACGGACTTTCTCCCAGCCATTCCTCATTAGTCTCTCCTCCGCGCAGATCATATTTTCAACATCGCAACGCATTATTCTGATGCTCTGAAAACGGGCTTTTTAATCAAAGCAAAGCTGGCAAGACCCTTGACAAACCCATGACATTAATTCTTGTGAGCAGCCTTGAATCACAAGGGATCTTTGGCATAAATCTCGGCTCTTTTAATGCTTGAAACCCGGGGACAATAACCATTCCTTTTTTACTGTTCAGAATTTGGACCCACATTGGTTGTACATTATTTAAACCATAACTGGGGAAGATTTGAAGAAATTGTAATCCTTTTCACTCCCCAAATTTACCAAAAAACAAAAACCCATTCTGTAACATCCTGGAGAAGGCATGATGGGGTCGACCCCTTAATGTTTTACTTCAGACTTAAATTTTTCATCCATCCACAATTGAGAGGAAAAGTACACAAGGAATAGAAGTGAATTTTCACGTGAAAGAGAATACTTTCAAATACCTAAAACAAATATCACACTAAAGCATAAATCCTGGAGCTTTTCTAATAAATGCAGGAACAAAGCAAGGATAGTCCCTTGCATCCTTTGTTTTCAGTATTGAGTTGGAAACACTAGCGAAAACAAGATAAAATGAAAGCAAAAGTACACAGGTGAAGAAGGAAGACATGAACCTGTCTGTGGGCAAGATTATCCCAAAGAAATAATAATAAAGACTCTTGGAACTCAGTGGTTCTCGCAAGGTTGAGAATATAAGGTTAATACACATCGAAGTCAATCATTTCTCTGTATGCCAGCAATAGACAAGAGGAATCTTGTTTTTCAAATTAAAAACATCATATCACTTGCATTAACACCCCCCAAATAAAATATTTAAATACTAATCATGTTATATATGTATAAAATCTATCTATATCTATCTATGTATATAAATAGATCGATGTATATATGCATACATTCATATATATGCTCACATACGTATATATATGATCTGTGAGAAAGAAACTGTGTTGTTGTTTATTTTGGTCTGAGACTAGGATGCAAACTTAAATACACTGATGCTTTTGCTCATTGTCTAGTGTTCCACCAACTGAGCCATCCCTCCAGCCCTCCAACTACAATGTTCTGATTAAAGATGTGGGAAAATGTTCTGATAAAAGATATAGAAGAAGAACCAAGTGCGTGGAGAGGTTGTCTGTGCTTATGAATAACAAGTCTAAATAGTCCAACATGCCAGCTCTTTAGAACTTTACCTACAGATGTAGTGCTGCCCCAATACTTTGCAGTGCTTACTTTGTGGATATTTGCAACCAGGTTCCTAAGTGTGTGCGGATATGAGAAAGACCAGGGTAGCCACGGCAGCATTGAAGGAGAAGTTGGAGACTGCCGCTGGCTGACTTGAAGACTCACTACGGGGCTCCAGGAATCGAGACGTGCCGCACTGGTGAAGAAGAGACCAAGGGAACGACGGACCAGCGCGCCAAGCCGGCCCCCCACACATCCAGACAGCGGAGCCCACCGGCCTTTCCCAAAGAGGCGAAGGCACCGCAGTGCCTTTCAACAGCAGTGTTGCCACCCAAGGACCCCGAGAGACACAGCCTGGACCCCGAATGCAGACCTTGCGTGCCTCGCAAGAGCCAACCCAAAGTGAATCACGGACCCAAATGTAAAATGCAGAACAACGGAGCTCCTGGAAGACAGCAAGGAGGAAGCCAGCGGTGGCTTCGTAGATACAACACTAAAACCACTCCCTACCCATGAGAAACAGGACGTGTTACCCAGACTTGATCACCATTTAAAACCCACGAACTAGACTTCATTTAAATTTAAAACCCAGTCTTTGTGAAAGACAATGCCAAGAGAATGAGTAAACAAGATTCAGACGTGGGGGAAACATGTGCATTGCGTACATCTTTTTTGTATTATCCCAAACACACAAAGAGCTCTTCCAATTCAACAATAAGACACATACAACCGGATTATCAAAGACATGGACAGACGTGTCACTAAGGCCTATGGTTGGCGTGTGAACACGTGGTCTGCTTTGGAAACGGCCACCGTCAGCGGGGATCCTCATTCCCAGCCACTAACGTGCACCTGGCACCTAGATTGGTTGTGTCTCACAGGGCTGCACACACGCTTGCCGGCGGTTCCCACATTCCATCACGTCAATACGAAAGCGTAGAGCAGTTTTACTTACTTACGACCTCGGGTGCAACCACGATCGTCTTCAAATGGGCTCATATACTGTGATACTTTGAAACACTGGAATGCTATTTAGTTCTAATACAATGAACTATCAAGAAGTAAAAAGATAGGAAAGAAATTTAAATACGTCATCCAAACCTACGGAACCCACAGCTCGCAGGTAGGGCGGTGACGAGGAAAGCTGGTGTGTGGGGAGTGGCCTCGTCCCCCAACGTTCCTGTGAGTATCAAACTACTCGAAAACCGAAATGGGAAGAGAGGTTCTCAGTGGCCAGTGTTCATACTTCCCCGCAACATTGATGATAAAGAAGATGGCGTTGTTCGCTGGCTTCCTACAAGTGCCGGAATTACCTGCTTTTCTTTTCACAGGCAATTTAATGCAGATGCAGCCGAGTCTGTGCTTACTATGTCCTCACTGGAATCCACGTCCTTGTAGAAAAGGCACCCCACCCTTCAGCCTTCGGAGAGGGTAGAGCCAGACACCGTCTTGGAAGCGTGGAGCAAGTCGCCACGCCCTGCCTCCACCTTGTATTCCCAGCTTCCGGAACTGTGAGAGGCAAAGGTAGGCTCTTCACAAATCAGTGGAAGCTATTTTTGATAGCAGCTTTGGTGCAGTAGGCAAACAACCCCCCCCCCCCCGCCCCCCATAGCTTGCTGGATCCCCGGGAACGAGCCCACGGCAACGGGGAAGGTCACATGGGCCCACTTTGCCGAGGAGCCCGGGGCCTTTCCTCCCCGAGGTTGTGAGCGGCGCTGGGCGCTTCCCATCCAGATCTCAGCCATAACAACCAGCTGCGCTTCCTACGAGTGCCAGGGGCAGGAACGGGAAGGGCTGGCACACGCGTGCGGGAGGGCACGTTCCTGTGACCCCTCTCTCCCTCTCTTCAGGCCCCCGACACTTGCTGGCACTGTGCGGCTAGGATCTGACACTGGGGATGCTACCAAGGCTAGGGCGATCTTTCTGAGTCCAGAACAAGGCTTGGCGTTCTTCCTGTGACGACAGCCAGCATGGATTCTGGGAGCTGGAGATGTTTCCCGCTTCAGGGCCTAAAATAACCCTTCTTTCGCTCCCAAAGTTGAAGCATTAGGGAAATGGTTTATTCGCGGAAAGTACATCAAGAGAGATTGCAGAATTGGATATTGCTAACTCTGCGACATTAGGGAACGTGCAAATGTAGAAAGAAAAATAACGGAACCCATAACAGGAACAGGTCCCCGAGGATTCGCTCTAGTCTGCGGGGACTTCCAGGCTCTAAAAGCATGAGCCGGTGACAAGCTCTCCAACGGAAGGTTCAAAGGAGCCGAAACGTGCTTTTGTTTGTGATCCTAGGGACAGATACGTACATTTGCCCAGATGTCAGACTATCGATGTGAGTGAGTTTGGGGAAGGCATAGAATCTCCAAGATTTGGTTTCCTCGTTTATAAAACAGAAAGGCAATGGTCGCTTTTCAACAGAGTTCCCATGAGAATTAAGAGTTATCCCTACAAAAGCGTCTGTTCCCCCTCGGGCGTCAAGGACGGTGGCACTGGTGACTTCGATGAAGGCAGTGACACAGGCACTGCAGAAGCAGACCGGGGAAATCATTGCATCCGCGTTCTGGCATGTTTGTTGAGAAGCTCTGTTTGTGGCTTTGTCTGTCAGATCTTGTGTTTCCGTCTACGGTTCTGCCTTGCCTTGCTTTGTATCCCAGCTCACAGCCCGAGCTGTGGCGCAGATGAAGAGAAGGGCCGACCGGAGACGGAGAGCCAGCCGCCACGGCGTGCCGGAACGGGGCGGCCATGGGAAGCGCGCCCCCTGGGCATGCGGGCCTCTGCTCCCGGAGTCGGGGAGAGCTCTTGGGCTCTCAATCCGTCGTGGAATTGAGGCGGGCAGTGGTCTGGCAGCTTCTCCTTCTCTCCCACTCCAGTCACTCCAGTTGGTCCCGGGGCCTTTCAGTGACACGCTGGCCTTGTTTCTCAGGCAGGAGTCCAGGGCAGGGCCGAGGAGCTTCTTCTTGAGATGCTCTGTGGACATCTCTGTCTCCTCCTCCCCTCCCTTCCAGGCACGACAGCACCACGCCAGGCCCTTTGGTCTCCCGTGGACTTCTCTATCACCTTGAAAATGACACCAGAACCTCAACTGTCTTGGACATTGTTCATTCTATAACATGTCCGTCAGGGGCTCCAGGTTTGCCCCTTGTTCCCGTCACTCCTGCAGCCAGCTATGTAAACATATACAGTGCTGATTGGTCTCAAGACCGGTGATCTAAGAAGAAAGAAAAGGCTGTGCTTGTAGTTAAGTGATAGAGTGCTTGTCTAGCGTGTGCCATTTGATCCCCAATACTGACGGAGGAGAAAAGCAAGGAGGGGGAGAAGGAAGAGGAAAGGAAAGGTAGTAGGAGAGAAGGAAGGAAAAAAGGAGAAAGAAGAAGAAGAGGAAGAGAAAAAGAGAAGGAGGAGGGCTGGGAATATGGCCTAGTGGCAAGGGTGCTTGCCTCGTATACATGAAGCCCTGGGTTCGATTCCCCAGCACCACATATATAGAAAATGGCCAGAAGTGGCGCTGTGGCTCAAGTGGTAGAGTGCTAGCCTTGAGCAAGAAGAAGCCAGGGACAGTGCTCAGGCCCTGAGTCCAAGGCCCAGGACTGGCAAAGAGAGAGAGAGAGAGAAAGAGAGAGAAGGAGGAGAAGAGGAATAGGAGACAAACCAGAGAAAATAGAAGATTTCCATGTGTAATACAGAACTAAAATCGTAAAGTTTCAAGATTTCATCAATCTGTTGGTATTTCAACAAGCTCAATAGAACAAATGTTCTGAGAATACAAGGCACTCCACTAAAAGAGGAAATGCATTGAAAACAGGCAGTTCCATCTCTCCTCTTAAACAAAACATAATTAAAACGGTATTGGGTTTAGATATGGAAAGGGTATTTCATAAAACTGTAGGGCTTCCATGTAAATTGAAAAAATATTTTTCATCTAATTATAAATTGATAAGCCCAGTGCAGAATAAAGATGCTTAAATAAGTTTAGAGATCATGCCAACATCTCTCCACCAACAGCTAAGCGCTCAAATGAATTTGCTACCTTTCTCCCCCGGTCTTAGTAGCTTTTCCAAATGCAGTTTCTATTATATATACAATTTTGTTGTCTTTTTCCTACTTACTATGTCATAAACATTTCTGGTTAAATGATGTGGAAAAATCCCAATCATGATAACGAATAATTCTTTAGTAAGTGGATGGAAGTAAAATCCAAACAGAAAGCCTGTTCAGACAAGCCTCCACGCCAGGTCACGCAGAGCCACCAATCAGAAGTCAGAACCACGTTCCTGCTTGGAAGACAAAACACAAGGCCCAAATTCACAGCCCAAGACCTTGAGGCTCACCCGTCTACTCTTTGAGCAGACTTATAAGAGATGTCTTATGCCACATGAGTGGCATAAAGGCTGGCAGGAGACCGGCTGCATCTAAAGGGACAAGAAGACGCAGGCAGAGGGCCTAGAGGAACGGCAGAGAAGGTGGAGTGCCAGCCAATGAATCTGGACCAAGTCAAAACGTAGACAGGCACAGGCGGAAACTATCTGCTCCTCTTCCTGGAATACAACCTCATGTTAAAATAGAGCAAAGAGAATAAGAAAGATATTTTTAATGGCGTTAGCTATAACATATTAGCTGGTAGTTCAAAACAATGAAAGAAAGTACTAAAAGAAGGTACTAAATCAAGTGAGGTAGAAGAGACGCATAAGATGGAATGAAGACAAAACAATAACAGAAAACTGCGTTCATAAGAAAAATGATCAAAAAACCCTTGTATGAATGATCAAGGAAAAACGAAACTAGATCTTGACCGTTCACAACTGGAGACGGAAAGGTTTAGATACTTGTAAAACACTGTATTGATAGAGTCAAGCATTTCATAGAGGGGCTGGGGATAGGGCCTAGTGGCAAGAGCGCTTGCCTTGTATACGTGAGGCCCTGGGTTCAATTCCCCAGCACCATATATACAGAAAACGGCCAGAGGTGGCGCTGTGGCTCAAGTGGCAGAGTGCTAGCCTTGAGCAAAAGGAAGCCAGGGACAGTGCTCAGGCCCTGAGTCCAAGGCCCAGGACTGGCCAAAAAAACCCCAAACAAACAAACAAAAAAGAAGAATTTCATAGAGATTAGGGAAACATGAAGCACATAGGAGCATGTGTTAGGGATGTGTGTGTGCGTGCGTGCCCGTGTGTGTGCGTGTGTGTGTGTGCCACGTTAAGCTGCTGCACACCAGAAGTCCCCTGGTCACACGCAGCCCACCCCTCCTCTCCTCTCAACGTGTGCACAGGCTTCTCAGCCCCTTTTTGGGTCCTCCTGTGCCTGGTGTGGCTTTGTGGGTCCTGGGAGGTGAGCGGAAGAGGAGCCTGGGCTGTTCTGCTGGGTCCCACCCCACAGGGACCGGCAGATTTCAGTCACGAGAGAGAGAGAGAGAGAGAGAGAGCATCGTTAGTCAGATCCCAGCTCACCCCATGGGAACACGCTCAGTCCTTCCTCCCCTTCACTGTCAAAGTACTCACTTCTCTTCTCTCTGTCTTCCTCCCTCTCCCTCTCCCTCTCCCTCTCCCTCTCCCTCTCCCTCCCCCCTCCCTCCCCCCTCTCCCTCTCCCTCTCCCTCTCCCCCCCCCACTCTCTCTCTCCTCTCTCTCTCCTAGCATTTACTGATGAGTTTGTGAAACCATCCAAAGCTGAGTTAAATGCGCTTCTTTAGGTACACTTCAAAGTAGCAATTAGCATGAACTTACTCCGTTTTTTAATAAAGAATAAAAGGATGGTCACTGGTGACAATTCTTGTAATGTGGTCATGCTGGCCTTATTGTGAAGTCGACTACGCCTTAACGTCTTTCTCGTCTTGGAAGTGTCATGGCATTCTGCCAGTAATCCTGAGTGAGTGTTGCGACTTCATCTTTTGTTTTTTCAAGGTCTTGACGGTGTGCCTGAGTTCCGTCTTTTGTTGTTGTTGTTGTTGTTGTTTAAAAAGGTTTAAAAATGAGCCAACCTGGGCACTCAAAACCCAGAAGTGGCGCTGGGGCTCAAGTGGTAGAGCACTAGCCTTGAACACAGAGAGGCTCAGGGTCAGCGGTCAGGCCCTGAGTTCAAGCCCCACAACCAACAGCAGCAACAGTAAAAAGCTTTAAACATTATTCGTATTTTTTTACCTCTTGTATGTAAGTCAGGGATTTCTTGTGGAATACATTTAAAGAACTAAAATATATTTTACTTTAAATAAAGAACTTTCAATCTCACACAGCAAAAAACACCGCTTCTCGAGCCTCGGAGCTGATTTTCAGAGCTGTATCCGGTTGCATTTCCACGACTTCAAAGTCTCCTTAATAAAGTCTTTTTCCTAACCAAAAAAAAAAAAAAGTTCTCTGTCAAAAGAAGCTGTTTAGCTTCATACAAATGAGTTGTGCCAAGCCCTGGTTCATGTCCAGCAGCACTGGGGCGGGCTGGGGAGTAGCTGGGAGCCTGAGGGGAGGAGTAGCTGGCAGCCTGGGGGGGTGGTAGTGTGGGGAGTAGCTGGGAGCCCCAGTGCCTGGGTTACTCCCAGTGGAGGAGGAACTGCAACCTGGAGCTCAGAGCCCCCCGTGGGCGACCTCCCCACCTTGCTTTCTGGCCTAAGCGTTTTCTTGGGCACCCAGGGCCCTGTAACAACCCCCCCCCCCCCCGCAACCCCTGCTGCTCACGGGTCGTGGATCCCCACCAGCGTCCCCCCCCCCCGCCATGGTTCTGTTCCTAGGAGTGTGCTGGCAGAGGCCTTCACGAAGGGCCGCCCTTCTCCAGCTGGTTCCACTCATACCCAAGCCCCTGACCGGCGCAGTTGGTTGCTTTGGGTTTTTTCTTTGTCCTCCCGTGATGCGATTCCGTGACCTGGAAGGTTTTAGGGGATTCTTTTCCTAATCAGCCGCGAGATCTGTCGAAAACTGGAAGTGCAGCCAAAATAGCTTCCCTCGTGGAAACGCAGCGACCGCGCGTGCGATGGGCCGTGGCTGGCGTCTCCCGTGCCAGGCTGGGGGAAGAGCGCCACACACAGGTGAACACACAAGTGCCCAGTTTCCCAACCGCACCGGGCACCCTCCACCTGCACTGCAGGTAGCTCGGGGGCCCGCTGACGTGGGCCCATTGGAGGAGCCCGCGGGCTCTGCCATGTCCACAGTCGCAGATATTCCCTTTACGTTCGATGGGTTTAAAGGGCGCGCTGAGTAGGTTTTGTGCTTCTTCTAGGAATAAACATGGGTTGTGAACCTTTAGGTAACTCTCAATTATTCCTGGGGGGAAAAAATGGCAGCTCCCTGTTCACATCGTGACAGAATCCCAAGCGAATGTATTTCATGACCGGAAAGTCCCTCTGCATCCCACATGGGTGTCCGCCATGCTAGGACAAGCGTCGTCATCGGAAACCACCAAGGTCGTGGTCGGCCAGGCCCGGCCACACATCCCCCCATCGATGGCGCATCTCGGAGTCCCTTCGCTCCGGTTCGGCCACACGCCCCATTCACAGAGCACACGGCGGGTTTGATTCCATTTCATCTTTTTTAAAAAAGAGGACAGTGCAGCAGGCGTTGAAACAAAAAAGTTCTTGTTTCTGCAGAAACATGGACCAGCAGAAGCCTCCATGTGACAGGACAGACACAGACGCTCTCATGTGGAGATAATCGGGGTTCCCCGGCTCCCCACAAAGCAACCGTTCAGGGAGCAGAGCAAGGACCAGGGTGAGGACGGTACCCATGGGTCTCCACAGCAGGGCATGCTGGTCCTGGATCGTGTGTCCCCACCCACAGACTCGGCGGGGAGGCAGCGAGCTGGAGGGAAAGCTCCACAGATCACCCTGGAGAAACCTCCAAAGAGGTGGCACAGCCTTTTAGTGACACAGAGGACCCTGATGTGGAAAACACAGGCGTGACAAATTGTGACCTGAACCAGGAATATGAGACTCTGATGCGAAGAAGTGTAAGAAGTATGGGGGCTGGGAATGTAGCCTAGAGCTACAGCCCTTGCCTTGCGTGCATGAAGCCCTGGGTTCGATTCCTCAGCACCACATATATAGAAAAAGCAGGAAGTAACGCTGTGGCTTAAGCGGTAGAGTGCTAGCCTCCAGCAAAAAGAAGCTCAGGGACAGTGCCCAGGCTCTAAGTTCAAGCCCCAGGACTGGAAGAAAAAGAAAGAGCCTTCGTCCATTTATTACATTAAATAACTTTTCTTTTGTATCTATACAGGAATGATACATGATTGTTAAATTGTGCTCAAAGTCTGAAAGAGCTCTCTCTCTCTCTCTAGTTTTAATTAAGTGATATGTAAGCATTTTGTATCATCAGTAGTTTTATTTTCTTGTTTTGTGAAATAAAATCATAGAATACAGCAAGCTGATAGCATCCCATTTGATGAAATGTAATCAATAGAGTAATACTATAAACCAATCAAAGTGCTCGACTTGTTTCAACTTTGTAATCCATGGCAAACGTTATGCGGCATGCAAGAAACATGAAATCTAAAAACCCTTCAAAGTGTCCTACCAGCCGCTTCACAGTGGCCTTGGCGAATGGCTCCGGGTGCTTCTCGGGGCTCCTCCGGTTTTCTGAACTCCCCTTGCCCGGCCAGCAGCGGCTCCCGTCCAGCACGGACCCAGCCGCACTTGGCCATCACCGGCTTCGGCGGTCTGGGCTGGGTCTCCACGCTGTGACTTCGTTGAACAATGAACACACGACGGAACCAGATGAGTAGCCGGGAGCTGGTGTCTGTGGCGGGATGGAGTTTCAGGGGCAGGGTAGACCAGTGGGAAGAGGAAGTATGGGTGAACACGGTCATCTCACTCAATGTCCATACGTGAAAATAGAACTAGGAAACCCGGGCTGGGGGGTGGGAGAGATGGGAGAAGAGGATAGAAGGAGTGATATTGACCAAGATGCATTCTACACATGAAACAGACATGTCCAACTGGAGCCCTGTTATGCAACCATTTAAAGATAATTTTATAGGACTGGGAATATGGCCTAGCGGCAAGAGTGCTTGCCTTGCATACAGAAGCCCTGGGTTCGATTCCTCAGCACCATGTATATAGATAAAAAGCCAGAAGTGGCGCTGTGGCTCAAGTGGCAGAGCGCTAGCCTTGAGCAAAAAGAAGCCAGGGACAGTGCTCAGGCCCTGAGTTCAAGCCCCAGGACTGGCAAAAACAAAAAAGATAATTTTATAAGTGCTATATCTTATGTGTTGTGGCCTGGGTAACCATATTCCCCCTCATTTCCAAGCAAGCCGACGACCAAGTCAATGCACAGAAATCTAGGCACCGTGTCGCCCCTCCCTCACGTGCCCCCAGTTTCTCCCTCCAGAACCCCCTTCTCCACAAATTGTATAGATTATTTCCAACACAGCATCTAGTGAGGATCACTGAGGTACTGTTCACACAGAAGCGTATTCATATCCTGATTTTTGTCACTGTAACCCCTCTGTACATCAATGAAAATGAAGAGATCTGCCCACCACCAAACGCTGTCTACCAGGTCAGTTAGAGGTATGGTGAAAGAAAGAGAAAGAGAGAAAGGGGGAGGGAGGAAGGAAGGAAGGATGGGAGGGAGGGAGGGAGGGAGGGAGGGAGGGAGGGAGGGAGGGAGGGAGGAATGACGAGAGACCCAGGCTGGCACCCTGGCTCTGTCCTGTCTTACTGTGTGACCTCAGGCAAATAGTTCGCGTTTCTGAACTTTATTATTTTGCCTCATAAAACAGAACTAATAGCATTTACCCAACTCCCTCCCAGGGCTGAAGTGGGGTCATGTAACAGAGTCTATACAAAGGGGCTTTGTCGTGTGGGACGTTCTCAGCCACAGTCGGTTATTGTCATCACGTTAACGCTGTAACCTGAGTCTCCGCGGGCACGGGGCCGCGGGCGTCTAATGACATAGGAATGGCATTAAGTCAGGTTGCAGTAGACCGTCCTTGGCCCTGCCTGCTCAGGATTCCAGTCCCAACCACATTCTCCTGAGGTTTTACCAGAACCCTCGGCTCCGCCTCTCCACTCAGGACACCCCTGGGCTACGCACCCCCGTGCTGGGAAGCAGGGCCTTTGCTTCTCCAGATGACCACAGGCCCCTTCTAGGGCCCCCTGGGCCGGGACCAACGCGTTCACTCTCTGAGAGCAACTCTCTAGGTGGATGGGGGCAAAGAAGGAAGAATAAAACAATGGCTATATTGGAATTTTCTTTATCTTCCAGTTTACGGGGATGATGGACACTCGTTTATGTGAGATGTTATTTCATTTTCACATACCTTGGTGTTGCTTTTATGTGTGCATTTTATCATGTGGCACATACAGTGCATATTAATTGTGTAGGCGCAAAATAATTCTACCGATCAGGATGTTAGATCCATTTCTCATAAAGGAAAGCTGGTATTAATTGCATTCTGCAGTTACTGAAAGATTTACTTAAAACTCTACATTCCACTTACAAATACTGTCACCTTTCCCCTGCCCTAGCCCAAAGAGAGTGCCTGAAATTCCTAATGCCTAACAAGACTCATGTTCCCCCCCCCCCACCTCTGATCAAACCCAAAGACGCTCTGACAGCATCTTTACATATTATGTTTAAACATGAAAGGTTCAGGCCCATATACAGAAAACAAAAACAGTTTCTTCTGAATAGTAAATATAACTTTAAAATTATGGAAGACTAAACTGCATGACGAAAATGCACATCTAATTGACTAGTCATCTGAGGCCGAAAACAGGCCATGCCGGGCACCGTGGCGCATGCCTGTAATCCAGATACTTGCAAGGTAGGAGGATGGTAGTTGTATATACTACAGTGAGCAAAAGAGTACTTGAGAGACTCCATCTCCACAAGGACTGGTATAAAGCTGGACCAGAGGCATGGGCCAAGTGGTAGAGCACCAGCCTGGAAAATGAAAGGCCTTGAGTTCACAGCCCAGTACCGCAAAAAGGAGAGAGACAAACAATTAATACATGTTCTCTTCAAATAGCTTTACACACATACCTACACCTTCCCCATTCCCTCCTACCAGTTATCTAGCCCCCTGCGCAAGATAAGGCATTAAAGCAACAGCATTATAAAACGCCTGGGTGTTCCTAGAAAGACTGAATTTCACTGGAAGGTGGAAAATCTCTTTCCTGTGATTCTCAGATCCGGAGTCTGGGGGGTGGGAGAGTGGGGGGGGGGGGTCATCACCGGGCCTTTGAAAAGCAGCCTTTGGCACAGAGGTAGGGAAATTCTGCCCACCGAAGGGCCTCCGCTTCCTTTTGCTGAAGAAGTGACGACTGAAGTTGAATTTGTTGGCTCACGTGGTCCAGAACTGCTGTGGCAGCCGAGTTCTAGCTTGAGTTTCCGTAGTGAACTGGGCGTGCTTTAGTTCAAAGGCTCGGGGGGAGACTCGCCCGCCATGTTTGGAGGCTCTGAGCAATCCACCTCAAGGCCGGCTTCGAGACTCTTCATTCACCCCCTGTGAGAAAACCCCAGCTGCTTCTCTTGAGCCTAGTTTCCTACAGAACACTCCTCTTCCATCAAATCCTGAGTCGCCAAGTGATTTTCTACAAAGCATCCTCACTCATTTCATTTTATCTCCGAATCTATGTAAGGAAAGTTTCCTAAACTCTCCAAGCAGTTACTTAAATTACAATGTCAAGTTTCTTTCTTGATTTAGATGCTGGATGAGGAATATAAACTTGATTTGGGTGGCAGAAAATGAATCCTTTTAGGTATTTCTGACCGCATCGTCGTATTCTGGGTTAATTTCTCCTTTGCATCCTCTTTTCCCTGGTCATCGGGGAGGCTGGAAGTTTATTTTTACTTCCCATTGCATTCCACAGAGGAGAGATTTGATTTCACACTGTAATCACCATGACTAACAAAACCCAACAAAACCACTCTAGATCTTGCTGCTGTCTGAGAAACTGCAGCACCAGAAGAACCTCAAAGACTCGCACTCAGAAAACAGTGAATTCAGATGAAAGCGATCTATTATCGTGTGAAGAAGGAAGCGTGTTGAGCTATTTGCAGCGAATGATTTTAGCGTGTCTCTGCTTTTAATGAGGTGAAGCCCCTGGAGGGTTAGTCTATGAATAAATAGGACACTGTTGTGTTTTGTTTTGTTTTTAAGGGAGTGGAGGAAATGTAAACAGTATTCACTGAATGTGTTTCTCAGATTTTTAAACTTTTGTGTAGTAACATTAAAAGAACCTACTGGGGAACAGGGTACAGATAGGAAGTCAAGCCCGGCTTGCAGAGATGTAGCGATGCCAATGTTTAATAACCCGTGGCACTGGCAACAAGAGTGGCAGGGACAGAACAAGATGAGAGAAGAATCCTGCAATACTCCAGGTGTAGAATAGAAACAAAATGCCATGCCTTTCAGATCGTCCGGCCAGTTTCAAGTACAGAACAATATGGTGAAGTCTAACTTCCTGTCTCCGCTGATTCCTTTGCTACACCAAGCACATGTGTTCCCATGCGTACACATGGATTTGTTATGCACAGGGCGGTACATTATTACGCACTCTGTATGGGAGTCGTTTACACGGGAGCAGAGAAGTTCTCAGCAAATCATTTACAAAGAGGCAAGTTACCAGTATATGCGTTGGAAAATTACCGTAGACATACTGAACAATTCGCAAACTAAAAATGACCCGACGGTGATTTTTAGCTATTTGCATGATTTACAAAAGTAAGATGTTACCACTTGTGAGAATTTGGTAAGTATAAAATTAAAGAAGACAACAGTACATTTGTAGTTTCGCAAATTGTGTCAATCAAAGGAAGCGGGTAATGTCACAGAACTGGTCAAATTTGGTCAACAGAGGGGGAGGGGAAAGGGTGGAAGGGGAGGAAGGGAAGGGGGGAAGGGGGAAGGGGAGAAGGAGGGAGAAGGGGAGGAGGAGACATCCTAGGAGACATCTCTTACATCAAGGGGTACTGTGTCTCCTCAGGGAGTACTATGTCATGTGAGAGAGTACTGTGTCTGGTCAGGGAGCACTGTCTTGTCATGGAGTACTGTGTCTCATCACAGAGTATTGTATCTTGTCAGGGAATATTGGGTTATCAGAGAGTACTGTTGTCATGGAGTACTATGTCTTGTCAGGAAGTACTATATCTTCTCCGAGAATACTCTGTCTCACCAGGGAGTACTGTCTGGCCAATTCCTGAAGAGAGTGCAACTGTCCTAATCCCGATATAGTCGAAGGAAAATCATGTGCCAACCTTCAAACCATCCAGCTGAGTTCATACGCATTAAGTACCAGGAGGGGCAGTGCGTAAGCGGTGCGCCTGCCTATCACAGTCAGGACTCGCTGATCACCGATTACTTCTGAATTGCTGGGCTTGTGGCCACCACCCTTTTCTTTAGAGCGACCGTTTGGACATAGGATTCTTTCGTAGACGTATTCTAAGCAGCAATGTAAAGCTGCTCTTCAGTCTGTGAGTAAATAGATCAAGGGCATGCTTAGGGGTGAGTTTCTATTGTAAAATGGGATCCGCAATGCTCTTCACCTCTGACGTTATAACTGGTATTTGAAGGTCAAGTTCATGCCTTCAGTTGGGCGCAGGTGGCTCACACCTGTAACCCTAGCTACTCAGGTGGCTGAGACCTGAGGATCGTGGTTTGAAGCCACCCTGGGCGGAAAAGTCTGTGAGACTCTTGTTTCCGATTAACCAGCAAAAAAAAAAAACCAGACGTGGAGGCGTCATGCAAGTGACAGAGCCCTGGCGTTGGGGATCAAAGCTCAGGAACAGCATCCGCTCCCAGATTCCAGCCCCTAGGCCTGGAACAACAAAAACACAGTTTAGCAATACAGTCATTTGCACACAGGTTAGATCCAATGACTTAAATCTCTTATGATAAACACCCATGAGGAACATAACTGCAGAAAGAGAGGAGAGCACATCGCAGTGTGAGAAACGACGGATACTTTGCCATACGTCCCAGTTCGTGGCTTCATACATTCTGGCTTCACTCCTGTTTTAATTCTTCTCCATCGTGAGAATAAGAAATTAGGTAGGCTGAGATGAATAGGAGGACTGTTTGCGTGAAACAAACAAAAAAAATGTCTGAAGAAAAGAACTAGATCGACAAGGCCCCAGGTATAAAAAAAAAAAATAGCAGAGCGGAAGGAGAGCGGAGGGCATCAGGAAGCAGAGCAAGGGGACTGACTGGTCACCCAGGGCCCAGGGCGGGACTTACCCGAATCCCCAGGGGTTCGCACCGGAGGCCTAGGCTGAGTCACCTGGCTGTCTTCCCCTCTTCTCCAGGGCAGGTCAAATACCTTTACTCTCACACCCCGGAGAAGAGCTCAGTTTACAAAAAAAAAAACCAAACCCACAAAACTAGATAAAAAGAACATGAGTGTGGTAACCAAGTCCAGGCAGAACAGCCTTCTGGATCTGAAACGAGAGATAACGTATCTGGTGCAGTAGGATCCACTCCTACGCTTTCGGAATTTCATGAACCGCTTTTCGGATGTTCCCCTGACCTCCCTCCCCGGGGGGTGGGGGGGGGGGGGAGTTAGATACCTGAATGTCTCGGGTGCCAGCAGTGTGGGGTTTTGCCAAGTAGGCAGTAAGATGCCACCTGCGTGTTCTTACACACCGGGGGATAGGATCCGGTTCGCATTGTGGGGGCTATTTGTTGAGCCATGGATGGAAATGGGTGGGACGGCTTTGGGGAGTAAACCCCGGAAAGGAGGACTCCTGCTTAGGCAACTGGCAGGAATTGAGTCCAAACAAACGTACCCCAACTTGGCCCAAAGTCACGGCGGTGGGGCTAGGGAGAAGAGAAGTGAACTGGTTGGCTTTCCCTAGAAAGGGAGCCTCCGCAGAGCGGAGCGGGTGAGAGCCGCCACCGCAGAAGGCAAGGGCGCTAGTTGACGGTGAGCTGGTGGTGGGGAGGGAGGCGAAGGCTGTGTCTGGAGATTGTGATCGTCACCACTCAGGGTGACCATGAGGCATCCAGTGTGTAGAGCCCAGAGGAGCTACTGGACACGCCACGGTGCATCGGGAAAGAGAAATGCGAAGAAGCCCCAGGAGGAAGACCCGGGAAGGTGAGCAGAAGCGGCTCCACCATTTCCCCTCCGATCCTGGGCCCCAGAATTCACTCCACTTCGCTTTACCGCCAGTCCTAAAGAACTTGCCTTGAATTTCAAAAGGGGGTGATGTTATTATAATAAACCCAGGACTGGACACATTCATTCAGTGCGCCCTTGGGCAAATTACTTTCACAATTGCATGCTGCCAACGGGCTAACAAGAGGAGACTGCAAGAATTTTAAATGTAATTCAAACACATCCAGAAGTGGTAGAAGAAGCACGTTTCCTAAAATAGTAGCAACAATGTTATCTGAGTTCAATTTGATGTGCTATTATTCTAATCTTTCTATTAAAAGATAAAACCTGAGTGAAAATATTACATGCTTCACTAACCTTTCCTAATGCATAGGAATGCAATTTGTTGTGTTTTTTTTAAAGAACATAAACACTACAGCAGGTTTTGAAGGTACTAAGCTTTGAAATCTTCCTAGTTAAAAAAAAAAAGAACGAGGATGAGGTGGGGTGGAAAGGGGGAACCGGTATGCAAAGAAGAGCAGGTAAAGAATTTTCAAATAATTACACAAACCCATCTCGTAACGTCAGAGCCAGGTGCCGCAGACAGCACTCGCTTCTTTTCTGGTTCCACTTAGAGAAAGCGAGGACCAACTCAAGCAGGCTATTAAAATCTGCAGTCATTTTCCTTCAAATACGAAAAAGAAATACAAGTATTTCAGATAATTTAGAGTCATTCTGAGTTCCATAAACACCCAGACCTGCTGAAGATCTAAAACAAGAAGCAACCAACCCAGATGTCCCTCAGTAGACAAATGGATCAGGAAAATGTGGTCCATATACACAATGGAATTTTATGCCTCTATCAGAAAGAATGACATTGTCCCATTTGTAAGGAAATGGAAGGACTTGGAACAAATTATACTAAGTGAAGTGAGCCAGACCCAAAGACACATGGACTCTATGGTCTCCCTCATAGGGAATAATTAACACAGGTTTAGGCTAGTCACAGCAGAGGATCACAAGAGCCCAATAGCTATGCCCTTATGATGACATAAGATGATGCTAAGTGAAATGAACTCCATGTTATGGAAACGAGTGATATATCACTGTTGTAATTACTTTCAACCTGCCATGTGAAACTGTAGCTTCCATTGTTGATGATCCTCTTGTATCCCCTTCCTGTGGTTGTACCCGCACTATCATTATATCTCATCTGAGTATCCTGGATACTGTATATACTAGTATTAGAACTAGGAAAGTGAAAGGGAATATCAAAATCGAGAGGCACAAGATAAAAAGACAAACGACTCCAAAAGCAATACTTGCAAAACCATTTGGTGTAAACCAACTGAACAACTCATGGGGGGAGAGGGAAAGGGGGAGGGGGGAGGAGGGAATGAGGGACGAGGTAACAAACAGTCCAAGAAATGTACCCAAGGCCTAACGTATGAAAGTGTAACCTCTCTGTACATGACTTTGACAATAAATAAGAAAAAATAAATAAATAAATTCCCCCTGAAACACTCCTGGGTGTGGAAATTGAGGAAAAAAGAAAAAAAAAACAACCAAGAAGCAGCAAGAGCATCTCTCTGTCTGTCTGTCTGTCTGTCTGTCTGTCTCTCTCTCTCTCTCTCACACACACACACACACACACACACTTTTCTGGTTTTTTAGTCCATTGTGTATTAACCATTTTTTAATTGCTAAGTGTTCATCTTGCTTATTTCCAGCCACTCAGTAGCATTGTAGAGAAACCTCACCCTCCTCAGAGAAGACTAGTCAAGATCACAATTTTGCCTTATCCTGAAAAAGCCCACTAAATACCTATCCATCAATCACCTATCTTTTTTTTAAAAGATAGGTAGAATAAAAGATCAAGGTGAAAAATAAAAGGCTTTTTTTTTTGCCATAAATCTCCATTTCCTTGGCCCCATACCCGTGGCTCCAGCCTTTAATTCTAGCAACTCAGGAGGCTGAGCTCTGGAGCCTTCCTAACCTGCCATCAGATCGTGGTTAGAAGCCAGCCTGAGCAGAAAACTTGTGAGACTCCATCTCCAGCCAAAAGTGCCAAACAGGAGGAGTGGCTCAAGGAGCAGAGCACCAGCCATGAGCAAGAAAAGTGAGTGGGAGTCGTCCAAGGCCCTGAATGCAGCCTTGTAACACACACACACACACACACACACACACACACACACACGACTATGTGACAATCGCATTCATTGGCTTTACCAAGTTGGAACTTGTGAGCAACTCAGAAAGAGAGTGTCCAGTGTACCTAATTGTATAAAATAATCAGGATGCCATTTCTATGTGCCTCATTCTTTTGGACATTCCCCCCCCCCCCCCCCCCGTGGGATTGCACAAACTACAAGAAGCCCCGGGCACCGCCATTCTGCCCTCGTTGCTCTGGAATCTTCTGATCGTCTAGGCACTACGAGGCTCCGCCAAGGCCCGGCCTGCCTCTCCACCCTCCTGCCCCTCTTCTTCTCCTTTGCGGGACTCGCTCGGCTCATCCCCAGCAGTTTTCAGTCCTCCTCTTGTGGCCTGAGTCTTCCCAGTTCACCCTCCACCCCGACGGCCTCCCTGCTGGGATCACTGAGCTCTAGCCCGACCTAGCACCTTCTTCCCACCAGCACTGTCCTCCCCAGGCCCCGCCCGCGCTGGCTCATCTCGCACTCACGGTCTCCAAGTCACCGGGGAAAAAGTTCTTTCTCCTGGCCACTCTGGGCCAGGCTCTGGTTTGAAGAATCTCATGTGTGCACTGTTTATTGCTTATTTACTTCCTTCAATCCCATTCTGCCAGCAAACAGTAAGATCCCCAGGGCTTAGAGCAGGACTAGGGCGGGACAGCCCGGCAGGTCACATTCCATGAGGTCTGTGAGAAAATGCCGGAGCCGGAGGACCCGTTTCCCCCAGGCGGGGCCCTTGCTTCCTTGCTCTCTGCGTCCAGCGATCGAAAATTGTGAGGACAAAGAAATATTGGGGCCTGAAATTCTGGGGCCAACAGTTACTGACAGTCTTTACTGGGGCACAAATTGTGGGCAGATCCTTTTGGTAGAGGTGTGAAATTGCCCCCCAGACGCTGTCTCACTTCCTCTAAGTCTGATCAACCCCAAAGTTTTCACTGGGCTTCACGCTGCCTCAGGGCCAGTCCCCGAACTCCGACCTCCGACCTTCGTACCTTGAATGTCAATGTCCTGATATCCAACAGAGGTTATCTTTGAGGTGAGTTATCAATCTATCTAGTGTGCATTTGGTTAGAGCTCCACCTCAGAGCAAAAACAAGCCCGGGGCAGCTCAGAGGTGCCCTCCCCCCCCCACACACACACTTTGGGGGGCTGGGGTCAATTTCTTTGACCTAGGATTGTTAACTGCTATGGAGTAGCAAGACAGAGGGTGCTGGAACTCAGCCAGAGGACAGAGTCCCAAATCCTCCAGCCAGACTTTGCCTTCTGAACCAGTGCATACTCCGTATCGGT
Source organism: Perognathus longimembris pacificus (assembly GCF_023159225.1). NCBI lineage: Eukaryota > Metazoa > Chordata > Mammalia > Rodentia > Heteromyidae > Perognathus > Perognathus longimembris. Next base: position 83,359,652 of record NC_063165.1, on the reverse strand, counting down.
CCCAAGTCTGAGCAGGAACGGGGGAGAGACCTTGCCCGGCTCTGCCGTGCTCTTGCCCACAGCTTGGCCGTGCTCCACCTCTAGTCATCAGGATTTCCTCCCTGCTCGCCACACCGTGCTGAGAACGCAGCGCCACGCAGCCTGTCTAAGGGAAGCCAGAAGGAACGTTGCCTGCCCTGGGCCTTGGCCTAGGTAAATGACTTCATCTGTTTGAACCTCCTGGGTCTCAGTGACCCAAGCACGCTGCCGGGGACCACTCCAGCTTCTTGCCTTAGTCGACAGCCAGGGAAGTCGGAGGTAGAAGGGGACGTGTCGAGCTGAAGTGTGCAGGCTAAGGCGACCCTGAGCTGAATGATTTGTGGGCTCAACTTGCGGCTGGACTGTTTGCCTAAGATTTGCCAAGACTCCGGTTTGAACGCATGACGGAAAGAAAACGAATGAATTCCTTTACTTTAAACCAGGGAACCCCCAACTTGTGATGCACGCTAACTCCTCAGACCACGGCATGGCCCGCACCCAGGGCCGTGACCCACCCAGGACATGACTGACGTGGTAGACAGACACCCCTACGGCACCCTCCACGCGCCCGGGAGCACCTGGAACCCCACCAGGCGCAGAGCCACGAGCCTGCTCCCACCGCTGAGTCTCCATTCCGGGGTGGCTCCCCCAGGTCTGCGCTTGAGGAAACCGGTCAGACGCTGCCATCTTCTTCCGTCTTCCAAGTAGGAGAATCCTTGCCTCGGGCCTTTTTCAATTTATATTCTAGAAGCATCTGCTTTTGAGCAAAGCTCTCAACATTGTCAAATTCTGAGAGAGGGAGGCACCCCTATATCTGTAGCAGCCTCTGGCCTCCGGCAGGCGGAGCCATCTGGGGGGAGGCTCAGCCCCTACCCCTGGAGAAAGGAACGCGGGGGAGGCCGTCATTACGCACAGGTTTCCCCCACGAGAAGGACGCCATCGGAGACACCCGCAGAGACCAGTGTCATCTCTGCCATCCTCCTCCCCCAAAGCCGCGGTCAGAGCACCCCAGCCGGAACCCCAAAACCACTCGGTGGCCTGATTTCTAGTCACTCTTAGCTCTAAAGCTCTGGGATCCCACGAGACCCATTGGGGCTACCGGTGAGCCACGGTGGAAGGAACGGAACCGCTGAGCGCATTTGCTCCTTCCCCACGGCTCTCGAGAGTCCTCTGCTTCCCCCGTCACAAACCCGAGTCTGTTTGAAGAGCAGTCTTGCCAACTCCCCTGGCCAACAGGGCAAGATGCTGGTGCGTTACTTCTTCTGCGGTGACCCTATCGTTAAGCCTGCTATGGGTGTCCTACAAATCATACCAGTGATACGCAATCATTAAAATATCAAAGGACGTGTTCGCCATGCGATCGGGAGCAGTCCTGAGGATGTCTTATTCACTGGGAAAAGCAAAAGGTGCCTCACCTCTCACCGGATGCTGCCGTCTGCCCAAGAAAGACCTGTCTCTTGGCATCATTTATATTTTTGCCATGCACATGCATTACCTTTGGAAAGAAATAGATTTCCTTTTTTCCACAGTGACACATAACGGGAGAACAGACGCCCAGGGCTTCGTTTGCAAAGAGCAATCCTCACCAGCTCCAGGACCAGCTGCTATTTATTTGAGGCAAGCAAAGATAGAAATGAAAAATAAACGAAATCGAAAAGTAGGTATAAAGATGACATTCTAGGCGACTCCTACCCTAGCTGCCTTTGCTGCAGGTTCCAGAAGTTTCTAAGTAGTAAGCAACGTAACCAGAGGCTAGTGGCTCACGCCTAAAATGCTAGCTGCTCAGGAGGCTGAGATAGGAGGCTCACCGATGATCAAAGCCAGCCTGGGCAGCAAAGTCAGCGAGACCCTCATCTCTAACGAACCAGCAGAAAGCTGGAAGTGGAGCTGTGGCTCAAGTGGTAGCGCCCTAGCCCCGAGTGAAGCAGTTGTTTGTTCAAGCCCCAATACCAACACACACACACACACCATTTTCTGGGGTATGGGGGAAAATGTTACACCACAGCCAAACTAGAAAATGAGGCAAAGAAACCAGAAACAGAAAAAAAAAAAACAGCCCAAACATTAGGAGCTGAGCTCAGGACATGGCTCCCTGGTGTGAAGTCAATGGCTCATGCCTTGTGAGCTGGCAGAAGAAATTTCAGACATATTTCTGGAAAAGAAAAGAAAATCGCTTGGTTTTCCTGTGGGTGCATAGGTTCCATCCCGACTGTGTGTTTGAACATGAAATGGAGCCAGTGGGACTTTTAGCTTTCTCCTTTTCCCTGACTCCAAGGTAGACGGTTACGGAGAAATTAAAGTTATAAACCACTCAACAAATTGTACTGTGGAAAACTTTGGCCTTGTAGAATTGCTCCTAGCTTTGAAACAGGGCTTCTGACTCCTAATTGCTCCATTTTAATTCTGACTAATCGAATCCTGGGAGGTAAATTAGACCCTTCTAGTGGGCTATTAACTTCCTCCCACCCCAGGGGGAAAATTGTGAAGTCTTTTCATGTGTTCCTAGAAGACAAATTTAGGAACTGGCCTACAATCTTACAAGAGCCTAATGATGGCCGTAGAGTGAGTTTTCACTAGGGTTTAGTGCTATTTTCATTTGAGCCCATCAGCCAATCTCTCTCTCTCTCTCTTCCTCCATTCCTTGATCTTTCTCCTTGCCTTCCTCTCTCGTTCTTCCTCTATCCTCTCTCTGTCCTCTTTCCTTCTCTCTCTTTCTTCAGAGGTAAACTTATTCACACACATTCCATTTGTCTTTCTCAACACACAGGGAACTGTAGACGATTCCTATTCATTTTTCCAGCCTACCTGACTCCCCGTTGTCTCCTAACCCCCAAACGCGGTTCCGGCTCTCCATCCAGTGTGGTCCACTGCAATTTCTGACCTTCTCTCTCGAGTCTATAGAACCTGGCAGCAAAGTTTGTATCTCTCACTGGCCTCAAGACCTCCTGGTCCCAGGAAGCCCCTGCCATGAGGCAGGCCCTCCACAAACCAGTGTGTTTTCTGTTAAATAAGCATATGAGCAGTGCCTTAGGCCAATCCTCACAAGCTTAGGGTAGAAACAAAATGCACTGGTTCGACTAACTTACCAACTCCCCTCTACCAAGAGAAAAGCCTCTACGTCCCCCAGGTTTCTGTCAGAACGTGAAACTTTCCTCACAGGACCTTCATAATAAAACGTCTGAGATCCCACACCGAAACAATATATAGAGTCAAGCTAACTGCACCTGACCGCCAGTGTACCACTTAAATACTAAAACAGAGTTGATAAGCCATGTGATTAGCTACCGTCTAAAAGAGTTCAATAATACACTGTCTTTCTTTTTTGAAATGATGGATTTGCAATACAATACTCGATTCACAAAAACAAAGAGAAAGTGGGGATATCTGAAGCCTAGTCTGAGGACTCTTATGTAATATACAGCCAGCAAGAATGAAACAAGATGAAAAAGGAAGCTCAAAACTCAGAATTGGAGCCCAAAGACCACTATCTGTGTGGTAAGAAACCAAAGTAATACAAGTTAGATCGTTTAGGTTTGTCCTGAAACATAGGAGGAAATTGCACATCGGCTGAGCAGCAGAACTCAGCCCACCAAGGAGGGGTGGGCCCTGGGTTCAACGCCCAGGACTGCCAAAGAAAATGAAAGGATTGAGCCCCGACGACCATTCTTGAAAACCAGGATTTCTCTTACTACTACTGCACTTCACAAGGCACCAGCCCTGGGTGTCTGGGAACTGGGCCGGGCTGGTCTGTGGTTTGCTGAGGCGGCTCCCGGAGCCCTGGCCGCAGAACCAGCAGGGAGGCCCAGGAATTCACACACTCGGGAACTGCTGCGTCAGGCCTTTCTGCCAGGCGAAAATAATATTCCACAACAACTTTCCCCACGTGCTCGCCACATCTGCACCCATTTGGGGTCCGTCGGAAAACAAGCAACAAAGAACCAGGGAGACATGGGCCACCCATTCAGACGGACAAACGGGGCCCGGCAGCTGCGAGGAAACCCTGCAGAATGTGCTGATGCGGTCCAGGCGTGCAGGAAGAGCGGCTTCTGGAAAGGAAGATCGAGCTTGTGCACAGAGGAGGCTCCAGGCTTCCAGGAGGACATCTTCATTCACCCCGGAGGAGGGCTTTCTGGTCGGAGCAGGTGGGTCGTCAGGGACTATCTGACCAGCTGACGCCACTGTTGGTCTCTCGTGCTGGATTTTACCAAGGGAAACAGAAACACAGGACGCAAAGACAAAAAGTCACACACCGGTCACTCTGTAATACTTTGTTAATCCACCTGCCGATGCTTCCAATCGCATCTGTGATTCCTCAAAGCCATCCCAAAACTATAGGGACGTGTTCCCGTTTTAAGAAAGGTTGCATTGGCATGTGTCGGTGTACAAAGTGGGTCTCCAGGGTGACATCTCCAGGCACGGAGGCAGTGTGTCCTGATAAAACTCACCCCTCCAGTCCTGTCCCTCTCCCCTACCCCTCTTGGAAACCATTTCAATAGGCTCTGTTGCCATTGTTCTGTTTTCCCATTGGTATCTGCCACCCTCGCCACCAGACTTGTTTTCTTTTCCCGTGGTTCATTTCTTCAGCATATATTAATTTCACAAAGGGATTTCGCGATGGCACTTCACAAGGGCGTATATTATAATCCAGTCATTAAGCTTATCTCTTGCTCTTTCTTCTCTCGTCCCCTTTACTGCCTACAAATGAATACATACTCAATATCCTCCCACCAAGAAAACATTCATCAAAACCACACTCAGATTCCATCTTGCCCCTTTCAGAATGGCAGCCATGGAGAAAACAAACAACAAATGCAGCCAGGATGCGGGAAGAAGAAGGGGAGGAAACCTCACACACTGCTAGCGGGAATGTGGACCAGTCCAATCACCATGGAAATCAATGCGGCAGTTCCTCAAATCATCTCAAAATGGATCCACCCTAGGGGCTTTGTTACACTATTCATAGGCCTATATTCCCAGGACGCTAAATTAATACGCAAGTTTATTGCAGCGCTGTTCACAACAGCCAAACAACACAAGCAGCCAAGGTACCCCCCAAAACTGATGACTAGATAAAGAAAATATGTAAAGAAAAATGAAATGATGTCATTTGCAGGAAAGTGGGTGGGAATGGAGATAGAGCATCATGTTGAGCTAGGAAGCCAAGCTCAGAAAACCTAACGTTGCATGACTTCACTCACCTGTAGAATCTGGATTTTAGATATAGATAGATGGTAGGTGACAGAAGTAAATGACCGATGATAGAGATATCACATGAATTTAGCTGTGGGACTTGCTGGGGGGGGGGGACAAAGAACAAGAGAGGGGGGGAAATGAATGATGGATAACAAATAATATCAGAGTGCATAGGGAAGTTTTCCTTTCACACTTTCTTCCAAAGAATTCATGTCATTTCTTTGTGCAGTCAAACCTCTTGTTGCTTATAAGAGTTCAGTTAGTCAGACAAGACTCAAGATAGAATCCAGGACATTCCATGGCTTGTCCGCGTTGTTTAAACCTCACACCACAGGTCCATGCTTTTCACACTACCTCGTTCTCTCTTACTGGAGTGAACTAACCTTAAATATGCCTTTCCGATGCTAGACAAAACGTTTCTTCAATATACATATACACAACAAATAGAAGTATATATAAACACACATCTTCTGATGATACGTAGCACAGTGAACTCAAGATTCTTAGAGTCCTATATTACCAAATAGTCCAAATCCCTACGGAAATCTTAGTAAAACACAAACCTCACATCTGCATGTTTTTATGTGAGAATAACAACTCTACATCGTCTGTTTGGGTGAAGATTAAAGAGGAAAATAAGTGTAGCGCTATCACTGTGGCATATACCCTACGCCCAGGAAGCTGAGCCTGGAGAAGCACAAACTCAATGTCAGGATGGACGACATGAGGAAACGCTTAAGAAAGGAAGAAAGGGCGGGGGGAGGGAGGGAGGGAAGGAAGGAGGGAGGGAGGAAGGGAGGGAGGGAGGGAGAAAGGACTGTGGTTCCCAACTCTCAAGCACTGTGAACGCAGGGACACTATTCTTTTCTACAGCCATCGAGAACAGAGTTGAACAAAACCTCCGCAAGCGCCGTCTATTGAGGGAGACACTTGACCATGTGTCAGTCTTCGCAACTATCGGGCGGGCCGTCCCATTTCCCGCCGTGTCCTCGTGGCCCCGTCTACAGGCCTTCACCGAGGGCATCTGCGTGGTGACCACGCCACGGTCAGATGTCACATTTGCAAACTTGCTTTGCCTCCAGACCTGCGCGGAGCAGACAGCGCTGGGGCCGAGGCTGCCGCACTGCACTCCATTCCCGGCCCGTGGCGTGGGCACCTGCTCTTCACTGCCCAGGAGGAAACCGTCCCCCGTGTCTTCCGCCCTACACCTCTGGGTGTGGGGGGGGCTGGGGGGGTGGGGGGGATGGAGGGGAGGGAGGGAACTGCCACCGTGTCCACAGAACCAGCACGTGCTTGGCTGACGGTGGGACGTGGCCACATGGGCTGGAAATCGCCCCTGAAAAACTGATCAGGATCAAAGTCGCTTAATGTGACACCGGCGCTGACCTTCAGACATGGCTGGGAAATCACAAGGCGTTTGATTCAGGGCAATTGGTAGCACTGCTTTGGAAAAAGTCAATCATTTGTTATTTCTTACAAATAAGGCAGGAGTGCGGTGGTAAGGAACGCGGTGCGGGGAATGGAGTGGGGAATGGGCTTGGAGGGGCGGGCGCGCTGGGGAGGCTTCTGCCTCGGGCTCCGAGGACCAACACCAAACACCCAAGGCAGTAGTCGGGCTGGTGCCACAATGGGCTGGAGCCAAGGCGGAGGCCTCCCAGGGGGCCTCGCCCCCACTTCCAGAAAGATCACCCTGGGCGCTCCCAGGGCTGGATGGGCGACACGAGGAGGAGCCCCCCACACCCCCCGTGTGCACCCCACATTCCTGCGGTCCGCCACACCCTGACAGCCGGTCACCGGCACGACACCGTGTCCAGGTTTCAGCTACCAGACTCATGGGCCCAACCAAGCTCTTCTCCCTAACACTCCCTGGCGTCGGGGGGTTTTGTGACAGTGGTGAGAAACAGACCAGGACTTGGGCATGGAAATGTGCCCGAGGTTTCGGACACCGCCATGACAGGCCCACGCGAGCCGTGCCGTCCGTCCGTCCGTCGTGAGTTCTCAACCCCAAACCCAACGAGATCCCGACTCTACGCCGTTCCCAATCACTGCATTCGAAAATAGCACGCGCGCCCTGCTCTTAGCTGTCGGGACTTGGGGTGCGCAGATGTGAGTGGATTTGGGTGGAGGTCTTCATGGGGGGGGGGGGGACAAGGTGAACCAGCTACACAGCCGTGGCCTTCCGGTGACACAATTACACGCTGGAGGTACTGAAAGGAAACCGCTTCTCCAGCCAGCCTGGGCGGGCCTTCTCCCCACGAGACAATTCCTCAAACAACCGCGCGCGCCTTAGATTGCGTTCAGAGTGACAAATCACCTAGAGAGGGCTTGAAGTCTCCGTGAGTGTGCGCACGTGCGCACACCTGTTAACGCCAACGCTATGCCATTTGCACAAGGACCTGAACACCCCCAGTGGTTCTGTGTCCAAGGGCAGGCCCAGAACCCGTCCCCCACCAATCCCGCGGGGGGTTGCTGCCACCGGGTGGGGTACGGCTGTGATCCCAGCACCCAGCACCCAGAGGCTGAGGAAGGAGGAAGGAAAGTCTGAGGCTTGTCTGCGATACATAGTAAGTCCCTGCCTCGAAAATACAGAAGGAGAGAGAGAGAGAAGAAAAGAGAAGACGACAGGTCTGGGGATAATTTTTTTTTTAAGGCTCATTTGAGTTTGTAACTTGTTCCTGTGTCTTCTACACCACACCCAGAAATCTGCTCACTAAGACGTAAGGGGCTTCGCTGTGTTAAAATCGCATGTGCAAACCCGAGTGTGAAGACGAACTTCGCGTGCAGTGGTTTCCAGTGGAGGCCCAGAGCACAGCCGGGGAGGAACAAAGCCGAAGCACTTGCGCCTCATGGGCCGTGTGTGCTGGTCCTGTTGTGACCCTAGGAAGAAAGCTGGCATGCTGAACGCAGCCCCTGCACCTGCCAGGGAAGGAGACGTGGAGCCCAAGGACAAAGCTAGAGGTCGCGGGATCATTTAGGAGAAAAGAGGTGGAATGTGTGTGTGCCCATGCCATAGTCTAAGACAAAGAGTCCCTGTCTGTCTCCTGGTGGAATCCTCGAGAACTGGTGTGTATCTGTGGTCTGAAGACACGGACCGTTGCTGGGGTGATATTCGTTTTCTTTTGATTTGCTTTGTTTTTGTTCTAACAGTGCTGGAAACTCAGAGTTGCAAACAGTCCACTAGCATGCTAAACCTCCCTTTCCCCTTCCCTCCCCTCCCCTCCTTTCCCTCCCGTCCCTTCCCTTCCCTTCTCTTCCCTTTCCTTCCCGTTCCTTTCCTTTCCTTCTTTCCTTCCCTTTGCGGAAACAAGCTCCTGCTCTGCTCCCCAGGCTTGCTTGGAACTCACTGTGCAGCCCAGCCCAGCGTGGGATCTGTGATCCTCCTGCCCCTCGGCCTTTCCAAAGTCGGGATTACAGGTGTGCTTCGCAATACCCCAAGACAAACTTCTTACTTAATTAGAAGAAAAAAAAAAATCTCCCGGTGTATTTTTCTTGCTTACTTGTGGTTTCCACAGTGGACATGATGACCTCACAAGATTCTCTGAGGTTTTTCCTCTACATTTTTCTCCTGAAGTGTCAGCACGTGGGCTCTCAGCCTGGTCTCACTGTACTCTGGCCCAGAGGACGACCAGAATCCAGTGCATGGAGTGACTCACGGGGACTTTCAGAATACCACGTAAGGAAGAGGTGAGCACGCCGCCTATTTCTCGGAGTGAGAGGGAATATTACTAAGAGTCCACAGGCACTATGGGTAAGGGCTATCTTGGGAGCTGGCGTGCGAGCTATCTCAGGAATTGTCCTGTCTCGGAAGAGTGTGATGTGGCCCCCACCCGCGTCACCGAGCTTCACCTTCCCGGCCCATCTTTTCAGGGCTGTCGGTCTGGATACCTTCCTTCCACCACCGTCGCATCGTTTTAGAAATTGAACAAAGTTCTTCAGAAAATCAATTTCTCTGGCCACTAATTCCCAGCCAGGTGCTTTCTGCCCGAAAGTAACTGGAGTTAAAAAGGAAGACCTGTGGGTAAATAAATGTTTCGCCCTACATCCTGAAAGACAGCGTGAGAGATAAGGGTCCCGCAGTGCCCCGGGGGCAAATTCCAGAGACCAGGTTTCCCCAGGGGGCCGGCGATTCACAAACACAATCCTAGCTGCTTGTGGGGGATCAAGGTTCAAGCCAGCCGTGGCAGAAAAGCTCGTGAGACCCTTTCTCAGCGCGATGGCGTGCACCTGTCACCTCAGCTAGGAGTGGGCAACGGAAGGCTCCCAGCAGCCCGGGAAGAAGCCTGAAATGGAGGCACCTCCCAGCCATGAGTGGGAAACAAAACGAGATGGACCGAAGTCCAGGCTTCCCAGTCAGAAAGCCAGAGGCTCACTCCAAAAGAGCAAAATAGGCCCAGAGCCAGTGGCTCGCGCCTGCTCCTCAAGAGGCCGAGACGTGAAAATCCCAGGTGAAAGGATGCGTGGTGAACCTCCTTGCCCCAGACAACGACAGAACCCCAGCCATCTGGAAAGAGTGAGGTCCCCGTTCCTAAGGCCTGGGTTCTGTGCCAGGAATACTTTTAGAGAAATCCTGATCAGGAGAAAACTCCTTCATCTCCGCCACAGGCCCGCAGGCAGGTGGGTGTGTTGGTTTGTTTCCTGCACGTTGGTGAGGTAGTTACCGACTAGCCTGGCTGAGAGTATTTGCGACTCCTCCCTGGATTGTTTTCATGATTAGGACTTAGCTCCCAGATTCCAGGCACCAGTGGTACTGAGGCAAAGACGGATATTCTGCGTTTGCAGCCAGTTCCACTAGCAGCCTCTAAACTCTAAAGAGCCCCGGCCGTCTCCACTGGCTTTCCTAACCCGCTTTCTTGCCCCCTGGCAGCCTTCTGTGCAGGAATTGTACAGTGAATCTGGACACTTCCTTTCTAGTAACCGGGGGTGACCCCAGCTTTCTATTTTTTACTTAAAGGTGATGTGCAGAGGGGTTCCACACGCAAGGTCATGAGTGCATTTCTTTTTGAACGGTGTCCTCTCCTCCCTTGTTTTCTCCCACTTTCCTCCTCCCTTCCCTTCCAAGTTGTCAAATTCGTTTCCAACACCGTGTCTAGTCAGTAGCACTGGGCTGATTTGCCCTTTGTCCCACTGTTTCCGGGCTTCCCCTTCCCCTCCCCAAATCTCATAAATTTATAATACAAGACGAAGGGCACAGAAATAAAAAACGGCGACATAAAGGAATAAACCAAAGAAAACAAAATACAACAAACAAAAAAGAACTGCAAACAGTACAATAAAAAAAAAAAACCTCTGCTTTCCATTTCTTGGCGTTCATTTCGATACCATTACAGGACTGTATGCACGAGCCCTTGTAATCCTCTTCTAAGAATATCCTCCTTTGGTCTCGCTGTGTGAATGTTTAGAGTCCTGTTTAATTCTCATTCCAAGTACAGTTCTTTTTGTCTTTTACCACCCATTGGGATTACTTGTAGATTTATAGACACATTCTAATTATTACAAATGAGGGAAATCATGCGGCTTGAAACTGTGTTTCTTTGGGTCTGGCTCTCTTCACTTAGTATGATTTTTTTTTTCCCAAGTCTTTCCCTTTCCTTATGAATGGGGCAATGCCATTCTTTCTGAAGGAAGCATAGAATTCCATTGATCTGGTCATCCACTGAGGGGCTTCTTGGTTGATTCCATATCTTAGCTATGACAAACAGTGCTGCAGTGGACACTAAAGCTACCAGGCTTCCTCTTAGTTTAATAAGACACTCACAATCTACACTATAACAGCTTGGCAGTTACTGAGATGAATCCTCGGATGGAACTCCGCAAAGCTCAGGAACACTTAGCAGGCTGTATCCTTTTGAGATGACTTTAAAAATAAAAAGAAAGAAATATATAAGAATACAGTGAATTTTGGGGACCAATCACTCAAGACAATCTTTAAAAGTGGACATTTAGACACATTTTCTTCCAGATGACAATTTTTCTGCAAAGGAGGTAATTTAAACTCCGTTCTCTTTTGGTAAGTGGGGAAGCTATTTCAGTCAGCCTTGCAGAGTTAAAATGAGGCTCTGTGTGTCATTGGAGAAAACAGCTCACCCTTGACAGGACCCCAGGACAAAACTTCTTTATTGCTAGGTCCAAACCCTACCGCCAACCAGCCAGGGCCAGGCCGCTGCCTCCCGCCGCGTGTTCATCCACTGCGGCTGCGCCAACAAGACACCACGGAGGCCTGGACCGCGCAGCAGAAATCCACGTCCCTACTGTGCTGGAAGCTACGGCTCCAGGATGGAGGGATGTTAGGGGAGTCGGGGTCAGGTCCTGCCTTGTAGAGAACATATTGCTGCCTTCTTGTTGAACCTGCTCCTCCCCTCCTCTTCTTCCCTCCCCTCCATCCCTTCCCCTCCCCTGCCCCCCCCTTCAGCCTCCCTACCCTTCCCCTCCCCTCCCCTCCTCTTCTCCCTTCTCCTCTCCTCTCTCCTCTCTCTTCACTGCCCCCCAATCTGAGAGGGACGGCTGGTGTGACTTCCACTTCCTAGGACGACATTGAAGTCCCACCCTGGACTTCATTTAACCTAACCCCCTCCCCCTCCCTGAAGGCCCCACTCCCTAATACAGACCCACAGAAAGGAAGCTTCCAGTGTACGGGTGAGGGGCTGTGCAGTCCATTTTCACACCCCCCGCTGCTGTCACCACGAACATGACCCACAAGTCCCCACCCCATCCTCCCTCGGTGTCCAAACACACCTTGGGAAGGAGGAAAGACCGCCTTGACAGTACCAAGGCTGAGGGGCCGGGAGGTGCAGGTGCCAGGGTGTTCCGGGTAGGAGGTGCCAGGCCTCCACAGATCTGCCAGGCCTGGGTGTCTGCCAAGGCACCAGAGTACCCCGAAGACACGAGGAGCCCCTGAAACTCGCAGTGGAGGCGGCCGCGGTGTGGGGATTGTGAGGAACGGCCGGCGGGGAGGCCTGGCTTTCGTGCTGCAGAGGAGGAGTGATGGGAACCGTCCGTGGCGGCTCAGGAAGCGTCTCCCCGTGGGTTCCGAGCACACCGGTGTTTTGCACCTGAAGCTCCTCGGTCCCGTGTCCCCCCCTCGTACCCCTCGCTCATCAGAGCCGGCCACCTGCAGGGCTCTCGCTGCTCAGCTCACACCGCGCACACGCGCCATTCCCGCGGCCGGTCCTTGAACCACGGGCGGCTGCGAGCTGTTTGGCAGCCAGGGTCAAGGTCCAACCTACAGCCTACCTCAAGAAGAAAGGCCTGGGGGCATGTCTCAAGCGGCAGAGCGCCCGCCCGGCACGTGCAGGGCCCGAGTTCCAGCTCCACTGCTGCAGAAAGAGAAAGGGAAAGCAAGCCTTTGAAACGAAATGAGCTAGACTCAGAGGAACCCCGCATACAAGATCAAAGCAAGAGGCCGGCGGACAGAGAGAAAGATGTGACACAGCGAACGGCAAGCCTTGGACAAGTCATCGGATCCTGAAAACACGCTCCTTCTAGAACATGGTTCAGGAACCATGAACACAATGGCGGCTCTGGGACAACAGCTCCTTCAGCAAGTGTACAAACGTGAACCCCAGCAATAAATACGGAGGAAATTCCGAGCACAGGGTGCGCCTTGATGCTTGGTGTGGGGAAAATAGAAATTGCTAGAAGCTTCCTGGGCCCCTGCTCTGCACGCCTCGGTGACTGGACGGGCCAGCGGGGGAGGGGCAGAGGGCCACCGAGCCGGCCAGGAGCCCCAGGACGCACACCAGCTGGTCCTCCCGGAGCTTTTGGTTGGCATCAGTTAATGGCACAAATGCAGGTTATTGTGGTGTGTACAACATGCATGTAGTAGACTTGGATCAAGGTCAACCCATATCTACTATTGCTTCCTAACCAGCCTCCGTCCTGCGCTCTCCTTTTTCTGATGGGTTTCACTGTGTCGCTATACATAATAAACGGCCCTCCTATTCACCTTCCGTAAGTATTTCTTCTCCTTTCCCTACTAGGCCCTCCCCAACAGTCTGCCCGAGGTTGTAGGTCATTTTACCAATGAGCAAAGCACATGGTGTGTGTGTGTGTGTGTGTGTGTGTGTCTTTCTGAACGTGTCTGTGTCCCTCAACCAGACCACTACTTCCCTCTATCCTCCTGCAGATGACAAAATTCATCCTGCTTCATGGCTGCATAGTACTCCCTTGTACACATGCACCACGTTTTCTTCCTCTTATCATTGGTCATTAGGCATCTGGGCTGTCCCACCGCTGGCTATTGTGAGCACGGCTGTTTTACACAGGTGCGTGGCCACGTTTCTCATGCAATGACTAACACGCCTGAGCATGTCCCACGCGTGCGTCCACGTCTCTACACAGTGGCTCACACGTGCGTGGTTACGCGTCACACGTATGTGCGTGCGTCTCTCCATGCCGACTCACGTGTCTGTGATTTCATGTCGCACGCGTGTCCACACCTCTCACACACTGGCCGTTCACACACCGCCGTTCACCAGGCAAGTGGCCGGGCGTCTCCGAGCCTCCTTCGTCAGGAGGGTCGCGTGTCTCGGTGGTCACCGCTCCACGCGGCTCCTTCCACGCTCCGCGGCCCCTTGGGCATCCGTACGCGCTCGCACGCTGAGCTTCGCAGTGCGCGGGGTGTGCGGGCCTCAGTCATCCGCCTGCGACCGTGGCTTCTTTCGTTTTCTTCTGCCTCTGGCTGGACACTGTGCGGCAGCGGTGTGGCGCTGAGGCCCTAGAGCCGCAGGCTCGACTCCGGGGCGGGCCTCAGGGTGGAGGGAGAGGCCTCTCCGACCTCCCGGCGAGTTCCCGGTCCAGGTGTCTCCCCTCGCTTCCGGGCCCGCCCTCCCCGTTGGACCCTCACGACTCCTGTCGGGGCCGTGGCTCCGAGTAGTCCTGTTTTGGGGCTCTGGTTAGAGCTTCAGCTTCAGCTTGAGGAGACATGGTCACCACCTACTGTGTGTTCGAAGGCTTCTTATGTGATGTTAGTCTACTCAATTAAACACAGGCCTTCTTTTCTTTCTTTTTTTGGCCAGTCCTGGGGCTTGAACTCAGGGCCTGAGCACTGTCCCTGGCTTCTTTTTTGCTCAAAGCTAGCACTCTGCCACTTGAGTCACAGCGCCGCTTCTGGCTTTTTCTGTTTCTGGGGTGCTGAGGAATCGAACCCAGGGCTTCACGCATGCCAGGCAAGCCCTCTACCACTAGGCCCCATTCCCAGCCCCAAACATAGGCTTTCTTTAAGCAGACTGTGAATAGGCATTGCGATCTTAGTGACATGAATTAGTACTTACAGGACGTTTGCGTTGTGTTAGAACAGATGCTCATCTTCATAAACTAGCTTGCTGTGATAGCTCACAACTTCTACCTCCTGCTGTATTATGTATGACAAAAAAACGCCTTAGCCGAGACTCCTTCACAAACCAGCTCTACAAATGCTGGCACTTTCCCTTCTGTGGAATCAACGGCACCAATAGGTGCGTGCTAAGCACTAGTAGATTAGTTAATCAGGCTCCTTTTGCTCACAGGAAGCTAACGGCCCCAAAGCAGAGACCCACGCGCAGGACTCTTACCATTGCGTGGCACCTCTCTCGTGGCAGAAATGACTGGCTGTGGATGTGGGCCGGGGCTGGACCTTCCTACCCACACGCCTGGCCCGTCCACGCACAGGCCAACGCTTTACTGACCCCTGGGACTGTCCACTCACAGGGGCAGAGTCAAATTGGGAGCCCTTCTAGGTCCTGCATGGAACAGCAGTGGCGTCTGGCCTTCTAAGAGCCACTGCAGTCAGAGTCTGGACTGGGCTTGGCCGGTTAGGGCAGCGACTGTGCCCAGCAAGACTTACCGCTCTCTCCTCCGTGCTCCTCCCGGAGAGGGGCAGGCCTGGCCCCGGCCCCCAGACCCTCGGGCCCCCGGGCAGAGGAAGACGGCAGACTCACTGCGGCGAAGGCTGAGACGGGGCAGATTCAAAGCCCTTAATCCGTGGGCAAGACGGCCGAGCAATCTCTACAGCCAGCCCTGGATGCCGAACCGATGATAAGCAGGGACTCACTAAGCTTTGTTTCCCAGAGAAGCAGAACCGGGAAACCACAAGTTAAGCAACTCTCTTACAGTCAGCGCAGATAACCTTACGCCTTCTCCCTAGGTCGCAGAAGTCAGATGGCAGGAAGTTAGATTGCCTATAAGAATGCCCATTAAAAAGAAAAAAAAAAAACAGGAAACTGGAAACGCCTAACGTTCCCTAGAAATAGACTCAGGAGAACCACCGAGTTTCACACGGCCTTGCACACGTGTGTGTGTGCATCCCCACGGCCTGCTGAAGCAGGTCCAGGCCACTGTGCACACGGGGCCACCAGGCACTGCTTGGGCTAAGTGTACGAGCCTGGTTTGCCCTCTTCCACCCTTTGCTCCAGTCTCTTTGCCACCAGCCCCCGAGGGCTGCTCGAGCTGCACAGAGCGGCGCCGCCTGAGTCCTGGGCAGCCGGCAGGCTCCCCGGGCTTGGCCTGTGTGTGTCTTCATACCCATCTCCGGCACTCATCCGTCACTGCCCCCTGCGGCCCTCCGTGTCAGCCCGGTGTGCGGACCCTGGGGCCTTTGCCCCCGGGCTGGGCCACCTCTCCAGGGACTCATTACAGCCCATCCAGGAGCAGGGACCTGCCACAGTCCACGTCCAGGCGTCAGAAGGCGACTTGAGCAGAAGGCTGCAGTGCTTTTGCAAATGCAGGTAGAATGTAGGCTGTGTCCGCACACCCACTGGCCTTCTCGGAGGTGTGAGCCCGTAAAACCTGAAGCGATTCCCACGCTCTGATCACCTTGCGCAATTTACATCGCCACCCCCTTCGCCCCCCCCCCCGTGGCCCCCACGGAGGCCACCCACCCCCTTACGGACCACAGGGGGCGTCTCTGCTCACAGACGTGCTTAGATATGCCAGAGACAAACGTTGACGGGTTTGTGACTCGGTTTCCTTTTCCTGCCTGTCTTGCTTCTGTGTGGCACACTCTCGCTCGCTCGGTCATCAGGACTGGCCTCAAGCTCCTGGTCCTTCAGCCTTAGCGTCAGAACTGCGGCTCTGTGGTTCGTTTCTCCACCCGTTCCCTGGAGATCTGAGGGACATCCGTAGGCAAAATGGACTCAAGGCAGACACCGGGGGGTATCGGATTGTGTAGAGGCTGACAGACACCAGGTATCCCGTTTTACAAACCACTGAAAAGAAACCCAAGGAAAACTGACAGGCTCCGGCAAGCGCAGGTTTCCCGCTTGTCCCGTGTCCGTGGGGACGTCGCGTCTGCGTCTCAAGAGACCCGGTGTGCTGAGCGGATGCCCAGACGCCTTCGGCCCTCTGCACAGACGGCAGCTCCGTGAACCTGAAAACCTCCGGGGGGGGGAGGGGAGGGGGGAGGCAAACCAGTTCCTTAGAAGACGAAGCTCTCGCACCAGCACCGCGCCTGTTTGTTGAAGTTGGAATGAACTCTGGAACCCCGGGCGGGAGCCATTAAATCACTTCCACCAGGGGCTGCACGACATGGCAACATCCTGCCTTAGTTTCTTCTTCTGTGACACGGATAAAATAATATAATAATAATAGTAATAACAGTGAGGCTGGTGCCATTTCCTAAGATGAGAGCTAAACGAGTTTGTTCATGGAGAACAGCTCGCCCCAGCGCCTGGCCTTGCTGAGAAGCCAATGACTAGATCTTACGTGAGCATAGTGGGCGATGTGGCTGCCAGCTCTGGCCTCCCCGATGAGCGGCTGAGTCCAGACCCCTCCTTCTTCTGAGCACAAGCACCTGTCGAGTAACATTCTAACCCAGTTATTCTGGTGTCCGGGTATGGGTCTTAGCAAGCGCCGTTGCAGAAATGAAGTGTTCAGGGACTCTTGATCTGGGGTGTCATTGTCGGCTGCTTATCTCCCTCCACGAAACGCAAGCTCACAACTAGCCATCTGACCACTGAGACGGGAGCTGCATCCTTAACCAATGCCAATGGCAGGCTCACGGTCCGCCTTCTCCACAGTGGAATCTCCGAACTCTCTTTGCGCTTGTAGTGTTTCTCGGTGTCCGGGCCATTTCCAGAGTCACTGACTGTGGGTGGGATGCTCCATCGCTCCCTCCAACCCCAAGTGCAAAACTGGGAAAGAGGTGGTCCATGCTTTGAAAATGAGGAAACTCGTCCTTGGGGCGGAGAAGAAACCTCCGCAAAGGCTGCTATGTTGGAAACAGAAGGAGAAAACATTCTAAACCATTTCAGACTGCCTCAAGAGCTCAGGGTCACGTGCCAGGCTACAACGAAATGATTGCAGGCCACGATGCCCCATAATTATCTATTAAATAGGTATATAGTAGTTACCTATTAATACAGACAGCTGTGATAAGAGGGACTTGCATCCAGATTCCTTAATCTGTTGGTTAGGTTAGGGGAGACAATACAACCATCTCTAAGGCTAGATCCATTACACCAAGTTCCCCCTTATTTGTGAGTTACGAGATGACATTTTTTTTTCTATTCAGTTATGACGATTGTGGGAACTGATGGACAGTTTCATTATACTACAATTTTTTTCATTTAGTTATCTGTTGCTTCTTTGCTTTAGTTTAGAGAGGACTGGTGTGGGGGGGGGTGAGCTCTTGAAAGAAGGTCCCGCTGTGTAACCCAGGCTAGCCTTGAACTTGAAGTCCTCTACCTCCTGGGGACTGGAGTCCAGCACTACCCTACCACGCTCAGCTAATCAGGTAGTTCTCACTGATCAGATGCCTGTTTGTATAAACACCAAGAAATCTAAAACTCATCCAAGTATAAACTCTTTAACAATTTTCTTTTTGTCAGTACTAGAGTGTGAACCCAGTACCTCTTGCCTATCTATCACTTGGCCCAAATCCCCAGCTTAGCTTTTTGCTGGCTATTTTGATGACCGAATCTTGCAGACTTTTCTTCTCTAGGCCAAAATCCTCCAGATGTCGGTAGCTAGGATTACAGGCATGAGCCAGCACAACCCACCTCCCTTTAAACATGTTTAAATAAAAGATAAAATAAGAGATGCTTCCATGATAGGAAGCAACATTTGTATGCTAAGCATTTTTCCTATTTGCTGCTAAAATATTCTATCAATTTTCCAAGGCTGAAATCCCAGACCAAACAAACAAGAAAATGCGGGCACCAAGCTCTTGAGGACATGTCGAACGGAGCATCTAGATGCGAGCAGACGCAGGGCCTCTGTCTGATTAAGAGGCTGGTCAGCCAGAGTGAACAGCCACCATGTTCATAAATATCTCCCATGGCTTCTTCCAGAATGAACCTGAGATGATTCAGAGACTTTAACAACAGCTACGCTGGGAGATGTTCTTTGAGACAGGATATCAACAGGTTCAGCATTAGAATGTCACCTCAATTCATGAACCAACTATGCCAGTTGTCCACAAAAGAGCCAGGTTGTCAATGTTTCCCACCCCCCGAGTCCTGACCTGGCTCTCCTCAAGGGTAACGTTCCCACATTCAAGTTCCCAAGCCCCAACAGATGCTGTTCCCTGCCTGGCGTTGTGTCCAGAAGTCACAAAGACAATGTGGACCTGCATGCTCCTTCCTAACCAAAGAAACCTACTGCCAGTAAGCCCTGCGGCCCTGGGTGGGGTGAGGTTCTGAGACTTACTTGCCCTGCAGGTAGATGTTCCCAGCCCAGGTGGAGAATCCCGGGCCAGTAATCAGTATCTCCCTTGGTCGCCAAGCGCCTCTTTAGGGGTAGGGACTGGGGTTCTCAACTAGGACGACCCTGTGCTCCCAGGCCGTCATTAGCAGCAAGGAAGGGAGCCGCTCGCTAGCAGCGACTACTGTGCACACCTCGGAGGTCTGCGATGGGTTAGACTTCAGGAGGACAGGGACTCAACTCAGCTGAGGTTTTGTGAGGCTCAGAGGAAGCAGAAGCAGGGGTTGCCTTTGTGAAACCAGCCCCTAGGGTGTTCAGAGGACATGCAGCAGGCATTACTGGACGGGGTCTCTGCCTTTCCTGCTCCTTCCTATAAAAGCTGGAAGAACTTCAAACAGCTGGGATTTCCATCTTACCCCATGGACCCAGGGCCTGCTGGTCAGTGCAGAAACGAAGCCAAAAAACAAAAACAAAAACAAAGAAAGCTTAAATTTATATCTGAATAACAAACACGCTTCCTGCTTCCGGCGGGATCTAGTGGATCCGTGGCAGCTGACCTGGAGGGGGCGAGACCATCGAGGCTGGGCTGGGTGGACCAAAGGGCGGGGGAGAAGCTCGCTTCACACTCAGAGTTGCCCACCCGGGCGAAATGGCAAAGCCTGAAGGCAGGGCTGAGAGGGGCTGGAGGTTTGGGGGGATGGAGGGGTGGGGGGAAGGTACAACCTCCAGATCAGGCGACAGGAAGGTCCTTCACCTAGCTGGTTTCCCTCGGCATCATGTCTTCTATTTTGTAAAGGACGAGCTTTCGTTCTTCTTAGCAGCTGAGTGCCACTTCACTGAATATACGTACCACGTGCTCTCCACACGTTCACCCACGACAGCGTCTAGACTGCACGTATGATATCACAATCACAATCCATCAGCGTGCACACGTATGTAAGTGCGAAATATTGCAAACGAGGGCATGTTAAAAGTATGAAAGGAGGAACCGTTTTCTGAATGGGTTACTCGGGGACCTCAGAGAGATGCACAGGAAACAAAACCAATTTCGAGCATTAATATTCCACGTGAAGAAACAACTCCTCAGAGCTATTTAAAAAGTAAAGAACTGCCTCCTTTTGAGGCGGACTGAGAAAAGGGAAATAAGGCAGGAACATAGGAAGTGGCAAGAGAAGGCTTCTCCAAGCAGGTAGCACGGAGGAGAACCCGAAGGCGAGGGTAGAGCCGTCGGGCAGAGCCAGCAAGTCTCTGGGAAGGGAAGGAGCCCGGGCAGAGACCTGGGCGGCTGCTGGCGTTTGTCCTCGGGCCTTGGCGCTGCCCCCCGGGGCTGAGTGCAGCTGCCTGGTCTTGGGGGAGGACTCCGGGAGGTGTCTGGGGGCCCTGGTGGTGCTGTGTCTTGACGTCCTCACCAGCAACATGAGTTCGTAACTTGCTGAAAAACTCATTCAGATCTCACCTGTCTGAACGTCGACGGCCCTGCCTCCGAGACAGGCGGGCCTCTAACTCTGTTTCCTGGTGCGTGGTTCCGGCTGGGTACCTCCGTGCCCACTCGGAATCCCCGCCGGTTTGCCTGGCTTTCCTTTCTGCGTTTGTTTTTACCTGGGCCACTGGCAGGGCTCCGCTCCCTTCTTCCACGCCCTGTCTCATTCCCTTCTTCTCCAGTGCCCACCCAGGCCGTCTGCTCCCACCCCGGCCTTCTTTTCTGCTCTTGCCCACCGGCTCTGGATTGAGGCGGGGACGTTGGGTTTTGCCTGCAGTGCTGCCGCAACCTCTTCACCCGCACGGTGTCTGGTCTCCTCTCCTGGCCTCCGGCGCGCGCGCCTGTGAGCGGGGCTGAAGGTGGGTTCGTTTGGACGATTCCTGTAGGAGTCCCCAGTGTTCAGTAGCTTACGTCCTGGGCGGGCGGCTCCCGTGGACTGGTCTGCAGACACGACCGGTGCCTCGTTAGGAAGTGCCTCACCCTGCCTTCAGGTCTCCGCAGACTCACTCGGGTGACTGTGTGGGGGAGGGGATGGAGGGGTGCAGAGGTGGCGTTCAGTGATGTCATCTCATAATTCATCTTCTGGTCCCTTGTTGCTTTTGGGTGGATGCAGCACGGGCTCTTCACATGCCTGTCATAGTCTGCATCTTTTCTGGCTGGTTCATGAATATACATATTTGATTTTTGTAGCCATACACTACTTTCTCATGCATGTCTATCACTTGGGCCGTTCTAAAGCTTACTATTCTAAAAATTTAGTTTTGGGGGAAAAAGCGGGATCTAGGATGTAACTTTTCCCCCCACTACTTTACCCCAGAAAATTCAGGCAAACACATTTCTATAACAGTTACCATAGACGCTGAAACCTAGTGCTAGTTGATTAAAATCTTGTAAATCCCTCCCTTAGATTGATGATTATAATGATATAGGTACACAGCAAGCTGACGTTGTCAGTCGTGTCCGTGGAAACTCCATGGCAGTGATTGCGGGAGCTCTGCAGGGTGGGGGGGGGCTCTGGGGGGGCAGACCCAGGCAGGGGGAGGAGGAGGAGGAGGGGGCTCTATGGGGCAGACCCAGGCAGGGGGAGAAGGAGGAGGAGGAGGAGGAGGAGGAGGAGGAGGAAGAGGGGGTTCTGTGGGGCAGACCCAGGTAGGGGGAGGAGGGGGAGGAAGAGGGGGCTCTGTGGGGCAGACCCAGGCAGGGGGAGGAGGAGGAGGAGGAAGAGGGGGCTCTGTGGGGCAGACCCAGGCAGGGGGAGGAGGAGGAGGAGGAAGAGGGGGCTCTGTGGGGCAGACCCAGGCAGGGGGAGGAGGAGGAGGAGGAAGAGGGGGCTCTGTGGGGCAGACCCAGGCAGGGGGAGGAGGAGGAAGAGGAGGAGGAAGGCTCTGTGGGGCAGACCCAGGCAGGAGGAGGAAGCCTGGCCTCCCCCAGAGGGCTTGAGGCCCACCTACAGCTCCCCTCCTGGATGTCAAGGGCAGCACTACATTTTGCACTCCCTGTCCACCCCTGCAGCTAGGACTAGCCAGGTACTGGTGTGTAGATAAGAACTAATAAGCACTTGTGTGTGGATAAACAAAGGAATGAATGGGAATGCAATCATAACAAGACGTAATCACGGGGATGCCAGAGAAAAAGGCAAACAGGACACACGCCTCCTACATTCCTTCACCCTGTTTTGGACCCAAAGCAACAAACAAGTACCAACTTAAGGAGTTAAGAAAATAAAAACACATGGAGAGCAATTTAAAAGATGACATCAGAACTGGAAACACAATAACGTTGATGACAAAACCTTGACCTGAGTCTAGAAATGCCACAAAAATGAACAAAGAACTGTATTTTAAAGACTCACTAGTAATTACAAATAAAAATTTCATATATACCAAGGCCAAAGTAGGATACACTTAAGGTAGATTAATCTAAGGTAGATTAAGCATATAAATCTATGTATATAATTCTTCAGCTCCAGATAAATTAAAATTTTTA
The DNA here is from genome assembly GCF_023159225.1 of Perognathus longimembris pacificus. Taxonomy (NCBI): domain Eukaryota; kingdom Metazoa; phylum Chordata; class Mammalia; order Rodentia; family Heteromyidae; genus Perognathus; species Perognathus longimembris. Next base: position 83,337,361 of record NC_063165.1, on the reverse strand, counting down.
TGTAGTTTATTCAATTAAAAAGGAGAAATACGTATGTTATATATGAGAAACATACATGAGGCAAAATGATCATTAGTTATTAGTATAATAAATGTCTAGAAATAAAATTTTAGAAAGCAAGGATACAAGTACAGTACAAGGGTCTTGTGGTTTTGGTAACCAGAGAACTAGACCTAGAATTTCAAAGCAGAGTTATAGTTGATCTTTATTTTTTGAGCTGTTTAGTGTAATCATAAAAGGTGACCGCAAGGACTGAGCTTGCCACTTGCAAGGACTCCGACCAACTAGATCAGAAGGCCCTGGTACCAGGAACGGCTCTTCACGTCTGCCCTCCAGGAGTCTGGGGACCAGAATGACGGTTTCAAGAGTTGGCAGCAAAATTACAGGATTTCACAGCTGTCAGACAGCTGCCTGATCTGTGAACACCTTTCCTCTGGGTTTGCTGGAATCTGAAGCGCCACTGTTACTGATCCGGCTCTTGTCCAGATGCTATAGCAGACCCCAGCCGTTCCAGCCACGCAGGAAGCCATGGCGACCAGAGCAGGCCAGCCCAGGCGACACCCCCCCCACACCGCTTTAGTATTCAGTTGGAAACTGACCTCAAGGCCAGCGAGAAGCCTCTGGGGTGGGGGGGGGGGAGCACAGTCTCTCACACAGGTGGAGAATTACTCCACAATACTTTATACACACCTCCCAGCCCTTCACCAAAAGCAACCAGGAACAGAAGACACGAGACCAAAACTTGAGACAAACCATAGACAATAGTGATGCACAGCAATGATCCTGCAAGGTTTTAATTTTTTTTTTCTGCCTTTCACCTTGGCTTTGATCTTTTAGCATTCCTGTGATCATTTTGTCACTAAATTTTTAACGGTATGACTTTCATTACGTAAATGGTTACATAATTTATATGTATAGAAATAAGTCCTTCTGAATGCTTAGACCAACATGATCATTTGAAAGTCTAATGGTTGACAGATGATTGGTGCATGGATGAAAATATTAATATCCACTGTCAACCACAGTATTATTTTAAACAGAAGTAATGCATGATCTATCTTGCTTGAAGAAGTCTTGGACAAAAGGCTTCCTTGTTCCAAAGAAAATAGTTATGTTTCATAGATATAAATTAGGTAATTAAAAGTTATTTCATGCCACTAAATGGTTACTGAGAAAAATGATTGCAGAAGTGTTTTGAAAATGTTTTCTTGGAAGAGGTCAAAGAGTTTTCTCCAAGATGTAAATCAGGCAGAGAGAAGTGATCTTTTGCTCATCCCAGGACTGGCTATAAAAACTGAGCTTAGCAAGTGTTACATCATCGTCGTCTCAGAATGGACACAGTTGCTGATGTAAGCCATGGGCAACCGAAGTGTAATCTTTACCAGGAATTAGCATTTTGTCATAGGATGACCTCCGTATCAGGGAGATGGTCAGAAGGCAGGAGTTAAGAGCCTTTGGCCACAAACATACCTGAGTTTCATTTCAGCCATGTCCTACGTCTCCGACCCGTGGGTCATAGTTCATTCCCACTGGTGCAACAAAATAGACGGAGGATTTACAGGCCACAGAAGCGACCCCTCCTCGGGACCAAAGGCCCCGTGAAGAGAAGGCCAACACTGCTGCACGCCCTGAGTCTCCAGAGGCCCTGGGTCCTCCAGCCAGGGCTGGAGAGAGAACCCCACAGGGCCCCAACGCCTCTCCATCATCCCGGAGCCGGGTGCGAGGCTGGAAACCAGAGAGAGAGTCTCCGGTGCTCTTGGCCCACAACAGCCTGCGCTTGGACGGGGTGGGCATGGACGCGGGGGCCGGCTCCCTGTGGGAATACCTCTGGAGCACCCCAGCAGTCTTTGTAAGTATAATGCTTAAAACATTAGAATAATTATCCAGGGGAAATAGGAGATGGAAGTCTTTGGGGTTTATACTGGCTTTTGGGGGTTGAACATGGTGGATTTAAGAGGAAACTTAACTTGGAAACTCACTGTAGTCAATGAAAACATCTTAAAAGGTCACTCGCATGCTGTAAGCCCAGATAAGCCGGGGCACAGTGGAGTTGGTGCAGTATTAAGAGTCATGGGAGATGGATCTACAAAACGCCCCGCAATGGAATAAAAAGGGGAAAAGCACTGAGCTATCTGGTGCAGCCTTGGAGTGACTTACGTGTGTCAGAAGCTGAAAGAAGAGTGGATGGAAATGATGAAGGAAGAAAGGGCAGACAGAAAGGAAAAGGCTTCATTGCAGATGCTCATGGGGGAAGAAGGGCAAAGGAGAGCGAAGGGTGAGCACCGTGTTGTAGAAGCTGAGAGAAGTAAAAGGTTCAGGAAATGCATGGATCCAAGACTAGGGAAGGCTCGGACCCAGTGGCTCAAACCTGTAATCCTAGCTACTCAGGAGGCTGAGACCTAAAGATCAAGGTTCTAAGCCAGCCCAGGGAGACAAAGCTAAGACTCTTTTCTCCAATTAATCAGTGAAAGGCTAGAAGTGGAAGTATGGCTCAAGAGATAGGGCAGCAGCCTTGAGTATAAAAGCTAAAGAGCTGGGCATTGGCGGCTCATGCCTGTCATCCTAGCTTCTCAGGAGGCGGAGATCTCAGGATTGCGGTTCAAAGTCAGCCTGGACAAGAAAGTCCATGAGACTCTTATCTCCAATTAATCACCAGAAAACTGGAAGTGGGGCTGTGGCTCAAGTGGTGGAGTGCTAGCCTTGAGCAGAAGAGCTCAGGGACAGTGCCCAGGCCTAGAGTTCAAGCTCCACAACCAACCCCAAAACAAACAAACAAAAAAGCTAAGGAACAATACTGAGGCCCTGAGTTGAAGCCCCATTACAGTATTGATCAATTTCTGCTAGTATGTCCTAGTGTCATTACTGGAGGAGATAAATTGTACTTTAGGGAAAAAAGCTTTTTTGATCTATTTTAAAGAGTTCCTGGAGAAATTGTGCTCAATTCCTCAGCAAAATGAAAAGCAGACAATTTCAGGAGAGTCAAAGTCAATTCCATGAGGTCAAGAAAACAGGCTCCATTGCCTTCAGCTATTGTAGAATCTCAGAACTCACTCAACCCACTGAGAACGTGCTGGAATGCACGACCCACTAGCATATGATGGAATGCACCCTTATCTTTGGGATATCATGCACCCCAGCAGAAAGCCCTTATTGCAGACAGGACCCAGCCTAGAAACTGCTGGAATTGGGCAGAGCCACCTGAGGGTGGGAGGTGGGGGGGAGACTGAATTCCCTCAGGAGTGGTGCTGCAGCCTTGACCCACAATTAGACATCACAGGTGGGCAAGGGGAGTAGACAATCCTCCTGACAGGAGCAAACGCAGATAAGCCCCGTGAGCTGCACTCTGGGAACCATCCTCCAGTTCCATGCAAGGATGTGCTGCTCAGAGGCGTCCTATTGAATTCTTTCCTTGCATAAGGTGTCTTCTGCCTCCATTCCATCTTGAACCGACCACTTAAGACAAAAAAAAAACCCTCATAGTTCATCTTTTCCTTTCTATCAGTCTGAGCAGAATAATCAATAAGAGCCAAGCCACCGGGCCAAGCAGAAACTTTCAAGCGACTCACTTTGATAGAAAAAGACAGATTTTACCATAAAAAAATTAAATAGTTAAATGAAGATGCCAGGAGTTTCATTGTAAAAGCTTTGTACAGTGGAAGGCATCTCCTAGCATCTTTAATTCTTGAAAAAAAAAGTTGGCATTCCGATACTTTGGATATATCGTAACAACATAACTAGATTCCACACCCATGGGTTCAACCAACTGAAGGAGGGGGAAAACCCACGTAACGAGAGCCGAAGGAAAGAAAAACGTACCCACAGACCATCCAAACATGTAAAACCGTGAATAAAAACCACAACACAACAACTACTCGCCTGGCGTTTTACACTGTCGTAGGTATTCAAAGCACGGCAATCTAGAAATGACGTGAAGGACACAGGCACACTAGTAACGCCGGGCAGAAAGTCAGACCTCTGGGAACTGTCACCCATCTCCCACAGTGGCCACAGCTGACGGGAACCACTGAAGGCTACCGGGAGGTGAGCTTGTGCAGATGAGGCCGCGTGGTACACACCAGGATCGGGGCAGTAAGAGCGCTTGCCACAGGGATGACCCTCTGAAGGACGAGATGAGCAACGACGGCCTTTAAGGTAGACTACATTCTTGACAAAGGGTCGACAGGAGATAACGCAGGAAGAGAGCACGGACGTCTGGAGGCTGGTGAGTGGCTTCTCGTTGGCTTGGCTTTTTTTTTTTTTTCTAGAAATGTGGGAATCCGAGAGCCTTGGGAGGTTTGTTGCAGAGAGAATCGATCCCTTGTTTCGAAGGAAAATGCCACCTTCCCAACCCCAGAGCTCCTGGAGAGCCACTTTGTACTCGTTTTCTAGAGCATCTCTGGGCAAGGTCAGAGAAGTCACCAGCGATGGAACCACCCCAGTGGGGCTGCGACCCTCGTTCTCCACACCGTCCCAGCGAAGTCTGAGCGCGTTGCTGGGGTGACACATCATGGCCGTGGGGACGGGAGAGGATGGAGCGTCTCAGCAGGGGCCCAGCACCGTCTCTCCTGGCCGGTGAGTTGGGCACGCCTGGAAAAGCTCAGCCAGAGAAGAGACTCGGTGCCATGGTTAGGAGCTCCACCTCCAGTTACTCAGTTATCGGCAATGAAGAAGCTGCTCAGGGAGGGACGGACCTCAGGGCGATGATTTGATGACCGCGAGTTATCTCCTCCTGAGCTGTGCCCCGTGCTGTCCCGTGCTAGCGTCCGATCGGTTCTACGGCTGCTGTTAATTATTGCACATTTGGCGTGCCACAGGTGTTTAGATGTTTTGTCAGATGTCAGAAGCAGCGGGCCTCTCGTGGTTACGTTCTATGACAGAGCTACATCGATTTTAACCGGGGTGGCCGACACCTAACCCACACCTGCCCGCAGGGGGTCCCCCACCCCGTTCCGAGGACCCCGCTTCAAAAGCGTCACCTTGATTTGCCCCGTGTTTTAAGAGCAGAGGCGCTACGTTCGCGTTCTGACGGACGGCCCTGCCTCCGTATTCTCCATCCCACCCGACGGCCTTTCCCTTCCCTCCTCCATGACTCTCAACGGCAACGGTGCGTCACTTACGGACGCAGTGTCGCTTCCCCTCAAGAACGCCCGCCCTGCGCGTGGCTAGATTGGAGTCGCCGTCTATCCAGTGCTGTGCATGCATCCACACACATTCAGCCAGTTCCACGTTGCACACACACACACACACACACACACACACACACACGCAGCCCACTGCATACCCCCCCCCCACAGAGGCGGCACCGCGTTCCTGTGTGGAGACCCTCTCGTTCCCTCCTTTATCTGGAAAACCCTGCCTATCCTTCAAATCAAATAAAAACGTACTGCACACGACTGCGTTAGGAAGGCCCTGGAATAGAATTCTGGTGAACTCTGTGTGTAACTCAAATACGGACGTTACCACAGTCTGTTGTGGGAATTATTCCTCGATTACATAATCACTACAGCTTTTCTTTTCTGCATTTCTATACTACCACGCACAGGACTGCTCTTTGCTCTCAGTAGTATTTTTCGGAGTCACCATATTGATTTGTTTAGCTGCAGATGGCTATTTTGCATTCTGTATAGTAATCTGTTTTGTGAATATATTACAATATTTTATCCTTTCTCGCATCAATGAATTTTTGTATTCCAATTACTAAAAAAAAAAAAAAAGGATTCTAGAACAAGGATGCCATGAAGTCCTGGGCATTTTTCAGCAAGTGCCCTTGTACACCTTCTTTTCCTAGAAGATGGAATTGTGGGTATTAACTCCCATGCTGCTTCCACGCTTTGATGTTGGTTTGGTGCTGGAGATTGAGGGATTGAACCCAGGGCCTTTCAGGAGTGCTAAATCGAGCTGATCTCAAAGAAGCCCAGATGACAGAGATTTCAAAGGCTTGTAGCACTTTGTGTGTGTGTGTGTGTGTGTGGTGTGTGTGTACCAGTTGTGGGGCTTGAACTCAGGGCGTGGGTGCTGTCCTTGCTGCTGTGTGTTTTTGTTTGTTTTTTACCAGTCCTAAGGATTGAAATCGGGGCCTGGGTGCTACCCCTTAGCTTCCCCCCCTCCTACCCCTTCAAGCCTAGTGCTCTACCACTTGAACTACAGAACCATTTCTGGATTTGGGGTAGGTTACTAGAGATAAGAGTCTCATGGACTTTCCTGCCTGGGCTGGCTTTGAACCACGATCCTCAGATCTCAGCTTCCTCAGAAGCTAGGATGCTCAGGCTGACCATAGCCCTTTCTTATTATTGCTTGCTCCCTTTGAATACCTAATTCACACAGAACGAAGGGTTTGTTTTGTATGGAGCAGGGTTGTAATATTTTTTTTTTCCATCTGCAGATCTGAGCCCTATTCAAACAATTCCAAATCTTTATTCTAACAGACAGGTATTCTGCCAGATTGTCAGAGCAGCAAACCTTTTTCAACAAGAGCAAAAGCGTGCGTGAGCTCTGATGCCCACTCCACGCACAAGCCAAGCCTGCTCCTACATCCTGCCCCTCCTCCCTCCCTCCAGACGAGCTCTGGGCCCTCGGCTCTCAGCCACCGAGAGCCAGCGACCCTCATTCCAGGCAGTGTTGGGAGGAAGGCTGCCAGGGCGGTAGAGAAGAGCCGAACCCTAACACCCAGAGCTGGCTTTTCTCCACAGTTGATCCAGGGAACAAACCCTTCTCCTCGAGGCCGTCCAGACCCCACGGAAACACAGCCCACACCTGGAGGGGCTCTCGGGCTCTGGAGGAACTGGCTGCACAATCCTGGGCCAGGAAATGCTCTGCTCCAGGAACAGTGCTGGACTTTCTCTAGCCTGGGGTTCAGAGATATCACAGAGAAGGAGCCGCCCCTCTCTGCCCTACACAACACAGGTCACGCCTCCTCTGCCCTACACAACACAGGTCACGCCTCCTCTGCCCTACACAACACAGGTCACGCCTCCTCTGCCCTACACAACACAGGTCACCCCTCCTCTGCCCTATACAACACAGGTCACCCCTCCTCTGCCCTACACAACACAGGTCACCCCTCCTCTGCCCTACACAACACAGGTCACGCCTCCTCTGCCCTACACATCACAGGTCACCCCTCCTCTGCCCTACACAACACAGGTCACTCCTCCTCTGCTCTATACACATCACAGGTCACGCCTCCTCTGCCCTACACACGTTTTCCCACAGGCACTGGCCTAGGTTTTGCAGCCTCTCATGATCCGTGCACCTACTGTGCCAGAACCAATTACACGTCACTTACTAGAAAATTCAGATGGGGTTGATATCATTCCAGGGGCATCCTCCTCTGTAAATTAAGCCCTTCCCACTTCCCCTCTTATTTCTTTGCTATGACTTTCTTGCATTTCTAACAAAACATTTGATTTGGTATCTATAATGAATTTCTCTTCCACAGAGATAACTGGACTTATTTTTGGCTAATCTTTGTCTTCTAATTGGGAAAATTGGTAATTATATTTACTGTAATTAATATAATTTCATGTATACCTACCTTCTTGCTTTTTACTCATTTGTACTTTTCTAGTATTTCCATCTTTTCCTTATTTCCTTTGAGACTGATGTGTTTAACCTGAACTCCAGTATTTTCTTTTCCTCTCTGAGATTTAACCTTGAGCATTCTCTTCTTATCTTTAAGTGCTCCCACGGTAATCTTTACATGTAGAATTAACTCAATGAAATCTAAAGTCTAGAATTAATTAATATCCTTGTTTTTATTCTAATGGCATCAGCAAGGAAGTCTGCAATTAGAGTGCTTGAACTCTGATTGATGCTCTCCCAGTTTACACTGTATCCTTCCCTGATATTTTACTCTGCATGTGTGACAGTGTGTGGTAGTGTGTGTGTAGTAGTGTGTGTGTAATAGTATGTGCATGTGGTTGTGTGTGGTAGTGTGTATGTAGTAGTGTGTGTGAGTATGGCAGTGTGTATCTGCCCGTGTGTGTGGTAGTGTGTATGTAGTAGTGTGTTTGAGTACGGCAGTGTGTATCTGCACGTGTGTAGTATGTGGGGGGGTAGGAAGGTTTTATCTTTTTCACTTGTTTATCTTGCATGCTCAACTGGCGCTCTACTACTTGAGCCATATCTCTAGTGCGTAATTTTGCTGTTAATTTGGGTAGAATCTTGAGGACTTTTCTTCCCAGTGCTGGCTTTGAACCAGTATCCTACTGATCTCAGCCTCCTGAGTAGCTAGGATTACACGTATGAGCCACCAGCACCCAGCTTAGTCAAACTTAAGGAAAAAACAACCTCCTCCATGATTTGGCCAGTGTTGGCTTAGCTTTGCTGTGTCATGGCTACACCCCGGTCTTGCATATCCTTCCTGTATGTGTTAAGTCTTCTGTCAGGCATCATGCACGGGAAGGCCCAAGCCGTAATAAAGCCACCAGAGAACAGATAAATGGCTCTCCAAGCTTCGTACCTGCCACACAGAAACCACAAGATCCGCTTATGAAAAGCATTCCATGGCGCCAATAAAAATCTCTTAGAGTTGATAAACACCTTTGGCAAAGCAGCAGGATACAAAATCAAGTTTTTTTAAAAAAAAAAAAATCAGTAACTTTCAAATACCACTAACGAAAGAAATCAGGACAATAATTCCATCCGTAATAGCCTCAGAAAGAGTACTTGAGAATAAATGTAATTAAGGGGATGAAAGACCCCCTACAATGAAGACTAGACTAGAACACTTTAAGGAAAGAGACTGAGGTGGCAGGAGACAATGGAAAGACCTCCTGTGTTTGTGGATGGCAGAATTAAGTTTGTGATCAAGGCTGCACTACCAAAAGCAAGTTACACACTCAGTGCAGTCCTCATCAAAAGCCCAGGCCATTTTCACAGAAACAGAAAACAAAAGTCTATCTTGAAATTCAGATAGGAGCACAAAAGACCGCGGGTGATCAAAGCAATTCCAAGCCAAAGAGCTACACCGGAGAATCGCGATATCTAACTTCAAATTGTACTACAGAGCTATAATAACAAAACCAGCATAGCACTGGCTCCAAAGCAGAAAAGAAAAAAAAAGAAAAATGGGATGAACAGTAGATACAGAAATTATCTCACATACCCACAGCCATGTTGTTTGTAACAGCTGTGGGGAGGAGAAGGAATACATTTGAAGGGACAGTCTTCAACAACTGATATCAAGGGTCTGTGGTAGCCACATGCAGAGGACTGGAGCTAATCTCTACGTCTTTCCTTATATAAAGGTCAATTCTAAATGGATCCAAGATCTTAATATAAGACCCCAAAGTCTGTACCTGCCAGAGGAAAACACAGAGAAAACCAAGATACGGCTTGAGCCCTGACTGTCTGGATGACATTGGGATTGCTCAGGAATTAAGAGCGAGAGTTGGGGAGTAGGAAAATATCAGATTAAAAAGCCGCTGTACAGCAAGGGAATCAAGAGACAACCCACAGAAAGGAGAAAAATACTTTGACAGTTCTTCATCAGATAAAGTGTTAATATCCAAGCCCATGAAGAGTTCCAAATATTAAATGCCAAATGAATAAATCGAAGAAACACAACGGGTCAGGAATACAGCTCAGGCATCCATGAAATGCAAATGAACACTGCACTGCGATCCCTCCCCCCTGTCAGAATGGCGATCGTTATAAAAACAAACAACCAAAACTGCTGAGGACGGGGAAACACTTGCGCGTGGTTGCTGGGAGTATCAATCAGTGCAGCCACTGTGGCAGTCAGTCTGGAGACTCCAAAAGCAACAACAACCCAGAGCAAAATACCAAACAAACCCGCAATTACCACAGGACCTCCCTGCGTGACTCCAGGACACACAGCCAAGAGGAACACAAGGCAGCACACCATGGAGATTGCTGCACACCCACGGTTATAACAGCACAGTCCAAACAGGCCCTGGGCCCAGGTGCCCATCAGGGGAGGAAGAGCTAATAGAAAGGTGGCACTAGCACCTCAGCCATAAAGATGCAATGATGCCCTGGAGAGGATCAGATTATCATGTTAAGTGAGGTGAGTAAACCCAGACTCAGGGCCACCCCCCCCACCCCCCTTCTCTCTCCTGTGTGGAATCTAGACCTCAGAAAAAATAAATGGCAGGAGTGTCAACCAGGGACTGGGGAGGGGGGGTTGTCAGTGAGGAGGTGGGGCGTGGAGAGGGTTGAAGGGGTCTAGGTGGATCAAGCACTCCACACATATTCTCTAAAATAGAGAAATGAAAAGTGGGAGAGGGGTGAGGAGGACAAGAGGCTGCCCAGTTCAGGAGACTCTGGTTGTGTTTAGGTGTGCACCTGTGTGTGTGTGCGTGCACGCGCGTGCATAATCTGTGGTTGAGGGAGAGAGGACACCAATGTTATTGGTACTGATATACCTGACGTTCCCACACCGGTTCCCCCACACGGGGGGGGGGGGGGCACATGGGGTGCCAAACCCCATCCCAGGGTCCCAGGGTGCAAATGAGAAGTGAGGTTCCCAGAGCAGCGGCCGCCGGGTGGGCGGTGTGGACGCAGGGGCTGTCGGGGTTCCACCTTCATCCTCGCCCATCCTGGGCTCTCACCCTGAGCCTCCTGGCCTGACTGACTCTCCCCGAGGGAACAACAAGGGGTGGGGGGAGAAAAGCATGCGGTGAGGTAGATGAGAAGGGACGGGGGATGAAGTGAGGGGGGGAGGGAAGGGAGAAGGAAAGGGAGAGAGGGAAGGATGGAGAGGGGAGGGAGGGAGGGAGGGAGGAGAGGAAGGAAGGAAGGAAGGAAGGAAGGAAGGAAGGAAGGAAGGAAGGAAGGAAGGGAGGGAGGGAGGGAGGGAGGGAGGGAGGGAGGGAAGGGAGGGAGGGAGGGAGGGAAGGGAGGGAGGGAGGGAGGGAGGGAGGGAGGGAGGGAGGGAGGGAAGGAGGGAAGGAGAGGGGAGGGAGGGGCGCAGCCGGGTGGTCCGCGGAGCTCCCGCACAGCCCGAGTCTGGGTTTGGGGAAGCCCTGGGCTGAACAATTCCAAGAATGTTCGGCGGGGTCCTTTCGGGAACGGTGAGCCCGGGGGGGGGGGGGGGGGGGGGCGGGGGGCGGGGGGCGGGGTGGCTGGGAGGGGATTTCTGTGGCCCGGGGGCCCCCCCCGCGCAGGACGCGCCCCGGGCTTTGGGAACTCCGCGAGGGCTCCGGGGCGCGGGGGGCGCGGGGGGCGCGGGGCGCGGGGGGCGCGGGGCGCGCGGGGGGCGCGGGGCGCGCGGGGGAGGCGGCGGGCTGGAGCGAGCGCGGGCTGCGCCGAGAGGCCGCGGTGAGGGTCCCCGGGGGGTCAGGGATGCCGGGGTCCCCGTCGCCTTCCCGCCCGGGGTTCAGGTGAGACGCGGGCGTCCCCGCGCTCAGTGCGGTGGTGGGGGGGGGACGCGGGGCTCCGCGGGTCCGGCCGCCGCCAACTTCTCCCCGGCGGCGCGCGCGAGGGCGAGTCCCGGGGGCGGGCGGGCGGCGCGGGCGTGACCGGGGCGCCGGGCCGGGGCGCGCGCGGGGCCGGGCCGGGCCCGGCGGCGGCGGCGGCGGGGCGGCGGGGCGGGGGGCGTGGCCGGGCCGCGGGGACCGGGGAGCGCGGGGAGGAGGGACTGGCCCGGGGCGACCTGGCGGAGGGCGCGGCCGGGGCGGGCTGTCAGGTCCCCCGGCCCGGGTGGAGCTGGCTCGCGGGCGGGCGGGCGGCCGGCGCGCGGATCGCGGATCGCGGAGCGCGGAGCGCGGAGCGCGGATCGCACCGGCTGCGGACGGACTCGCTCGCCCCTCGCCGCGCGGCGGACGCCGAGCGCCGCCGGGAAGCCAGGTTCGTGTCGCGTCGCCCCGGCTCCCCTCCGATCCCGCGCACTTTTCCATTTTCTTTCTCTTTGCACTTTTCTCCGCCCCGCGATCGGCGGGGAGCCCCGGTGCCCTCGCCTCCGGCTCCATCTCCTCTTATGTAATTGATGCCGGAATCGCACGGGGGTGCGGGGAGGGCGGCGGGGGTGGGGGGGCGGGGGGGGCGGGCAGGGGCTCTTTTGGAACGAGAAGTTTTTTTTTTCCCCCTTCCTAAGCGATCGGTCGCAGCCTGGTGGGTGGAAGGCGGGGGGTTTGCTGGGCACCGGGGTTCCTCGGTGGCCTCTCCAGCCGGTCCCTCCTCCCTCCCTCCCGGGTACCTGCCCGGGGAGCGGCGGGTCCGGGCACCGCGCGGGGGGCCCCGGCTCCCCGGAGGGCGCGCGTCCCGGGGTCCGGGGCGCGGCGGGCGCGGCGGGGCTGGGACTCGGTCCCGCGCTCCGGGCTTCACCTGATAGTCAGGGGAGCCCTGGGTTCTCTTGGGTGCCCCCCACTCGGTGTAAATCAATCGTGAAGCCGGTGCGCTCCCTCTCCGCCCCCCCCAGCCTCAGTTTCCCTTCTTTGGCTGTCACGCACAGCGCGGCGCACGTGTGGGAATAAGTTAATGCTGCAGAAGGAGGAGGATTCTCGGCTCCACTCGGGTTTCAGGGCTGGGAGACGGAGGAACGAAGGCTTCATTCAGTCCAGGGGTGTCAGGACTGTGGCCGGCCTGGCTCCTCTTGGTGGTGGTGTGCAATGGGAGCCTGCGGGGTTCTTGGTGAGCTGGGCCTTCTGACCCCCCACCCCCAACCCCCTGCCTTCTAAAGGAACTTTAACTTCTCAGGTCAAGCTTCTTAACACATTTGCGGGGGGGGGGGGTGGGGGCTGAGATGGGTCACCAAGGCAGGTTTGTGGTTGCCTATCCCACTTTATTTGTAGGATTAAAAGTACCAACTTCATGGTATGCTCTCTCTCTCTCTCTCTCTCTCTCTCTCTCTCTCTCTCTCTCTCTCTCTCTCTTCCCACCCCCCCCCCCCATGGTAGGGCATGTGGTGAACTTGGATAATGGGAAGCTGGTGGTAGGTCCCATCCTAGCATTCTGATCCCTAGTTTCCTGACTTTGGGGGGAAATTCTCGAATCACTTGTACTTACCTGGAATGAGTCACGACCACGACCACGTCAAGGAGGAGTTAGTTAAGGCACAGCCTCTCCTCGTTGCTGGAACGTCCTGCTGAGGGGCAAGGAGACTCAGGGAAGGGTTTCCAAAGCATGTGCATGAGGGGGGCAGACAGGCTTCTGGGTGGTTGGAGGATGCTGCTACCTCTGGGATACGGTTAGAAAGAGCAGGCAGCTCAGCCTGCCCTGCCTCCCCTGCCCGCGAGGCTTTCTGCTGCCTCCCTGGCAATCTCTTAGGAGCCCAGCTGGCTTGCATTCTTCTCCGGGTAAGAAGCAAGCCGGGAGTGGGAAGCCGGGGAGAGAGGCGCGCCCGCCCGCCTGCCAGGCCACGCAGGAGTTCCATGCTGGGAGTCAGGTTCCGTGGGTGCCACCCACACGGCTGCTCCGGCTGCTCCGCTCCCCGGCCTTGAGCTTCCCTTCAGAGAAGCACCCAGTGACATTTCTAAAAAAAGAACCAATGGCAAGGGAAAGAAGTGGGTTGTTCTGCCGCTAAAACATTTCTCAAGATTGTCTTCTGAAATATGATTAGAGCGCGGGGGGGGGGGGGGGAGGGAGGATATTTTTAGGGGAGTTCTCAAGCAAATGAGATTTTAATATTCAAATGTTCTTAAGGTCAATCTGGAAGTCCAGAGGAACAAGGGAAATGATTCTTCTGGTTTACTTCTCTGTAAGGAATCCAAGCCTTGAACTTGAACTAGAAGAACCACAGTCAAGGCAACTCCTCTCATCACCCGTGAGACTTAGCTGACATGAGTTACATAATTATTAACAAGACATGGCAACATCCAGGTACATTATATTCTGTCTTCAGTGAGCAGCCACTGTTTTCCCGGCACAATTAAATACTGTTGTTTAGTGTTGTCCTTGAAAGAGCCTCATGCAATCAAGAGGGCTGTGTTTAAGACTTTGGATTCGGCACTTTACATTCTAGTGTGGTCCATTTATTAATAAGGGAAATGACCGGCACGGTTTTGTGCCGGGTCCCCTAACGGCCTTCAGCTATAGAGTCGTTCTCTTTCTATTTCTTGTGGTGCCTCAGTTTCCAGAGCATTTCACCTCGATTCCAGAGCAGTCACTTGTCCAGGGGCTGAATTTATATCAAGCCCTAAACCACTGATCTATTAGCTTCTGACATTCATGTCTACAGGCATGTGGGAAACTTGAAGTTGTCCTAAGCTAATTGGTAAGCTAATTGTAAAGAGTTACTAAGCCTCTAACAAAAACAGTGGCATTTCATGTTTCGGCATATATCCCTTTAACTTGCCACCCCCAATTTCTGCAAGAAGCAGAAATAGCTGGAATGGCAGGAAACAATTGTATTTCGAACAGTGACCTAACCACGTGTTTCCGACAAAGAATGTTGACAATTCGTGTGGGTTTGGCCAGCACAGTCTGGCCTGAAGCCTCTGGGTGCCCCTTCTCTGCACCCTCCTAGGAGGGCTAGGGGGATGGTATGTGAGAGACATACACATAGACTGGCACATGGAAAGAACCGGTCTCCTGCTTGGTTGGTTGGTGCTCTACTGCTTGAACAATGCCTCCATCCTTGCTTTTTGCTGCACTGTGTAGGAAATGAAGTCTCATGGACTTTTCTGTCCAGACTGATCCTCCAGGTAGCTCCTCAGTAGGCAGGCTCAGCAAATATATTTTCCACTTGAGCTGCCCAAAGGAAAAGTCCACGTGGTTTTGTTTCGCCACCAACTTTGGTCCGGTGAGTGACCACTTTCAGAATGTTGTCTAACCAGTTTACTGGACACACGTCTCAGAAGTAGTCATTTTGAGCAATAAAAAAAATACATGTTGTTGTCATAAGTAAAATAAACTCCCTGCGGTGTTTGTTCCTCTTGGATTTTTTTTCTGCGGTCATAATTCAGATGACTGCTTGGTCAGGTGTTTGCTCCCTGAGGCTTTATCTGTGCTCATACTTGAAACTATGGCTTAGTCAAAACCTCCGGGCACTAGTCATTGATTTGTGAAGCTCACAAAAGAAACCCCAGGAGCAAGATATAAAGTTAACCTTTCACATTAGTCCAGAGTTCAGAAGAGTGAGTTTAAAATGCTGTAAATAGTAGTAGAGAAATCATTTGCTTACAAACTTCTGAAGTAATGCTAGGAAGGCAACCAGCCAAGTTCCTGTTTTTAGTTTGTTGAGATCTCCGGTGATTACCGAAAGGTAGGAATGGAGAACTAACCAATTCCTGCGGTTGTCTATGTGTTCTTTCAAACTTGAACTTTTGATTTTTCAACAAAAGGAGTATTTGCTAATCTAAATGGACTTTTTGCTCTTATTCAGCAGTGTGTGTGTGTGTGTGTGTGTGTGTGCGTGCCAATATGGGACTTGAACTCAGGGCCTTGAACTCTTGCTTGGCTTTATTCCCTCAAGGCTGGCACTCTACCATTGAAGCCACACCTCCGCTTCCAGCTGGTTAATTAGAGGTAAGAGTGTCTGGTGTCAGGGACTTTTCTGCCTGGGCTGGCGACAAGTCTTGGTCCTCAGACCTCAGCTTTCTGAGAAGCTCAGATTATAGGCAAGAGCCACTGACACCTGGCTTCAGCCCCATTTTTAAGCAATTAGAAAACCATATATATATATATATACACACACACACACATACATATATACATATACACACACGCACAGAATTTTTTTTTCTTCGCATCCACTCAGGTGTCCTCGGTGGCCTTCTGACCCATCTCTGTTTCTGCAGCCTATAGGTGATGGGCAGGTCCGAAAGTCAAATGGATATAACTGACCTCAGCCCCCCGAAGCCGAAGAAGCAGCAGCGATGGACCCCGCTGGAGATCAGCCTCTCGGTCCTCGTCCTGCTGCTCACCATCATCGCCGTGACCATGATAGCGCTCTATGCAACCTATGACGGTGAGTGCGCATGCGCCCGGCGCCTTTCCCACGGCTGCGCGCGCGCGTGCGCCTTGCGCCTTCCCGCTGGTGCGCGTGCGCCGCTCCCACGGCGGCCGCGCATGCGCCTTGCGCCTTCCTACGGCCCTGTCAACCTGGCGGCCTTCCAATAAAGGGCCAGCACCTGCCAGGTGTACACTTCGTGTGCTTAGGTTGCGCCCACCCTTGTGTGGCCGACTTCAGTCACAGCCACTGGCATTCCTGAGGGCTTGCTTCCTCCCCAGGAATTTGGGGGAACCTGATTTGGGGTCTTGACAGATCTGCAGCGGGGATTGGTGAAGATTGCCCCTTTCATGAGAGAGAAATGATTAACTGAGGGATGAGTGAAACGGGTGGTTATTTCAGTGGAATAGGTCAGGACTTAGCTGGTGGAGAAGACAGGATGAGGCTTTGTTTTTTTTCTGCATAATTGAACTTGCAGTGTAGGATTTGCCTGGGTCGTCCACCTGCGCGTTGCTTTTCAACTATCAGCAGTGATATCTAAGGCTTAGCATTCAGCCCTTGCGTTAAGAAATCGCCTATTTAATTGGCAGTTTCTTTAAAATAACAAGAGGTAAAGAGGGATTAGGACATGCGTTTTGTAAATGTTTCTGTGTCCGTTCTCCTCTTCCTAGATGGTGTTTGCAAGTCATCAGACTGCATAAAGTCAGGTAAGAGATCACGCTCACATTTGACGGTTTCGCAGCGGAGGGCGTTTAGTAATCAAATGTTGGTGGGGGTGTGTGCACTTGTACTTCGTTTATGTCTGCATTCATCACAGATCACTTATTTGTGAGTTTGGCTTTTAGTTAAGGAAAATAAAAATATATTGAAGTGGTAGAGGGATTCATTTCAATATTCTAGAAAATGATTTTGTATTTTAATCTTGGGGTGTTAAGGGAAGGGAGTAAAAACTGTGGTGTGTGTGTGTGTGTGTGTGTGTGTGTGTGTGTGTGTGTGTGTGCTGGGAATGGAGTTAGAGAGCAAAGCTGCACAGCTAGATGGGGTGGGATCAGTGTTGGCCGATCTGTGGTGGGCGTGAATTCAGAAGCGAGTGAGTGACTGTAGGTGAGGTAGGAAGAGGACTGGGAGAGGCTGCGGGCGGGCCAGGCTGTGGAAGTGCAATCACTGAAGAGGGAATGTTTGACATCACAAAAAAGGAGCAAGAACGAAGCCGGTGGTTCTGGAAGTAAGCTCAGTGCTAGTCTAATACGAGCAAGGCCCTGGGTTTGACACCAGCATGGAAAAAAGAAAGGAAAGGATGCATCGTGTGGTTGGAAAGCAGTCCCAATACAGGCCGGGCAGATGGGTACATTACAGAGCCTTGAAAACCCACGGTACCTGTGAAAGCAGAGGAGGAGTGAAGGTTTTCTTGGACATGGGTCTGATGAGGTAAAGGCTGAAAGGTGGTTTGGGAAAGGCTGGACTGGACATAGGGCATGAGGCGCCTGTGTGGTGGTGATGGAGACTTGCGTGTGATGGATGCACTCCTGGAACAGAGGCTCTCCGGTGGTGGCGGCTCTCCGGTGATGGAGCCTCTCTTGTGACGGAGCCTCCGGTGATGGAGCCTCTCCTGGGGTGGAGCCTTGTCTGAGGAGCTTTGCCTGTGTCTGTGTAAGTGTGGGTGAGGTAACAGGAAGGAAGAACCCGGTGACTCGGCAGGTTGATGAAACCAGGCACAGTGAAGTTGGAAATGATGTCACCTTCAAAACTCTGGAGCTGAGAGAAGGTGGAACCAGCTCTGCAGAAACAGAGGTGGAGATGAGCCCGGTGTGCTTCGTCCAAGCTGGAGGACCCATGGCAGGACAGGCGGACAGTGCCACGGGCAGGTGGCAGGGGAGGCAGATGCAGGACAGGAGGACGGCAGGACAGGCAGACGGCAGGACAGGCAGACGGCAGGACAGACAGACGCAGGGATGCCAGCACGGCTGGAGTTTGACACGGGGCCGTCCATAATAACGTAGACAGAACGTGGCCAAAGGAGCCGCTCAGCCACCGCAGCGTGGGAGAGGAGGTGACGGGAGCGCGAACCCCTGGTTAAAGGAAGAGGGCGTCGGTCCAGCGTCCTTATGTCCTTCACGAGCGCGCCGCCGGCTCCTCCTCTGCGTTCTCTTACTCTTGAGCGCTGCATGAGGTTGGTAAGGACGTGCCTGGCTGTTCTCGGTCAGGGTCCGGCCTCGGCTCTGGTTGTGTTCTGATTGTGTTTTGCCCTGGGTCTCCGTGTGAGGAGAGCAGAGACGATGACCCGAGTGTGAGGAACACCCCATTGTCTGCGGAGTTCAACAGCACGGACTTTCTCCACCAAGGGCTTGCACACACACACACACACAAAGACACGTCGTTCTCCTCCAGGCTCTGCTCAGATTCCCCGGGCGTGGAGATGCCAGGGTCCCTGTGGGTGGTCGAGTCAGCCTGAACGAGGGTGTCAGCATTAGTCCCCCGCAGACCCTCCCTCGCCCCCTCTGCCAGCCGCCCTGTCCTACGCCCCGGGTTGCGCTCTGAGACTCCCACCGCGGGGCTCCCTTCCGTCTGCAGCGCATTTCGCCTGTTGCCTGCGTCGCTTCGCTTAATCCATCCTCTTCCTCTTTGTCCTCTTCCTCTTTATTGTGAAGAACCTGGGTTATTTCATGCGAGGCGTATTTTTACAAGCACGCCCAGGTGGTGCTGCTGCACAGGTTTGGGGTTCCTGCTCAGGGCACAGACAGCCTGGGGGTCCTGGTGCTGCGGGGGGACCGGCTCGGGGTGGTGTCCATCACAGGTGAGCCAACAGCCTGAGCCGCAGCCAGGCAGGGGACGCCCTCAGCTCGTCCCCAGCTCCCCTCAGAGGAGCCCTGGGCTCCTGCAAGCTTTCTGCGCTTTGTGGGGTTCATTCCTTCATGTGAGAACTCAGAACTCAGAGAGAAGTGAAATCCAGAGGGGGACGTGTTGGGTGATCCTTTAGGCCTCAGAAGCCTGCTGCTTTGGGCGCGTCCGTGTGCGTCTGCCACCTCGGCCCTCGCATCCCGTGGCTCAGCAGGGGTCTCTGTGCGTTCACGTCACGTCAGCTCCATGTGACGTCTGAGGCCAGGTAGCCTTGCGGAGGACAGAAGGTCAGGTGGAGTGGAGTGGCACGTGCCTGTAATCCACACTCTGCAGAAGGTCATGGGCAGAGGCTGGCTGTGGGAAAAGTGTGAGACCCTGCCTAAAATACACACCGGAGCCAAAAGGGCCGAGGCAGGGCCGGTGTGGTCGAGCACCAAGCCCTGGATTCAGTTGCCTAGTACTTTAAACGTAAAAGAAATTAGAAGTGTATTTGGCTCACAGTTAAGAGGTGAGCAACTTAATTCTGAGCAAGAGAGCAGCACTCTGGAGTAGGGTAGGCATGGTGGGGGTTCTGGAGGCTTGGCGAGCAGCAGGGGCCAGATGAGGCTCCTCCGAGAACTGTGCTTCACTTCCACACGGTGCAGATTTTAGCTCCCAGGCGGACATCCGGTGGGCCAGGACTCGGAGAGGAGATATTCTGTTCCCCCCGCAAGGAAGCAGTAGCTTCACGGTCTAATCTGGGGTTTGTGTGTATGTAGCCGGGTCTCGTATCAGCAAGGCCCCTAGACCACCCAGCCGTGAAGGGCGGGGGACCACCTCGGGGTGACCCACTGGCACCCTTCGACTGCATGCTGGATTTATGCATGACAGAGTCACGCGGGGAGAAAGGACAGAGCAATCATCCTGGGCAAACAGACCCCAGAAACACACTTCTACTCATTTCCCCATCTCAGGTAGGGATTCGCTGTGGACAACTTTCCCAACTCAGTTCTCTCTCTGTGGTCCTGCTTGCCTTCAAATTTCTCCAGTCAATCAGTGTCTGCCAGTCCAGTTCTGGTGGAGAAAAGGCTGTGGTCAGTTAAGAAATAAGTATGCTTCTGTAGAGCAGGTTTTTCTTACCTTCTTCGGACGTTTTACATAGCAGTGCACCATCGCTTTTACGCGTGGTCAAGGAATGGAAAAACTAGACAAGTTGAATCAAGCACTTAGAGAGGAGAGAGAGCCCTGTTCAGTAAGCTCATGGGAAGTTCAAAGGTTTGCTTTACAGCTACAAAAATTATGCGTTTGCAGTTTCCATGTGTAAAGTACACTACCTGAACTCTGTCAGCAGTGTGAGGAGCCCAAGCCGATCCAATTAATGGATTACTTGAAGGAAATGGAAATAAAGAATATTCATAAAATCAGAACAGGAGTGTCTGTCACCCAAGCCCTTAAATCCTGAAAATTTCCATTATTTAAGAGGTTGGTGGTAGTCTCTTATTTGGTTCTATTTCTAGACTGACCAGAAAAATTTCTCTCTGTTCAGGGAAATGTACAGAAACAATACAGAGAGCTCTATAGACTTCTGGCGGGATTTGTGGATCTCTCTATATAGATACAGATGTGTGAGAGAGGGTTTCCTCTATTTTTTCGTGGGCTGGTACAGTGGGTCGAATGCAAGGCCTTCAACTGTTGCTCCGCTTTCTTACTTACAACTGGTGCTCTACCACTTGAGCCATGCCTCCAGTCCGGCTTTTGGTTAGTTGGGAGATGGAGTCTTCGGGGACTTTCCTGCCTGGGCTGGCTTCCAACTGAGATTATTCCCCAGGTCTCAGCTTCCTGAGTAGCTAGGACTTGCGGCCGTGAGCCACTGGTGCTCAGCTGAGGGAGGCGTTCTGATGGGAACTGGCTGGAGTCATGTCACATCATGTCTCAGCGTGCGCTTTGCTTACGACCGAGAACCCGCAAAGCTGCCGGTGGTGTGTGAGGCGCTGGAGCCGCAGGAACTGCTCTGGAGTTCCGCGTGCAGAGGCAGAAGGCTCCGGAGGAGAGGGGATTGGCGCGCTGCTCTCCCGCCCTCCCTGGTCTCACCCATGCCGGTCTTGACCGAATCCCTGATTCAAGTGCCAAGCTCTTCAAGAAATGCCCCGTGGACACCCCGGGAGCCCTGCTCGGTCAGAAACCTGGGGGTCACTTAGCCCCAGTCAAATGGATGTCTAAAACCTAACTGCGCCGGACTGCCATAAGAAAGCTAGACAACACCAAGTGTCCGTGAGGTTGGGAGGAAACCTCGTATGTGACCATTATTCTGGGAAGCAGTTTGGCAGTTGTTACCATAAACCTTACCCCATAGTTACTCAACAGTGCAGCGATTCCAGTCCTGGGAGGTGGAAACACACATCCTGGTAAGCATTTTAGTGGGATTGCTCAGCACCACACTTTTCACTCCAGCCGATGCTCGGAGATGACCCTAATGCCAGCGATCACGTGACTAAGCGAAGTGGAGTACTGTAAGATCCGCAGAGCCACGTGGCACGCCGTTCCTTTATCTGCAGCTTGCAGAGAAGGCAAAAGTGCAGGGGGTGTGAGGGGAATCAAATCCTGACTGCCGGGTCTGGCGTGGAGCAGGAGTGGGTGCTAATGGACACAGGAGACCGGAGAGAAGGAAGTTGTGAATGTTGTTTTAAAGAGACACTGATGTGATGAATAATGGAAGCAGGAATCTCTCGAAAGCTGACTGCGTCTTTTTCCGTTAGGCGAGGCTTGGCATCGGAGATAGTGGTCTATGATCTGAATGAAGTCATTTGAGCTGTGGTGTGCATTCTTTTCCCTACGTACAGACATTGGAATTGAAAGTCTCATTTCACAGAGAAGCTGCGGGGACAACTGGCAGTCCACCTTGAGTTACTTGCCTCGCCTTGAAATACGCCATAGGGCTAGGACACAGATACATGCCACTTACCATCTGATTTCATGAAATCACAAGTGTGCTCTTTAATGCTTTTTACTGAGAAGTCACAGAGACAGACGGAGAGAGGGGGGGGGATAAACTCCTTATCTCACTGTGTCCACTGAGCTGGCCACATACGTATCCGGCAGATTTAGAGAGCCCCTCCTAGGCCCCCAGCTTCTGTCTCGTAGCCTCTAAAGGGAGGGGAGCTTAGCTGCCTTTCCCATTGCTTCCTGACTTTAACTTCTAGTCCAGCCAGCCCTTTCTATATTTCTTAAAATTACTTTCCCCATCTCCTTGCTGGCCTGAGCTGCCTCCCTGCCGGTGGGCGTGCGGGAAGGTATGAAGACAGACAGGTTGTGCAGTGTCCTGTGTTGGCCAAGGCAGGAGTTAGATTCTCGATTCCATGTTTGGGCATTTGATCTCCTGTCTGTAGCAGCGGTGTGGGAAACCTGGCCCATGGTCCAAGCACAAAGGGTGGACTTGAAGAGAAACTGGCAGTCTTGCAAGGTCGACGTCTGTGTGATGGGTCTGAGATTACACAGCAATCTTGTGCCTACTGCATGCACATCCCTCTTCCGGTTCCTCGTTGGCTGCGTGCCGAGGGGTTTACCTTCTCTCCTAGATGTCACCTGAGTTGTTGGCTATTGGCTAATGGCTACATGCACCTCTTGAGGTAGGTTGGTTGAATTCTGGAAATAGACCTTTATCTCCACCCCTCTTTTTATTTCTTTTTGTGCCAATCTTGGGGCTTGAGCTCAGGGGCTGGGTGCTGTGGTTGAGCTTTTATTTTTGCTCAAGGCTAGTACTCTACCACTTGAGCCACAGCTCCATTTCCAGCCTTTTGATAGTTCTTTGGAGATAGGTCTCACTGGTTTTGCTTGCCAGGCTGGCTTTGAACCATGATCTTCAGATCTCAGCCACCTGAGTTGCTGGAATTACAGACCGCTCCAGCTCCCTCTTTGTTCTTCTGTGACAGGAAGACTTTTCTGGAGATGTGTTTTCTGGCTAGCACACAGTTTCTACCTATTTTCTCATATTTTTTCAGTCCATTGCTCGCTTTGCTAATTGGTCCTATTTGTCTATGGACTTTCCAATATGTGAACTTTCTCATACCCACAAATCACTATACAAACAAGCTCCTGGTCATGTTCCACTGAGGATCAAATACCCCATCTGGGAAATGGACCACCAGCAGCATTATTTCAAACAATGGGAAGCCGTAGAAGTGGGGGGTGGGGTTTCAAATGAAGCATGATGCAGTCAAAGTTGCTACAAGAGGGCTGGCTGTGGAGAGGGAATACCGTGGTCAGGTAGTAAGCCTCATGCACTTACCTGGTTGAGGGTCATGACGGCCGGGGTCCAGTCGATAGTGTTTGCTCTGGACAGAGTGGATCGATCTGGGCAATACCTTGTGGGAGGTAGAGTCCACAAGTCCCAGAGCTTACGTGAACAGGCAAGATGGTGAATGGGAGTGAGGAGCTAGAGTGGACAGTTCTGGACTGGGTAACTCTGGTAGGTATGCCCATTCACCATGCCAGGGAGCACGGCACCTTACCCAGGGGACCCCTGCCACGAGGCGGGCACACTGGCTCCAGAGTCTCACAGGGCTGGAGTATAAAGAAGCAGGTCAGAAACAAGCACGTGAGAGTCTCAGCCTACGGTTGATGTTTCTAGGGGGAACAAAATGGGAAAGAGAGCCCCAAGTGGCACTGGAGGAAGCAACAGCTTACCTACAATCAGAAGAGGAAACGGGAAAGGAGTCACCAGGAAGGAAGAAAGAGGAATGAGAAAACGGCGAGGTCGCCCACGCAAATGGAAGGGCAGAATGATTATGGAGCCCGGGGATCACAGGAGCTAAACACAGCCGGAGGGCGAGGTTGGGGGTCCCGGTGGGAGATGGGGAAGGAGACGGGGTCCCCACGCAGTGGCAAGTAGGAGCTAGGGATAAGGAGAAGATTGCTCTTGGGGAGCAGGCCCTCCCCTTGCTCTGTGACATGGAGACAGCAACCGATGGGGCGGCTCGCCCTTAGGTTCTGGAAAGGTTTAGGGGCTGTGTGGGCAGCATCCATTGCTTCTGCTTTCTAGATATCTGCCACATTATCCCAGGACGTCTTTGGCTGACTAGAATTAGCAACGCCACTTTCATCCCTTTCCCGAGCCCAGCTGAAAACTCAAAATGAAGCGACGGGTTCTTAAGCCATCTTGTTTAAACATTTCTCAAAGCGAGCATCCTTCAAAACTTGACAAAACCCAAAGCAAGCAGAACTTTTACATGTCCGAAGTCAGGTGGTCTTTTCTGTGTGGTTTCTGTTCTGTTTTTCTTGCCTTTGGTCCAGCGGCATCCGATGACAGCACCTTAGCTGTGAACGCAGTGGTAATAAATTGGAATTAAGATCGCGGTGGGGACCAGATGCTCGGGAAGATAAATGAAGGCATCTGTCTGCAACCTGCCAGTCAGCCGAGCATCTTTTCCTCTGAGGCTAATGCCTAAACAAAAGCAAGCAAGTAAAATATAGGCATGTGAATAAGGCCCTATCTCTTAAATGGATTTTTCCCTTTGAATTAATCAAAGCTTTCCTGAGCTTCAAAGAAATTCTTGAAAAACCTCTCACATAACTAAAAACTTATAATTAGATGTTCATGACAACCAAGTATTAACTTACAAATGCTTCCCCCCCCCAAAATATCCCTTTATGAAGTTCTGTAACTTAATTTTCTGATATAATGAAATTAAGCTATTTTTTAATATCTCTGCTGGTCTGAAGATAAAATAAATTCATTATCCCCCCAAACACACGGGTATAGCAATGAGTGACTTCGCCACTTAAAAGCCAAGAAGCCAAGTAGTAATGTTTGTGACAGGGGAATTATTCCAGTCACATTTGAGGGAATCAGATGAAGAACGCCAGCTTGAGTCTTTGAAGACACTGCATAGTGTTCTGCGACCAGCGTAGGACAACACAACGAGAAGTCCCGCCGCACACCCATGCACACCACAGAACCAACACAAGAAGCGGGAGATGTGCAGAGTTCACACGTGGCGCTGGAGGTCCCAGGGGGAGGGGAGCCCCAGCCCCGCCTCAACCTGCCACCCACTGGGGCCACAGGAGGTGAGTCAGGGCTCCGTGTCCTGGCTGCCCTCGGCCTGCTTCTCTGCCCTGACCTTCAGTCCAGTTGTTGGGCTTCTGTGTCATTCTTAGGGAGGCTTGACTCCTGACTCTTTCCCCAGTTCTGGAAACGACTCCCGCTTCCGCTCCCCCTCCAGGCCTTCTGGGACTGGCTCTTGCTCGACCGACCGCTCACCTCGTCCCCTCCGGTCAGAGCTGGGGAACTGGCTGTGTCCCAGGTCCCCTACCACTGCCCTTCCTAGGTGGCGTGCCGGTCTGCTAGCCCTGCTCACCGGTCCAGTGTCTTCCCCGTGCTTTTTCTTCTTATTATTAAACTGTTTTCTTTATTGTCAAAGTGTGGTGCAGGGGGGTTACAGATTTCCAGTGCTTTTCAATGTATGTATGCATGTATGTGTACGTATGTATGTATGTTTGCATGTGTTGCTTAGCTTTTTCGCTCAAGGCCAGATTCTTCTACTCCTGGCTTTTTGCTGGTTAATTGGAATCTGGCTTTGAACCTTCATCCTCAGATCTCAGCCTCGCCACCAGCCCCCAACTCCAGTGGTTTTCAGTTGAGAACTTCTGTCTCTGGGTCTGTCTGGAATAGGGCCCAGCCCCACGGGGCCGGCCAGCCCCTCTACCTGAGGAGAGGAAGCAGCTTTTGTGGGCACAGCAAAGGGAGCAAAAGCGATGTCTGCCTGCCAGGCCGCTGCCCCTGGTCCTTTTCATTTGTTGACTGATTACCGAATAAAAGAAAATCTATAATGAGATTATATATGTGATTACATGTGAAAGGGTTCAGTGTTTCCCCCAATACTGCTTATCTGAATTTAGTGAGTCATTTTTTTAATTCAAGGATTGTAATAGGCAAAAGGATCTAGTAGCAAAATATTTAAGATTCGAATAACAGTGTCTATGGATTTTATAAACAGCAGATGGTGATAATGGACAGATAAACTTTGCTTTTATCTTGTAATGGTCTCCTTCTTTAAGGACTTTTTTTTTTTGAATTAGCACACAGTAGTTATGCCAGGTGGAGGTTTCATTGTGGCATTCCTCTACGTACGTACAACGTAATGCACGTGTAATTCCACGCGTAAAATGGGACCTCGCCTGTTCAGACTCACCCCTCTCTTCCTCCCCTGCCCCCTCGCCCACACCTATACTGAGAACAAGGGCTCCTT
Organism: Perognathus longimembris pacificus; assembly: GCF_023159225.1. NCBI lineage: Eukaryota > Metazoa > Chordata > Mammalia > Rodentia > Heteromyidae > Perognathus > Perognathus longimembris. Next base: position 83,311,447 of record NC_063165.1, on the reverse strand, counting down.
TTAGCATCGCTGCCCATCTAAGTCCCGTGCCTCCGTTCCCCACAGCCCTGCCCATTCTCCAGGTCTCGCCCCTCTCCACCAGGCCCATCTCCTCGGCTGGCAATAAAGTCAGTTATGTAACCTTCTCCGTGGTCTAAATTGCTTTGCTAATTCTTCCCTCCTAAGCTAGAACTAGGTCAGCGAGGAAGTTTTCGTGCGCATTGCTCCTTTCCCACTTGTTCTGGTTTCAGAGAGAGAGTTTCCCACTATTTCCTCGCATGATTAAGAAGTTCTGTTCTCCAAGACCAGGGCCCGCCGTCTGGTGTCTCTTTCTCCGCTCGGGTTCTTACTGGCATCCCCAGTTCTGTGCTGTTAATGTGCCCCTTTGTCCCCCGGGCACTGTTATTTAGCTCAGGTTCTTCATTTTCTTTTTTTTCTTTTCTGGTACCAAGTTTTGAACTCAGAGCCTCGGATTTTTCCATCTTGCTTGCTGGGCTGGTGCTGTGCCACTGAAACCAGCCTTCCTGCCCTGCTTTCCTATGATTATTCTGGAGATGGAGTCTAGCAAGCTTTTCTGTGAGGCTAGTTTCAAACCATGGTCCTCTGGATCTCTGCCTGCTGAGTAGTGAGGACCCAGATAACCGGCGTCACAACCATCAACAATTATCACGGGAGGCTGCTGGAGGCTCCGTCGCTCTCCCTGTGGAATGCCGACTCCAGTTCCTCGATTGCTCAGACATTTGACTGGATTATGGAAACACACTGCAGGTGGGAACGCTTCCTGGCCTTTAGATTACTTGTCAGGTGTGTGTTTTCCTTATCCGCTGAACACTGGCTAAGTTTGAGAAAGAAAAACAAAACCTGAGCCAAGTGAAAGAACCTGGCATAGCTGGAGAGATCCATGCCATAGCTGATAGGGTGACATCAAAGCTGGATAGAAGGACGTCATGGCTGCATAGAGCAGTTTCAGAACTGCCTAGAGTGATGTCATAGCTGGATAGAGAGATGTCAGCGCTGGATAGAGTGACAACATGGTCGGATAGAGCAACGCTACAGCTGGACAGAGTGATGTCACAGCTGGTTAGAATGACATCACAGCTGAATAGAAGGACACCATGGCTGCATAGATTGATGTCAGAGCTGGATAGAGCAACATCATAGCTGGGTAGAGGGATGTTGGTACTGGATATAGTGACATCATAGCTGGATAGAGTGACATCATAGTTGAATAGAGGGATGTCTGAGCTGGATAGAGGGATGTCAGATCTGGATAGAACCATTTCAGATTTGGATAGAGGGATGTCATAGCTGGATAGAGGGGATATTCAAGCTGGATGGGGTGACATCATAGCTGGAGAGGGTGACACTGCAGGAGTTCACCTGCATTATGAAGGCAAAAGTTGTGGTTCAGGTGAAAATCTACAAGCTATGAGCAGAAAGATGGTGTCCAGCCATGAGTCATGCTGTGGTCCGTGCATGTGGTACCGCGTAAATAGAGGCCCTCAAAAATAGTTGCTGAAATAAAATGAAGTTTCGGAGCCTGTTCCAAGACTTTTGGAGAAGGAAAATCACGGAGCATGAGCCACAGGCTCTCTAGGCCTGGAAAGGCGCTGTGAACGCATAAACACACGGAATCAAACCGCCTCGACGGAAGCCTGCCCCCTCAATGCTGGGCTGACCGTAGGAGCTAAGTTTAATGGCGCTACTTCGTTTCATTCCCAGCCGCTTTTTAGAAGGGCCAGCAAGCTGGCTAAACCTCTCTTTGTGTACCTCAACCAAAGTTAAGCGAAGGCAGAAAGCTGTGAGTTGTTCTCGGTACCTGCACCTTATTTGAGATCTGCTGGTCATTCTCCACCAGCAGCTTAATCCAAGTAATGTGTCTAAACCAGAGGAGCATGGGAAGGCTTCAAAGGTCAACCTCCGGAGATGTCCCCGCCAGCATCCAGAGACTTTGAGATCTACCCAGAGTGCTCCTGGGGAGGGGGCGGGGCAGGGGTGCCCCGTTACCCTCTCCTGGACCTCCCACTGTAGTTCTAAAAAAGAAAATCAGTACTCTTCACATTAGCATCAACAGAAAACCTGCTAACTTCATTGAAGCATCCTATTGTATTTAGGTTATATCGTAATACCAAATAGCTTTTTGCCAGTTCAGTCTTTCAGGATTCAAAACACAAATTGGACCTGAAAAGGAAAATTCATTTTTAGACGTATGGCACTTGAACTTAATAGTAACGCTGGTGCAGCTCTTTCATGTCTTAATAGAATATGTTCTGTTTGTGAATTTTGGAGGGAATCCCTTCTGGAAAATTCTACTTGATCCTGCCTAGGTTGTGAACCAGCCCTTCAAATAGATTCTGAGACAAAGTTAAGAGATTTCACTGGCTTGAGAACAGCCAACTAAAGACTCGGGCAGTCCATTTGATTTTAGAGTTCTAAAAAATCCAGGGCCAAATAAGGTTTTAAAAAAACTTCATATAGCTGCATGTATATTATGGAGAAATTAAAATCTTAATTGGGTGTAAAGAAAAACCACGGTTGCTATGTAAATTAATCTCGATTATACACACACACACACACACACACACACACCATTTCTAGAGAGCTTCTATGATTTCCTTAGTATTACTTGGAGTTATGACAAATAATATTGGAAAACAATATTATTGGAAATAATATTGGAAAACAATAATATTGGAAAAACATCGGCTTAAAATCTTTAGGCCTCAATTCAGTCTGAATACTCTCTATGACCTTGGGCATGTGATTATTCTGTGCCTAGATTTCCTTGAAATAGTTGTGATATTTCCTTTTATAGAACTTTTTTTTATATGTGCTGGTCTGGGGGCTTGAACTCAGAGTTGGCTCTGTTGCTGAGCTTTTATCTCAAGGCTAGCTCTGTTCTACCACTAGAGCCGTAGTTCAACTTCTGGCTTTCATGATGATTGATTGGAGAAGCGAGTCTCAGAGACTTTCCTTTCTGGGCTGGCTTCCGATTGCAGACCTCAGACCTCAGCCTCCTGAGTACCTAGTATTATAGGTGCGAGCCACAATTTTCAGGGAAGTTATTAAAAGCAAACAGGAAAATGGAGAGCAGTCGTATCTATCTAGACTCTGACACTAAGCTATTTGTGTTCAAATCCCAGCGTTGCCCCTCACTAAGCATCTGGCCTTGGCCACAAACCATGAGTTTATATTGTAAATCTCCAAAATGGTATCTCCAGCACATACACCAGGGAGGCCGGGACAGGAGGATGGCAAGTGTTAGGCCAACCCAGGCTACATCACAAGACTCTGCGTCAAAATGAACGAACAAGCAAGTAAATATAAAGGTAGCACATGCATTTGCCATGTTGGAATAAGGGAAAAATACTAAAGCAGCTACGCAAGTGCTCAGTATCAAGCTAAGGGCTTCGTGAGTGCCCAGCACATACCAGCTACTTCCCTCATCACTTGCGAATGTCTTTGTCTAAAGGCAAATGTAAGCCCTACTCTACTTGTAAATCTGGTAGAAAATGGACTCAGTTCACTAGGTGCAGGTATGTGTATGCGTGTGTGTGTGTGTGTGCGCGTGTGAGTGTGTGTTGGTGCTAGGGCTTGAACTCAGGGCGTTAGTGCTCAGCTTTTTCACCCATGCCTGGGGCTCCGCCCCTTGAGACCCGTGCCTCCGCGTCTGATGTTTGCAGGTTAATTAGAGAGAAGCATCTCAGGTTTGTAGGCGTGACTGGCTGCTCGTCTAGATTGCCCGATCTCAGCCTGACAGGTCACCAGGGCCGGCCAGGCCCCCAGTCTTCACCATCTGACTTACAATTTTTTGACATCATTTGATGTAAGATTTTTTTTTTTTGCAACTTTAGGCCCAAATGAATGCACACTGCAAGTGCATTTGTTCGGCATCGTACTTGGAATTCCGACTTCGGATCTTACCTCTGGCTGGTGATGTTGATGATTGTGAACGCACCATAACCTCCATGGCTGGGCTTTGGTGCTCAGTTGGTTAGGCCTGTATTCAATGCAACTATATTTCCCGTTTGCAGCAAGTTTATCAGGACGCAGTCCAGTTGTGCCGAGCACATGAAATATAGTGAGCAACTGATTACTCTTCAAGCTGGAATACCAAATATAGATCTCTTTGCTTTAAACGCATGTGTGCAGAGCGGCCTTTCTAGGCAGGAAGCTTCCACCAGAGTTTCTAGGGTAAATCCGGAGTCCTTGAGCTGTTTGTTGGTCACTGATGGTGTCACAGGGGACAGGCGGCACAGGAGTCGAAGCCTCCGCCAGGGCCAACCACTGAATGTAACCAGAGCGCCCAGGGCAGCAGTGCAGGTACACCCAACATCTGGAATCTTCCCTCACTCTCCTTTCCTCATCCCAGGAACCCCACAGATAATTTGGGGGCAAAGATTTTCATTTAAAAATGAAGAGTGGGTAGCCAGGTGCCCGTAGCTCACACTTGTTATCCTAGCTACTCAGGAGGCTGAGATCTGAGGCTCATGGTTCAAAGCCGGCCTGGACAGTAAAGTCTGTGAGACTCTTATCTCCAATGAGCCACTAGAAAGCAGGAAGTGGAGCTATGGCTCAAGGAGTAGAGCACTAGCCTTGAGCTGATGAGCTCAGGGACAGCGCCCAGGCCAAGAGTTCAAGCCCCACAACCAACAAAATAAAATAATAAAACTGAAGCAAGAGTTGTGGGAGAATCCAGAACGCTTGTACTGAAAACTGTTCGGTTTTATTAGCCCTCAAGCCTGTGTGCTTGTTGATTTCCAGTCATTTTCTCTCCGGGAATGGTCCCCAGATTCTACTTTCCACAAGGCTCTGTCAGAGTGGAGTCCTTTGTGACCCATTGTGATGGCAATTGCATTTTCTTTGTGTGCTTTCAGATGTCCTGATTTGGCCTTAGTTTTGGTTGGGGGGCGAGGGAGGAGAGAGGCAGCAGGAAATGAGGTCAGCGATGCTGTCAAAGGAGATTTTTCAGTTGCCAGAAGTCACCTTGTAAAGTAATCAGGCGTATTAGTACCTGCTCATATAATCAGGCTTAGTACCTGCCCTTCAAGCGGGCCTTTCCGGTGGAAGGCCTGCCTGGTACGTGGGTGCTGTCCTTCCATCTGCACAAGATGGCATCCGCCGCGGGGTACCCCAGCATGTATGTCCCTGGCCTTTGAAGACACCAGAGCAGCCACCAGCGAGCCTGATCACAGCGAAGATACTCAAATCGAAACGCTGTGTGGTTGGGGTCCAGGCGCGAAGGGCTTAAACCAATTTGGAGAAAACAAAACAATCTGGAACTAGTTTTGCCCGTGTACACACCCCCAAACCTTTCTCCCGTGCCGACCGAGAATACCAGCGCAGACGTTTTGCCATGGAGAGAGAGGGGTCTACTTGGTGCCCGGCCTGTTTTAAATGTGTCAAATACATCATGACAAAAAGCCTTAAAGACAGGCAATCAAGGAAGAGATGGTGTGCGTGTTACCCTGCCGCCAAGCCGTGCTACCTAATTCATGCAGTCGCTCAATGTTTCAGAAAACGGAAAGGAGAGCCGCGCCACGTCCTTACTCCGGGTGAAACCCGGGCTTGTGGGTCTACTGACTTCCCAGAGCGGACTGGTAGCCCCAGAACCAATTGCTGAGACGCACTTGGTCATCCTCAGACATTCGCAGACCCGCAAAACGTGTCGGTGTCGCCCCTAGAGTCACTGCACTGATTTGGTGACGATGTCAATTTATGGAACTAACTCCTACGGATAGTAAGAATCCACCACCTGTCGGGCCTTTTACTTCCATCAAGTAACTCATACAGAAAAGGTTCAACGGCCCACAGAGGGATCAAGTGTAAAAAAAAACAATGAAATCCCCGCTGGGTGCTGAAGGCCCCGCCCCGCCTCTCATCCTAGCCACTCAGGAGGCTGAGATCTGAGGATCGCAGTTCAAAGCCAGCCCGGGCAAGAAAGTCAGTGGCATTCTTATCTCGAATTAACCACCACAAAAAAAAAAAAAAGAAACTGGAAGTGGAGTTGTGGCTTGAAGTGGCAGAGCACTAGCCTGGAGCCAAAGAGCTCAGGGATATAGGCACGTGCACGTCCGACTAAGTGGCTAGAAAGCTGGCCTCCAGGAGCTGTCCGTGCCCCTCCCCTGGCAGCCAGCAGCCCCTGGTCCTGTCAATCACCTGCCCCTCCTCAGTGCCCTGTGCCCCTGGGGGGAGGGCCCTTAGCTCGGAGCCTTGCGCACACTGGAGTGGGAGTCCTGATGACTCGGTCTTGGGAAAGTGCCTTCATCTTCAACCACTAGGAAGTCTCCGAGCCCTGGGGTTCGAGGCCGGTCTGTCTCATTTAAGAACCTAGCCATTCCCGCAGCCTACCACGCACGCGCCTCCCAGTTCATATCCGCGCAGTAATGAATACAGTAATTAATGGCTTCCCGGAGGCTGGCTGAGCTTGTTTTTAAGTTGTTATAGTCAAATAAGCCAGGAAAATATTACAAGGAGATTAGTTAGAGGGGGGAAAAAAAAACAGTGTGTCATTTGTTATCAGCCCAGAACATTCAGGACTGTCATTTGTAAGAAATAAGCTCATTATGAATGGGAGATTACTTTCCTTGTGGTGATGTGACTATTTTCTTAAATTAAAAACCATTTTTTTCTTTATTGCAAAAGAAATGAACATTCATCTAATCCGAACTGGAACATAAAGAGGAGCAAAATGGAATGCACCCACGAGCCTCTCCCTGGGTGTAAGTGTCCTGGCAGGTGTCCACCCGGACCTTCTGAGTGGATGGAATATGTTTTCGGTGTTCTCAAGCCTCTCACTGGACCCGTCCACCAGTATTCACGCCCAGCACAGGTGCCTTTGCTGGGTTATTTTGTATGTCGATCTAGTGAGGTGAAGGACTGGGTTTGATTTTTAAACTCTGTTTGTTTGCTCCAAAGTCAGAAACCCACAGATAAGGAGACATCCGAGGAGCCCAGGCGTGGCCGAGCCTCGAGCGAGGCTGGGTAATTCGAGCACAAAGCACAAAAACAACCGGTGTGACCGTTGTGGGTCTGTTTCTTACCGTCCTGCTCCCCGCGCCTCTACCGCTCACTTCAAAGGAGAGCCGGAGCTGAGGAGGTCCGGAGAGCGGGGTACACACCAAGAGCCCCACGCCACGAGAGGAGATTAAAGGAGGTTGATCAAAGCCCTAGCATAAAAGCCTTCGCCTGTGACTTGACTTGGCCCAGGGCCCCAGCACCCTCCTCAGAACAGGGCTGTCTTTGAAGCTGGGGAAGCGGCCCGGCTGGGCGGCACTCTCCGGTCAGAAGGGCTCTACGGGGCGGCCCCGGAGCCGGCAGTCCTCCTGCCTGCCTCTCCCGAGCCGGCCCCCGGCCCGTGCTCGGCCTGACCCCTGCCTCTTTGGTGTGGGGTACGTTTGGGTGCTAGGAGGTCTTCTGTGCTGCAGATCTGGGGGAGGGGTGAAGTCCGGCTGCTTTCCGAGCCCGCTGGGCTCCAAACAGGTGATGCGACCCATCCTCCACCCCCCTGCCCATCACTGCTCTGCTCTTGCTCCTGTCCCTGTACTGCCCTCTTGGGGGACATTGTGATGTGGGTGGGCTGCCTTTCCCCCAGAGAGGGGGATACTCCCTACCCAGACCACGGTGGCCTTTCCACCATCCCACTTCCAATGTGCCAGTGCTGGATTCTGGTGCCTTCCCTTAGCTTTGTGTCACTCTAGGCTGGTGCTCTACCATGTGAGTCACCCTTCTACTTCCAGCTTTTGGCTGGTTAATTGGAGATAAGAGGGCCAGGACTAAGCACAGGAGTGCTGTGGTAGCGTACTCCACCTGCTGGGAACAGCGCCTGCGGAGAATGTACAGGAAGGAAGGGGAGGCCCGCGTTGAGGCCAGGTTAAAGCGCCGGTGATCTCGCCTGGGAAAGACAAGGCAGGCCTTTCTGAGCAAGTCTGAGAGCAGTGCAGAGAATCTGTGGAGCTTTTATCGGTGAAATTCAAAGCAATCACAGGAATGGTGGGGGGCGGGGGAGTCCTGTCGGGGGGAGTTGGTTGCGTGACTTTTAACCGGCAGGAACGACCCTGTGGGTTCACACTGATTGTGGAAGGGGTTACAGAAAAGAGTGCAAGAAATTACCAACAAGCTGAGGGGAGAGGAGGAAAGATTTCCAGGCAGGGAAGCCATGTCCGCCATGGCACTACACGGCAGAGCCTAATGAAAGTTGAGAGGGGGGTGGCCCGGAGTTCGCGTTGAGAAACCGGAGTCTGGGGTGATGGACGTGGGGGCCGGGGCTCCGCTGCAAACTCGAGAACCCCACCGTGTGTCTTGCTGGCTGGCGTCGGGAGCAGGGTTCTTCCGGAAGCTCATCTGAGCGCCGCTGCTCTCTCCTCACGAAGCTCACCGGGGTGCTCTCAGGCCGAGAGTGGTGAGCAGACCCCGCGGCCTCCCCCCAGCCATGTCCTCCGGGGGCCAGCGGGTCAAATCCCACACACCCCTTATCAGCTGCAGCCCCTAGCGGAGTCAGTGAACGCTCAGTGTTGGTTGATTTGCATTTCCATTACCGTCTCCAAGATAAAAGAGGGGACATAAGATAAACAAACGTGCTACAGTCCGCTTTAATAATGAGGTACTCTGCGCCGGGAAATGCAAATCAGATGTAAATTTGAGTTGAAAACATTTTGCGCACGAGAACCAAGGGGGAGTAACTGGCTTCGGCTCGGCTGCACGGATCAAATCCACCTTCTGGACTCCCACTGACATGTGAGATCCCTGTGCCCCGAAGGGCAGAGATGGCGACTACGTTACCAGAAGGGAGACCGTGGGCAAACCAGGGCCCGGGCGGTCAAGGAAAAGGACTGTGTTCTTCTCCCTCTGGAGATAGTGACTGACAAGAAACCCGATTGTTCTGGAGAGAATGGTGGGGAGACTTATTGGGGTGAGGAGAGGCTGGAGGGAGCACGGGAGGACTCGGAGATCGTGCGAGGATAACATGACCCAGCTAGGATGAAGGAAACGCGGGGACCGCACACAGGTAAGATTCCTTGTGGCAGCGGAACCGACGGTCGCATAGGCAAGAAGGGGCCCCCCTCCGTCCCATTGGCGTTGCCGTCAGCAGATCTCCCTTTGTCTTCAGAAGCATGCCTGTGTCCCATATCCAGTTCTGTCTCTGGTCTTTCAGCCGCCCGGCTGATCCAGAATATGGACTCCAGCGCTGAGCCCTGCACAGACTTTTTCAAGTACGCCTGTGGCGGCTGGCTGAAGCGAAACGTCATCCCAGAGACCAGCTCCCGCTACAGCAACTTCGACATCCTCAGGGACGAGCTGGAGGTGATCCTCAAAGGTGAGCGGGGGCAGGACGTCCACCCCACCTGTCCCCCCCACCCCCACCCCGTTTAGATAAAGCTAGAACTGCTAGTGGTTACGGGGGTGGCGCCCAAGATTCAAGTCGCTGTTGTTCCTGGCGTTGGTGGCCTCTCCTACCATCCCTGCCTGTGTTGGTGGGTACACAGGCGGTAAAGGTACGGTTTGTGGGTACACGTAGCCCCTCCATCCCCAGAGATGATCCACGTGTGCCATTTCAGGGGGAACAGTGAGTGACTGTCAGTGCGCTCTGCCTTCTCCGCGTCCCCCCCGTCCCTTTAAGATGCGATTCAGGTTTGTCTTCCTCCGATCTTCAACCTCTGTTCCGTCTTCCTCTAGAAGTTAGTTACTTCTAAGGGGAAAAAAAATCTTTTGCTCCTCTAACATCTAACTATGTAGAGCCATCTGTTTAATCATCGTGAACAAGGAGTGTGCAGCTACACAAGGAGAATCCTAGTCCAGCCCCCTCAGGGACGTGTCCCTTGTTGTCACTTGCTCTTGCTGTCTCAACTTCAAGCGCCGTGGCTCTCACGTAGGGCAGAGCGCTGTACGTGCCAGCAGCCAGCTAGAGAAGCTAGGGGGAGACGCCGTACGTCCGATTGGCTTGCGGACACGGTCTCCTGGTTGTGGACCAGGCATGGTGATCTGGAAATGAGTTTGGCTTTTCCCAGTGGATGGTGGAACTTAGAAATGCACCGTGTGGGTTCCGATTTTACGGAGCCTGTGCTTGAAACGGTGACGGCTGCAAGGGAGCAAATATTCTGATGCATTTCCCACTACGCCTCTTCCAGACGTCCTTCAGGAATCCAAACCAGAAGACATCGTGGCAGTGCAGAAAGCAAAAACCTTGTACAGGTCTTGTATCAATGAGTGTAAGTGCTCTTGTGTTCATTTCGTCGGGAGAACACATTACCTGTCCACCCTGGGACCAGAATGTGCGTGCGCTTCACCTTGCGTTTCTTTTGCTTCCCTAAAGCTGCTATCGACAGCCGGGGCGGCCAGCCTCTCCTCAAGCTGCTGCCAGAGGTACTTGGGTGGCCAGTGGCCACCGAAAACTGGGAGCAGACCTACGGTAAGGCGGCGCCCCGCCGTTCATTTCTGAACCGTGTGGATTGTCTCATGTCTCTATGGTGATATCAGCCGCGAACCCTGACCGCTAAAGACCACCGTGTCACCTCTCATCGCTTTAGGGAGTTCCTGGACAGCCGAGAAAGCTATTGCACAGCTGAATTCCAAGTATGGAAAAAAGGTCCTCATCAATTTCTTCGTTGGCACCGATGACAAGAACTCCGCCCAGCACATAATCCATGTAAGCATGTGCAGGTCAACCCGGGGCGGGAGGGGGGCGGTCGGTCATGTGACCTGACTTCCAGGCCCTGGCTGCTATGGATGTTTTCATCTCAATCGTGCGAACAACAAATTCCGTGCCGTGGTTCTGCCATGAGGATTCCTAGAAGGTTCTCCTTTGCTAGTGAGCCCTAGAGGGACCGCAGGGCTTTGCATCAGCCCGGGCTCACACACCTGCACCCAGGGAAGGACGTGACAGGCTCCCCAGGGGCGAGGCGGGGCCCCGGGGAAGAGCGGGACCGGGGAGGAGGCAGCCCGGGGGGAGGGGGGGCGTAGGAAGCGCACACAGGTCCTGGCTGCTGGCCTTCCCCTTGCACAGGCTTCTCTTTTGTTCCAGCAGTTCTATAGCCGCAGAATGGTTTATTATTATGTGTGTGTATACATACATGTACACACATACATACATACGTATCTATCGATATCTATAGCTACATCTTTTTTTTTTCTAGTTTGACCAGCCGCGACTCGGCCTCCCTTCCAGAGACTACTATGCCTGCACTGGAATTTATAAGGAGGTAAGTTTTGAGAGGGGTGCGAGAGGAAATAACTCCAAATCACAAACGGCAGACCCATCTGTCACAAAATCCTGTAATTAATGAAGATGACTAGAGCCAAGTTTAAACATCCTTCCCACATTCTTTATTCATGACAGGCACCTGAAATCACACAGAATAATGAGCCAGCTTTCATAGAATTAGTCAAAGAGACCAATGAAGGTTAAAAATTAAAAAAAAAAAAAAACACGTAGATTTTCTTATCGGCATCTTTATTTTAGTACCGAAAACCACGCAAGTCTGACTTTTGCAAAGTCAGGTTTAAGTCGCTGGTAAATTGTAGCATTGGCAAAAATGACCAGGTTTCTCGGGGCACGCGAGTAGTGTCGCTGAAGACCACGGCTTGCTTCACTCATCCTGTGACAGGCATCCACCCGCCTCACAACGTGTGCCCAGCTACAGTCCTTAGCTGTTTGTGGGTGCCTCACGCTCGCTGTGCGTGCTTCCTGAGGTCGGATCACACAGAGCAGGTTGTATTTCGGAGTCGATAGCCAACGCCGAGGTGAAGGGAAGCAGAGGGGTGTCCCCATCAAAGGCCGCGCGTACATCATCAGGCAGGACGGGCACTCGGCCCCGCGCCAGCGGCTCCCTCCCTCAGCGCTGAAAGGGACGGAGGAAGGTCAGCTCATTAACTTAGGCCGCCATCCTGGTTAACCCGGTGTGTTTCGTGTCTGGGATTGCACCCTGATACATATACCAGGTTTTTTCCCCCAGTTGTAATATACTTGGATGTGTCACACTTTCCAGGGTCTTTCTGAACTCAATAGGGTGATGGTTGTTTTTTGTTCTTTGTTTTCCTGGAAGATATGGCATCATGGTGTGTTTGTGAGTGTTACCCTCGGCAGTGTGTGGCACCCTGGCTCTTGAATCTGGTACACAGGTCTTTTGTTGTTGTGGAGGGGGTTTGTGTTAAGTCCTGGAGTTGTCAGTAGTTTAGAACTGGAGGATGTCACTTGGTTATAAGGTGATACTAAGGAGTAGGACTGGCAGTGTTCATCTTGCACGTTCACATGCGTACGTGAGATTCGCAAGCTTCCGTGAAGGACTCGCATTGCGTAGCCAGCCAGCAAGTGACCCCTCCCAGGTCCGCGGCCAGAACGACGGTCTCCGTCTCCTCATGCCGCTGGGCTCTGCGCCCTCGTGGAGGAGGCCACGCTGGGCCCTGTCTCCCTCGGCCGCCTAAGATGATGGAGAGCCTCCTTTCGCAGGGTGTCTGTGGCTTAGGGACCGGGAGCATCGGGCGTAGAGGAGGGCGGATGTGAACCTCCCCGTCCTGGGGACCGAGGGCCCTGGTGCATGGTGCGAGAGAGCAGCCTCCTCCCGCATCCACACACGTGTGTGCGCGCGCACACACGTGAGCATCCGGACGCAGCTCACGTGTGTACACAGCCACACATGTGTGAGCATCCGGACACAGCTCACATGTGTGCACATCTACACACGTGTGAGCATCAGGACACAGCTCACGTGCGTGCACGTCCACATACAAGAGCACCGTGTATTTCACATGTCCATGTGTGCACACACATACATATACTTACACACTAGCACCATGACGTAGTTCACATGTGTGCACATACACACAAAAACATCATTGTATTTCACATATCCGTGTGTGCACTTACACAAGAGCATCGTGATGTATTTCACATCTGCGTGCACACATGCATAGACTTACACGTGAGCATCGTGATGCATTCCGGGTGTCTGCGCGCACACACGTGTACCCTCGCGCAGAAGCCATTGTGGTGTATGTATTTCATGCGTGCGCACAGTGTCTGCAGTGCATTTCAGGACTAGAGTGCACGCGAGTGAACTGCCGGGCTAGAGGAACTGTTCCGGACTGGCGGAGGCTGCCGCTGGGGCAGGAAGCTAGCCTCTGGGCAGGGGAGGAGGAGGGGGAGGAGGAGGAGGAGATGGAAGGAGGAGGAGAAGGAGGAGGAGGAGGAGGAGGAGATGGAGGAGGAGGAGGTGGAGGAGGAGGAGGAGGAGATGGAGGAGGAGGAGGAGGAGGAGGAGATGGAGGAGGAGGAGGAGGAGGAGGAGGAGATGGAGGAGGAGGAGGAGGAGGAGGAGGAAGGAAGGAGGAGGAGGAGGAGGAGGAGGAGGAGGAAGAGGAGGAAGAGGAGGAGGAGGGGATGGATTCATTCAGGGCTTTTCCAAACTCTTTGGGTTCATTAAAAAGAGGAGGAGGGGAGGGGGAGAGGGAGAGAGGTCTTATGGATGCAGGAAGAATTTGGAATGTGGCCACATGGACAAAAGCCAAAGAGAGATGGCCCGAGTCTGTTGTCTAAATCAGGAAAAACTGGCACGAAACCCTCCCAGCCCAGCCCGCCTGGGACGGAGCTCCGGCGAAGGCGCGCAGTGTTGCAGATGAGCAGCAGGAGCAAGGCTGACCCTGGAGAGGGCTGGGTGTCTCCACCCCCTCCGCGGGGTGAGTGGGGTGAGCCCACTGAGGACCGGACTCTCCTCGAGAGTCTCCTAGGAAACAAATCCCCGCCCTCCCGGAACTGGAACCCAAGTGCTCGCCGGAGAAGGCAGATGATAAAGGAACGAGTCCATACGCCAAGGCAAAAGATACATTGAGATCGTGCTATAAAAGTAAAATGACAATAGCGTAGAGGAGTGGAAGTAGGATGGATGGATAATTCTAGCCTGATTGACGTGGGCCTTCTTGGTCCTCTCAAAATGTATATTAGCATCAACTAGTTGTACAAGGGGCTTTGTTCTGACAGGTCCGTACGTGCCTGCCACCCTCCATCTCCTCTTCCCAGGCATCCTCAACAGAACTTGCGCACCCCTTTGCTCGTGTGTACACGAGGCGCGCCGATCCCTGTGCACACAGGCACGTATTTTGGCCCTGTCCGCCCTCCTTAGTGCTCCAGTCACTGTCCCCTCACCCCGGACGGGCTGCTTGCCACACGGGCCTTCCAAAGGCCTGCCGGCTGCCGCGTGCCGGGTGCTAGGGAGACGGGGCTCAGAGGAGGCAGGGTGAGAATCACACCACCACAGTGGTCCACTCTGGACCCTTGCAGACCCTCCACGGCCTGCGCTGTCTGTGTGTGGCAGCCGCGCGCCGTCTGGGACACCCCAAGTCGCTGTGAGGGGAGCCCCACCCCCGCGAGCCGCATGACGCTTTAATCCCCCCCACACACACCTGTGAGCAAGGACCCCCCAGCTCCCCGGTCCCTCCTGGCCTGCACCACGCAGGTTTCCTTCCCAGGACAGATGGGCCGTGCTCAGAGCGGGGTGTCCTAAACAAACCCTCCGGAGCGAAGCCCCCGAGGGCTCGGCCGGGGGCCCTCGGTTCCCAGCGTTCTGTGTGGAAAGAGGCACCTTTCCTCCCCGGCCCTCAGCCACAACACCGAGGCCCCAAGGGCAGTCCTAAAGCGGCTCTGGCCACGTCCCCACGCCCCAGCTTTCCCCAGGCAGGGGGTCCCCATTTAAACGTCAAGTCCTAGCGCGTGGACGTCCCTGTCCAGCCGCACTCCAGGAAGGCAGTGCTGGCTGGGGTAACTCACCGCATTGCTGGGCTCTGGGACTGGGTGTGGCTCAGGTCTCTACCCGGTGGCTGTGTTATGGACTTCACCCTGCCCTTTAAAAGCGGTTGTCCCCTTACACGGCTCCTGTCAGTGCCAGGATGAATGGTTGCTTCTCGCGCAGAAGGCTGCGGAGGGATTTTCTTGGGGCCCTCTCTACTCAGGGCACCGCTGACTGACTCTTTGGAGACGCCGGCTTCAAGTGTTGGACTGTGGCTCAGGTCACATACTGCCTGCCCAGCATGTGCAAGGTCCTGGGGTCAGTGCATTGCACTGCTAATAACTGGCAGCAGCAGCAGCATTTCTTTAAAGGCATGAGTGGCTTAAGCGGTAGCATAGAACTTGTCTTTCAAGCTCAATCCTCACGACTGCGGAAGAAGAAAAGACATAGACGTTGACTTAATGAATGTCAAAAACAACAGGCAACTCTAGTCCTTATCCTCAGAACAATTGGAAACTTGACCGTAGAGTCATAGCTTGCTTATTAAAGGATGGTACCTCTAGCAGCTTGGGCTCCAAGAAGGCCTGGATCATTTGGAGGCCAGGAAAGTTGATCGAGGTCCTAACATAGGTTTCAGTCCTTACCAGCCAGGTTAACCCACTGGGTGACAGTGGCTATGCATGGGGGGGCGGGGGGGGGGCGGGGATTATTGAGCCTTCCCACAAAGCTGCAGACACCGTATGGAAGCAGAGCCAGTTTACAGACTGAAAGGGAGCCCTGATCTTCTCCCCTCATTAACAATAAAGCATCTCGCAGAGGAAGGAAAAGTCTCAGTAGGTTGATATTGGAAAATTCAAATTACCATGGCCTCCAATAGTGGTAATTCCCTGCAGAGGCAGATAGATGTACGTGCTGTGAATTCGGATCATTCAAAACGCCAGGGTCGGCTTCTGGGGTGTGGTGGTCCGTGGGTGCGGCGTGAACTCGGACTCGCTTGTTTATTTCACAGTGAAGCAAGATTTCTGATTAGCTTTCAAGGGGAAGCAAATGGAGTTGGCAAACATCTAGAGAACGATGAACATGTGCGTGTATATATATATATATATTAATTTCTGTTACCTTAGTGATTCGTTTTTATGCAGATTCACAGCTGAAAGCTGTTTTTTCTCCTGAGAGAAGCAGGTGCCTGAGTAGAAACTTTAGTTGGGGAGGGGAAAGACAGACATGGCGGGGAGAGGAGGAGGGAGGAAGAGGGGAAGGGGAGAAGGAAAAGGGAAGAGAGGAAGAGGAGAGAAGGGGGAGGAGGTGGGGGAGAGAGAGGGAGCCGGGGAGGAAGGCGGAGGAGGGGAAGGAAGAAGAGGAGGTGTGCTTCTAGGGAGCCGAGAGGAGAGCGCGGCAATACAGAGCCCCTTGGAGGAGAGAGACTTCCTCAGAAGCCGTTTAACTTATCATGCAGACAAGGTCACAAACAGCCAATTGATCAAACCGGTCCATTCTTGGTCCTCGCTTGGTAACATGTTTTCATCTCACTGTTAGCCTTGTGTCTGGTAATGGAGCACTGTGAATAACGTGTCCCTTTGCACTCAAAGTGAAGACACAGGTGTCCCTTGCTTAAAAATATTAGTATGGGTAGAAAACATTCTTGAGATGACGCAGCGTTGGGCATTTCTTAGCACACATTGCAGTCTTCGCTTTTCTCTGCCCTGTCTCTAGCCTTGGAAGTACTAAAGACCTTCACACTTCCTGATACCTATTGCCCGCTTGGCCTGTGGGTGCTAGGACCCTAAATTTGGGGTGCATTTTAAGTGAGATGAGGTTGTACTTTAATTGCTGAGAGGAAATAATGGTTAAGAAGCAGCAGGAGGTTGAGACGGAACAAAGAGAGATTTGATTTCCTGAGGTTGAAATGAATGAGTAAGGCAGTCACATTTGTCTATAAGAGGTCGGTGATAGTACAACTCCTGTATAGCTTTCTTCTGCAAATCAAAAATGCATCTGAAGATGAAATATAAAGGAATTGAGAATTGGCACCTAATGGCATCTTATAGTGAAATCTCTCCGCGCGGAGAGACTTGTGGAGTAAACTAAACACACTCAGGAACTCCTGCAAGCAGTTTCATTTAAAAAAAAAAATTACTGTTTGATCTGAAAACAAGGACAGAGAGATTTCCTGATCATATTATTTCAGCATGTAGCTATGTTCTCATCAAACATAAAAGTATTCAAGGTAGGTATAAAGAAAACCTGAGAACTGGCTTGGGTAAGGAATTTACTGTCGTGTAAGGAAAAGCAATCCGATGGAATTATTTCTCGTGAAGGATTTTGCAATTTCATTGGTTGTTGTTTTTTTGGTGGGGGGTTGCTGCTGTTGTTGTTGGTTGTGGGGCTTGAACTCAGGGCCTGGGCAGTGTCCTTGAGCCTCTTTGTGCTCAAGGGCAGTGCTGTACCACTTTGAGCCACTTCTGGGTTTTGACTGGTTCATTGGAGATAAGAGTCTCCTGAGGACTTTCCTGCCTGGGCTGGCTTCAAACCGTGAGCCTCAGACCTCAGCCTCCTAGTAGCTAGGATGACAGGCATGAGCCTCCAGCACCTGCCATTGCAGTTCCATTCATATCAAGGCAAAATAACTAGACTGAAAATTGCATGAGCTCTAGTCAGTGGTTAGGAAGTATTTATTGTCATTTTTTATTTGTTTCGCTGTGCTGAGGTTAGAACTCAGGGCGTTGTGCTTGCTGGGCAGATGTTCTACCACTGAGCCAGAGCTTTAAGCTCTAACTCAAAGATGGCTTTATGTTCTAAGAATCTGTGCAGGTCATTTCTTTCAGTATGTAGGGAAGGATTTCTGTCTCACCGTGCTTCATCTGCTATGGAAAATGGAACCCTTTACAGCACTTTGGCTGGACTGTGTTACGTCAGAATCATTTGTGACTTGTTTTCAGTAAGGAAAGAATCGTTTCGACTTAGAACACCATGCTGGATATTTTAAAAGTTCTCCAACCTTTTATCATTTATTTCTTGCAGGCCTGTACAGCATACGTGGATTTTATGATTTCTGTTGCCAAACTGATTCGTCAGGAGGAAGGATTGCCTGTTGATGAGAACCAGCTTGCCCTGGAGATGAATAAAGTTATGGAACTGGAAAAGGAAATTGCCAACGTAAAACACATTTTCTTTTCTGATATGCTGACTAATGCCAATCACGATTTTCTCCAGCCCCTCTGGGGACACCAGTATAACTCCAACCACAGGATAAAAATTCATCACTTAGGAATGGATCACTGACTGCAAAAAAGCCTTTGAAACTGGAGCGTTTTAGAGTAAACTGACTGACACCTTAACTCTGACAAATATTAAGCTAGATACACTTAATTGCCAGTAATAAGTGGATCACACCCCAAAACACTGCCAAAATAGTCAAACTGTTGGATGCCTTTGAGAGCAAATCTGCTAAAAAAAAAAAAAAAAAAAAAAACTGGTATCTAGAATGATGGTATTTTATAGTGAAATTTCACAGTGTTTGGGAGCATTATGGAGCAAAACAAACCCAGGGTGTGTGGGTTTCACACACATAAAGCTTTTGCTGTTGAAAACAGTTTGACTTATTTTTTTTTGTAATTTTAGAACTTAAAAGGATCACAGAGATTCATTTCTACCCCTTCCTGATGAAGTGCGAGCCCTAACCGTGGCCAGAGGCCAAGAGCAGATTAGCAGACTGCTGAGCTAGGAGAAGGGAGAGAGGCCCGGAGTCTCAGGGTCCAGGGTGGTGTGGTGTATGTAGTTCTCTGGGTCCAGGTGAACCCTGGGAGTCTGAGCTGACCACGCTGTTCCCTGGTGGCCCTTGGATGGGGCCCTGTGGTCATGATTCAGAGAACTTGGACTCTAATTAGTGTCTGGGCTCACTGACCCCATACTGAGTCAGCCCCGTTCCCAATCAATCCCCCGAACCCCTCACCCCTGCCAGGTGGCCCTACCAGAATCTTAAAGAAAGAAGATCTTAAGGAAATTTTAACTTTCCTGGGCTACCTGGAACCAAGTTCCCAGGCCTAGCTGGACTGCTTCGAGCTACAGCTGGATGGGTGGTAGCCTGATCCATTGGTGGGTGCAGTCTGATGTGTTGGTGGTATAACGATGGGTTCCATGCAGTTCTGCAATTGCACAGCAGTGACAGGGGACAATCCTGCTCTGGGATTGTGCCATTCCTGCTGTCTGAGTTCTCCCTGAACCAGCCTTGGTCTGTAGAGACAGAGCTTTGTCACCTCAGAATTGTCTATGAGTCTCTGAGCTGGGCATGGGGGTCTCAGCTACCTTGGTGCTCTGCCTTTGTTTCTCTGACAATGTCCAGCTCCGATAGCCCACTCCGATAGCAGTGGTGACTGTTGTCATAAGCCTACGTTGCCTTTGGAGCACATTTCAGCCAGTATCACCAAGTAATGATAGCCCTTGCCTTAAATTCACATTTACTCACCGCGGCCGCTCGTTAGAGGGCTGCTGGTATCGTATCTTAGTTTTCAGATTTAGTGAACAAAATAAGATTGGCCGCCACTGAGCAGAGTTGTGGTTGTGCAGAATGGGAGAGGCACGGGATTAGGAAATGGAGCCACCATTCCGCTCAGAAAACTCACAGCCTGACCTTCGGTTGTTTGCCATAAGTTACGGTAGACATGTTGTTCCTTGGCAGCGTTTTGAGACACTTAAAGGGGGGAAGGGATTGAGATTGAAGAGGACTGCGCCCAGGAAAGTTATCCTGTGACGCAGTCTCCGATTGAGTTGGCCATCCACACTGCTCCACAGATACGGCTGTGTGCTTTGGTGGCTGAGCGACATATACACAAGACTTTTGAAGAATTTTTAAATCAACACCGCAGCTATACATCTTGATAATTATTACCAAATGCATAAAATCTTGAATTTCACTTTTCTTTCTGATTGAAGTAAATTACAAAACAAGTGTAACATAGGCCACAGTGAACTTACCTTACGCTTTTTCTTTCATCGGGTATAGTTATAAGGAATTCCTTTAATTCTAAGATAATCATGAAAAATTATTATCTGTAGGCTACAACTAAACCTGAAGATCGAAATGACCCAATGCTTCTTTACAACAAAATGACAATGGCCCAGCTCCAAAATAACTTTTCACTGGAAATCAACAGCAAGGTGAGGAGTTTCTATCAGCCCTCTTACTGTGCTATATTCTCAAATTAAAATGCTGTTTTTTAAGTTCATTGACTTATTTGTTGAAATGAATTAGAATTCAAAATTAATTTAGATGACACTGGCCTTTGGTTAGATCTTTTATAAAAAGGACAGTTTGAAGTCATTTTATGTACAGTTAGAATAAATTTAAATTTTAAAACTCAATGAGGGCATGTAACTATCTTGAAACTATCACGGAGCAGAGATTGGAAGAAGGCGAAAGCTTTGAGACCATTATATCATCTTTGGGCTGTCAAACAATAAAACATTGAATTTTTTCTTAAGTCTCAAAGTAGCATAATGTATTCATAAGACTGTTGATAGTTTCAAGGCCATCTCTAGAAGAGTTTTGAACAAGAATAGAGAAGCAGAATTCAGAAGGAGGAAGACTGTCTTGTAGATTCTATTTGGGGTTGTGTCTACACTTGGGTTCTTGTTGAAGCACAGGCGTGGGAAATGAGGCAGTATACATTGAAAACTATCAATCTGTAGCTCTAATTCTCGTTAACAAGGATTTTTTTTAGTGTCTTAAGAAACTTTTCAATATATGTGTTTAATAAATGTGTCCAAACCACTGAAGGAAGTCAGATATTTAGCATAGCTCCTGATAGTCTAAGATACGGACTCAGTTTATGGAGTAAGAGATAGTCGTCTATCTTTTAGAAACTCTAAACTTGGCTTCTGAAGTATAAAACCTAAGTGACTTTTCAGCCTAAAACTAATCATTTAAAATGCATTTTTGGTCCGGCTTCCCTGAGCTATATTACTGTGTTTGAATCCGTTGCTCATTAATGTCCTTTTTTTTTTTATTTTTTCCACATCTCTTATTTTTATCCAACATTTAAATGTTCACAGCTAGAGTATTCTATTCACTGACAGCTCCATGGAAGATGTACCAAACAAAGCAAACCGTTGTTCTGCAATCACAGAAGTACACACTTAAAAGACATTATGTACTCATTTTAATGTTTGTGTGAGCCCAAAAAGCTATATTCTGAAAGCTGTTTCCTTTTTCTTCTTTTTTTTTTATTGGGCAAAGCAAGAAGATGACAATGGACCTGATTTCTAGTTGTGTGTTCTGTTCTCAAGGCTTACAGCTTTGTTGTTTCTCTTAAATGGTTGGTTTAATTCTGCTATCTGAATAATCAAATCATGTTGCACAACTAATTTTTATTCGATGGCGGAATTGAGGAGGCGTCCCAAACAAGTAAACTGGTCATTATGATAATCACTTAGCTTGCAACTGACACCCTTCCACGTCTGACCTTCTTACCATAAATGAATGCTGGGACCGAGAAGAGAAGTGTTGTTACTGAATGTTTTGTGCCTGCGCTTTTTTTTGTTTCCTTCCAGCCATTCAGCTGGTCAAATTTCACAAATGAAATCATGTCGACTGTGAATATCAATATCCCCAGTGAGGAAGCTGTGGTTGTTTATGCTCCAGAGTATTTAACCAAACTGAAGCCCATTCTTACCAAATATTCTGCCAGGTAGGTGTGGGGTAGCCCCCCTGACCCCTGAGCTTGCAGTTCATTTTGCTCTTTAGAAGCCACGCAGCCTCATGTTTTCTGTTGCTGGGTGGTGGGGTTTCTTTTTTATACAGAGATCTTCAAAATTTAATGGCCTGGCGATTCATAATGGATCTTGTAAGCAGCCTCAGCCGAACCTACAAGGAGTCCAGAAATGCTTTCCGCAAGGTGAAGAAACACTCTCTCTTTCCTTAAGACTTACACCGTCCAAGGTCCACCCACAGTTGGGAAAGTTGGCCACGCTCACTGCTAGGATGGGATGAACTCTGCCGAGCACTGGCTGCGTGGCACATGCCTGGGGCGTGTTTCCCAGGCGAGGGGGGGCGGTGCTCACGGGCTGGGCATGGTGACGGGATCCCCTAGGCCCTGAAGGACAGCCTGGGCTGGGCCAGCAGCTGAGGAGATCACCGTATCCATTTGTCGTCGCTGTGGTCGTGTTCAAAGCCACCGCAGGGTGTCTGTCTCAATGAATCTGACTTTCAGATGCCCCCTGCACCCTGGACATAGACACAGTTAGGCCACACCGATGTGGAAATCCACGGACAACACGATTACCAGAAGCAACAGCCTTAGAGCCTGGCCGTGGGCTGTAGCTACAGCATGGAAAGGATTGCTTTAGTCCTGTCTAGAGCTTGGGGGGGGGGGGGGGGGGGGGGGGTTGGGGAAGCCCAAGCCTGCATTGCTGAGTGTCCTGGAAAGAAAAGAAAATGAAAAACCTGAAAACTCCAGTTTCCCCCCCCCTCAGAAAGAAAACATAGCACATGTTTCTAATTAAAGAATACAAAAAAGGGCATTGTGCTAAATTCCCTTCACCGAAGCGAATCCCCTGATACTTAAATGTATCCACAGAAAGTTTTGCTCACGTTCAGCTAACACATGGAAAAAAGCAGGCATGTGTTTTCCTGGGTAGACTATTTCCCCTCCGCTACATTCATTGCGCATGTTTACGTGATGAGCACCATGTCTTGATTTGCTTTCGCAAAGCTTTCTGGAAGGACATGAACTCATCATAGCCCGAAGTGCCACCCACCGAGCGAGAGGACACGCTGTTTGCAGACCACGTGTGGGCAAACAGTGTGGCTGGAGTAGATTTCGTCGCAGGTGGGGGAGGTGGGGCTGGTGAGGCGAACGGGCCGTCGAGGCGGTCCCCCCCCCCGCGCTCCAGCGCAGCCTCCTCCTCCGCTCTGCCCTAGGCTCTCTACGGCACCACCTCGGAAACGGCCACGTGGCGACGCTGCGCCAACTATGTCAACGGCAACATGGAGAACGCCGTGGGAAGGCTGTACGTGGAGGCCGCGTTCGCGGGGGACAGCAAGCACGTGGTACCGTCTCAGGCCTGGGGGTGGGGGGGACAGCGAGCGTGTGGCCGTGGACGTGGCCGCAGGGAGGGAGGCTGGGGGCGGGGGGGGTGGCTCGGCTCCTCACCCGGTGACCTCACGGTGCCCAGCCACTGTTGCCGGTCACGAGTGTCCACAGCTCAGCTCAGATTTCATGCGCTGGGCGGGGAGCCTGCCCTCAGTTTCCCCGCCAGCCTCACCACCCCCTCTGCCCTCGCATCCGGGTGCTCCTGCCTCTGATACCGTTGAATCCAAAGCGCGCTGTCCGCTTTCCAGACGCGGTGCGCTGGTGACCCCGCGCGTGCACGGCGTGTCCCTGGCGACGTCACCTGCGAGCTGACCACAAATGCTGACTTCCTGAGGGGGACGGGGTGGGGGAGGGGGGGGTCCTTGGGAAGATAAGAACTACTCCCTGTCTTGCACTGCGACGGAAAAGAAGGCAAGGGATTTAGCAGCGTGGTGAAAGGATGGACTGAGATTTTGCTCCATGCGTAATTAAGCCTCTAATGGTTTAAGTATCAATCGGCTAACATTTTGATAGCTCTTTGCCAGCTAGGGGGACCATTACATTCCGTACCAGCTGATGGTGATTCTGTACCCGTGGTGATTCTTTAAAATTAATGTGTATAGTATGAACAGTTTCATGAGGGATAGGAATTGGAATCAGAATAAGAACGGGCAGGAATATAGGGATATACAGTAATAACACTTTAGAATGTAATGGTCCCACGCGTTCATTTGTTTGATCATAATTCGTCTCTAGATTTACGTTTGTTAGCAGGTCATCGCCTTCTACAACCACAGCATGCAGCTCTATTTTTACAACTTTGAGACACAAAGAATCACGTAAGGGTCCATCTTCGAGCGTGTGTTCTCTTCATTTGAGGTGGAAGATCTCATTGCCCAGATCCGAGAGGTTTTTATCCAGACGTTAGATGACCTCACATGGATGGATGCAGAAACCAAGAAGAAAGCTGAAGAGAAGGTAAAAGTCGAAGGGGCTACAAGTAGCATTTCTTTATAGAGAGAAATTAACTTTACAAAACTCTTTTTTTTTAATTTATTTATTAATTAAACACAAATTTTTTGACAAGGTGTTGTGCAAAAGGGGTACAGTTACATAGTAGGGCAGTGTGTACATTTCTTGTGATATCTTATGCCCTGTTTTTCTTTCTCTTCTCTAGGTCAGGTAGACATATATACAATACACAATGTACCAAGAACATAGACAGTAGCCATGTGGCCACGCCCAAGAAAATTCGCTTAGGGCTTTAAATGTAATGTCGATATTAGACCATATGTCGACAGTAGACTTATATGAACGTACATACATAGCTTTTGAGCTATTGTATTCCCCTGAGAGGTCAATTTTTGACCTTTATATGTTGAGTAATTGTTTGGTTTTAGTTACATACTGTTGGGTCGCTGCCCCAATCCTGTGGGGAATACTATTTGACAAGCAGTTTTTGGTTTCACAGACTTAGTCTCTACTGTCTCTCCGTCTCCCTTTCTTAACAGTCATATATCAGGGAGATCATGCCCCTTTGTTTTCTGTGTTCTAGGCTTGTCTCGCTCAACATTATTTGTTCGAGTTCTGACCATTTCCCTGCGAATAACAATATTTCACCATTCCTAATCGCTATGTAGTATTCCATTGTGTATAGGTACCATATTTTTTTGGATCCATTCATCTGTGGAGGGGCATCTGGGTTGTTTCCATATTTTGGCTATTGTGAATTGTGCAGCGATAAACATGGAAGTACAAATGTCTTTTTGATATCTTGGGACCTGCTTTACAAAACTCTTTTAAGAAAAATTATAACCAAATAGGGCATGAAAAGTTCCAAGCTCCTTCAAAATATAATGTTTCCAGTTTCATGGATAAAGACTTTTTATAAGATTTTTATGTCAGCCACCCACAACACAATCCATATTTAGTTTTAAACTTTAAAAATACTACCATTTTCTTTTTTAATTTTTTTATTGTAAAGGTGATGTACAGAGGGGTTACAGTTACCTAAATAAAGCAATGAGTACGTTTCTTTTCAAACGATGTTACCCCTCCCTCGTTTTCTCCCATTTTCCCTCCCCTCGACTCCCCTCCCCCCAGTTGTAAAGTTCATTTCCAACATTTTGCCTTGTGAGTATGGCTGTTGCATTGGTTCACCCTTTTTTCTTTGTCTCACCATTTTTTGTGATTCTCCTTCCCTTCCCGGAATCAGATAAATGTATATACAAGACACAGGGTACCAAAAATCAAGCCTAGTGACAGCAGGGGGTAACCCAAAGGTGTGGGGGGGGGGAATGAAAGGAAAAGAAATAACTGCATACAGTACACTAAGAGAAAAAAAACCTCTTGTTTCTTTGTCTTGTAGTTCATTTCAATTAGCATCATTTTATATGGTCATATGTACATAGCTATTGAGCTATTGGGATCCTCTGGTAGAACTAGCCTAGACATATATTACAAATGAGGGAATTATTACAGATGAGGGAAACCGGGCATCCTAATTTTCTTTGGATCTGGTTTACTTCACTTGATGATTTTTTTTCTAAGTCTTTCCATTTCCTTACAAATGTGGCAATGTCATTCTTTCTAATGGAAGCATAGAATTCCATATAGACTTCATTTTTTTAATCCATTTATTCACTGAGAAGCATATGGGTTGATTTTATGTCTTGGCTGTGATAAATAATGTTACAATGAACATGGTTGTGCTGATGGCTTTAGTGTGGTCTTATTTGTGGTCATTTGGGTAAATGCCCAGGAGTGGGGTCGCTGGGTTACAGAGGAGCTCTATGTTTAGTCTTCTGAGGAACCTCTATACTGCTTTCCAGAATGGTTGAACAAGTTTACACTCCCACAAACAGTGTAGTAGGGCTCTTTTTTTGTCCACAGCCCCACCAGTATCTTTTACTGTTAGTTTTCTTGATAAGGGTCATGCTAACAGGGGTGAGGTAGAACCTCAATGTTGTTTTGATTTGCATTTCTTTTATGACCAGAGGTGTTGAGCATTTCTTCATGTGTCTGTCAGCCATTCTTATTTCCTCTTCAGAGAATTCTTTCTTTAAGTCTTCAGCTCACTTATTAATGGGATGGTTGTTTCTTTGAGGATTTGTTTTGGGGGGAGTTAATATTTTGAGCTCTAAGTATATTTTAGATGTGAGGCTCTTGTCTATTGTATGGCTAGTGAAGATCTTCTCCCAATTTGTGGGCTTTCAATTTATCTTGCTAGCTGTGTTCATCACCACGCAGGAGCTCTGCAGTTTAGTACAATCCCATTTATCTAAAGACTTTGGAAAATAAGAGGAAAATCCTGTGTGAACAAATAGAGATTTGTGAATTTAAGGATAATATATTATTGGTTCATATGTTTCTCCTATAAAATATAATATAAAAGATCTCTATCAATCACTCTAAATTCCCCCCCCCTTTATTCATACTGTAAAATCTTATTTAGATGCTTAAAATAACCCCTATTTAGCTTCTTGGTATGGCTTAGAAAGGGGAAAAAATACTACATTGCAATTTAAGTGTAACATGTATGTTACACTTTTATGTTAGACAACTTGAGTTAAGAGATGTTGACAGTGTGTTTTTGTAATTAATTCCTCCAGGAGCGACTTCCATTGAGAACTTTCAGTGTCGGTATCTCGCATAGAAATAAATGGGAGATTCCTCAGGGAGTGTTAAGTTGACTGTGATCGTTGTCTTTGTGACTACATAAAAGCTAGGGGGACGGTGTCTGTGGGAAGTGCACTGGTGACTGTGGGAAGAGCCTGGAAATTGGGCTGGGTTAGGGCTAGCACCAGGGCCTCTGAGGTCGACTTTCCGTCGCTCTGGGCAGCTCCTTCTCTGCTCAGCTGGCCATGGCCTGGTGCCCTGTGACTTGTGACGTGACCAGACGGCTTGTTCTGGTCGGCATCCCCAACGTGCTGTCACAGAACACCAGCCCTCAGGCTGCCCTACACTGCGGTGGGGAGTTTGGGAGGTAGTTCCCGCGGGCCCCTGCGGGCATGTGTGAACTCATTGCCTGCCCACCTCCTCCCTCGAAGTTGTTCCTCGCAGCACAGTGCTCACACTCCTCAGTGGACCTGTGCGCGTGTGCTGAGTGAGAACACCAGCAAGGCAGTTCTCTTCCACACTTAGAATAATCCAAGAATGACCTTAGACTCTAACGTGGTTTTCATTCTAAGAAGTGCTGACACAAAGAAACCCACGTACTATTTGACCTTGGCGTTTGCCTGAAGCGCTTGACCCTAAACGTCGCTCAAAGTACCTTTTGTTTTTGTAGAATTTATACCTCTGAGAACACACCTAGGAATTTTCTTTTTCTGGTTAGGAATAAAGTACCATGGCAAGGGGCCTGATTGTAATGCATGGATAATTTGAGAACCAAGAGGAAAATAGACTTGGCCTCAGTAAATTCAGTGACACATTTGCTTTCCTGATCCTGGGGGAATTGTGTAGGCCCAAGCTTACATGACAGTTTTGTAACCAAATCACATCACTTGTTGACAAACCAAATTAACTCAGCTTCCTCCTCCATGAAAAGCTTAAATTAATTAGATTGTTTAAGAATAATAGCATATGATAGGATCAGAAGTCACTGGTGACAAAAACGAGAGAAGTGAAAAATGCAATAGACAAGCAACGATAATGAAATAATTAAGTCAAATAAATAATTTTAAAATAATCAAAATAAAAATTAGAAGTTTGAATAAAAGGCAAGTGCAAGCTGGGACAACAAGGGGAACACTGTTTTCTGCTTGTGTGATTAGAGGCATTTATTCAACTTGAGACGATGACTGCACCGAGTTCTGGGAACAAAGGAAAACAGGAAAACTCAAGGAATCTGTATTAGTGAAGCCCGTAGCAGAAAGCCCTGATCTATCTCCTCAGCCAAACCAATGAAGTGGAAAGATAATGATATCTTGTGAGAATGGAAGCTCTACATACCGCCCCTTCTATAAAATACCATAAAAGTGGCTCCGAGAAGCAAGCTTCTAACGGCGCAATGCACTGGGAGCAATGACCCGTGTCTGTTTTCATTTTGGCTTTCTCATAAAACCACAGCCCGGGAGTCTGGGTATTAGAAACCACACATCCCAGACCTGGCTTTTGTTTGTTTACTTATTTCTTAACCAAGACAAAAGCAATCACAAAGGACTCTGGCTGAGTGTTGTCAGATAGTCTCCGGCGCGGATCAGAGGCAAATCGTGTTTGTATCTGGAAGTTACAAAGCCGTCCTCACTCTGAGTGTTTTAATTTTCCTAGGCTCTAGCAATTAAAGAACGGATCGGCTATCCTGACGACCTTATTTCCAATGACAACAAACTCAACAGTGAATACTCAGAGGTAAGTGCCGCACTCTGGCCGAGGCCGGCGGCCGGGGCCCGGATCTCCCACACCTGGGAGGTGCTGAGAGGTGGCCAGTCCCACCCGCTCTCTCTCTCCTTAGCCTGTCTGGTGTTTGGGTCTTGCTATGCAAGTGTATACGAATGTACGAATTGAAATAGGGTAGATTCAAGGGAGAACTCGAGTAGTGGCATTCTTTAGAAAGGCAGAGACGACGTTCAACAAAATAACCCCCAGGAAGGGTGTTTGGAAGG
Organism: Perognathus longimembris pacificus; assembly: GCF_023159225.1. Lineage (NCBI taxonomy): Eukaryota > Metazoa > Chordata > Mammalia > Rodentia > Heteromyidae > Perognathus > Perognathus longimembris. Next base: position 83,283,076 of record NC_063165.1, on the reverse strand, counting down.
GGCCGGGGAGGGGGGTAAGACCAAGAGGGGAGGGGAGGATGAACGAAGAGGAGAAGAGGGGGCGAATGCTGTGGAGAGTTCGATGCACACCCTTCCAGATGCAGAGGAGGGGGGAAGGAGGGGGCGGGAGGGACGGGGGAGAATGTGGATGGGTGGCCTGGACCAACATGCGCTGTATTCCTGAGTGGCTTTGGGAAATGATGACTCCTTTGGACAACTACTTAAAGACTAGAATTTGTAAAAAAAAAAGCCACCGCAGTCCTGATTTCAGGGTCAGCTGAGAGCTGACTCAACCTCATGACCCCCACGACCAATCCTGCTTTCTCCCCCCCCCCCCCCCCGCCGGCCCTCCGGGGCTGGGGTGACCGTGACGGACAGCTAGCCGTGAGGAGGCCTGTGAGGCCCGGTGCCCTCGCCTCCCGGTCCGCCCGCAGGAAGTCCATCCGCATTCTCACCCGTGTGAGTCTCAGGAGCCGTTAGCAGCTCGGCCACCCGGAGCATGGGAAGATGCTAGTTCGAATCCCAGGTCCACTCCTCAGACAGGGACAGGTGATTACGTCGCCTGTGCCGCAGTTTCTTCAGCTGTCTAGTGCTGGCCACAGACCCCGGGTTATAGTTTCATCATCAGGAGGAAAAGAGTGTAATGTGGATTGGGACTACGGAAAGCAGGGGCGAGCAGCAGCCGGGACTCGGTGTGAGCGGGTGGTTGCCCGTCCGTGGGCACGTGATCGTGTCAGCATCGCGAGCCCAGCCCGACGTGGTTTTCACTTCAGGGAATATTAACGTACAGGCTGAGACTGCCAGCCAGTTCGCTTGTTCTGTGGGATCCTGGACTGCAGAGTGAGGCTGGACGGGGGGACGGGGTTGAAGTGGCGGGGTGGGAGTCCTCAGTTCAGCTCCCAGCACCTGAACACAGTGTAGATGGATCCAGGTGCTATTTCTACACGCGTGGATCCAAGCATTCCTTCCTGACCGACTGAACTCCGCCGGGAGTTGGCAAGCCGTCGCTTTAACGCGTCTGCCCAAATCTTTTCTATTCTGTAGCTGAACTACCGAGAAGATGAATACTTTGAGAATATAATTCAAAACCTGAGATTCGGCCAAAGTAAACAACTCAAGAAGCTCCGCGAGAAAGTGGACAAGGATGAGTGAGTATGCTTCGCCGTCTCTCCCGTGATCCAAGCCACGGCCGGGAAGCCATGCTGCCGGCTTCGCTGGGCCCTGGGCCGCTCCCAAGGGGCCTCCCCCCCCCCCCCCGCCTCCACGTCAGCTCCTAGGGAAATAAGACGTGCAATGTCCTTTGTCCATTTAGAACGTCCAGGAACAGTAGTTACATTACACTGGAAGGAGGGTCAAGAATGTAACCGATGTAAGGCGTTCTCAAACGTAACCTCACTTCTTTATGCCTGTCCCAGACTGGACTAAGTTCTCAGGAACACCTTAGCTCACGTCGCCTCTCGTGCCTTCCAGTCTGCTCTTAGGCCTCCCGCCATATCTAGAATGTTCCTCCGCTGGCAGTCCCGCCCGGCTCCCCCACACAAGTATCCCCCAACTCCATCTCCTCCCTCGCCCGCTGCGTCTCCCCCCCACCCCGCCTCACCTCTGCAGGTGCCAGGTAGGAACGCAGGGCCGGCTCCCCAGTGACCTGCTCCTGCTCCCAGCCTGGTTCCTGGTGACACGGGGGCTCGGAATCAGCTCTCGGTTCTCGCCGGGTCTCAGGGGTGCATCTCCCCTGTCCGTTGGCACGAGTGCCGTAGAGCGAGGCGCTGAGCTCCCGGGGAACCAGGCCCATGTTTTCACCATGCAGCCTCCGCGTTCACGCTGAGTGAAAACTGAGTTCATGAAGGAATGAGCGAGCGGAAACTACATGCGGGAACGCGTGGTTAGCTAAGCAATCACGCGCCAAAGAGATGCTGGGTTCACTCGCGCGCTCATTTGTCGTTCGAACCCAGTTATGTACTTGATTGACGTGAGAACAGAGGCTAAGTGCCGACGCCATTGGGCCCTGGGGAAGCTAAAAGCTGAGCAGCTGCAGAAGGTGGACGAGGTACAACGCCGCAAACTCTGCCACGAGGCGGGAAGTGTGCCAGACAGGAGCCGGGTGTGCGACAGAACCAGCAGTGCGGGCGTGGCGGTGCGTTTCAGTGGCTCTCACGCAGCTTTTCGAACTCTTGCCGCACTGAGGAGCCTGAGCAATCGTGGTCAAGTCCTCCGGACCTCTGAGGTTCATCTGGTGCTGACAGAGGAAGCCCCCAGCCGGGCACGGGGGGGCTCACGCCTGTCACCCCAGCTACTCAGGAGGCTCTGATCAGAGAGGACCGCAGTTCAAAGCCAGTCTGCTCAGGGAAGGCCACACGATTCTTATCTCCAATTAGGCACCAAACAGTTGGAAGTGGAACGGTGGCTGGAGCGGAGAGGTCTGAGCAGAAAGGCTAGGCGCGGCCCTGTTGGCCCTCCAGACCCAGGCCGGATTCCGCTGCCTTTTGTTTGGGTTTGGGTTGCGAGGTAGGGTCTCGACCATTTCGCCAGGGTTCACCCTGAGTTCCATCTCCCCCTCCTTTGCCTCCATGTGCCTGAATTTCCCAGCCTGCACCAGCACGCCCGGCTGCCGCGATCGTTCTGTGACATAGCTTACTGGGTTCACTCTCGGCGTCTGTGATTTTGTTCAAGTCTGACGCTCTTTAGCACCAAGCCCAAACTCTACGCAATATTCACTGAGGGTTTGATCCATACCATGCGTGCTTCGGTAGCGCTTCTTGCGTCCTCTCCGTAGGTTTCTGACAGTCACACGTGCGTTCTGGCTTCCAGGGGCGTCTTTAGCACTTGCTTTGCTAGCTTCGCTCCCTTCCTCCATTCTCTGCCCCGTCCGGTGTACACACAGTTGAACCTCTGGATGTAGACTGGCATACGTGGCCAAGGCATCAGAAAGCATAACTACTGAATGTTTTTGTGACATGGGTTGTATTGTATTCGCTCTGTGGCTGGGATTCAGATACTGGCATTTTTTCTTTAAGAAGTCTCTCATGGAGTGTCTGAATTAGTGTTAATACCTCTGTGGACCCATCTCGTATATGTAATATTACGGGATTTCTCGCAAGATGATGCATTCGTTGAATGTGCCGATTTAGGTTTGAAACTTGTTTTCGACTTCCAGAGTAATTGGAGACAGCTTGACACTATCTCTTCCTTCTGCCGAGTTCGCATAGCTCGTGGAATCACGTTGCAGATGCTCAGCATCTCACTCCCAAGGTCTTGCTGGGTAATTCCGGGGCCCAGGGCAGGTAGAGAGAGACACAAGGTGCTGACTAGCCCCACGTTGCAGAAATGAGACAGCACTGCAGTCCACAGTACCAACTAACTTAAATAACTCCAGTGAGCCAGGTCGTCAGGTTCCAGACCCTTTCTTTTCCCACTCCGCTGTGGCTCACTGGGAAATCCTCCCATATCACAGCGAGTGTTTTGTTCGGGGCCCAGATGCACTTTCTGAACTCCACAGCCGAGTGTCCAGCTGGCTTTGAAGTGTTGTGTTGACCCACAGACACAGAATTTTCCATTTATGCAAAAATTAACAATCCCTTATCCTTATATCTATTTTCTAAAATCCTCCCTTTTACTGCTGCTAAACAAAACAAAAGGCCCCGAAACAAAAAAAAAAAACCAGGAGCTCATCTTCCTCGCTGACCCCGTTGGCCTACACTCCTGACTCCAAACCTGCGTCTGAAGACGAGGTCTGTATCCACCCGCTGTGAGTTAAATGCCAGCCTGGAGCAGGAAACACCTCCCTCTCGCCAACCCATTTCAACTTCCTCGATGAAGCCATCGCTTTGCTCACCCCGAGAGTTCCTTCAATTATTTGCCTCACTCTTATCCCCAACCATCCCACGTCTTCAACCGATCCTCCCATGACTGGAGAGTTCTCACAGATGCCCGTCGAGTCGGGTTATTTGCGGATGGAAGCCTCTCTGCGGAGCCCCGTCCTGTAGTTCGCCAAGTATGAGTGCTTTGAAAATAGACCCAAGGCCTTCCGGGATTCATACGCCTTTATCAGAACCCCGCCGTTGCCCGGAGCGCCACACGGTCACCAACCACCCTTCCTCCGTCGACTTCCGTCTGTCTGGCCACGCGGGCCTCACAGAAATCCCCAGAGGGCGCTGATGGGAGGTGCGGGTTAGCTCTCCTCGCTCCGAAGCCCTGGTGATCTCCCCCGTGCCTGCCTGTGACTCCCGACAGCAAAGCGATGGGCCGGACCCGCCCGCCGTGGGGGAATCCGGGAAGGGGCCACCCCGGTGGGACCACTTGACAGGAGAGCACCCAGCCTCCTGCTTGCCGGTGGACACATGGTTCCAATGAATCATTTGCATAACCTTTGAGCTCACGTGGCTTCTGGGTGCTGAACTGACAATATACTATCCACGGGAAAAATTCCTTAGTGACACATCTGAAATGAATCATTAGTAGTATATGTGAAATGATTAACGCCTGGTAAGATGATTGCTCGGAGCTCATCACATGAAAATAACCCCCTACGCTGTAGAAGACAGCAAGAGGAATCCCTCGTATCGTTTCCAGATTGCACCCGGCCCTGTTAGCTTTTCAGGACAAACTTCCTGAAGGCCACACAGCTGTGGCCTCGTGACTGGAGCTGGTGGACCGCGCGCTGCTTCTCACACATGATCAACATCTATCCCGGCTGTGCGCATCAGCACGAAAGCCCGGCAGTGACGTGAGCCAAGGCAAGGGGCGCTGACCGGCTCGCTCCTGTGTGCCGTGAAAAAGGAGGGGGCGGAGCCCTTGGCCTTCACTTGGAGGAATCTGCATACGGAAGGAGACCCATCCTGAGGAGAGCCAGGGCTCCCTCGGTGTTATTACAGGAACACAGAGTGCTAACACAGCACTTCAAAAAACATTAAACATTGACTTACTGGTCAAACATCCTGTCTCTGGAACCAGGTCAGCACTTGAGCTATCCTAAGGAGGTAAGCAGGGGATTCACCTCCGACTAAGCCGGCTCCGTGGTCCCCCTGGCCACTGTTCAGATCTGGACTGGTTGGATGGAAGCAAGCGGGAGTCTGAGGGGGGCGCTGGTGGCTCTTCCTGAATGGCAGGCCACCGGGGAAAGGAGGAAGACGGCACCCCGTGGAGAAGCAGGGGTGGTCCCCACAAACCCAGGACCACCCACGAGGGCACCCGATCTGCCTGTTACCCCTGTCCGTACCAGAAGCTCAGCCTACAGCCTCGGTCTTTGTGGCTGGTGGGAGAACTCAGGCGAGCCGTGAACCTAGTACAGGTGACAGGGAGGCTCATTGGAGGAGAAAGCTGGCAGGAGGAGAGCCAGCGGAGTAGCTGCTATATGCAAAGTCTTGGAGCAGGGAAGGGGAGATGGGAGAGCCCTTGGCGAGGAGACAGCAGCCAAGCCCGTGTCTGCCATCTTGACGCCCGCCCGCCTCAGGACAGACCGTGACTTCGGGTTAAATGGAGACTTGGCAGCCCAGTAGACGAGGCAAGAGTGATAACTGCTCACACACTGCACAACCCGGGGGAAGTTTAGATTCCATCTTCTCTCCTCCCCTTCGGCCAGCAATGTCTTTGTGGTGTGTTTTTAGACTGTAAGCAAAAATGCATTTTATCTGCAAAAAACATGTCTCCTTTTTGATGAGCACCAAGGAAGGCCTTGGCTTTGTTTTGCTTCCAGTGGGGTGGAAGGAAAAGAAGACAGGGAGGAAAGCTAGGTAACGGGCCTCAAGTTGACGTAGGTTTGTGCAATAATTGTGTGCTCATAAAGGAAGAAAAACAAAGCCTACTTACACTTGAGGCCTGTTTTCTTTCTTTCTTTATGAGCACATAATTATTGTGCAGACGAATTTCATTGTGATATTGCCATATACACATATATCCGATCAAATCCATCTCGATACTCTCTGTTTCTTTCTTTCAGGGTTGATTTTGTTCATTTGTTTGTTTTGTGTTTTGGGTGCCGATTCTGGAGCTTGAACTTAGGACCTGGGCACTGTCCCTTTTTGTCCTCAGGACTGTTACTCTACTTCCTGAACCACGTCTCCACTTTCAGCTTCTTGCCGGTTAATTGGAGATGAGAGTCTCACAGATGTTCCTGTCCTGGCGGGCTTCAAACCAGGTCCTTCACTCTCGGCTTCCTGAGTAGCTAGGATGACAGATGTGACCCACCAGTAGCTAGCCCAGTGCTCTTCATCGTAGTTTTATTTATTTTTTTTAACACCCTATCTCATCTTCCGGCAGTGTGATCAAAAGCTCTCGAGATTCCATTAGGCTCGGAAGGAGTTTTCGGGACTGTTCTGAACCTGTCTTGCTGTGCTGTCTCTTGGGTTTGGAGGACACAAGGCCTCTGGTGGCCTGGGCTCTGCATTCTAGTCTGAAGAGAAGCTCCCCACCCCCACCCCCAGCAGGCAGCAGGACTAGTTAGGCCCGTCCTCGAGCAAGGAGGACCCTGGGTACACCAAGGCCCAAATGTCTGTCACGTCCCCAACACTGTTCGAGACCCTACGAAGCTAATTAGGGCTCTGGCTGGGTGGTCGCATCCAGTGCTCAAGGCAGGCCCGAGTCAGCTCAGGTCGGCACTGAGGGTGCCTGGCGGGCAGAACGGTTTGAAATCTTTCCCAGGAGGCCCAGGATTACTTAAGAGAACAAGTCACCAAAAGAAAAGTCTGACCGACGAGCGGACCCACCCCCGGGTTGCTCAAACCAGAAGCTTCCCTGCATTTGACCTGCCATTTATGTGTGCACTCTGGTCCTTAGACTAAACTAAGCGTGCCATTTTGCCACACTCAGAACCCCATGCGGCCGCTGGCAACTCCGTCCGAGCAGCGGCTCTCCACGAGTGCTTGTTGAGAGGAGCCTGGGCTGCCCCCATTCTGCACCAGATGCGAGTCCTGGCCTTACTCGGTGTGGGGGGGGGGGCGCACCCCAGCGATAGCAGTGCAGCAGTTCGGGGACCTCTGTGAATTTGTCTCTCCCTCTGTCTCGCGAGGGTGGAGTGGCGGCGTCGACTCCCGGCGTAGCCGGCCGCTCCGCGTGCGTGCATGGCGTTGCGTGCGTGCCCGTCGGGGGTGGGGGGGGTTCCAGAACGCCCCGGGTCCCGGGACGGCGCTCGGGTGGCGAGGCCTCCGTCTCTCTCTGCATTTGAGGTCCGTCTGCAAGGGCGGAGGCCACCTCAGTCAGCAGAACCTGCAGTGCGTGCGTGGCACGTCCCTGTGTAATCTGAGAAGAAAGACGTTGCTCTGCCCCGTCGATGTCACCTTTCCGTGACCGGGGGGAGGCGTCTGGCGACTGGCCGCTGCCCTGGGACGCGGAGCCGAGGCCCACGTTAGCGCGGCCTGGTTTAGGCTGCAGCGAGCCGACCACAGCCCGCGGAGCGCTGCTCCTGGCCCAGGACAAACTGCCCCGCGCCGCGGAGCCGACTGCTCCCTTGGGGATGCGAGGCGTCCGTGTAAGAGACCTCAGGGGAGAAAAGGCAGCCGCGGCACAAGCCAGCCACCCCGATTCCAGTGTCATTTGGGTGCTCCCCGGTTATAAATAGCCACCTAGTTTCTTGAGGGCAGAATTCACGGTGGACATTTTAATAGGCAAAACTCTCCCAGCTGGGAAGCTGCTGCTAACATTAATCACATGGAGACTTAAACTCCTCAAAGCAATATAAAGAGGGCAGAAGAGCACTGCAGGGAGAAGTGTGATGCTTGTTTTTTGTTTTGTTTTTACCAAAACCATCAACAGAAGATGAGAAAACGTGAGTTGCATCCATCTATGGAAGTATTGTTTCCCGGATCTGGTCCATCTCCACTGTAATCAGAGCTAACTGGAAAACAATTGGAGCGGACACTTCTTCTGGTTCATTATGAAGATTTTTGACGGGTTCAAAGCCAGACAATTTCCAGCTGTCATTTGTAGATCTGCATAAACATCCACACACGCAGACACTGCCCTCCCTGAGCCTCTCTCGCCGCTTATAGTGTGTGTGTGTCAAGAGAATGAAATCCACTTGCTCGGTGTGGCTTCTCTGAGCCGGCATCAGTTGGGTTTCCGAGTTGTAGAACCCCTGTTTATCCTGTGAGTCACCACTAACAGAGTGGGAGGCAAGTGGAGTTTAATTAAAATAAATAAACTATATTCTTGTAGTCATCCATTTGCAAGAAATGTCCCAGTCTTAATGACTGGGCTGAGATGACCTCTCTGCCACTCACCCCAGGGGGTGCCAGTGTTTCCCTGCGGTTACATCACCAGCACTGAGAAGCTAAGGAAGAGACGCACGGGCAGATGGTGGGCCCACCCTCACCTCCAGCTCCAGCCAAGCTATGGTCCTCCCAGAGACAAGGCCCCAGAAACGTTAGCCATGAAAAACAAGCAAGCCTCTTCGGAGTACCTTCTAAGAAAAGTCTGACTCCCGTCCCGGGGACAAAGCGTACACGCGGAAGGTATGAGATGGCGCTTGTACTCGTGGCCTTCCTTGGCCACTCGTTAACAGAGATAAGAATCGTACTTCCGCCCGAGTTCCAGAACGGACTCCGAGGTGTGCGAGCCGTGCCACTGGACCGCTGGCAAGGCCCCGCGGGGCCAGGGAGTGCCCTGGCTGTGGGCGGTGGGACGCGGTCCTGTGCCCTGGCTGTGGGCGGTGGGACGCGTTCCTGTGCTCCGTGAGGGAGTCACCGCCTCACCCTGGCTGTTCGTCTGAACCGCAGCCCTGAAGCCGCCGGTAACTGCCAAGGCTTCTGTTCCCGGGACGCGGCCTGAAGACGGACGGCCTCCGAAGCGAAGCCCTGTCCGTGTTCTTCCAGCAGCGTATCGTGAGGAAGTCTGTTAGGATGAGAATATTCCTTTGGTTTCACGGGAGTGTCCAGCATCTGACTCCTCAGCTCCGTCTTTCTAACACCCGCACAGAAAGACCTGAGAACTTTGAATCCAATCCTCCACCTCTCCCAGGCGCCTGAGATGCCTCTTTCTTTCCCAAATGTTCCTTTCCGAGGGTAGATTTTAACAAACAAATAGAGGTATTTGGATCTGAAATGTTAGTGACCTATTCTTCAATATGTTTTTTCAACTTTTAGGAACCACCAGGCTTTTAAAACACATTTCAGTATGATCTTAACCCACTGCAGTTTCTGGGAAGGCATAACATCTTTCACACTGTCAGATGCCTCCCTAAAAATTCATGTAAATGAAGTAACAGATTGCAGACCTACATACATGCTGGTTTTCTTTCCAGCAAGAGAAATATTTTCACATGAGCTTCCACCTAGCAGGCTAATTTTAACTTGTTGATCCCATTTGGAACAGACGCATCTAGGAAGGTGACAGTTTGGGTGAGCAGATTGGATCGAACACTGATGAATTTTCCACTCATTCTTTTTTCCCTCCTCAGGTGGATCAGCGGTGCGGCTGTGGTCAACGCCTTTTATTCTTCGGGCAGAAATCAGATAGGTAAGGTGTGTTCCCAAATAATCCTTCAGTATTTCTGTCACTCCACACCCATGATGCTTTGCACAACCCATTTACAATACCCATCCAGAACTAGAGCTGAGGCCGAGTTATTTCAAAGTAGGTTATGTCCATGGGCTTCATTCCCCCCTATAGGAAAATGTATCGAGTGGTCTCACTTTGTTTCTGATATCCCAGTGTATGGCTAAAATGGCCTTCTGGTTTGTCAGTACGTTCCAAAAGGTTTTGCCCAGTAAATCTCTGTGAGGTTATGTTGACGTTCATAGTGTCCGCATGCTGTATCAGCTCCGAGAGTCAGCTTTGTGCAGATCCTGTTCTTTCGACTTCTGTTTGCGGCTCTGGAGAAATGATCTCACTCGTATCATGTGGAGCGATGTAAATTTGTGCGACAATCACTCTGGCTGAAAAGAGACATATCTGTATGTTGAAGTGCCCACCTGGCTCAGTCTCCCCAGAGGGCTTCTCAGGGACCAGCGGTAGGTCTGATGCAGACCACCCTGCATGTCCAAGGAAGAGAAGTCCCAGCATTATCCCGAACCTCTCTTTCTATATCTGAAGGTCCTCAGACTCCTTGTTTAATGTATTATGAATTTGATTAGAAATTAGGAGATATCCTTTGAGATATTTACCATGGATTGAAAGTAACCTGAAAGAAAAAGTTTATCTTGTATTTTAGACGAACTCCTTTTGTTTCTCAGCTTAGGGAAAGAGGTTTGCTTCTGCTGTTTTTATAGTTTCTATTTTTAGAGTAAATCTCGAATCCATCTGGAATTTACTCTGGTACATGGTATGAAAACAAGAAACTACATAGTCATAGTCAGAGGTTATGGTCACGTAGCACAGAGATAAGAAGGAAAGCATGCATAGCTATGTTAAAATCAGCTCAGAGTCTAGACTGATCGGCTTCTGGATTCTGCGAATGCAGGCCTAGCCCGATTAATGGTGAACCTGTGTCCTCTGTCACCGGGCCTGGGTAGTGTGTCCTTCCGGGACCAGCGCGGCCTTTCCCACAATGCCTTTCTCCCTGGGGTGTCATCACTCTGGAGAGTTCTCTGCCTCCTCTGCTCTCCTCCTCCTCCTCTTCCTCCTCCTCCTCCTCCTCCTCCTCCTCCTCCTCCTCCTCTCCCACCCCTCCCCCTCCTCGTCTCTCCTGCTTCTTCTTAACGTGCTTCTGGTGATTGGGCCCAGGGCCTCACACACACTACGCATGCGCTCTGTCACCGGGCTGTGTCCTCAACCCTGAGGACTCCCTTCTGATATTCAGAATGAGAACCACCGCCCCCCCCCCCCCCCGCCGCCCCTCTACATCCACACCAAGAAACGCAGCTCGCTTCCAGAACAAAGCGTGAGGGTAGACTAAGGGGCGGAGCCTCGTGTCCCTGCAGCACCCAGGGGACCTACGTCCTCCAGTCCTGAGTCCCAGGCACCCCTGCAGAGCACAGGGACACACACAGCTCTCCACCGGGGACTCATGACCGAGCCCCACTGGGTCCCGGAGGCCCCGAGTTAGCTTGCTCCTCCTTCCTGACCACAGGAACCTGGACGTGTTCTCACGCGGGCTTTATCACTCTTGAGCCAGCGGGGCACAAGCAAAGACGTGGGGATGTAGGCCTACGCTCCGCACACTGGGCAGATCCCCCAAGGGAAAAGAGGGCGATGGGACCCCCCACCCCCAGCCCCACCCCGTGAATCACATTCCACAACATCGAGTCACCTGCAAATAACTCAGAAAGCGGTGATAAACATGTGTTTTAAAACGTGTTTAGTTGCCTGTAGGTAGCCCCAAATCTCATGTGACTTACTGAACACAACCAGTGTGCAACTTCTGGGAGCCATGGCTCACGCTTATCAAATCCTTGGGTGGCTGAGATCAGGGGGACCATGGTTCAAGACCAGCCCAGCAAAAAAAAAAAAAAAGAACTTGCGAGGCTTATCTTATCCATTCACTGAGCATGGTGGCATGACCCTGTTATCCCTGCTATGCAAGAGATAAAAAAAACAGGATGCTGGTGGTGCCAGTCCAACCCAGGCAGAGCGGTCAGAACCCTTCCTTCTCAAGGAAGCCGGTCATCCGGGCCACGGTGGGAAGCCCGCGGCAGATCGCCATCGAGGCCAGCTTAGGCAAACAGCCAGAGCTGTGTCATGAACAACCAGAAGCAGAGAGGGGGAGGAGTGTGACCCAAGCGGTAGAGCACCTCCCTGCCCAACAAGAGGGAAGCCCTGAGTTCAAATCCCAGAGCTGAAAGGAAGCATAGCTAAGCAGTTGGTTGCAAACGACAGTTGCAAAGCTTACTAACCGTAGCAAGACGGCTAATGGGGAGGCTCTCGTGACCAGGATTTCGCTGACCAAGTAAAAGGTGAGATCATAATTTGCAAAGTCGAACCTAAAGACCAGTATTTAATAGGAGCCATAAAACTGTTATCACTTGCTCAAAGAGTGACGTGCAAGGCTATCATTAAACCAGCGGGATCTTTATAGTTAATGTTTAGTCTTGAGAGCACATTTCATAAGAGCATTTTATATAATGGGTGGATTTTAATCGAAGTACAGAGTGTGGGAGATAGTGCTCACTTTAGGTTAACAAAGTTCTGCACACACACACACTTTCGTACCTCCAGCTAAAAATAGCTTCTTGGCACCCTTCTGCTCAGGCGGCAACATGTGAGATCCAGCTTTCATCAGAACTCCACAAGGACAAAGGGGTTTTTATTATTATTATTTTGTCATTTGAACAGGCAACTTTCCTGTTTTTTGAAGGTCTGGGGAGCAAGTGTTTTGAAAGTCCTTCTGTAAAAATAATATTTATCCCTGAAAAATAAGAGCAGGAGGTTAGGTCATATTTAGCCCTCACAGAAAACATTTATTACTCTGTGCTACTTAGATCTTAAGCGCTTTTTTTTTTTAATATTTTGAATTTCTTAAGGTCAGGGCCATTCATGTGTATTCCTGCTAGCTTGCACAATACCAACCCTGGGGTTTTGCATGGAAAAATGTGTTCCTGCTGAAGGGCCCCTTTCCCAGTGACAGAACACAATGAGTCAGTGCCTTCCTCGTCTAGAATTTGGAAACAGAAGATACAAGAATTCATTTGTAAGGTCAGAGACTAATCATGCTGCACAATGCTGTCCCCAAAACAACCACGAGTATTATTACTGTTGTTGTTGTTTTTATTAAATACACCCAAAGGAAGAGAATGAAGGCACATCCCAGTTGCTCAGAAGCACAGGTAGGCGGAGAAGAGGGCAGACTCCAGGGTCAGGGCAAAGGCGCCGCGTGAGCTGGAGAGCAAAGGTAGCCGCCCAGCGCCCTCCCGGGCAGGGAGGGATCGGGACCTGAGAGGCACTGCAGTGTGACCGTGGCATTGGTGAAGGGTAGATTCGATCGCATGCGATGAGGGTGGGGTGAGACCGGAAGTGGGGAGGCTGGGCAGAGGGCTAGGTAATTCTCAAGGCCAAAAGTAGGCAGAGCGAGGACGGCAGAGGTCAGACCGACCAGGGGACAGAGGCCAAGGGGAAGGAAGGGCCTCGCCTCCCACACTCAGGGCCGCGTCGGTGTCCGACACCCGCCGACTGCCTGCCGCGCTCCCCATTTCCTTCCCCCCACCCCACGGGGGAAGGACTTTGTGAAGGTCAGGAATAAGTTGCCCACGCTCCAAACTCCGCCCAACAAAAAGCAGCCTTCAAAGAGTGGCGGATGGGGTGAGCCAGATGACGCCCCCCCATCCACGAGGATGGATTTGCTGCCTCTGGTTCCCGCCACGCCGTTCTGTAGGTGCCTCGGTGCCCCTGGCACGGGGGAAGTCAGGTTGGCAAGCACGGAGCCGCCCCTGGGCCTGCGGCCGTGCCGTAGACCCGACGCCGCTAATGCCAGCCGCTTCTCCCCCTGCAGTCTTCCCCGCCGGCATCCTGCAGCCGCCCTTCTTCAGTGCCCAGCAGTCCAACTCGCTCAACTACGGGGGCATCGGCATGGTCATCGGCCACGAAATCACCCACGGCTTCGATGACAATGGTAGGTGCCGGGGACCCTTGGATACATAACCTCACCACTTTGCTTAGGAAGTAGGAGTCTATCACCTGGGGCTGATGGATTCACACCTGAAAACTATAGCAACTCAGAAGTCCCAGGTCCACAGAAACAGCTCAGAGTCAGCCAGAGCCCGAGAGACTCCGTATCCGGAATAATCCGCAAAAAGACAGGCTAGAGGCATGACCCAAGTAGTGGAGCACCAGGTACCGTGCAAGCGGGAGGACCCTGAAGTTATAGTACCAGAGAAAAAAATTTTAAAAACCTAGAGTTCTCATTTGTCTACACAAAACTCCATCTTGTCCTCCGTGGGGACCTGTCGGCCATCGTACTGCGCGGTACGCCGCGTCAAAGCAATACAATCCATTGCTCGAACAATGGGAACTCAAAGCGAGGAAACACAGCATCGTCTGGCAGAATAGCTCCACGAAGGGCGGGGGGAAGCGTTTCAGGTACAAAGATGCGGGTTCTGCACACTGGCTCGCGGAAGCAGGAGGACTAGGAAGAGGCTCCGGGGGACCAGTGCCGGCCTCTTCAACACCTCAGGATACCAAGTGAAACAGAGCTGGTCAGCAGGAGAACGGTCTCGAGACCTTTGCCAGGGGGCCCTTCCTCAGGGAGGAAGAACAGCAGCCTCTCTCATTGTCTGCCCAATGCCTTGTTCTCCGCCTAGCAGTGCTTCTGCCCTTGTCATTTGAAACGAAACCTACCATAGGGCACGTGGGTTGTGTGTGTGTGTGTGTGTGTGTGTCCGTGTCCTCATTACGATATTAGGATTGTGAAACTGGAGCTGTGCAGGGATTTTTTTTCCCTGTAATATTTCTTTTATGGGCATTTCAATGAAGGAACAAAACCCAGTAGGACCACAGGTGCTGTAATTCGTGTTGTAACGCATCTCCTTCATTAACTAAACATTTCCCAGGTAGGAACTTTAACAAGGACGGAGACCTCGTGGACTGGTGGACCCAGCAGTCGGCCGACAACTTCAAGGCCCAGTCTCAGTGCATGGTGTACCAGTACGGGAACTTCTCCTGGGACCTGGCGGGCGGGCAGCACGTACGTCCTCAGAATTGTCCAGAAAAGTCTCAGATGCGTTCAAGCCTAGGAGCAGCCTGGGCTGTTCTCAGCCACCCTAATAAAGGATCTTTTCTAAACAGCTCAACGGGATCAACACGCTGGGGGAAAACATCGCAGATAACGGAGGCCTCGGCCAGGCGTACAGGGTGAGTGGAGCTGTTTCATTCTGATTGTGATGACACACACAGATCTGTGGTTTGTCCTGCCTGAGCACTTAACGTAAAGCCTTTCGCAAGAGACTCGGGTAGTAAAACTGGTGAATGAGGAACATAAACTGGAAGAGATGTGACCAGAAAGGAGACTGTGAGCAGGCCAACTATAAGGGTTAGTGTCATTAATGTAATGGAGCTGACCATCTTTCTCTCACATCTCAAAAAAACCAATCAGGAAGGGGAGACACTGAATCCTCTATGCAAAGAAATGAGGTGACGCGCGCAAGCTCTGTAGAGGAGGTGGCAGATTCCTAAGCAAGAAAATAACATTCTAGCAGAGGGCATATTTCTGGGCCGTGGACACGTATCCTGAACCGGGCTGGCTAGTGGGCAGAGCAGCAGAGCACGCAGATAGAGGCAGGGACCTGACATGACTTGCGCACAGCACCGGGCCTTGCGACCACGGCCTTCCACAGAAGAGCATGAATGGTGCAACTTCCTCCGGAGAAGCGTGATCAGCCCAGGCCCACAAACCCGCCCGTCGGTCCTGCCCTGGCCCACAAACCCGCCCCTGCATTCCTACCCCACTTCCCAGGGAGGGTTGGTTGCTAATTTTTTTTTTGTTTTCCTCCGAATTCTCTGGAGTTTTTCCCTACAGTAGAGTCACATTCCTCACAAGTGATTTGATCCTGTGGCCCACTGTGACCACGCCACACCGTGTCCCAGGCCGAGGCAGACCCGGGGATACACTCGGGCTCCTCGGCTTCGGGGAGTGGCAGGCACTGAGATCGCCCGTCCCCTGGGGCAGAATCTGGACCAGCTTGGCCTAGTCTACTCCACCTCTCCTCAAGGGTGCTCAGCCCAGCATCGGGGAGGGTCGCCTCTGCTCCTCGAGTCCCTCTGTCCTTGAGACATCTCCTCTTCGGTTCCTCCTGCGGTGCCCCCGCTGTCTGTTCCTCCTAACGCCGGTTCTCCCGGCTCTGAGTTTCCCAGCCTTTCACTGGGGCCTGAACAGATTCCCAGCAGTAAAGCTGGGCCAGGGATGGGACCCGTGGTTCCCCGGGGCAGAGGTCACCGTGCAGAGTCTGCGCGGACCCCCAGGGAGGAGGCAGCGGAAGGAGATGCACCTCCCGCCTGTGTGACCCCCTCCCCTTGTAAGACCTGGACCCCTGTGGTCAATCTCCTTCAGTAACTGGGCACACTAAGGGGAGTAACATGCAAACGTGTGTTAAACAAAAAATGTGTGTGCGTGCGTGTGTGTGTGCGTGCGTGCGTGTGTGTGTGTGTGTTTGGTAGAGGAATCGAGGACAATTACATTTTTCAACAGTGGTGTGTAAACCCTTAAGAATTCAGAGCTCTCTCTGTCATCCAAGTGGCCTAAGTTCCTTCCTCCTAATGCAGTGGGGATCCAGTAGCTTCGCGCTGTCTTCGGGGGACAGAAGAGTTGCGTGTCCTTCCCCTTAGTCTCCTAGGACACTAAGGATTTCTTGGGCAAGAATCACTCAGGCTAAATCTGGGAGCGTGTATCTTGCTAAGAGTAGTAAGTAAGCTAAAGATAGCAGCGGCGAATGACCACCTTAGCACGGGCGGCACGTCCCCCTCTGTCTGTGAGCCAGCGCTTAGGTGAGCCACTTCTACTGGGTCCAAGTCATCCGCCCGGGTAAATGTTCACTGCCAGTGCCGGGCTCCTGGCATCTGCGGAGCAGTGTCATGTTCTTCGCAGCATGTTAATGTATAAATCATGAAATGGATAAATGCGTGAGTATTTCGATGTAGAAGGTTAACTACTTGGGTCCATACTCTTTTGCGTAGGTTTAGGTGTACCAATTTAGGCAATAAGACCATCTTTCTGTTTCCAGGCCTATCAGAATCACATTAAAAAGAACGGTGAGGAGAAACTCCTTCCTGGGCTGGACCTAAATCACAAACAACTGTTCTTCTTGAACTTCGCCCAGGTACCACATCTTTCTTGACTGATGATGATGCAGAGCACCCGGTGTTGTCATTTCACAGACGGCTCTGTGCTGCATGCTGGGTTTCCTCATTTTCTCCGGTTGTGACAGTGCTTTGGGGTTGCCTCACATTCGCTCTTTACCACAGACTGTCAGACCGTATCTGCGATCCGTGATTACATCCTGGCTGCCACTTATCAAATGTTATTTGAAGAGTCCGTAGCTGGAGAACGCAGAATTCCACTCTTGAGCTTACTTTTCCTCCAGGTTCCCCTGAGCGCGCTGCTTTGCTTTTTCTGTTCCCATCTCTAGGTGTGGTGTGGCACCTACCGGCCAGAGTACGCGCTCAACTCCATTAAGACGGACGTGCACAGCCCCGGCAACTTCAGGTAGGTGGCGGAAGAGCCAGGTGCCGCCGCACCATCTGCCTTGCTACCGCCTTGGGGGGTTTCCTGGCTCTGATTTGATAACACAGTGTTGTGTGTGAGAGGCCGAGACAGGGACACACAGAGATCGGACCAACGGACACAGAAGCACGTGAGGATGATGGCTGGCCACTCATAGCCCCTGGCGTTTCTCCCTGGCATATTCGTGTCTTGTTGGATGCCAATAAGACAGATGCTCATTGAAAGCCAGCGCGCCCCCGAGTACCTGAGCTGTCATGTCCTGACTTCTAGGACCTAGGATTGTACTAGGAGACCCTTAAAGACCTTCCCAGGTTAGAACATCGGCGAGGGCATGGGTTGAAAGAGGACCACCGGCCGACTTTCCAGTTTGGGACTCGGATCATAAGCAGGTATTTAGGAAACTGAGCACTGCCCCTTGCACAACTTAAATCAACCACCATCCACTCGCCTAACCGTAGCACCAGCCCCGGGCATGACCCATCCGGAAAAGGGGGAAAAAAGGGACTAAAGTCTTCATGTTTGGGACATAGAGGCTGAGAACTAATGAGAGCTAAAGCTCTGCCTAGAAGGAACGTGAATGCTTAGCACTTGATCGTGAACCACCACGGCAGCCGGTGCGCGAATGCACAATCCACCCGGCTTGTCCCAGAATCCTCCACCACTGCCGCTGACCACGCCGGGCGTGACCACGCGCGCGCCCGTGCCAAGTGTGCTCAAACCAAGCGTGCACCTGCCGAGCGTGCCCGGCCAAGCACGCCCCGCGGCGGTTCCCCCGAATCCCATCCCCTCAACAGCCGAGTTCTGTTCAAGCCCAAGTCAACAGCCTTCGAGGTGACAACCGCGAGACAGCACTGGGCCGGGGCCGGTCATTTCCCACCACGACTCACTCAACACACGTTTAGTTTTCACCTTTAAAAGTTGTCCATTCCTTCGGTCATAAAAAGGTGGGGGGGGGGGGCGCTCCCCATGACTGGGATCTTGGTAGGTTAAAAGCATAGTCACTGGATTCTGAGAATGGCAGGGAACATCTGTAATTCACACAAACCACCCTATCGTCTATTCTGTCAAATTCCCCCTTCCCACACCTCAGGAACTAAACCCGGTGCCCCTGAAAACCTGGGTTTGTGTGGCGTTAACGGAATGTTCCGCACATCCGCCCTGCCCCCGGGAAGGAAGAGCTAGGAATTGACTTTGCAGCAGGAAAAATTAATCTCAGCCACTACAGCAATATTTTCTTAAAATACGTTTGCTACCTTCCTTGAGGATCACAGAATCTTGAACTATAAGTTTTTTCACAAATTTATGAGGTGCATAGCATTGCTCTATCAACTGAAACTCCAGGGCTTGCTGTTGCTTCTCTTGTCTCCCTCTCTCTCCCTCTCTCTCTGTTTCTCTCTCTCTCTCTCTCTCTGTCTGTCTTTCATGCCTGTCTCTCCGTCTCCCTCCCTCTCTGTCCCTCTCTGTCTCCCTCTCTCTGTCACTCTCTTTCTCATTTTTGGTGCCAGCTCTGAGGTGTGAACTCAGAGCCTCACACTCTGGCTTAGCTTTTCACCCCAAGGCTGGCACCCTACCCCTCGAGTCTCGCCTCCACTCCCAGTTCTCTGCTGGCTCCTTGGAGATCAGAGTCTCAGATTTGTCTGCCCAGGCTGGCTTCTAAGTGAGATCCTCAGATCTCAGCCTCCTAAGGAGCTAGGATGACAGGCGTGAGCCACCCACGCCCAGCTGTGTTGCTTATTCTTACGTTGAGAACATCAACAGCTGACTTGCCCTGAGGAGTTAATAGGTAAGCACATCACAGTATTCTACCCTCCATTTTAAAAATCATAAAACTTACTATATAATTTTTTTGCCAGTCCCGGGACTTGAACTCAGGGTCTGGGCGCTGTCCCTAAGCTTCTTTTGCTCAAGGCTAGCACTCTGCCACTTGAGCCACAGCGCCACTTCCAGCTGTTTATGTGGTACTTAGGAATCGAACCCAGGGCTTCATGCATGCTAGGCAAGCACTCTACCGCTAAGGCACATTCCCAGCCCCAATTTTTATATAAGTTTATAATCCCTAACATTATTTTGCTTCACAAAATGTGGAAAAGTATTTGTATCCCTTATTATCTTTTTGGATTCTGGCATGAAAGCTATCTCCAACTATTTCTCATTCACAATGAGAGGGGTGTGTGTGTGTGTGTGTGTGTGTGTGTGTGTGTGTGTGTGTTTTGAAGAGTAAATGGAACGGCAACTTTCTGTCAAGGAAATTATTATTTTCTCTGGAGGTAAAGGGATTTCCTTGGCAAAAGGTTGAGTTTACGTTTAGTTTTGCAAACAGGCTGCTTCCTGGCTGTGCAAAGAAAAACATATTTGTTCAAGAACTTTAAAAGTAACAGCCGTTGAGTTGCTACCCACAAGCCAGGTTTGATGTTGTATGTAAAAATATTTTCAGAGGGAGATTTGTAAACCTGAGCCCAAATAGCCACACACCACATTACAAACAAAAGACAATACATTCTTCTTCTTAATATAAAACCAGGACCTGTGGTTGGCTTATTCTGCCTTCCTAAACCCCTATGTACTTCTAAATAAACCTTAATTAAGACTTAACAAATATTTCCCTTAAATATGGTAGACTTTAAATCCACAATTTAAATACTTATTTCTTTTTGAAACTCAGCATTTGGTTAGCTATTCATGGTCATATTAGGGAATGAATGTGTGTTCTCCTCTTTCCTTTTTTACATTTTTTATTAGTATATATTGGTTATGCAAAGAAAAATATCATTATGATATATCTATGCATACATACAATGTACCCAAATCAAATCTACTTCTCTCCTTCATCCCCTCCCCCTTTAAGACAATATGTTTCACTGTTCTGTTCTGACACATACATGTAAAGTTCTTTATTCCACTTTATAAAACATCACTGACAAGCCGTGCAATGTTTTCCATGGCCTAATTTCCAGCATTTTTTTTTGTTTATTTGTTTCGTAAGTACTAGAGTTCGAACTCAGAGCCTTGTGCTTGCTCAGCTTGCTTGGTTGACTGGTATTCTACCACTTGAGCCACGTCTCCAGTCCTGATTTTTGCCGATAATTTTGGGGTGGCCTCAAGTCATGATATTCCAGATTATATTTTCCTGCAAGATAGTACTATAGGCCCGAGTCACCAGTATCCTGCTTAGTTTCCGATAGTTTTTGGAGGGACCACGCTTTCTAGTGTTTCGTGCAGATATTTTCAACTGGTCTGGCTGTCTTGTGTCTTTGTAGGACATAGCGTGTTTGGGCTAGCTCATGAGCCGTCCACATGTCTTCATTGCCTTTAAACGTGAGCCTTGGTTCCTGACACTTTTATCTTGTATCGAGATGGATTTTTATGCGCTCTACAGATCCTACTTATCTCCAGCGACTGTCTCCAAACGCCTCCACATAACCAAGGCCACAAAGGGCCGGAGGCGTGGCGAGCTCACGTGGGCCTCGAGGGGTTGACGGACTTTTCTGTTTCTGTCTGTTTGCAAGGATCATTGGGACGTTGCAGAACTCTGCTGAGTTTTCTGAAGCCTTTCATTGCCCCAAGAATTCCTACATGAATCCGGAGAAGAAGTGCCGAGTCTGGTGACCTTGGCGGGAAGCGGCAGCGCGGGGGGGCGGGGTGGGGGGGCTGGCTGGGCTCCCCCCCCCCCACCCCCGTTGCGGTCCTGGGAACTCTCTGAGCCCAGCACGCACAGATCCCGGCAGCCACCGGCGTGCTGTGGGCGCCTGGTGGGGCTGAATGGAATGCGTTCGTTCTGGCCCACGTCCGGAAGGAGGGTCATCGCCAGTCACGCAGCCCATCGACTCCTGGGCCTGCCGGCTCTCGCCGCACCTGTGTCTTAACCATACTCCAACCACTCAGTCTGCCATCTTTCACTTTAAGCAATCTTGGGGGCAAACACGCATATCAGAGACTGTTCTTCTTTTCTCATGTCTGCTTTACTGATAGACACTCTTGAGGTTCCTGCAATTTTCTAAGCAACTTCTTGCTCCTGCTCTCTGTCTTTCAGAACCTGGTCTTTTTAAAGGGATTTGTAGTAATGTATAAAATAATAATTTTTATATTTAATTATCAGCTACATTTATGACCAAGGAACTGTTACTACAGATAAATCACTGATGATTGAAGTTTTAGACCAAATGATTATCAACCAAGATCTGTAAAGTGGCATACGTACAGATGAAGATGGGAGACTATTTAAACTTATTGATCATATTGATGAAAAGCTTTAAGCACAAACTTGAAGGCGTTTTCTAGAGATGTACAATGTTGGGTTAGCAAGGAAGATTTCCAAACCGACGTGTGCAGCCCGTACCTCCACGCCCCCCCCCACACACACACACCTCGGGGCTACTACCTGACAAAAGTATTTTGATAATAAATGAATTCAAGTTGTGAGCCTTCACTCCCGCGCCGCCTGCCTTTAGCATACATGTCTCTGCGCAGGAAGGGAGGACTCGGAGGGAGGACTTGCTCTGGAATGCCACGTCACGTCACATGCGGGATGGGGGCCCCCTGCACCCCACCCCCCCAACCCCCCACCCCACGCGCCTGGTCCTTCCTGTCTCATTGGCTACCTTGTGATTTCTGACAGTACCGGGGTTTGAACTCGGGCCTCAGGGCTGCCCTTCAGCTTGCTCACTCAAGGCTGCCGGTGTATACCGCTCGAGCCACAGGTCTGCTTCCGGCTTTTTGGTGGTTGATTGGAGGCAAGAATTTTACAGACTTTCCTCCCCGGGGTGGCTTCAAACTCCAGTCCTCGCATCTCAGCCTCCTGAGTAGCTGGGATTACAGGCGTGAGCCACTGCTATCTATCTGGCTAGTTTAGCTCCTTCCGTGACCTGGTAAAGATGTTAGAAAAGAGGTCCACTCGTGTGTCCTTGTTTTTCCTAATTAAAGGGAAAAATCAGAGTGCTATTACCCAAAACACAGATGTTACTTTTCCTGCCTTTTGGAAGATATTCACAGGACTTCGAGAGGGACTCTTACAATGCCGTCTCTACATGAGGTTGTTCAGAACGGAGGAGAAGCTGCTGGGCTTCCTCCCACGTGCTTCTGCAGGCCCTGTCCTCCCCCCCCCCCACCGTGTCCTCCCCCCATGTCCTCCCCGCCCCCACAAGCAGCCACGCCCCCGGCTTCCGGTGCCACTCCCAGCCGGTCCAGTCTTGCTCTTCGGTGGTCCGTGAGTCCCTCTGCCTCCTGGGTGACACCCCACCGTGTCGCGCTGCTCCCCTCGCTGGACGGCGCTCCACTCCCGGCGGAGCCGCAGGCCTCCGTCCCGCCTTCCGGGATCCTCCAGACGCCCGCCGGTCCTATTTGAAGCCCTCACGGAGCGCGCGGCTCGGTCACGATCCGCGCTCCTCTGTCCTCATCGTGTCTACCTGAACCTGACCTCCCCAAGTCTACCCAAGGTGGTTACACAGCAATACAGAAAATACAGTGTCAGCCCAGCCGGGAAGGCTTCCCCTTTCCCCTTGCTCATGGCCCTCGGGACTATGAAGCATACAGAACACATCTAGATCTCACTTCTTCCAACTAAATGGGCCAATGTGGGGTTTGCAATGAGCATGTTAGTTAGCTATGAATTAAACAGTTACTTCATTCCTGTCCTGTTAGACCAACTAAAAAGACAGGCCCGAGGAACACACACAGTTATATCAGCTCACGAGCATCTCCACTGCGCGTGTGTAAGACAGACGCCCATTTCCAGGGGATCAAGTCTCCCCTCCCACCCCCTCCCACCGTGGGTTCCAGTGAAGGCAGAACGGCCATTTGTCCTAGAAGTTCAGTCCTTGCTCTTGTCCTCCTAGTCTGCCACTATTGAAGAAGCAACCGTGGGCATTTGTTCGGGCCTGTGTTTCTCACATCCGTGTAAAGTAGGATTTGACTCCAGGGGTTCTCACCAGGGCCCAGTGGTGACTTTCTTACTCTGTCCCCGGTTAAGAACCTTGGGGGGGGGGGGGAAGGACTCGGTGTCCATCTCAGTCCTCTCCATTCCCCTCCCCCCACACACATTACCTACACTTCAGTCCCATTTTACCGCAAGAACAGAGACCAAAGTCCTCTTGAGCTTGTGTCTATTGGTGCTGCTATTAATATTTGGCATTTAATAGGAAAAACAAGCTTTTCTTAAAGGCATTTATAATTCATGTAGCCACAGACTGAGTCCTGGGTAGAAGACATCTGCTCATTTAGAAAGAAAATTGCTCCACTCTGTCAAAGAAGGATAATCAGACATGTTTATCAGGTTCCAAACTCAAGAATACAAAGTAATGGCGAAATAATTTGTCACCCTTTTGCTTTTATGCCTATTCTGCTCTATCCCAACAAGCCAGTCCCAGCTAACTTCCATTCCATTAATATCCTGAGAAATAGGAAGAGCACAGGGAGTTGCTGTCACTATATAGTCGTACACTTTCCAATAACTTCAAGCTGAATTTTAAAAGTGGATGGTACAAATGATCATACCAACGTCTTGTTTTTGCTAGCCATCCTTCCAAAGATAACTGTAGTTTGGGATGGTGTTTGTTTTCAGATGTAAATGCCATGGTTACCAAATGTCATAGGGAGTCAATACAGGCAGTCACATGACTTAGGAGCCGAGAATTCTCCAGCCCTCTGCTGAGGCCCTGGACCCGGAGAAGAGTCGCACGTGACTGGTGTCCTAATGGGCACGCTGACGGCATCCCAAGCTTCTCGCTAATAAGATTTTCTTAGTTTTAACTCCCTTGTGTTTGCATTTCCTCCAGAACAGCGAGACACACTCCTATCACTTTCCACCCTGGTCCTGTCTTGTCTGAGAAAATAGTTCTCATTGGTTCAGGGAATCCAAACAGAAAAGCAAGCATGGTGGCCCTTCCGCTTGGGAGGGGAAGAGAGAGACTGGAAATCCTGGTGTATGTAGTGGATTTCTCTACCCTGAAGTTTCCTTTCCACTCAGAAGCTCACATGCCTTGCAGGGCCCTGGCTTCTACGAGGTGGTGGTGTCCGCCAATGCACCGGCCCTGCCCTCGGGTTGGAGAGCCGGGAGGACACCATTGGAGCCGGCTGCCTGGGTCAGTGGCAGCTACACAGCCCCCAAAGAAACAGGGACCTAAGACAACTAAACACTTGACGATATTTACACTCGTTGAGTAGAGACGCAAAAGGGGCGTGATCTTGAATAATGCATTATCATTTCAACCCTGTCAAAATACCACTACACCGAAAAAGGCTCGTAAGCGTGTGCTCGGAGCTAGTCTGAAGCATCTCTGGATGGCGGACTTAGAAGAGCAAGCTTCTTCTTTTCTTGTCTGCTTCTTCATCCTTTTTATGTATGTCTTTACTGGTTGTCTGCGTGTATATGCGTTCCACGACGAGAAAGGGTTACTGCTCGAAAGCCGTTGTGCTGCTATTGTGAAGAAGGAAGAAAGGGAGGGTGGAAGGTGAGGTAGAGAGGGGCGGAGTTCGGTCCCCCTTGGCCCCTCGGGCTGGGGGGAGGGGGTTGGGGGGACCCGCAGCCTTTGGCTGGCCCATCTCAGGGCATGTTGTGGCTTTGGCACACAGCTTACCAGACGGAGGGGGACGAGGGGGGGCTGAGAAGGGTGGGCTCCACCAGGGGAGGGGGTTGGGGAGGGATGCTTTTGCGATCAATGCCAGCCGGTGCACTGATCCAACCATGCACTCCGACTCCGTGTACTCCGCGCTGGCCAGACCCCGACAGGGCCGAGGACACGGGAAGCTGGATGGCTCCCTCCTCCGCGAGGGGAGGGTCACCGTCTCCCTTCCAGGCGGAGCCAGCGCTCAGGGGGTCTGCCCTCATACTTGTAGACATTATGATCTTCTTAAAGCTTCTTAAAGAAGAGCCATTTTTCCAGAAGAAGAAAACCACCATGTATATTTCTAGAACAGAATAACAACGCCCAATGCACGGTCCATCATTTCCCAGGACGGCTGAGACCGCAGGAAGCCGTGCACTGAAACTCTCAGTGAACACTACCCTAATGAAGACACGGTGCCTTTCAACCAGATCTAATATTTAAGACAGTTATGACATCCCCAGGAAAGGGCTATAAACAGGAAGATCTACGGTATGTATTTGAGCCGGGCCCACCATTTAGATCATATAATGTTTTCATTGAATGTAACTGAAGTGTGACATTCATATGGGTGCTGTATTTTACAGGTGGCTTGTTTAAAGTCAGAAAGGTGAACCGATTGCCCAAAATGCACACAGCTGAAAAATGACAATGTGACACTGGGCTCCAAGATCTATGTAAATCAACTAACCAGGCTTGTCCGTCACTCAAGCGCATTCTGCCTGTCAGGAAGAAGCAAGCCGGCAGTCAGAGCTCACAAGTCTCAAAGCACGTGTGTCTCTTAAGAAAAAATTATTGAAAAGCAATGTATGTTCCAATTTCTCTATTACTTTATGTAATAAAAGAAATTTACTTCCAAAACAACGTTAGAGTCTTTTAATGAGTTACATCAAGAAACACGGATGGTCAGGAAACACCTGCTTTGTTCAAAATACTGTATTGGAAGCAGAAATGAAAGTAACAGGCTAAGAAAAACCAAAGCAAGTAACGTTCTTTGGCCAGCATTGCGCTCACTTGTGTGTTCACTTATCTATTGATCGTGGACCTGTATACTAGGTCCATTAGAAGATGAGCGTAAGTGAAAGCAGTGCCTTTGCCTTTGTAAGTACACTGACACATCAAAGACACAGAAATGACTGGATGTGAGGCTCCAGAGGATTCCTGTCTAGCCTGTGCAAGGCGTCTGGAGAAACACCAATCACATTTGGTGAGTGGATCGGATTTGATGAAGGAGATGAGGAAGTCGCTTTATCTAAAGCTAGCTCCTACACAAAATCAGGTGACAAGAGTTAACCATCCGCAACACGACAGCAGAGCTGGCCGAGCCAACGCGGCAGGGGCGGGCACTGCCCGTCGCGCTGAGCGTGCTGAGTTGTGGCTTCTTGGTATGTCTCGGCCACCGGGAGCTTTCCTCAACTTTCTGGAGAAAGACGAGCTGTGCAGAAGTTGTGTCGCAGCGCCAAAGTCTGCCCTGCCCTTGGGAGTTTGGATCTCTGCTCTGTTTCAGGTCCTGTTGTTAACTTGCTGCCTTGGGCCAATAACTAATTTCTCTGTCTCCAGTGTCTCCAAAATAAAACCAGAGTTGGGATCAAGGCGTTCTCAAAACCAGAAGTCAGGCAGGCAGATGGTATATTTCGCAAACAAAATTCACTGGGAATGGTGAAACATCCCAGAACCAGAGGAACTAGGGCACAGTGTTGTGGAAAAAAATCTCAACATGGAAACTGCCAAATGGACCCAAGGACCTCCAGGGTCAAGGCAAAGAGCAGGCAAGCGTCTGCGTGATGTGCAGTTGGCTCTTGAGTTTCAATTTCCTCCCCCAAATAGCCCTAATCACATTCACCTCTCAGGAAAGACCCTGAGCAGTCTCCAGCCAGTTGCCTGTCAACCGCACTGAAACTTAATACCCTGAGCCTTAGCCCTGACATTTCCCCCGCCCTACGTCCATTCTGTGGGCGTTAGTAAACAGGAAGGCCTTCGGCTTAAAAGAGTGGCATTCTGCTTTTCCTTGTCATGTGCCATTGTCACTGTTACCACAGATCCCCTCTTCCTTTTCTCACCAGACCATCTTAAAGTGGAAAGGACAAAAAGTACAATCGTAAGTAGTAATTTCCTCACAGGTAAAATAGCAAAGGCAACAACACACTCCAAACAAAATAGTTTTGAACAAGACGATAATCTGGCCGAAGGATTTTCACTTTGTTTTCACGCCAGAGACCTTGGAGAAACTATGCAACTCTGAAGAAACTTGACCTCCTCAGAAATAAAGTGTGAAACACATTTTTGTCAGTCTTGGGTTAATAACGCCCTCCCCCGGCCATGTCCACTGGCTAACCCCAAAACCTGAGTATGTCGGGGCACATGGCCAAGGAGACTTAGAGGTTATAGATGGAAAGAAATGTTCTCCTCAGCTGACTTTCAGAAAGTGAGACTATCCTGGGTTCTGCAAGGGACCCAGCGCGATGACAAGGGTCCTTTAAAAGTGCCAGAGAGGGCTGGGAATGTGGCCTAGTGGTAGAGTGCTCACCTCGTATACATGAAGCCCTGGGTTCGGCTCCTCAGCACCACATATATAGAAAAAGCCAGACGTGGCGCTGTGGCTCAAGTGGTAGAGTGCTAGCCTTGAGCAAGAAGAAGCCAGGGACAGTGCTCAGGCCCTGAGTTCAAGCCTCAGGACTGGCAAAAAAGAAAAAAACACAATAAAAGTACAAGAGAGGGCCAGGTGCCTCAGCTCACACGAATTCCAGAGGTGGAAACAGCAGGACCGAGGGTGGACACTAGCTCCTTATCTCCAAAGTGTACTTCTGTACACCTGTAACCCCAGCTATGCAGCGGGCAGACACCGGAGGATCACCGTCTGAGGCCAATCTGAGGCAAAGATGCAAGATCCTATCTGCAAAACGAGCAGAGCAGAAGGGCTGAGGTATGAATCGAGTCCGCGACGGTATGGCTCCCTCTCGCCACTTTGAAGACAGAGGAAGAGTGGATCACGGTTTGGAGATGGAGGAAGAAGAGGCTGGATCATGGTTTGGAGATGGAGGAAGGGGGTAAATCAAGAGGGGAAATGGCCTCTACAAACTGGATGGAGAAGGCAGAAATGGATCCCCTCTGAAAGCCCTCTGAAAGACAACAGCGCTGCCTGCCCCTGGATTTTGACCCCGGATGATACGTGTTACAGGATTTCTGGCCTTCACTACTGCGAGGTATTAAATTTGAGTTGGTTAAAGCCGCCAAGTTTATGCTAATTAGTAACAGAGGCTAAAGACTAGACACGCTGTAAGTGAATATCTAGTAGCTAATGCCTCAGCATTATTGCAAGTTTTTGAAAATGAGAAGAAGCTGGGGCGTGAGGTGTGGGCCACGCGGAAGGTTCCGTTCAAGTGCGCACAAGGGACGCACACCAACTGGAGAAAAGTGGAGGCGAGTGTGTATTATTCCACACTAAAACCGTAGCCCTAAGGGAATCACTGAGGCGGAGGCCAGAGCACTGACCGCAACAAAAATAACCGGGGTTCATCACACAGGGTTCGGAGTTTGGCAACTGGCGGGCCTTGCCCATCGCTCCGCTTTCTGTCGGCTTCCACACCGGTTAGCCACCGGGCGTGCCTTCCCCGTGGAAGGGCTTACACGCCAGGAGAAGGTTTCTGCTGTCACTCACAGAAGGAGCTGAAACATGAATTGTTTAGGCAAAGCATTAAGAAAATAGAAAACCAGGACCATGGAAATGCTCATCATAAAGCAGCCTGGAGACTGGCTAGCCTTGGAAACATGGCATTTTTCCTGAAAAGTTATTTATAGCTGTAATTTTTCACCGGAGGCTAGCTAATAACCAATTGCTCTGTTCTCAGGAACTTCTGTACTTCAGCGTTAAGGAGTATGTCATTAAAAAGATATATTACCCAAACCCCTCAAGATGAAAACATAAAGAAGGGAGAGTTGCGCTGCAAGAATGTGCTGTCCTTGGGTCAACACGAACAACCCCGGAGGGCTTTTTTTTTATTTCGTTTTTGTAATGTACAACCTCTGCATGCTGCACATTTGCATTTCTCGGACGGAGGCTCTTCAGCACGGACAGCAAAATGGATGAATCAACCCCCCCCCCCCCGCCCTGGGCACGCGGGAGCCGGCCCTGGACAGCTCGCGGGAGCGTGTGGGGTTTCGGGGGTGTTGTGAGCCGGTGGGTGGTATTCCTGGCATGGAGTCACCTGACTCTAAGGTCCTGTTCTCAGGACTTCTGAGCACAGTCCTGGTGCTCACCAATGTCAGCTCCCATCCAGCCCTGAGGCCGGGGCGCCAGGGAAAAGAAACTGGACCCCGTCGGGGAGCGTGCGGCTTGGACGGGCGGCGCTGGTGTTGGCCACTGTCCCCGGCGCTGGCTGCACTGGGACCCTTCAATGTCCCCTCTCTCCTGGTGGCAAGCTGCTCCGCGCCCCTGGCTGACTCTGAAGGAATGAACTGAGGTGTCATTGACTCAGGACGTAAGTACCAGGAGATGGGCACTTGCAAGGGGGGGGGATGTGACCAACGGGAGAGGGGCCGAAGGATGACGCGGGGAAGGAGGGAAAGGCAGGCAAGAATTCACTGTACGTGCCACAGAATTGAGAAAAATAAAGGAAGGGGTGGGTCAAAGGGGGACACGACGTTGACGGAATAACACAGATCAAGATGTGTTGTCTGCGTGAACTGTTTTTTAGATTGCAAAATAAAAGGAATACACAACCTAAACGTTACGTAATGGAAGGATTGTGTTGGGAGAAGATGGCGAGGATGCTGAAATGTACAACGCTGATCAAAAGGCACTGTGCTCACGAATGCCTTTGCACAACTACTTTAAGATAAGAAAAGATGACATTTTCGCAATAATAATTTCACAAGAAAGGATATTCTCCATTCTGTGAAGGTGGTAGACACATAAGGACAACGCTACATCACAACAAAGGCATTGACGGTCGTCTGAGGAGCTACCGGCTCTCCTCATTCGTAGTAAACATTCCATTACATGGGCAGAATCGACAAGGGCGAGCTTTCTTGACGTGGGAATGTGGCCCTGAGCCCTTAAGGTGGCGGAGAAGCAGGTGAAGGCTGATGTTGGAAACATACTCCAGAGGTAGGATCAACACCGACCCTGATTTTATCATAGCTAAGAGATTAAGATTCTTTTTCTCTGCACTTAAAGTCTTTATGAAGTAGGCACCAAAGTCGCTTGCCTATTATCCTAACTACCCAAGAGCCTCAGCGACGGGGATCACAGCTTGGATTCAGCATGGGCAGAAAAGCTCACAAGACTCTACCTCCAAAAGAACCAGCAAAATGCCAGATCACATGTGTGGCTCATGCAGTAAAGCACCAGCCAAGCAAGCAAAAGCCAAGCAAGCACAAGGCCCTAAGTTCAACCCTTGGTACCAGCGTAAAATTAACCATCACCATCATAACAATAGATCCTTTATGACATGCTGAAAATACACTGTAACACAGTTCCGGCCTCGAATTTGATTGTCCTTTTCAAGAGCTACCCAGACACTTGGGTTCAAAATGAAAGACTTTCAAGAAAAGCTGGGCCAGGAGACACAAGTCCTGAGATGTCCATCCAACTGTGCTTGTCACCGGCAGTGGACTTGGGGATCCAGCTTCCCGCACCAGATCGTCTTCCAGAAGGGAACAAGCATGCCAAATACCAAGTGCCAGAGCGGGAGCTGCCCGGTGAGAAGCAGCACTTCCCGTGCCGATCATCCGGAGGAACTCGAACCTGAAACCACATTTCTAAGGATCATGACATTCCTAGACGTCGGGGAAATTTTTTTTTAATTTTTTATTCTTATGATAAAGGTGACGTACAGAGGGATTACAATTACATAAGTCAGGTAAAGCGTACATTTCTTTTGGGCCAATTTCACGCCTGCCCTCGCTCTCTCCCCGTTTTCCCCTCCCGTCCCGCCCACAAGTTGTGCAGTTCATTTTCCACATAGTGTCCAGTGAGCACCACGGCTGCAGTTAGTTGTTCACCCTTTGTCCCTCCATTTCTGTGTCTCCCCTCCCCCTCCCAAAGTAAGATACACGAAACAGAACCAAAAAAGAAGAAGAAAGAAAAGCAGCAAAAAGGGGGGAAAAAATCTCTTGTGTCCATTTCCTGGTGTTCGTTTCAATCAATATTATTTTATATGATCAGATTCACATAGGCTTTGGGCCTTTGTGTTCCTCCCCTAGAAAAACGTGTCCTCCTCTGGTCTCGCTGTGTCTGAATGCCTAGAGTCCCGTATCGTTGATTGTGTTCCCATGCGTTGTAGACCTGGAGCTTGACTTACACCTCATCTCACATGACTTGTTCTAGGTCCATCCACCTCCTGAGGCCATGGAATTCTAGACCTCTTGTGTTTTCCTCATTTTAAAAGCAATGCCCTACTTGATAGGAAGCCTGTTGGTATAGACTCAGAGGCAGTTTGTGGGAGAGAAGGAGCGTGGGGCTGGAGTGGAGAAGACTCAAGCGGAGGGCTGTCACAAAATAGGTTTGGGTGTATCTTCACAGGTGCGCGGGGCAGCGTCCCCCCCAGAGCGGGACAGGGTGAAGACCCGCCACCACCACGCTCCCAGGAGAAGCCAGAAGAGCTGGAGCGGTGGCTGGAGATGGACAGCTTCACGGCGCGAGCCGCAGGGCCCGCAGGGCTCTCGAGAGCTGGCGGTGCCCGCGAGCTGAGAACGGTTCCATGGTGGAGAGACCTGAAAGGGGATTCGCTCTGACATGAACACCTTATTCGCAGTAGATGAGCTGGGAGGAAATGACAAGCAAGGCGCTTTTAACCACGTGGGGTTTTAGGCAGAACCGTCTCCGCCACGAAGAAACTCCGCAGACCGAACCTTCCTGCAGAAGGCCGGGCAGCTGGTGCAGCCGCTGGCCCACGCGACCCCTGGCCGGCCCCAAAGGCCCCGTCCTGGCCCTCGGGGGTGGGTCTGCAGCATTGACCGGGAGCCGCCAGCTGGTGACACTGCTGATCCATGAAAGGAAAACACTGAGGCGACAGAACTTTCTCCCCAAAGAGCAGCTGACTCGGAGCCAGGGAAGCAAGGTCGCACAGCTGGAGACCTGGCTGGGCCCTCAGAGAGCACCTGTGTCGGCTGCTCACGCGTTTGGATTGAGGTCTTCTGGGGAAGCCATCTGTGTCAATCAGTGCGGATGGTCGGAGCTGGTGAGGACCAGAACCCCTGGAGGAATGCTGTCAAGCGGCCCGCCAACCAAACGATGCACGTGGCAGCGCAGACTTCCAAAATGCCTCTCTTCTGCTGATTGAACTTGTAGCTAATGAGTTAGCTCTCTGGAGAGATGCTAGAGACTGCTTCACTCTTGGCACTAATAAAATGGGGCACTTAGGCAATCAATGGCAGCAAGAGGCAAGCTTGATGAAGGAACGCAAAACCAACATAATAATCCCTTTCTTTGAATGCCCGTGGCTTATGAGCCATGAAGAACAAACCAAATTACTTGACATTCTCGGTGCCTTTCACATGATGATAGAACTCTCTTTTCAAGCCAAGATCATAAATAAAGTTGTCATGCAAAGCCAATATTAAAACAGTGCAAAGTATCTAAAATAACATGGCTAGCATACAATGCAACTTCTTATAAATCTATTTTGCAATTGGGGAGTCAGCAAAGCCATTAAGAGGGTCTATACAAAATAGCTCTAATAAAAGAGGAACCCCAAAGCTAGAATCAGCCCAAAAGGAAGATTCCAGCTGCCTAACACCTGGCAGCTAATGAAAACCAAAATCTAATGGTAAACATAGCTAGAGGGATGGCTGGCACACCCATTAATAAACCATGTCCAGATGCAGGAAGGACCCTGTGCGAAGGAATTCAGATTTCCCAAGCTAATAAATTCAAATTCAAATGACTCACATTTAGATGACAGGATCTCAACACCAGAGTTTAGCTCGAATTTGATAGACAGGAACTGCAAAGCGTAGAAAGACTCTCCAAGCCCCTCTTACCAGGATGGGGAGAAAAAGTGACAAGTAAACATTGTCAGTTATCTGATTGCTGCCCCTTGCTCCCTTGTCCCCAAGGAAAGAAATGGGACTGGCAGAACCAGACGAATCCCAAGAGGAAGTGACAATGGGACCTCTGCCGAGCTCTGCGCTGCACTGTCACCTCAGCACTGAGCCAGCTGCTGAGCTCCAGCTGCAATGTCACCTCTGCACTGAGCCAGCTGCTGAGCTCCAGCTGCAATGTCACCTCTGCACTGAGCCAGCTGCTGAGCTCCAGCTGCAATGTCACCTCTGCACTGAGCCAGCTGCTGAGCTCCGGCTGCAATGTCACCTCTGCACTGAGCCAGCTGTCAGATCTCCAGCTGCAATGTCACCTCTGCACTGAGCCAGCTGCTGAGCTCCAGCTGCAATGTCACCTCTGCACTGAGCCAGCTGCTGAGCTCCAGCTGCAATGTCACCTCTGCACTGAGCCAGCTGCTGAGCTCTGGCTGCAATGTCACCTCTGCACTGAGCCAGCTGTCAGAGCTCCAGCTGCACTGTCACCTCTGCACTGAGCCAGCTGCTGAGCTCCAGCTGCAATGTCACCTCTGCACTGAGCCAGCTGCTGAGCTCCAGCTGCAATGTCACCTCTGCACTGAGCCAGCTGCTGAGCTCCAGCTGCAATGTCACCTCTGCACTGAGCCAGCTGCTGAGCTCCGGCTGCAATGTCACCTCTGCACTGAGCCAGCTGCTGAGCTCTGGCTGCACTGTCACCTCTGCACTGAGCCAGCTGTCAGATCTCCAGCTGCAATGTCACCTCTGCACTGAGCCAGCTGCTGAGCTCCAGCTGCAATGTCACCTCTGCACTGAGCCAGCTGCTGAGCTCCGGCTGCAATGTCACCTCTGCACTGAGCCAGCTGTCAACCTCTGCGCTGCAATGTCACCTCTGCACTGAGCCAGCTGCTGAGCTCTGTGCTGCAATGTCACCTCTGCACTGAGCCAGCTGCTGAGCTCTGCACTTCAGTGTCACCTCTGCACTGAGCCAGCTGCTGAGCTCCAGCTGCAATGTCACCTCTGCACTGAGCCAGCTGCTGAGCTCCAGCTGCAATGTCACCTCTGCACTGAGCCAGCTGTCAGATCTCCAGCTGCAATGTCACCTCTGCACTGAGCCAGCTGCTGAGCTCCAGCTGCAATGTCACCTCTGCACTGAGCCAGCTGCTGAGCTCCAGCTGCAATGTCACCTCTGCACTGAGCCAGCTGCTGAGCTCTGGCTGCAATGTCACCTCTGCACTGAGCCAGCTGTCAGAGCTCCAGCTGCACTGTCACCTCTGCACTGAGCCAGCTGCTGAGCTCCAGCTGCAATGTCACCTCTGCACTGAGGGTTTGGGGTAGATGGTGTTCCCTGTCCAACACTGCAGGGCAGTGGAACACATCTGAGCTTAGTGTGACTAAACCAATCACACTGCACGCCCTGGTGGACAACAGAAACAGCCTAGGGAAGCCCAGGTTCTTATTGCTGAATGAGGTCTGTGGTGCCAAAATTAGACTTCCCTCCTCATTTCCTCCTCAGGACATTGTTTCCTGTGCCTTGGGGACAATACAACCATCTTCGGGACATCAAGCAAACATCCCTGGTCATTCGCCATGTGTTCTACTTTGAGATAGATTCTTAGTAGGACAATCCTAAGAAAAATAGTTCCCCGGGTTGCATCGCTAGAACCACTGTTTGAGAACCAGGGTTTCTTTCTTTTTTTTTTCTCTATATCTGGACCAGTTCTAAAAGATAACCACCATCGGCCTCGGGGCTGTACCCTCAGAACCTGTGGCTTTAGCAGCCTCCTTTCCTCAGCACACATGCACTCACCCGCGCATACACACACACACACACACACACACACACACACACACACACACACACACACACACACACACACACTGGCTTCCCTGAGCCAGTGCAAAGCAGGCACCCCGCACCCACCACCCTGCAGGACCCGACAAGTCACAAGTCAACTGCTCAAAGCATTTGGGACCCAGCAAGCTGACCCTCACATGCGTGCAAGGCTGTGAGCTCCTCCTCCGGGAGGAGCCTGCCGGTGATGAAGGATCACCGCCCAGCGGGCAGCCTGTGCTGGAGGCGTGGGGGGAGGAACCACCAGGATTTGCCATGGGAGGCACTGGTTTCAAGCCGCTAAGGGCAGCTATGCAACTTTGAGGTAGAGGGAAGGAACGTGGGAAGGAAGCAGAAGGAAAATGATGGCCTACAATGAGCTCTGCTAAATTACGGCGGGGTTGCCGGCATAGGGCATTCCATTTAAGTCACAGGCGGGTAGAGTTTTCCACATGGAGGAGACACTGGAAGCGTCCATGTGCTTATCCACAGCTGCTTAGCTGGGAAAGTAGTGGTGGTGAGACCAAAACCTGGGACACTAGAAGACACCGCTGCTCAGTGAATATCATGCTGCATCAGGCAAGAGAGGAACAGGTGCGAATTCCGTAACCCGGACGTACCTCCAAAGCATCAGACACAGATCAAGACGGCAAAAGGGACCCGGCCTGCAATTCTGGCTACTCGGGAGGAAGAGCGCTGAGAATCCTGGTTCAAAGCCAACCTGGGCTTATAAATCTAGGGCACTCTTATCCACCAATCAACCAGCAAAGAGCCTGTGGCTCAGGTGGTAGAGTGGCAGCCATGGAGGGGAAAAGCTAGAC
Source organism: Perognathus longimembris pacificus (assembly GCF_023159225.1). NCBI lineage: Eukaryota > Metazoa > Chordata > Mammalia > Rodentia > Heteromyidae > Perognathus > Perognathus longimembris. The sequence goes on along the minus strand of NC_063165.1, from coordinate 83,247,733 downwards.
AAAAGCACAAGCCCTGAGTTCAAACCCCAATTCCTGGCACCAATTGAAAAAGACAGTAACTCAATATTTGATCAATGTATATTTATGCAAATCTGGGCACTACTGTATGAAGCCATCAGTTGTAACCCCGTATATTAATTACATTAATTGCTTACAGTATAAAAAGGATTTAGTCTAGTACTATTAATGTTTCCTAGAACTATATTCTTTAAAGCTTATGAATGTGATATTGGCAAGCATATTTCCACTTCACGGGGGAAACCAGAGATTACTCAGACGCTGACGGATTTAACTCCTGAGACTCAGGCTTCCACTTCACCTCAGTGCAGGTATATCGCGGTGTGGATGGCCCAGAGGAGGATGCAAAACAGTTTCTTTAAAAGCACAAAAGGGACAGAATTTCAAATAACATTTTTTTTTTAAAAAAAGATTGCATCTTAGTGAGCCTGGCACATTTGCTGGCAAATGTTGAACTTGTTTTGTGAATTCATTAGCAAATCGCCAGAGTGAAGGTAACCAGTGTACCTACCTACCACGAGGCTGGTTGGCACCAGGGAACGCGGCAGCCACACGTGAGTGACATCAGCCCTTCTGTATTTGTCTGCGTCTGTTTCTCACTCGTCCCCCATCGCCCCACGGTGTCTTGCTCCGGCTCGCTGGAATGCATTATTAAAGAAGCCAGTTAAAATTTTACAAAGCTACTATTCATTTTTCATTCGTTAGACAAATATGTGTCTTCCCTCTGGTGTGCAGCTCGCTCGCACGCTCCTAGAATTCAGCGGGGACACAGAACGCATGCTCTCCGTCTCCCCAAAGCACCCAGCCCCGCGGGTAACCCAGAGAGGAGCCTGCCGCACGGGGGGGGGGGGGGGGGGGTGGTTCTCACCACGTCGAATGATGGCGGCGTTGCACGAAGGCAAATTTCTTCCTGAAGAAGATGTCTGTTAGCAGATGATCATTTTTTTTGTTATTTTCCTGCACATAGAAGACTACTTCAGAAACCAGAAGAGAGGTGCAGTCGTGTCGCGGAGACTTGAGTAAGCTGCATGCGGTTGGATTGAAAGGATCATCAAGGGTCCGCAAGCTCACCCCAGGGTGCCACCAGGACCTCCCAAATGGAGGCCTCACAGGGTGGGAATCGGGGGGCGAAGAAGACCCTGAGGTAAGATGCGTGGGCGGAAGGCTTGATTGGGGATCTCAGAGTCTTTCTCCTTGTGATGTATATATCTGTCTTAAGACCACAGTGGGCTCCTGGCCCACGGAGAAGCTCTGACCTGCACCTCTCAAGACTCCACAGCAACTCCTGGCAACCACGGGGAAGCTTTGTGCACAGACCCCCAGAACTCAAAGTCGTTGGCAGCTGAGTGTGAACTCTTACCTGCGGACTTGGCACCATGGACCAAGAGTCTGGCCAGCTGCACACGCAGCTTCTGTCCCAGGGCAGCATTTCCTGCACTCCACGCCCACCCCTTCCCGGCCCGGTCCCCCAATCAGCTTCTCCACCCCTCTTCCCACAATGGAGCCACTCACCAGCCCTCATCGCTTCTCTTCCTCGCACTTTTCTTCATTTCCCTGGAGTTGGTCTCATTTTCACATTTGATTGGGTTGTGGCCTCCTGTGCACTTAGCAATAACGCACCTTCCCCTCTCCCATTTGGGGGGAACGGGAAGGGCTGTGCCCCCGTCTCCCCGTCCCGGTGGGCTGCACCCCTCCTCTTGGTGGAGAACTTTAGTCCCAGAGTCGCTCCCTGTACCTCCAGGAGGCTCTCTCTCCTGGCTCTCTTCTTCATGGCTACCTTGACTGCTTCTGAATCTCACCTGAGACTTCCAAACTCCTGCTACCCACCCCGGATCATCAACTTCCAACTTCCCAGGGGGAGACACCAAGACCTGTATTCAACTTCCGGACAAAACAACTGGAAAGAGAAGCCATTGGTGGAGAAGTGCGAGGCGCTGGCAGTCCTTCGCTAGTCCTCTGTCCTTCATTTACTTCCTTTTATTCTTTTTATGGGGTGGGGAGGCGGGACAGACTCTTCTCACTGAGCGTGAATTTCTCTTTGTTTCTTTCCTTATGCTGGTACTGAGGAACTGAGGGGCTGGACTCTGTGCCTGAGCTTTTTACTCAAGGCTAGCTCTCTACCCCGTGGAGCCACAGCTGCACTTCTGGATTTTTGCTAACTAGTTGGCGATAAGAGGCTCATACACTTTGCTGCCTAGGCTGGCTTCAAGCTGACGTCCTCAGACCTCAGCCTCCTGATTGCAGGGATTACAGGCGTGAGCCACTGACACCTGCTCAGAGCCTAAAGGTTTCACGTTTTTATTGTGGTTTCTGTTATACCTTAGAATCTGCCTAGTATGGAATTAATGCTTGGGATTTTTTTTTTCTCCAAATGTTAGAGGGCATTGCTCTGCTGTCATTGCTCAATGCTGTCTTTAGGAAATCTAGACGCATTCCTAACTTTTGTGCATGCTCTCCATTTCTCTCCCCTTTGCCCCAATATTCAAAAAAAAAAATTCAGGGATTGCCCTGTATGGATCTATTTTCACCCATTTTCTTACATACTGGCAGCCTTTTCCAACCTTGTCAACCAAACCTTTTACTTCAGACACATTTTCTTGCGCTTCTTCACCAATGACTTCTCTCTTATTCTCTTATTCAGAAGCTCGTCTATTTGTCTGTGGGACATTTGTGAGCATCCTATACCATTCTTTCTTTTCTTGTCTTTTTTTTCTTTTTGCCAATCCTGGGCCTTGAACTCAGGGCCTGAGCACTGTCCCTGACTTCTTTGTGCTCAAGGCTAGCACTCTGCCATTTGAGCCACAGCGCCACCTCTGGCCATTTTCTGTATATGTGGTGCTGGGCAATCGAACCCAGGGCTTCATGTATGCGAGGCAAGCACTCTACCCACTAGGCCATATCCCCAGCCCCCCGTTCTCTCTTCTCTACACTCCCTACCTAAGTCATTTTGGTCCTGGGGTGTGCTGAATTGTGCCCCTAGCGCCACCGAACTCTCAAGCTGTGACTGTTTGGAGACTGAAGATAGTGACAAGATGGAATCATTGAGTGCCGAGCCCCACAAGTCCAGTGTTCTTATTTTTTTAAAAAAAGACATTTGTGCACAGACGCGTGCAGAGCAAATGTCACGCGACCACGAAGCTGCCTGTGCCCCCAGGCTTCGGCTGACAACAGCATGACTGAAGCCCACCTCTGAGGAAAGAAATCTCTGGAAGCCAGGCTACCCAGGCCGCACTGCTTTGCTGGCAGCCTTAGCAAGCGAACAAGTTTCTTTACTAGAGCTTTTCTCCGCTTCACGTTCCAACAGTTATCTCAAGTTTTCCTCAGGCTTGATAACACACTTTTTAAAAAAAGTATTCTTTGTTTGTTCTCTGACCATTCCTTGGTAATAATAGCACCTCACCCTAGCTTCCAGGACAAAAGAGCTTTTCTTCTTCCCCAGAGGATTTTAATGCTCCTTTTAGTGCTTCTTTCCATGTTTCTGCGTTCGGGCACAGTTTTTTGTTTCTTTCAAGTTAGTAAGTGTGTGTGTATGTGCACACACGCGTGCGCACACACGCGCACACGTTTTTATCTTTCCTGTTGGAGGTTTTCCTAGGGTATGATTGTCCACTCATATTTAAGAGTAAGACAAATAAAAAGGCAGATTCAGAATCTTAGCGGTGGTCAGGGTGTGTTGACTGAGCTCAGGTCCTTTGATCTTTAACCCGGAGGTTGAGAGCTGCCAACCCACAGGCTGAGTCTGAAACAAATGTCTGGCTTTTGTTTTGTTTCCAATTAGCTTTGCCATGCCTTTTGCTGGGTCTGTAACATCTCACTCCCCACAAGCCCACTGCTTTGTTATTGAAGCTACTTCTAAGTCTGAAATTCCTGCCCAACTTTTTTCTCTAACAGCCGGCGTCTGCTTTCTCCTTCGGCGGGAGCTCGGATGCCACTTGGCACAGGTTCTGACCCGCAGTCCGGCTCGGGAGCTCTACCTCTGCACTCCAGCCCTTCCTGGTTGCGGTGGACATGGATGGGTATTGGGGTTCTCCAGGAGGCCCTGTGTCCTGGTGGGGGGAGGGGGCCAGGAAGTCTATGGCAGGCCTGGGTAAATGCCAGAAGGATTTCTCGAAAACCCCCAGGCTCAAGGACGCCTGAGCTGCAGGAAGGGCGGGAGGCCCCAGGAGCACGATTTGATCTTTTTCCCAAGCTCCAGCACGGAATTTTTGGTTAAGATCTGTGAACTATGACCCTTCCTCCATAAAACAAGCCACAAGCCTGGCCAGGATGTGGTATAGTTTTCACATACACTTTTGGATGAGTACACACAGTGTAATCAGTTTCACGTGGTGGGATAGCTCCCAAGCCTGAATGACAGTAAAAGGGAGACAAAACGTATGCTATGTCCAAATGAAAGCCATTAGGTCCTCTCTCAGAACTCAACCCATGGGAGGTCTGGGTCTTGGCATATCCACCAAGGTATCCATGGCCAATAAATCGTTGTGTCTGACAGAGACTGGAAGAGCTGGGTTCAGGTGTCGAAGTCTCAGCCGCCCTTCTGTGTGCATCTCACGGCCTCCCGCCTGGTCTTGTGATGCTGGGATTTCCCGCACGAGCTATACCCAGACCCACGCTGAGCCCCGGGAACATTGCTCACCATCCTCCACACCAGGGGAAAGGTCTCCTTTTCCTTCTTCTTCAGCCTCTCACCCTGGACTAATTAAACAAGACTAGCTAACTCTTTGTTCCTATTAATCTTTCCCTCCCAGGAAAGCTTGGAACCCTGTAGGTTTTTAATTATCTAGACAGCCCTGGGAGTTACCAAATATGGACTCATTCGTGTGCACAGTAAACAGCGTGTGTTTGGGTTCACGGGATTTTATAGGCTACAGAACCCTGGAGGCCCCACAGGTGGGGTCTAAGAACTGAGTCTCCTTGTACTCACAAACTGGGCATGGTAAACAATGGGCCAAGTGCAGGGCGGGGGTGGGAAAGGGGAGGACGACCCAGGAATCCTTGACTCCCTTCGTAAGTCTGTATCTGTCTATCTGTGAAGCAGACAAAGCAATTGCCTCTCCTTCAGAAGGCTTTTGGGAAAAACCAGAAGAAATGAGGTGCTTGGCACACTCTGTGTGGATCTTCATCATTGTTGATTAAGAAGAGCAGTTAGATGGAAGTGTAGTAACATAGTGATTCACTGAAGGAACAATTGTTTCTATCTTAAGAAACTGGTTAGTCAAGTTTGGTGAATCAAGTACGCAATCTTAGATTCTTGGGGGGCAGAAGGCAGGGGACCATGGTTCAAGCCTAGTTAGTGTGTCAAACACTGAAAGCATTCATCTCAACCAATGCCCAGGCACAATGATGTGTGCTTTTATCCCCAGCAATCCAGGGAAGCCCGAGGAGGAAGGCTGAATGAAGCTCAGGCTGGCCCAGTCATCAAATGAGCCCCTGCCTGGAAAATAACCAACACAACAAGTGGCTAGAGGTATTGTTCAAGCAGTAGAACACCTACCTAGCAAGCACAAGGCCATGAGAAACAAGTTCAGCCTCCATACTTGGCAAATACAAAGCTAAAACAAACTTGTTAAATTAAACTAGGAATATCCAAACTTTTGTAGTTGAGTGAATAATTTTAATATAATATTGGGAACAAAACAAGGAACAACAGAACCAGCAGGGCCAATCTTACGGAAGCCCCTGATGTTGTGCAAGCAGGTATCTATTAAATCTGTGCTATTGGCAAGGCACATATCCAACACAACTGTCTTCGAAAGTTACTGGGACCTCTTATGGAATAGAGAGAGATCAAAAAAAAAAAAAATTCACCCTCAGAATGGCATAACACTGTCCCTAGAGTCTCACAGAAAAATGACCCATCTCCTCACTTGTTAATTGTGCAGGGTGCAAGCAACAGCCATGCAAAGTATGAGCAAAACTGGGTATGTTACAAAGTACCATAAGTGTATTAGGGCCTGCACCTTAGATCAAAAGTAGGCAATCAATTCCATGGCTCAAGCTACACATGAATCTTGCTCGGACCACACAATTTAGCTTTAAAATATATACCAGCATAAATTAATGGCCTTTGCATGCGTGCACGTAACACAACCTGGTCAACTTCATGCCCTCTTTATGGCTGGTCCTCGATGCCTCTCTCTGGTTCACCTCCTTTGTAACAGTGTTTAATAGGATCCATTATGCGTTTCCATCCATGTATGATGTATTTCAATCATCCTCTCCCATCATTCCTCTCCATTTTCCTCCCCCTGGCCCCATGCTTGGACAACTTGAGATAGTGCCAGCAGTTAAGACTTCCAGGTTTCATCTACTAAGCTGGATTTCTCACTGCAGCTGGGAAACAGTTCCTCCTGTGGGGGCGGCCAGCTGGGGCCCGGCTCCTGCTTTCCCTATAGACCGGGTCCCAAACGGTCACTGTAGCCCTGCAACACTCACCCCTCCCTTCCCTCACCCTCCTGGCCACACCCCTCCCTACCCATGGCCTCCTTCTCCTGTCTCCAGTAACTGTCTGGACCAAGAAGTCGGGGAGTCCGCTCTCCTCTTCCAGGGTGACAGTGAGCCACTTGAGTTTCCTTCTAGTATTTAATACTTGCTTTACCCACTTCAGTTGCCCTAACATTGGTCAGGATGTTGCTCTCCACATTCAGATCCAGAAACTCAGCCTATCTTCCTAATCCCAAAGCAAGGACTCCCAGAGCCTCGGCAACCCCTTTCCTGTCCCCTGTCAACGGATTCTGAAGGAAGCCATGCAACCAGAGGAGCTAGAATGAGCCCCAAGGGGGCCTGGCTCAAGAGTGCTCGGGAGGGGATCAAATAAACATCTTCCCCAAGTATGGAGTCCTAGGTAAATGTGGCAGAGAAGCCATGAAAGCCGTCTATGCCAGGTGAAGAGAGAGCCAACGATCTCCACCCTGAAAGAGCGTCCTCCCCTCTCTCGAGGAAGGAGGAGAGGAAGCCAGACATCTTAGGGACATCTGGGTAATGGAGCCTAAATGTCCATTCACCGTGTTAGGTGTGTGTGTGCGTGTGTGTGTGTGCCACTGTGTCCACTGGGGACAGAGAGCACTCACGATGAGTCATGGTTCTGTTTCTGGGCTCCAGCTCCTGCAGTCTGGCGTAAATGGAGGCCTGGGGTTTTACAGCCGCTCGGTCACCTGGGAAGGAGACCAGGCTTGCCTCGGCCTGGCATGGATGCGTTTTTATCACCATGTGAGCACGGGCTTCGCCTGCCAAAAGGCTGTTTCTCAGCTAGAAAAATAACATTCCAGTGTGGAACTAATGTGGGTCTTGAGTACATGAAATGCCAGGCTCTAAATGTTTGTCGTAGACAACATTGTCTTGTGTTTCCTTGCTTTTTTATTGTTATTAGAAGGCGATACTATACAGAGGGATTGCAGTTACACACGCCGGGCAAAGAGTACGTTTCTTTTTGGACGGTGTCACCCCTTCCCTTGCTCTCTCCCCCCCCCCCCGCCTGTTTTTCCTTCCTGGCACCCTCACAAGTTCTTCAGTTCATTTTCTTTCTTTTTTTTTTGACAGACAACTTTAGTTTTTGTTCATAATCATAAACTTAACTCTGCAATCCAGCTAGACTTGGAGGGGAGTAAGGAAAACATGGAACCCAAAGAACTGCAGTGAGAGCACAAATGGATTACAGGGTTTTTGCAAGCAGATGGGGCGGAAGGGTGCTCTCCAGAGCTACGAAGGAATGGTCTGGTGGTTATGATAAACCAAGTCAAATGTGTTAGAGTTGTTCGCAGTCGGTAATGGTCACCTTCTTGCTGGTCTTGCCATTCCCGGACCCAAAGCCCTGCATGGCTTCCACGATTTCCATGCCCTCTTTCACCTTCCCAAACACCACATGCTTGCCATCCAACCAATCAGTCTTGACAGTGCAGATGAAAAACTGGGAACCATTTGTATTTGGTCCAGCATTTGCCACAGACAAGATGCCGGGACCTGTATACTTCAGGATGAAATTCTCATCTTCGAATTTCTCTCCATAGATGGACTTGCCACCAGTCCCATTATGGCATGTGAAGTCACCACCCTGGCACAGGAATCCTGGGATAATCCTGTGAAAACAGGAACCCTTACAACCAAATCCTTTCTCTCCAGTGCTCAGAGCACGAAAGTTTTCTGCTGTCTTTGGAACGTTGTCTGCAAATAGCTCGAAGGAGACGCGGCCCAAGGGCTTGCCGTCGGCGGCAATGTCGAAGAACACGGTGGGGTTGACCACGGCTGCGGCAGCGGCGTCTGCTCTTCAGTTCATTTTCGACAGTGTCCAGTGAGTACTACTGCTGTGATTGTTCACCCTGTGTCCCTCCATTTCTGTGCTCAGTCATGAGGATTAAACTCAAGGCCCGGCACTGTCCCTGGGCTTCGTCGCTCAAGGCTGGCGCTCGACCAGCGTGGCCCACAGTCCCATCTCCGGGCCACGAAGTCTCTAATAATTAATTGTCTGGCAATGTAAAGCACACCAAGTTCTTCGGGGGCATTGCTCTGCCCATGTGCTGGGAGGGGAGGATCAGCACCTGCGAGGGGGAAGAGGGGTCGTTCTGTGTCTGTAAGCTGAGGTTGCCTGTGGCTCTGTTTCTGTTCATAGACAATCTTCTCTCTCAGGCAGCGATTCCAGACTCCCTTTACCACCCTCGTCCCTGGCCTCTCTAGACCTCGCTGTGAGCCCATTGCCCCGAGTCTCCCCACATTTGGTCCTGCTTGCCTCTGTGGCCTCCCTCCAGACCCTGTCTAGAGAGAGAGACACGGCACGCTTTGCACCCCATCCAGGGAGCAGGGCGGATCGCGCGTGGCACCAGGACTGCCCGCCCCGGACACAGCACACAGCAGTGAGGAAGGGCGGGAGAGGGGGGGAGTTGGGGGGGGAGGGTGCTTGTTCCCACCCCCCAGCCTGTGGGAACCATCCTCATCCGTGGCTAAAAACCCCAGCTAAGATCTGCACCTGTGAGGTTGAAACTTACCAAACAGACTTAGCCAGGATTAAGTTCTGGAAGACACTTAGCAGTTGAGTCAGAACCATCGTCCCTGCCATTGTCTCTCACTGGAAACGCGTCAGAGACCTTTCATCTCAGTGGCCTCAAAATAGCTTATTTCAAAAGCAACCAGATAGGCAACAAGGGCAAAAAAAATGCATATGAAGGTAATATTATCTAATTGAGATCACTATCTCATCAAATGATCTGTTTTTTTATTTATAGGTCCAAAACATAGTGTTGGCAGGAACTTCTAGATAAAACATATTGCCATAAATCCATAGGATTTCTTGGTCTTTTTAAATGTATGCCTATTATCATAAGGTGATGACTTTGACATGAAAAATTCTTCTACTATAACCTTTTTTCTCTCATTCCATGGGGGTCTTTAAAGTTTGGGATCTGGAGTCTGTACAAAGTGTAAATAATACTGAGAAACTATGCCTTGTGTGAGCAGCAATATATATCCCAGTGGAAAACCAAACTCTTAGGATGGACTGATAGACATTCAGGAGGTGTTATGGATATCCAGAGAGAGAGAAAGTAGGAATAAAGCATGTGTGCACACACAATACCGTGCAAGTCTATGTCATGAGAGTTGGGGAAAGTAGCAGAAGGCAAAGGAAAGAACTGGAAAACTCCTCTCCCTCGCCCCTCTTCCCACTCCCCTCTCCCTGCTCAACTACTTCACAATTTTGCCAAACATTGGCCCTACTTCTAAGATCTCTTCAGACTTACGCAGGAACACTGTTACTTACTCGTGCTATTCAGCTTCCAAATGAAGAGCAAAGCCCACGCTCGTTTTCTGTGCCTGAGTCAGGGAAAAGACATCGGAAAGACAGAACTAGGGAAACTAAACATTGCCTCAGGGCACACAATAATGGTGTGGTTCGAGTAGGAGCCATGAAGTCCAAGCTACTAGGCGCCAAGGTCATTACGTCCAGGAAGGGAATCGTTGTAAAGACTCTCATGAGAAGTCAGCAGACTTTCTGTGACACAACACACTGGCACATCTGATATTTTTCTGGGACAAAGGGAAACATACATGGTCTCTCTCTCTCTCTCCTCAGAGAGTTTGAAAGTCAGGACTGTTAGCAGCCCAAACAATTTAATCCATGTGTGGACAACGCAGAAGAAGAGCATTTGATGAACAAAGTGTCCCTTTTTCTGCAACACAAGGGACCCTTCTTTTCTAATTATCATGAGTTGACTCAACAAAGAGCAGTAGGAGAAGCAGCTTTTGATAACACATTGTTGTTTCCTTAGGAAAGGGGCCAGGTAGGGCGAATATTGAAAAGAAAGAACCAGGATACATATAACACCAGACCAGGCTGTGGACTCTTACTTCGAAGGAGCAAAACCACGTACATCTCCTGGACTGTCATGCTTCTGGGCCTGCAGCAACAGGTTCTCTCCAAATCATGCATAATCACATGATCTTCCCCACATAGAGGACTGACACCTTTGTCTTACTCGTGCTATTTTCTTTAAAAAGGTTATGTTTCACCAGACGTACAGTGTTTTGGAGACTATTTTAAATTCTAGTCTACTATGTGAAAACAAGTTGGGGGTCCTCTTGTGAAATTCTTTTGGACTTCAGTTTGGAAGTCATGTCTTTACATAAGCCAAAGGATTTTATGTTTCACAGGTTCTTTTCCCCCCAACAACTAACATCTCGTTCATTTCTGTAGATACTAGACAAGAAAATGGCCACTGAGGTTTGTTTGTGTTTAATGTTTTACAGGGATTTTTTTAATATTTTGTTTTCTCTCCACTGAAACATCTATTTTGGTAGATATTAGGCAAGAAAATAGCCACCACTTCCATTTTGCATAGTTATTTTCTGAAGTGTGAAAGAGAGATGGTGTCTGAAGATAGTGGTGTTGGAAGAGGTGGTTAAGTAAACAGGGAAAACGCGCAAACAGAACACCCCAGCGTGGCGTGGCCACAAGAGGGGCGGGAGACACATAGAGAGCTGCACGCCCGTGGCTCTTCCCTGCACATTCTCACATGCTGCTGAGAACCAGCACTCCACGCTCCAGAGCCCACGGCCTGGGTCTGCATGAATCTAGGCCGTCTTGACCCTGGACCCCCAGTGGAGCGGCACTGATCAGCGTGTTCCCTAAACAGAACTGATCACACGATGCCTAGGAGAAGAAGTTCCCTCTAGTGGACCTCAGCAGTGTTAGTCCAAACAATGAAGAATGAAAAGAGCGGCTGTACAGTGGTAATGGAAAAAAGTAAGCTTCGGAACCTTTTCCCGGCTATAGTAACCTCCATGCTTGGCCTGTCTTCTGAGACTATCGGGACCAGCCAGTGGACCTCAGGTTGGTCATCAGGCAGGTCGCCGGGTTGGTCACGGAGCTGGTCGCTAGACCGGCCGCCTCCTTTGGGTGACGGGGCTGGAGGGCACCACACTACTGGTTTGTTGTTAGACTGGCTGCCTCCTTTGGGTGACGGGGCTGGAGGGTGCCCCACTACTAGTTTAAAGGCTTCCCCCCAGCTTCAAACTTGGACTTGCACTCGCTCTGCCAATGCTATCCCTTTTTGCACCGGGGGTGTCTTAGGCAGCACCTTAGTTTGGCCGGAGTTTCATCCTGATGAGGCACTAGGTCTTACAGAGCCTGAAGGACATTCTCTCTTGATATGGCCATGGCCACCACACCCATAACATCTCCCTCTGCTTACCCCATTGGCTGTGGCAGGAGCGGGCTCCTCGTTAAGCGAGGCAGTCAGCGCCTGTGTCCAGTGGGTCTGAGTATTGAGATCCCGGCAGGCATATATCCAGCTTTCTAGAGGTTTGTCTTTCATGCCTGCACAAACTAGCTTATGGTCTGGGGCCATTCCGTCCCACACCAAAGACCTGACAAGTTTGTCTATCTGAGACCAAGGAGCCTTCACCTGGATGCTTTCCTCCACCCTCTCAATAAATGAGACGAGATCCTCTGTCACCCCCTAAGTAACTTCTAATGACATGGTCCTTGAGGGTCCCTTCCCTAAGGATGTCCATCACATCCCCAAGGCCCACACTCGCTTCCGGTAGGCTGCGGGAAGATAGATCTGTGGAAAGTCAGTGACATGTGGATTGGCGGGCCCATACATCATTTCGAAGGCGATGGGGATTGGAGGATTGTTTGCATGAAATTTCTCAGCCTGATCAGAGCATGCATTCCTAAAGGATGCGCACCACCTCTTGTAATCTTTCTTACCAAGCACGGTCTGACCTACGCGTCTCCACGTTTGTGCATTGGAAAACCGGTTGCTCAGGCCACGGAGTAGGGCGTGAGCCCAAGGAGAGTTTGGTCCCTTCTCAGTGACCATTTTCCTAAGATCTCGGAACTCCTTGACTTCCTCGGGTTTCCACCCAGCTGTGATGCTTGCTACATCGAAGTCTACCGTCTCTATACCTGGTGGAAAGTCCGGCAGCGGCTGATCGAGCTGTGGAACCGGCCACGCTGGCGGTGATCCCGATGAAAGCAGGGCGGGCCATCGCGGGTTCAGGGCGACCCGTCTGGTGGGGGAGGCGGGGAGCGACGGCGGAGGCTGCGGGCTGCCCCCCTCCCTGGCCGCGTGTCTCGGGAGTGCGGCGTCTGGTCCAGAATCCCGGAAAGTAGGCCCATGATCGAGATCGGCCCGCGGCTCCTCCGCAGGCGGGTCAGGATGGGGCATCAGGCCCTCCTCCTGCAGGTCTGCAGGGGGATCTCCTCCTTCTCCCCCAGGGTTCTCCTCCGTGGCTCCTGCCTGCCCCAATGGATTCTCTCCTGTAGAAAGCCAATCTTTGAGAGAGGTGATAATTGGAAAAAATCACAAGAGGGAGGTCATCTCCTATCTCCTCTTCCTTGCCGTCCAGCTCCCTCCCCAGCTGGTCCCAGGTTTCCCAGGAAAGCGGGTTAGCTTTAACCAACCATGGGATGGCCTGGGTCAGCTTCTCCCAGATCCGCTTGATGGTAGGATCTGAGATGCACTGTCCGCTATTTTTGACCATGAACCATAATACCTTAACCGTTGGTTCATTCCACTTGCTATGCGCTTGACCCATCTTAGTGGGATCTCTCCTCCAACCCAATCGCTAAACGCAGTCTGTGGGGATACTGCAAAATTCCCAGCCGTGTGATTCACCCCATGTTGGGCACCAGATGTCGGGACCTGGACGATCCCTTCCTCCCCAAATTCCTGGGAGAAATGTCCAAACCCCAAAAACTATGAGAGAGCACTCGGCCTTGACTTCCGCCCGCAGAAGGTGAAGGCGTGCTCTCGTTGGGCTGCGTTTAGCCAAGGAGAGTGAACTACTGAAATCTCCCGCCCCTGCCCCTTCTCACCTGTTGGCGATCGGCGCAGAGAAAGGAAGACTCCAGGGAGGCAGTCTGGGGTTTTGAACTGAACTCCTCTCCCAGGGGGCGGAGGGAAGACTTTTATTACAGTGGGGAAGGCGGGAAGGCAGGCTCTGCTAATTGGCTGAGCCAGGCTGTCTTGGCCAGAGTGGTATCTTGGGACTCCCCCCACGGGCTGACGTCACGCCCCAGTAGGACCGCCCCTGGGCACCGGCGGCGCCATCTTGAAGGCATCCACATGGACCTGAGATCGAGACGGAAGGCGGGCCAAGCCAGAACTACTCTTTCCAGTTCTGGACCCGGAAGGCGTAGGAGTGGCTTCCGGCCATTCGGTCCCAGGGCGGGAGGAGGGGAGGTCGATCGGGGACCGCCCCTCTACATATCCAGCCAGCACCCCCACAGGAGGAAAGATCATTCAAGCATAGGAATCGTTTTAGCCAAACAGTAGAAGTAAGCCCAATAAGTATTTACTACTGAAAATTCTAAGTCACAGCTTAAACACGTTTTGATAAGTTCATGGTTGGATCCATAAGAAAAGCTGGCAATAGTACACATCTTCCAGTTGACAGTGGTAATGATGTCCTCACACAAAACAGAGACTTGGACCTTAGAGCTACAGGAGGCCTGTGGCTTTGCAGAGGAAGAGAATAAGGCCCAAAGAGCCAACGTGATCTGAGCCAGATCAAATACTAAATAAACATACCATGGTCAGCTAAGGACTCGGTTTGGTGCATGAACAGGCCTCCATCCTCAGTTCTTGTGCCTTTCTCCAACACAGTGTTTGCTAAATCATGTCCTGGGGTACACAACTTTCTCTAGCAGCAACTTAACACACACACACACACACACACACACACACATCTATCTATAGTACATACACATATGTATGGGACCTATGTATTGATCACCAAACTAGAAATTCTAAGCAACCTTGCAGTAAAGACATATGTTCGACTCAACTGATATTTACCTGACCTGGAATTATTAGCACACTATGAAACAAGGTCTGCCGCCAGACCTTACTTGTGCCTTCACTCCCCTCTGAGCTTCACTGGTTTACTTTTCTCAACCTAGAACATTCCAGACAGACATATGGACAGCAAATAAAACAAAAATAGCCCAGAGTATGTGCCAGCTGGGTATTTGTATGTCTCCTTTGGAGAAGTGTCTATTTGGACGTACCACCCATTCTGATCAAGCCTTTCTTTTTTATTTATTTAAGCTACCGAGTTTGGGGGATTCCTTCTGTTCTCTAAATGGTAATCCCGTTTGGATGCCCTTTATTTCTTTCTCTTGCCCGATTACTACGGCTAAGACTCGCAGCACTGCACTGAGTGGAACCGAGAATGGGGCCATCTTCGCATACACTTAGGATCCGGGCTGCCGCAAAGAGTGTCCACCGCCCGCAGTAGCCCTGCCTCTCCTGGTGAACAGACAAGGCAGGCTCCGTCATCCACGCGTCAGTTATGCCATGCTAGGTGGGCATGTGGCTTGTGGTTTATGGTAGTGCGTGCAGCCTCCATATGGCTTTAGGAGACATCTCTGGATGACAAGGTAGCGAGACGTGGCCGTGAGATGCTTAATACAGGCGTCTGTCTGATTGGCTAAGGGGCATCACATACCTTGCACGTTATTGCACGCGTGTGTATCTGGGCATGTCTCTGAGGGTGTCTCTCTGAGTGTGAGGGAAAAGATCCAACCTTACCACAGACAGGTGTCCTCCAAGCGTCCCGGCTGCACACCAGAAAGATCTGTGGGCGACTTCTCGCTCTTTCCTTGGGCTGTGACATCCGTTCGCTCCCGATCCCTGGCTCCCGCTTCTGCTCTCCTGGCCGATGCCACAGTGTGCCCCTCCACTGGCTCTCACTTCCAGCTGGACTAGGTGGGGGGGTGTCAGCAGCTGCCAGGTGGGGAGGTGTCAGCAGCTGCCGGGGCGGGGGTCGGCCCCCTCCCCTTCAGACTGCACGACTCCTCTCTAGCTTGCAGAAGGTCCCCACCGGCCCTCTCCACAGGCACGTACTCGAGAGCCAGTTGCAAAATGAATCTCCTCCGGTGTCTACCCACAACTCCATGACCCTACTCTCCCCGTTTCTGTGGAGAGTGCTGGTGAAGCCCAACGCCCTGGACTTGCACCGATTTGGTGGTTTTAGGAGACATAAAACTCCTCAAAGCTTAGGCAACATTCAGCCCAGACCTCGGCGTGAATAATCAGTATGCAGGTTGCTTCTCTCTCGTCCACTCCTGAGATGGCTGCTAAATTAAATAAACTCCTGTGATTATCTCCATCCATGGGATAATGCAAATGCAAATGAAGTTTACACCTCCAACCAAGGGACCACTGCCCTGGCTCATTTTGTAATCAGCAATTCTTTTGCCTCTGCTTATCTTCTCCCCCTTGAATGAATATTTTTAAACGGAGGTAGAAATGATTGTTTTCTGTAATTTGCCCTTAGCATGGTTGTTTGTGTGTTCCCATATACACAATTGGCACTGCTAGAATTCGTAGGCTAATGTGGGGATGAGAATGTTGAAGGGGTCACACAAGATGCATTATATTCATAAACTGCTGCGGCAAACGGCACCGCCTGTAAACAACTACAAAGATAATACAAACATTTTAAAAGAATTAGTGGGATATCGCATGTGCTGATCAGAACTAACTTCTTTGCAGCCCCATGGGAAACGATTTAAGTTTCAAATAATTACTATAACTTGAAGCCATTGCTTGAAGTCTTAGTCTCATCAGCCGCAGAGAATAGCTATAGTCAAGCCTTTTCCGACTGCCCTGTACCTTGGTTCTAAGACCATTTGCAATCCAAAAATCTAAACAACACAGCAAGATGGTGAATGCTGCCACGATCAGGTTGAAGTTGTTCTTCCCCGGTAATTTATTCATTTGAGCTAATGGATTCTAATAAATCTCAGTAGAACCATTAAGTTTCACCATCAAAGAGAACAACGAATGCAAGTTTAATGGTACCTGCACTCAACATGAAATACTATAGGTATTCGTCTCTGTTGGGTTTGACAATGGTTTTTAATAATTCTGAAATGGTGTCTGTTGTCGTTGCTGCTGCTGCTGCTGTGGTGAAACAGTTCTACTGCACAGCCCAGGCTGCTTCAAGCTCACGGTCTTCCCGCCTCTGCCTCCTGAGTGCTCGGGTTGGAGATCTGCACCACGTGTAGTTGTGCTCCTTTCACTAAAGATGTGTGTCCCTGAAGCCTGCTGTCTGTGCGGTCCACACCAACGTCAGGAAGAAATGAGTCAGAGAAAGACACTCAGAAAGGCAAGATGGAGTCATTCGTGCCCCCAGAGCCAGGGCAATGGCTGGCAATAACTAGGGTCTGCCCTCGGGGTTGGAAGAGCGCGTGGTAAAAGCCAGCAGGTGACAGTGCACTGCGGCAGGTGACAGCGCGCTGCTCGTGAGAAGAGTGAATAATGGCAGACTGGCCAAGCTTTTGCCCCGGCCTTAGTTGCCCCTGTCCTAATGGCCCCTGGGGCATCTTCAGGCTCGGCAGAGTCTGTGCACCTTTGCAGAAGCAAATCCGAGGCCCTGTGGCTCAAGGGGTAGAGCACCAACTTTGAGTGGAAAACCCAACTGAGAGCATAAGGCCCTGAGTTCAAGCTTCAGAACGGGCACTAAACAAAACACAAAATACCCAGACGGTTCCATCTGGAGACCAGGGGACCAGGGGGCCAGGGGGCCCGGGGACCAGGCCTTTGCACTTCCAGCATGGCCTGAAGCAGGTCTCCTCGGAGGAATCGGGAGAGGGACGGCCCCTGGAGGGGAGCCGTTCCCAATCTGAGATCTCACCTGACATGAGCAGAAGGCGAGTTCCGCGCCCGTCTGCTCAGTCGATCCGCGGGAGAAGTAGCATCACGGCAGAAGTGGATGGGCCACGAGCTCAGGAGCAGAGCTCCACAGCTGCTTTCCGCGGCGTTTGCCCTTGCGTTCTCTCCTGCGCGTGTCCCACAAGATGTGGCCTGCCGCATCTTCCCGTGAGGAAGACCTGACCTCACCGGATGCCCTCGGGGGAGGAGGAACTCTCTGAGCGTCTCCTGACGCGGCCAGAGAAAAAGCCAGGCGCTTGCAGAAAGACCTACGGATGCAACAGAGCTGCACAGAGCTTGCCATTGCAGGTTCTGTTCCTCCTAACTCAGGGCAGGGACTGTGAGGAAGCCCCGCCCCCAAACACCTGTGCTAATCGCCACTGTCTGCACCCACCCCAGCCCTCCCCCCTCATCCCCTCACCAGCCCTCCCCCCAACCCTCCCCACGCTCACCCCCACTCTGGTTTCCAAACGACCAAGCCGGCTGTGGGCAAGGTGGACACGCGACTAAGCAAACCCCCAAAGCAAGAAAGTGGTTCGCGAGTGCTGAAGTCGCACGTGATTTAAGCATTCGAAAAACCATCGACTCCCCCAAATTTCTTGTGTTGGTGTTCGGTACGGGCACACACGCGCAGTGTGCAACAGGAATCCCAGCAGGGCATTCGGTAGCCCTGTCATCTCCAGCACCGCCGCTTCCGCCTGTGGTGGGGACGCGTGCCGTCCACCGCGGGAGCACACCGGACGGGGGTGACCACGCGGGGCTCCGGGTTCCGCCGCTTCCTCCTCCCGTGTCACAGAACCCACGATCCCAGACCGGGGCTCCCCAGTCCCCCCTCCCCCACACGCTGGCCGTGTGCGATTCCACATGCAAGTGTGCTCACCACACGTGTGCGATTCCACGCACACAGGAGGCCACCACGTGTGCGATTCCGCATGCAAATGTGGTCGCCGTGTGTGATTTCACACACACACAAATGTGGTCAACACACGTGTGCGTTCCATACACGAATGAAGCCCTACCATTTGGAGTCCGGCTTATTTCACCGGTGCCACCGCCAATGGCTGCTGACAATCATCGTGCACACGTGCGTGCCCACTCACCTCCACTCGCCTGTGCCGGACACTGTCAGGGAATACCGTGATCGTGAACACGGATCCGTGGCCTCCCTTCATTCCCTGCGACTGCAGACACCGACGGGGGCGCGGGCCGTGCGGTAACGCCATCAAGTTGTTTAGGGGATGATGTCCTGGCGCTGTTCTGCACGAGGGCCGTACCCCTTCCCGTGCCCACCAACGCCGTGCCAGGGTCCTTTCCCCACCCCCTTGCCAGCCCCGCTTCCTGTCGTTGGTGAACAGGTCACCCGTGGGACTGAAGTCGCAGTCCGCTGACCGCCGAGGTCGAGCAGCTTTCCTGCCGCCTGTCATCTTCTTTTGAGGGTGCCGTGTTCGCCCCCAGCCCCGGCGTTGAATCTGGTTACTTGGTTTGGGGGTGAGGAGTTGTTGTATTGGGTGGAGGACTTGAGGGGTTGATTGTTCTGCTATTAAATATGAATTCCTTACGTGTTTTGGACACTAACACTTTATAGGATACGTTTGCGGGAATTTTCTCCCGCTCTGTCGGTCGCCCTCGGGTGAGCAGCTGGGACATAAACCCGGTTCTTTGTTCAAGGGTCACGCACACAGGGGTGAGGATCACGCACACTCCTGGACACGCCGGAGACGGACAGGAGCCCCGGTTGTGGAGAAGCGCCCTTTCCTTCCGCACAGCCATCTTCCAGGTAAGGAAGGAGGGGTCGGAAATGGACACTGAGTGAATCAGTAGCCACTGCTGCCACATCTGTGCACCGTCCACCCCAGGAACACGTCAACAAGTGTGCTCTCGGCCTCCGCCTCACCTGCGACCCCATTCGATCCGCCGCGAGCCAGTCAGACCATGGTCCTCCAAGGACACGCTGCTCTAGTGTTGTACACGCAATACAAAATCACGTGAGCGGATTGTTTCTCTATCTTGGTCGTGCATACGTGGTGTGACCTATAAAGCTAGTCAAGCGGTTGCTCAGTCAATAGCTTTAAGAGCACGGGATAGAGAAGCTGCTGGCCTAGGCCCTGGCCACGGACACGAGCTGGCTCATGGGGCCCACGCTCCCCAAGCCCGCGGACACGAGCTGGCAGGGTCCACGCACGCTCCGAGGGACCTGGCCACCCCAGTGACCGGCCTCCTGCCGCGTTCTGTCTGCAGACGAGATGGCAAAGAGCCAGCACCAGTTGGATAGCATGGGGAAAACATCAACGCAGAACAGTTTCAGACTCTGCAGAGCGTGGGGAACGCCTGGCCAGCCCTGCGGTGTCAGGTTCCTCGGGCTTTCCCGTTTAATTGGAAACAGGACTGGGTGCCCGACTTGCATCTGTAACGGCACGTGAGACCACGTCACACTCGCGCCCCATCCTTCACGATCCTTCGCAGCCTGACGTTGCTCCCCCAGCGGGGCGGGAAATAACTCAACCTCAAGACGTGCTCTTTATTCTTTGTGGCACAGGTGGCTGGCACGGAGCGCTCTCCGAGTTAACGCCGTGCTCTAAGTGAGATCTACCATCAGCCAAAGGCGAGCAGCGAAGGGCAGCTGGGCAGGCTGAGTGTCGGAGGCAGGTGAATTCTGGAGATTGTGTTCCGGATCCACCCAAGAGCAGAAGATGCGTTTGTGTTTTCCCCCAACCTCAAGACACAATGGCATCAATCCTTAGTTCATCAACATTATAGGATACCAAAGGAAAAAGGTAAATTAGTATCACCACAGATGCCCAGTTTTTTAATCTAGATACAAAACCCTGTGTGGGACTGGGGATGTGGCCGAGTGGCAAGAGTGCTTGCCTCGTATACATGAAGCCCTGGGTTCAGTTCCCCAGCACCACATATATAGAAAACAGCCAGAAGTGGCGCTGTGGCTCAAGCGGCAGAGTGCTAGCCTTGAGCAAAAAGAAACCAGGGACAGTGCTCAGGCCCTGAGTTCACGGCCCAGGACTGGCCCAAAAAAAAGAAAAAAAAAAGGTACATTTCTAAAAATAAAAAAATAAATAAAAACCCTGTGTGCTGTGCTCATTTCCGCTTGTTTTGTTGGAGGGGGTTGTTTTGTTTTATTTTCCTCAAGAATTCTCAACTTCCAGCAGATTTATAAGGGTAAACGCAAACTAACCATGTCTGGTTCTACATGCACACTTTAAAAGTGGACAAGAGTATCCTCAAGGAGTGTTCTCCTTTTATCCTTACTGGTTTGTTAATTAGGAAGACATTAAATTACTCTGTTGCGGGATGTGGTAACCAAGAATTATTTTTTATTACTGTTATTTCATTCTTGTTACTATACAAAGGAGGAGTTACATTACATAGGCCAGCTAATGAGTGCATTTCTTTGGGGACAACGTCCTTCCTTCTCTCTTTGACCCTCTTCCCCAGCCGGGTCAGGTTTGCTGTGCGATCTGCTCAGCCAGCCCTTGCAAGGCCTCTCCTTGGCGCCTGGCCCCCTCTAGCGAGCGAATGGCAAACACGCAGCTCCGACTTGAATGTGCTTGAAAGCCAGCACCCTCTTAACCCCACTATGACTTCCTAACTGAACCCAGCCCCCAGCCCCACCCCACCCCGAGCCCACTGAGTCCTGTGTTTCTGCTGTGCAAAGGTCCATCTCTTACCTCTAATTCAATCTGAGTTGCAAAGACTCAAAGCAGAGTCTCACGTTTACACCTTCTGCCGCCTTTCTACCACCAGCCCTGACTGACAGGAAGAACCCACTGTCTGGAATAGGCAGGCTGGGGTGACCGGGGCAGGGAGAGCCAAAGGCCTGGTGAGGGGGACTGGGGTGATAGGTGGGGGAGGGGGAGGGAGGGCGGGAGCTAGTGGACTCTTTGTATTTTAATTCAATGTGACTCTTCTGTTGGACATAGGCCTTACGTTCCAGTTGGCTGTGCCAATTTCAATCCGATGAAGCCGGTAACTAAATCAACATCAAGTGACACGTATTTAGTTCAAACTCATACTTCTTTCACTTCCTAAGCTTCATCCTACTGCTTTCAGAGGTCGTGTCTGACAGAGACTTGGTTGGTGAGCTGACAGCAGAGGCTCTCTGCTCAGGAAGCCCGGAGAGCAGCTTCTCCATGGGCGGCAAGCCTGGAGGGAATGCCTTCCACCTTTCTGCTTGGTTGGCTCCGCAAGCGTTTATCATGACCCTATTCCATGCAACTCTCTGTGCTTTGCGCTTTATTTGCTGTAAAGAAGAAGACATTTTGCTTTAATAAAACCTACCCCTTTTGCTAGGTGCTGGCGGCACTTGTCATTATGGACGCTGTAATTACGCCCTCGTCATCCTAGCTACTCGGGAGGCTGAGATCTGAGGATCACAGTTCAAAGCCAGCCCTGGCAGGAAAGTCTGTGAGACTCATCTCAATGAACCACCAGAAAAAAAAAAAAAAAGAAGTGGAGCTGGGGCTTAAGAGCTAGAGCACAAGCCTTGAGCAAAAAACTAAGGGACAGGGGCTGGGGATATAGCCTAGTGGCAAGAGTGCCTGCCTCGGATACACGAGGCCCTAGGTTCGATTCCCCAGCACCACATATACAGAAAACGGCCAGAAGCGGTGCTGTGTCTCAAGTGGCAGAGTGCTAGCCTTGAGCGGGAAGAAGCCAGGGACAGTGCTCAGGCCCTGAGTCCAAGGCCCAGGACTGGCCAAAAAAAAACAAAAAACTAATGGACAGAGTGCCCTCTACCCCCTTGCACAGGACACAGTGTGAGTGCCCTCTACCCCCTTGC
This sequence comes from Perognathus longimembris pacificus, assembly GCF_023159225.1. Taxonomy (NCBI): domain Eukaryota; kingdom Metazoa; phylum Chordata; class Mammalia; order Rodentia; family Heteromyidae; genus Perognathus; species Perognathus longimembris. Next base: position 83,225,767 of record NC_063165.1, on the reverse strand, counting down.
ACAGGACACAGTGTGAGTGCCCTCTACCCCCTTGCACAGGACACAGTGTGAGTGCACTCTACCCCCTTGCACAGGACACAGTGTGAGTGCACTCTACCCCCTTACACAGGACACAGTATGAGTGCACTCTACACCCTTGCACAGGACATAGTGTGAGTGCCCTCTACCCCCTTGCACAGGACACAGTGTGAGTGCACTCTACCCCCTTGCACAGGACACAGTGTGAGTGCACTCTACCCCCTTGCACAGGACACAGTGTGAGTGCACTCTACCCCCTTGCACAGGACACAGTGTGAGTGCACTCTACCCCCTTGCATAGGACACAGTGTGAGTGCACTCTACCCCCTTACACAGGACACAGTATGAGTGCACTCTACACCCTTGCACAGGACACAGTGTGAGTGCCCTCTACCCCCTTGCACAGGACACAGTGTGAGTGCACTCTACCCCCTTGCACAGGACACAGTGTGAGTGCACTCTACCCCCTTACACAGGACACAGTATGAGTGCACTCTACACCCTTGCACAGGACATAGTGTGAGTGCCCTCTACCCCCTTGCACAGGACACAGTGTGAGTGCACTCTACCCCCTTGCACAGGACACAGTGTGAGTGCACTCTACCCCCTTGCACAGGACACAGTGTGAGTGCACTCTACACCCTTGCACAGGCACATGTGAGCACACTCTGCCCTATTGTCACAGGAGACAGTGGGAGTGCACTCTACCCCCTTGTGAAAGGACATAGCAGGTGCACGCATTCTGCCCCTCTGTGAGTTCCACTGTGGGTCGGTGCTTCAGTGACAGCATTCCAAAACAAACCAACAGCCAGTGATGGATGGTCAATAGAAGAAAATGAAGGTCAACAGAGCTTCGGAGCCCATATTCACAGCCATGCAAGGAACGGGAGCCTCAAATGGGAAGCTTACACTTGCTCATCCTAGGGGAGAGACAGATGAGGTCTCTAGACACTGTTAAAAGAGTAGTACATCATTTTCAAGGAATTAAACAGCCTAAAAGATTCAACAATAGCCTGGAATAAAGTTCCTCTGGGCTCTCAGGGTGGTGACCGAGTCTTCCCTCCCTCCCACCCCCCGGCCCCCCGGCCCCTTGAGTGAAGTTTCCCCCTGAGTAGATAAGCTAACTCATGTTCTCTTGCAGATCTAGTCTGATCTAGGTTTTAGAAAGACCAGGAGGTGGGACTGGGAACAAGGCCTAGTGGTACAGTGCTCGCCTCGTATACACGAAGCCCTGGGTTTGATTCCTCAGCACCACATAGATAGAAAATGGCCAGAAAATGGCGCTGTGGCTCAGGTGGCAGAGTGCTAGCCTTGAGCAAAGAGAAGCCAGGGACAGGGACAGTGCTCAGGCCCTGAGTTCAAGCCCCACGACTGGCAAAAAAAAAAAAAAAGAAAAAGAAAGACCAGGAGGTGTCTGTGGGGGTCTCCTCCATGTCCAGAGGCAAAAGAGGATCAAAGAAGACAGGCAGCCAGCCTCTCCCCGCTCTCTCATCCGTCCTCTCGTAGAAGGAGCCAATCCCTGCTACAGCATCATGGCACAAAACCAGTGTTCCTTATTTGTGAGTGACCCAGAACTGGTCCTTGCGGCCCGCCACGCCCCATCCTAACGTGTGACTTTTCGCGCATCTTGTCAGACACCAGTTGGTTTTGCCATGACATCTTCAGGTCAAATTTTAAAAATCGAAACCTGCGAGCAGAGGCCGGCGGCGGAGGCCCTCGGCCCTCACCAAGCTGGGCGCCGCGTGGACTCCCGGCTGCGAGGGGGGGACGCGGGTAGCGTGGACTCCCGGCTGCGAGGGGGGGACGTGGGCAGCGTGGACTCCAGGCTCCGAGCGGGGGACGTGGGCAGCGGCCGCCTTCTGCTTTTCAAGCCGTTCCGGCAGCCGAGCGGAACGGCAGGTTTGCCAACAGTCAACGAGCGCAGATACTGTCATTCGAATCCCTCCAACAGCCTTGGCTTGCGGGTGGTGTGTGGGGGCAGGTGTGAGGGAATTAAGGCTTATTTCTTCAGCTCTGCCAGGCGGTGTGATACTCAGAAACCCACGCAGCAGTGGAGTGGGCAAAAGGCAACCCTCTCTACTGAACGTGTGCTGTTACATAGCCTGCGCACGCCAGACCCTCGCGGCCGAGGCGTTCATAGCCGTTTGGAAATCGTAAACCATCACCACACTGATTCATTTCCCTCACGCTGGCCCTCGCCAGCCTCCCAGCGCTCCGTGGGGCGGGGGCTTCGAGCTGCGGTGACTCCCTGGTCTCTGACGGCCTCGGCCCAGCGTCTCCTTCACAGGCACACACAGCCACGCACGCGCACGCACACGCGTGCACGCGCACACAGTGATCGGAGGGACTGTCACAGCTTGAATGCCGGCACCCATGTCCTGACTAGTGAAACGCTTCCGGCCCACTTCCCGTGGCTAGCTGCAACCCGTGAGCAGAATTGCCCCGCGAGAAATCAGAGGATGCCACTCCCTGCTCCGAACTCTACACTGCCCCCGCCCCCCGTGGCTCTCACAGAAAGAGGCGATGTCGCAGGGGCTGGGCCTGGCTCCCCGAGGGCCGTCACGATCCCTGGGGCGCTGGTCCTGGAGCGGGGTGAGGAGAGCCGGACACAGTGCTCGTTTGGGTGATGCTGTTCTGTAGCCGTGTGGTCTCAATTAACTCCTTTCCCACCCCCAGCAGCTGAAAGATATCCATCTTCCCTCATTGCTCTGATGAGGGAAAGAGGGAGACATACACAGAGAGAGAGACAGAGAAGCATCGTTGTCTCCAATCCACAGTAAAACTATAGAATATCACCACCAGAATCACGTTTTTAGCTCACTCTACATAAAACATTCGTACAATGCCAACAAAAAAAGTTCATGTCTGTCCTAAATCTGACTTAACACACGTTTTTATTTTGCTCGTCATTGAAATGTTAGAAACGATTTGAAGGATGCCTTGTGACTAAGGCAGACGCTGGAGTTAATTCCGTTGTGGGCCTTCCCGCCGCCGCTCTTCCCAGGATTAATCCAACCGGCTATTTAGCGGGAGGAACGCGCGTTTCTCACGTGTGGGCACTAGATGGCGCACGCTCACCGACTTAACCCAAAGAACTCGGGGAGGGGAGGGAAACTGAGGCTGGCCAAAGCCCAGCCTGGGGCCCGGGGCGTGGCTGGAGCGTGGAGGCTTGCGGAGTTCGGAAGCCAAGCCAGCTCCAAGCCCCAGCTCAAACCCCAGTACCGATGGGAAAAGGGGGAAAAACATGTTGTAAACTGTGAACCGAATCATAAATGAATTTAAAAACGGCATTTTATTGGGGTGCGGAGTAGATTTGGAGCTCAGGGACCCCGGTGGGCTAGGTGGAGCCAAATCCAGGCCTGGCTCAGACGCCATCTCCGGTACTAGCTTTCAATGGGTACATTTCTTTCTGAACAGTGTCCTCCCCGCCCTTATTTTCTCCCTCTCACTCCCACCCCGCCCCCCCCCCCCCCCCAAGTTGTAAAGCTCATTTCCAACATAGCCGGTTAAGTATCACTGCTGGATTGGGTTAGCCCGTTGTCCTACCACTTCCGTGACTTACCTTCCCTTCTCCCGAATCAGATAAACTTATATACAAGACAATGGGTACAGAAATCAAACACAGTGTCAACAGGGAAACCACCAAAGGGGAAAAAGAAAACAAAAAGGCAATAACTGCAAGCAGTACACTGAAAAACCTCACTTCCATTTCCTGGAGTTTATTTCAATAAGCATCATTTTATATAGTCATAGGCACATAGCTTTTAAACCTCTGTGATCCTCTTCTAAGAATATCCTATGCATTCTAGTTATTACAAACGAGGGAAAACACGCAGCCTGTGTTTCTTTGGGTCTGGCTTACTTCACTTAATATGATTTTTGCCAAGTCTTTCCATTCCTTACAAATGGGGTGATGTCATTCTTTCTGATGGAGATATAGAATTCCATTGTGCATATATACCACATTTTCTCCATCCCTTTGTCCACTGAGGGGCATCTGGGTTGATCCCATGTCTTGGCTAACATGGTTGTACTGGTGGCTTTAATGTGGCCTTGTTTGTGGTCATTTGGGTAAATGCCCGGTATTGGTATTGCTGGGTTCTAGGGAAGCTCTATGTTTTGTCTTTCGAGGAACCTCCACACAGCTTTCCAGAGCGGTTGAACCAAGTTTACACTCCCACAAACAGTGTCGTAGCGTTCCCTTTTGGCCACATCCCCACCACCATCGGTTATTATTAGTTTTCCTGATAATGGCCATTCTAACTGGATGAGGTGGAAATCTCAGTGTTATGATTTGCATTCCTTTTATGGCCTGAGATGTTGAACTGTCTTCTGGGCTATTCTCTTCGAGTCGTTAGCCCACTTATTAATGGGGTGGTTGTTTCTTTGGGGGATTTAAAACGGGATTTTTTTTTTAATTGGCTGTTCATGATGGACTTCAGGGGGTTCGCAGGAAATGGTGTCTTCCTCGGTCCTAGAACACACATCTGCATACACATGCTCACACACTTGCACATTCACATGCTCATAATGACACACTCGCTCACGCTCACATGACAACGTTGTGCAGTCTTGGACATCGACCGAGCCCCTCGAGGTGCAGCACCTGTGCTACAGTCCTGACACCGCCTGAGCCTTGTCCCCTGCCGCAGAGGCTGAGGAACGCCTTCCAGAGAGAGAACCCCCAGACAGAGCGCTGGGTCCAGGTGGCTTCGGCAGCGTCCAGACATAGACCTGGGCCTGCGGGCCCCACGTGGACCTCTGTGGGAAAAGAGCCCCTATCTGGCCTCGGAACTGACCTCCAATCTGATCTCAGATCTGGCCTTAGATCTGACCTCCAATCTGATCTCCGATCTGGCCTTAGATCTGACTGACCTCAGTCTGATCTCAGATCTGGCCTTGGAACTGACCTCCAATCTGATCTCGGATCTGGCGCCCCCCCATCTGGCCTCCGATCTGACCTCTGATCTGACCTCACATCTGGCCTCCTGTTTGACCTCCAATCTGACCTCAGCCTGGCTCCTGGTTCACCTGTTGAGTGACTTTAGGCTGGTCTGTTTTCTCAGGTACAGAGCTTTTGAATAATTAGTTAAAACAATCCAAGTATCATCTACCACTGGTTAGTTAAACTGTAAGGCCCACCCCTGGGAGGGCTCCATGCTAGGTAACTGGCTCGCCTGGGGGCGGTCACCTCCCCCTTCTCTGAGGTCACATCCAATCCACCGGGCCACACCTCCCGCCTTTCCCTATATAATCCAGCTCCACAGGAGTCCCCAGTCTCTTTCCTTTTCTCTCTTACTCTCTCGTGCTCTCTTTCTCTCTCTCCCCACCCCTCCATCTTGTGTGGGCTGGCAGTTTGCTCTCCTCCCAATAAACTCCTTTCCCCTGAACCATGTGGCAGGTTTCCTTTCCAGTGAACCTTACAAAAAACTATGCTGGAATAATGAAAATCTTATTTGCTGAGAACTTTTTTTTTTTTTTTTTGGCCAGGACTAAAAAGGCAAAAAAAAAAAAAAAAACCACATAAAAATCAGCTCATTGTTGTTCATTAGAACTGAAAAGTTGATGACCCTAAACAGCACAGAAGTGCCTGCGGTTATCAAAGGCTCACGGCCTCAGAACCATGCAGGGTCATGATTTGCACTGTTTCCCAGAGAACAGACAAGCCGGCTCTGTGACAGGGTTAAATGGGATTTTTCCAGTGTCCAAGCATTGTGACCAAAGCCCCAGGGCTTGGACAGGGGTTCTGAGGGCTTGACCGGCTTTGACTGTGGACATCTGCCGGCAGTCAGGGCCAGTGCACAGCCAGAAGCCACCACAAGCCCCAGGCCACTGAGAGGGAGAGAACAGAGGAAGGACAAACAGAGGGAGAGAGTCACACCCTACAGAGGGCTGAGAGCCCAATTCACAGAACTCAGAACTTTACAGATAAAAGACTCCTCTAGCCTGGAGCAACCATTGCACTCACAACCTCTGGAGAGAAAGGAGGATCAAGATTTCCAAGGCAGTCTGGTTCTGTCCCTGGTGAGACTTTGGTCTCACGCAGCTCAAAGCCAAGCCAGGCAGGCACGTTTGTGAGATTCTTATTTCCAGTTAACCAGCAAAAAGCTGGAAGTAGAGCTGTGGCTCTATGAATAAAAGCTCATGGACAGCACCCAGGCCCAGAGTTCAAGCCTCTAAACAAGCACAAGAGGAAAACAACAGCAAACAAACTCTTCAGTTGAAACTTCCTAAGATCCAGAATCACAACAAATCAATGAAAGACTGAGTTGAATCAAACTGGAGAGTTTCTGAATGGCAAAGGACATAGCTAACAACATAAATAGAAAGTCCACAGAATAGGAAGATTTTTACCAACTATGCATCAGACGGGGACCTCATATCTAAAAGATATGATAAATGCTCAAAAAATAAACACCCTAAAAATGAACCCTCGAAGGGACAAGGACTTGATTAATAAATGGGCTAGAGCGTTAAAGAGACTTCTCCAAAGAAGAAATGAGAATGGCCAATAGACACATGAAGAAATGTTCCAACACCTCTGGCCATAAAAGAAATGCACATCAAAACTACATTAAATTCTACCTCACCCCAGTTAGAATGGCCATTATTAAGAAAACTAACAATAACAGATGCTGGCCAAAAGGGAACTCTACCACACTGTTGGTAGGAAAATAAATTGGTTCTGTAGTGTGGAAATGGAGACACAGCCATCCAGCTGTCTGGCTAGGTGCTGGGGGCAAGGTTGTTTTCAAGACATCCCAGAGCCTAGCCAGGAGATGGGGGAGCTGTCCATCCAGCTCTAAGGCCTGGATGTGAGAGGAGCCATCCTTTGAATTAAGATGCCTGGCTCAGTGGGGCGAGCAGGAGGGCCCTGCTTTGGGGGATTGTAGATACCTTGTGTTGTTTAGCCCCAGGGGAGCCCGGCTCCCTGTCTGTGTTCATGTGTAATGCTTTGGTCTCCACCCCAACATGTGACCTTTGTCTTTAAAAGTTTAGTTCTAGCTCTGTTCAGGGCTGTAGGTTTTTGTAACTGTCCTGCCTACAAACCACTAGGGACCCAATAAAGACTCCAAAATTCGAACTTTCAAGATGTGGCTTCTCTATTTACTCATGACTGGTTTTATATCTGATTTAAGGTATATTTTACCGCACAACAGTTCAACCACTCTGGAAAGCAATATGTAGATTCCTAAAAGGACTAAACATAGCCGGGCACCAGTGACCCATGCCTGCTGAGATCTGAGGATTTCAGTTCAAAGCCAGCCCAGGAAGGAAAAGTTTATGAGACTCTTATCTCCTATTAACCACCAGAAAACTGGAAGTGGCACTGTAATTCAACTGGTAGAGTGCTAGCCTTGAGCTAAAGAACTCCTGGGACAGCACCCAGACCCAGAGTTCAATCTCTACAACTGGCAAAAAAAAAAAAAAAAAAAGACTAAACATAGAGCTACCCTATGACCCAGCAATCACAGTCCTGGACATTTATCCAATTGACCACAAACCAGCCCACACTAAAGCTACCAGCACAACCATGTTCATTGTAGCATTCTTTGCCATAGCCAAGATATGGAATCAACCCAGAAGCCCCTCTGTAAACAAATGAATCAAGAAAATGTGAGACACACACACACACACACACACACACACACACACACAGGAATTTGATACTTCCATCAAAATAAGGATTTGGAAAATATATATAAAGCTATGAAAGCCAGACCCAAGGAAACATAGGCTGCATGGTTTCCCTCATTTGTTATAACTAGAATGTTCTACAAATCTACAAGTAAACACAGTGGATAGTAAAAGACAACAAAAATACACTTGGACATGAAAAAATTATACAGGTTTCTAGACATTCACACAGTGAGATCAAAGGAGGGTATTCTTTTGTTGTTGTTATTAATTTGTGTTTATTGGGGTTTAGGCATACAATGATAAAGGTCACCTTGGAGCATGCCCCTCCCCCCAGGTAATGTCCACTCTAATCCTGGGATGCTTTTTTTGACCTTTTTCTTTTTCTTGGCACTGCTTTTGCTGCTAGCAGCCTCTTCAGGCCCGCTGCTGACAGTTCCAAGGAGGATATTCTTATGAGAGAATCATGAAGGCTCAATATCTATGTGCATTTGACAATATAAAGTGATGTTTATCAAAATGAACTCCAAGAAACAGAAACGAGTGGTTTTTTGATATTTTTGCTTTTTATTTCCCCTTTCTCACTGTTCTTGATTTCTGTGCCTTTTGTCTGATATATAAGTTTATCCATTTGGGGGAAGACAAGCGGGTGTACAGAAATGGTGGGACAAAGGGTGAACAAATGCAGCAGTGATTCTCACTAGACACTGTTGAAAATGAGCTCTACAACTTGTGGGGGCAAGAGGTGGGAAGGAAGAGCTTAGAAAGATCGAGGGAGGGGATGACATTGTTCAAAAAGAAGTGTACTCATTTATTTATGTAACTGTAACCCTTCTGTGCATCACCTTTACAATAACAATAAGAAATAATTTTAAGAAAAATAAAGCAAATTGCATAATATGTAGGAAACCACAGTGTGGGTGGACAAAAAGTCAGTCACTCTTCGAGAGGTGGGCAAATGGCACATACTCTTTGCCAGCCTGCCTCGCATCTAGAACACACCAAACTGTCCTCCCACCTTCATTTTGCAGAAGTCTGTACCCCAGCAATGTCCTGTTCGGCTGCCAATGAGGTGATTTGAGTTGAATGCGACCTAACCCCCCTCCCTGCTTAGGCGAATCTGTCTAAGCAGAGGAGATGAGGACAACGTCTCACATAGAAATGGGGGGTGTCGAAACCAGGGAGAGGACGAAGGGAAATGCCGTTTGATCTTGGACTTGCAGCCGTCGAGCTCAGAGAGGACAGATTTCTGTGATGTAAGCCGCCCCAGCTGGTGGCATTTTGCACTGGCAGTGGCAACAGGCAAAGGATTTTTTCCTGCCATAAAGATGATGGAGAAGTCTTGAGGCACAGAGATTATCAGCAGCAATGAAACTCCAATTCCCACAGGCACATTCATTCAAACCCTTGCTGCTTCCCTTCTGCCAAGAGAACATTCCTAAATTCATAGTCCTTTCCATTCAACCCCAAGCAATGTGAAATGTTCAACCTGCTTGTTTTTCTGTGTCTTTGGACACGTTTACCATACATGGGATTGAACCCTTCCGCTGTGTGTCTTTAGCTTCTCTGTGTGTTTCCTGCTGAGAGCCAGGGGTGAATGCTCTTGGTGAAGCCTGAAGGACTCCCCGGGGCCCCTCAGGACCCCCTGGCCACCCCCTGAGCTGAGCTCACGCCAGGTTCCCCCTGGGAACAGAAGAGGGCTTTCTCTACCAGACCATGTCGGGCAGCAGACCTCCCTGAGTCCTCTACCCGAGAGAAACAATTCCAGAAGGAGAAGAGGGTGACCCCGCCACAGAGACACTCCGGTGTGTTCAAATCAGGCGCCAGGAGCTCACTCCATCAATTCTCTCTACGCCTTTCTGTTTCCACAGAACACGATCAATAAAGTCCCAACAAGTGGGCCAGTGAGACGGTGCCAACTGCGGCTTCTCCTGGGCTAAGACTTCAACAGAGCCACCATGCGCGGCAGCCACATCCAACGAAGCGTAACTTCCTCCCTCCATCACCCCACTCCCGGAGTTTGCCCTTGAGGGCTCTGTGCCCTGGGAGCCACCTGGCCCCGGCTCCCTGTGGATGATAACGGAAGTGAGGACCGGGGGCCTTGGGGCCATTTGGCATCTGGGAGGGGGCAGGGGAGGGAAGGCGAACGCCAGATGGCAGGTGTACGTGTGTGACACATGTTAATAGACGTTTAAATGGCACCCTGTGCCAGCGGATGACGGTAGACAAGGAAACACCACACCTGTTGTGTTTGCTTGTTTGTTTGTTTTCTGGAAGGTACCAGCAAGGGAAAGCCAGCACAGGTGTCCCCAAAGTTCAACGGCCAGGGAGAGTTCTTTCTTCATGGATGGACAGGTTTTTTTGCCCCCTGCTGGTCTCTCCTCTGCACAGTGCAGGGGGAGGGCGCTCCAGGGCCCCCTCCCTCCTCCCCTCCTTCCCCCCTACCATCCCCGGCTCCCCTGTCAGTCCCCAGCAGGCCACAGCCCTGGGCTGCCCAGTGTGTAGCCCCCCGATCGCCCCAGAAGGCTGCTTCTCCCCAGTCAGAGGCCACACCGCGGGGGGAGCACGGCCCTCTGCGAACCCCCTCTGCCATGGCCGTTCTCCTGGCTCACAGGGCCCTGGTTCCTTCCAGGAAAATGCCTTGCCGTGACCGCGCAGAGGAATGCTTGCGTTTCGTGGTGCTCGAGTGAACCGGGTTGGAATGGCCACGCCGCAGGGGCCCTGGATGTCTTGGAGCATTTAATATTAACATTCACAGTCATTCCATAAATATTCATTGAGAGCCGCCGTAGGTTCGGAGGAGTGACAGCCGGGCTAGCAGCCAGGCCCCTGCGCGCCGCGTCTGCCCCTTCTCCCCCACGCCCGTCAGGGCACAGAGGCCCCAGCGCTGCTCCCACGGGGACCGGAGCAAAGCTCACATTCTGCAAACTCAGAGGCAGATTCGCTGCGGCTGTTCACAAGGCCAGCCTCACAGCCCCCTCCCCAGGCCTCCGCACCACACAGCCAACAAGCCCCGCACCATTCCTGTGCCTGTTTGCTTTCTATTTCTGTGCGTTCAGCTGCACTCAAAGGCTTTCCTTTCCAGCCGACGGGTCTGCAGTGGCTCTGCCCGCATTGAATTTGTTTCTCCCGCTAGCAGCCTGCCTCTCTTTCCTGCTGCGAAATTGACTAGAAACAGCTTGAAACAGACAGGTTTTTGTATAGTGACCAGACATCGCCCAAGAAGTGTCTGATCATTGTGCCTCATTTAACACAGGCATCTTCCAGTATGCGCCTCGCTGTTATTATTGTCATGATTATTTTCATTATTCGCCAAAAAGCTTTTGTTCCCCCAAAAAGGTAATTCACAACCGGGGACTCGGCTCAGCATCCACCTCTCAAGTGCCGCTCTCCAGGGGGCTGACCCTGCCTTCAAGGTCTCCTTGAAGAACAGACTAAGTGAAAATGGGCTTCTCTGACTTTCTGTGCTCATTTAAGTACATTCAACTCATTGCATTTTTTTGTTCTTTTGGTAAGAAGTGCCAGGATATTTACTCTGCTTTGCTTAGAGAGAAAAGGAAAACACAGGAAGGTTCACGGAGGTTTAAGAACAGTGTCCGTGCCAGAAGCGTGCAGAAAGGCGACGCAGTCGCAATCTCTTAACACGTATTAAAGATGTCCAGGCAGACTGCAAGGGTGTTCTGGGGTGTGGGGCTTGGGCATGGAGATGGCTCAGCTCTGTCACAAGGAAACGTGAGACCTCAGGGCAGGACTAGGAGGGGTGGTGACCGCAGCAGATGACAAATGACGGAGAGGAAAGGTCAAGGACAGAGGTGAACAGCACAGGACTATTATAGAAGATGAGCCAGGGTGAGCACCTGAGGACGGGGTAGGAACAGAGGAACCCGGGCAGGAGCCAGGGGGGGCCTCTGACCACAGGGCTCTGCAGGAGTCATGATAAAGAGGAGCACACGGGTCACATGCAAAGACACATTCCAGCTGGCTGAGGTCCACACTGGACTGACGTCCACACTGGCTGAGGTCCACACTTGGGGCTGAGGTCCACACTGGGCTGATCTTCACAGTGGGCTGAGGTCCACGCTCTTCGCTGATATCCACACTGGGCTGAGGTCCCTGCTCTGGGCCGAGGTCCGCGCTCAGGCCTAGTTAAGAAGGGTCTGGAGAGTCCTGGGCCGTCTCTTCCAGGCAATGGCTGTTCATCACCAGAGATGCGCAAGGCCTCTCACCCGTAAGTGCTGCAGAAGACGTTAGCAGGTACACAGGGTTGGGGGGGGGAGGGTGGACCTCCGGCCCTGCCGCATCTCCCGCTTTGAGGCTCGGGACACCGCCTTCAGTCCCCTTCCCCCGGGGGCCGCCTCGCCCCCTGAAGGGAGCAGAGGGGTCACGTGTGTGGAGCATCCCACCCTGCCTGGCACCCATCAGAATCAACTTCCCGACAATTGTGCAAAAGCTGGTGAGCAAGGGGCCAGTACGCGTGGGAAGGGGAACAAGAGAGGATAACGAGGGCAAGCAGGCTCGAAGTGTGCGTGTCAATACACATATAGGAAGGTATTTACGTGGAAACGTGTGTATGTATGGACATGCATGCAGGAACATGCGTATGTGTGGACATATGTATTCGTGAACATATGTGTATTTGTGTGAACACATGCATAGGTGTGAACATGTATATATGTGTTAGCAAAGTAAACGATTAACATTCTTTAATTCATATAGGTTAATAAAAATAGAAATAAAATTCATTATGGAAAAAGAAAAGAAGATTCTGTCTGGACAGGGAGCCCTCTGAAACGTCTATTTGAGGAAGGTTCTTGGGTCCCCTTAGCGTCTTGGAGGCCTGGATTTCCCAGGTTGCAGCTGGGTTCAGGCTGGAATGTTCTGTAGAGAGCCAGATTCAAGCCATCGATTTCCCCAGCTCTACTCTCCATGCACCCCAATCCCAGATCCGCTGCTCGTGAATCTGGGAGAGCCACACTTCATCAGCCTGGACCTGCCCACCGTCCCCCGAGCACGCTCCGAGAGTGCTGGGGCCTGGGGCTGGAGTCTCTTCTCAGCAAACTCTTCATTGGGAAGACCCCTGGTCCTTGAAGAGCCCCTCACGGTGCCCTCTGGGGCCAAGGTCTCCCCCCTCGCCCAGAGACCAGGAGTTCCCACTGCGCCTGTAGCTGGTTTCCACCAGAGCTTCTGTCCCCTCGTGACTACCACCTCTCCCCCAAACAACCCTTCCCAAACCTGCAGGAACATCTAAATCACCCACCATCTCCAGGCTCACGTGGGAAGAGTCAAAGAAATGAATAGAATCTGGGGCGCAGACTCCAAAAGGTCCCCCAAATTCCAGAGACCATGGCGAATGACCCCTCCTCTCTGCTGAGGGGCTGTGGTGTGGGTGGATGGACAGATGTCCAGTGGAGACTCGTAGAGGCCAGACATCTGAGCTGTTGCAAGACCGAGAGGAGCCTCGGGGATTCTAAGTCACCCCGAGCCTCTGCATCCAGCAGTGGAACTGAAATCCAACCTCTGCGCCAAAGAGCCCTGGCTAGTAGTGTAAGAAGCAACCTGCTGCATTTAATTTCTAGAAGATTCTTTTTTTTTTGCCCTTTGCACATCCTTTCCATCACTCTCCCAGCTTCCTCAAAGGCACTTATGGGGAGTTGCTTTCCCAGAGCCCCCTAAACTTCCAAAGGGGCTTCCCCAAGGCCCAGGGCACTTCAAGACCCCAGGGATGGGGCTGAACACCCAGGAGCCTAGAGTCTGCCCCTCTGCAGGGGCACAGCTGTCCAGAGAGCCGAGCTCGTCCCCCTGTGAATGCGTGGTGCCTCTCTTTCCAAGCCATTTGAATCCCGGATTCAAACTGGAGAGCATTTTCCATGTGACAAGGAGCAATTCTTGATTTAACTTCATTGCCCAGGGCCTCCCCGGGAGCCAGGAGGTGAAGGGGGAGGAGAGATGGCCTCCTACTAGAAAGATTTCTGCTGTGCTGGGAAAACGCCTCGGGCTGCTCCTTTCCTCTAATTCCTCCAGGCACGGGAAGAAAGAACCACAACAATTCTCCTTTCCTTCCCCACCCGCCAGACCGGCCAGTCCCATGAAAGGAGTTCCCGTGAAGGACTCTGCCGATGCAGGTGTCCTGCGGGTACAGTCCCTGGATGTCCTGAGGGGCCCAGTCCCCTGAGTGGTTCTTAGGGCCTGCCTGTGTGTCTGTGTCTATTATCACGTCAGTGGCTGCTTCTAGACACACATTCATCTTCCTGGAAAAACAGTATCAAGTACAGAGCGAAACATAGATGATGCATCTAACCTACTACCACGGACCCCTTTAAAATACCTAAGTTCACACACACCCCAGCGTTCTCCAAGGGGCCCAGTGGGACTGTGGGTGGAGGGAGCCACAGTCTCAGACCTGCGGAGGAGAGCCGGACAGAGGTGGCTTCTTTGCTCCTTCCTCAACCTGTAGGCCTTTGGTGGTCTCTTCAGGGTCAACAGCAGGAGCCTGGTCTCGAAGGACGCGTGTCAACTGGAAAAGTCAATGGCCTCAGTTCATGGGTACCAAAGGGAAAGAATCTGTAGAATCTGTGGTGGTGTGGCATGGGCCAAACCCATGGGGTAGGTAGAAATGGGCACACGATTACCTTGCCACCGTCGACCTACCCCTGACCCCCTTGGGATTCCCACAACTCTGCCTTCGAAGGGACTTGGTAGCCCATCCCCGGCACTCCTGGTAACAGCTCGTTACAGCAAGGAGGCCTTCCTGACTCATGGAAGGAAGGCTCACTGGAGAGAAAAAGAGGAAAGAATGGCCATCCGTCAAGAAAGTAAAAAACATTCTCCTGCCAGACCACAGTGGCTCACGTCTGTAATCTTAGCTACTCAGGAGGCCAAGATCTAAGGATCATGGTTCAAAGCCAGCCAGGGCAGAAAAGTCTATTAGCCTCTTATCTCCAATTAGTCACAGAAAACGCCAGAAGTGGCACTGTGGTTCCCGTGGTAGAGCACTAGCCTCGAGCAAATAAATGCCCAGGGCCAGATCCCCGGCACAGTGTTCAAGCCTCAGGACTGGCAAAGTTCTTCTTAACAAATAGAGGAAGCTTATTCCTAATTACTAGTCTGTAATGAACTGACATTTCTATCCGGCACAGTCTTCCACACCTGGAATCTCAGCACTCCACAGCAGAAGCTAAAAGACATGAGCATTCGAGGCCAGCCAGGTCTACATAGCAAGACCCTGTTTCTTCCACAATGTTGATATTTATTTTATTTTATACAGCATTAAAGAAATCATTAGTAGATAAAAGTATTGGAGCTTTTTCTAAACTTGTGTTTTTCTCTTCTATATTTTTTGCCAGCTCCAGGGTTTGAATTGGGCTTCATGCTCGCTCACTTGCTGGCATTCTACGGCGTGAGTCATGCCTCTAGCCTGGATTTGTGCTGGCTGTTTTGGAGGTTGATTCTTGTGTACTTTATTCCTCAAGCCACCACCTTCTAGATCTCAGCCTCCTGGGCAGCTAGGATTACAGGTCTGAGCCACTAGTACCCAGCTTGGTTTTCTTCTGTTATCTTTTTGGTTTGTTTTGGGTTGTTTGGGGGTTTTTGGCAGTAGTATAGCTTGGACTTTAGGGTCATGTGCTTGCTAAGCAGGTACTCTGATGCTTGAGTCAAAGCCGGCCTGGGCAGGAAAGTCCATGAGACCCTTATCTCCAGTGAACCACCAAAAACCTGAACGTGGAGCTGTGGCTCAAGTGGTAGAGCTCTAAGCCCTGAGCACAAAGGCTGAGAGACTATGCTCAGGCCCTGAGTTCAAGCCCCAGGACTGGCAAAGAAGAAGGAGGAGGAGGAGGGGGGGAGGAGGAGGGGGAGGGGGAGGAAGAAGAGGAGGAGGGGAGTGAAGGGAGAGGAAGGGGAAGAGGGGGAAAGGGGGAAAGAGGGTAGGGGTCGAGGTGGGGTCGGGGAGGAGGATCCCAGTTTCGAGAATGTTTGGCAGACCTTCCATCCATGACCTTCCTTAAGTAGAAAGCCCAGACTCTAGAGCTCGTAATCTCTGTGAGCCAGGACACGCAATTAACCTCTGTGTGCGCATGCCCTAACGCACACACGGAAAAACAACGCCTGTGTAATTCAGGTATTGCAAAGATTCGGATGAAGAATTTAAAACAATCCTGGCACATGAAAAGTCCCGGATGGATGTTGACTCGTGCTCTGTCATTAGGGATTTGTTGTCTAGGACTGGCTTCCGAGTGCTCGTGGTTAAACCCATGCCACAGGGAGAGGGGACACCCCTCCTCCCAGGACTGGAGCTCCCTCCAAGGGAGACATCTCGGTGCACATTTCACTCCACGGAGTGGAAGCCCCCAGGGCTGCTGAGTTGCTGCAGGACAGATCTCCCATCCAGCCGACGAGATCCTGGAAGGGAACGGTCAGAGGAGGAAGATGTCTGCACTTGGCCGGAATCCTCCGTGGAATGTCCCCAGGCCGTTTCCCTGGTTTTATGGGTTTTACCAAGAGTAGAGGCGGCTGAAGATGTTCATGGGAAGAGAAATGCCCTGTGGCTGGCTGGTCACCAGCCTTTGCTTAATCATCCGCGCCCTCCTCGGAATTGAATTTCACACCTTTTTGATAGTTGGTTCTGCTTCGAGGTAATAAAATCATGTTGATAACTGAGATGAATACATAAACCGAGGATTTCATTTTAACCACAGCAATCCGATTTTCTCAGGAAATCCTGAGCAGCTAGAACATCCTCTGTTGGGTTAAACGAGAGACTCAAGGAGACAGGTCCGAATCAGCCTCTCTGCGGACGGGCGTCAGCTCCCGTCCGTGCCAGGGCGAAGCTGGAATATTGATGAAACCCCACAAGTTTGACATGATTACAGTTGTTTTGTTGCTCAATTAAAGTCCAATTTGGAAACGACCCTCCCTGTCCCTCGTTCCTTTTGGCTTCAAGGAGGCCAGGAAATGGAGGGGAGCACTTGGGGTGCTGGGGGCGTGTGATGGATTCCTTTGCAGATGGAGCGAGTAATTCCTTCCAAAATGAGCTGAGGGTGCTCGCGCCCTGGGTGAGGAAGTTCAGGGCGCCCCGAGCACCCCGCTCACGGCTTCAGAGTGGTCAGGGCGGCACCTCCTTCATTGAACTAAGCGCTGGAGAAAGCAAATCAAGTCCCAGTGTGTGCAGAAGGTGGTGCCCAGAAACACGGCGGCAGAACTCACACCATTGCCGGCAGGCCTGGCCGAGGACTGGCAGCCCACCGAGCGCTGTGGATTGGGGAGAGCATGCACGCAGCCTTGGCTGACCTCAGGAACGCTTTCCCCCCCAAACCCGGAGACTGCCCGCGGCCCCCCGTTGTATTCCTTCCACGGTGAGATTCTGTGGAACCGAGATACCTGAAGCAGAGGGCTGTGTGTGCACGTGTGCTTGGCTGTTGTGTGTGCGTGTGCGTGCATGTGCATGCAAGCGTGTGTGTGTGTGTGTGTGTGTGTGTGAGTTGTAGTTTTCTTTTCCTGAGGCCAAGTGGATGGAACTTCAGAATGGATCAATGCCCACAAAGAAACCACCCCTGCTAACAGGCCAGGGGCCGGAAGGAACGCTGTGGCTACTTCCTGGGACCTAGCTATTCTAGAAAAAGCCTGAGCCCTTGGGATTCATGGGGAAGAGGACACACAGAAAGAGTCGTGCTAACAACTCTGAGTTAGGAAAGATGGGGGGCAGAAACATCAATCATTCCGGCAGCACCCACAATGACCACTCCACCACTGCTCCTTTCGGCTTTCTTCTCCTCTCTTCCTCCTTCTGCTCCCCCTCCTCCTCATCTTCCTTTCTAGTTTTTTTGGTGTTTTATTTTGGGGGGGGGGGGTTGGCATGGTACTTCGGTCTTGAACTCAAGGCCTGAGGACTGTCCTGTAGCTTTTTCCTTCAAGGCTGGTGCTCTACCACTTGAACCATGGCTCCACTTCTAACTTTTTGGTGGTTCATTGGACATAGGAGTCCCATGAACTTTCCCTGCTTGGGCTTGCTTTGAACCTTAATCCTCAGCCTCCTGAGCAGCCAAGATGACAGGCATGAGCCACAGTGTCCAGCCCTCTGATTCCTCTTTAATGGTACTTACTGACCTCCAGGTGTCTCCTTTCTATCTTCACTGACTCCTTGACACCCTTCAGCCCGCCCTCCTCGCTATCGCCTGGATGGGCTGAGTTCATACAGGAGACTCCCCCCGGCGGGGAGACTCTGACTCTTCGCATGTGGCTTTCTAAGCTTCAGTTGGTCCACGAGGCTTCATGACACCTCAGTCACCCATCCAAGGGGGGCCACGTCCCGATGACCACAGAACGTGTCACTGCCTATTTGCTAGACTCTTGGCTTCCAGTCTTTAAACCTGATTCCTGTTCTGATGATATTCTGACTCCATCTACCCCTTTCATGCAGGGAGGCCCACCAGGGGAGGCCTGCTGGGGGAGAGGGGGTAAAAGCCTCTTGGGAAGAGGCTAGACAGCTGTCTGGTACAGAGACCATCTACCCTGCACTTCTCCACACACACGTGGAGGGATTTGGAATGCAAGAACATATTGCAATCATGATTTAACTGGCTGATTCTAGAAATTTCCAGCGTCCAGCCTTCCAATCAGAATTTCATGTTTCTAATGTACTAGGTGAGTTTCCTTTGGCATACACCCAGTGGTCACTGTCTATGATTTTGGTACACTGGATATTGTATATATGCTTACATGAACTAGAGAAGGGAAAGAAAAATGAGGGAGGGTGTAACAGATAAGACAAGAAATGTACTCACTACCTTATTATGTAACTGTACCCCCTCTTACATCACCTTGTCAGTAAAATTTAATTTAAAAAAAGAATTTCATGTTTAAAGGACCACAATTTTCTAAATTTGGCACAAAACAATTCACATGATGAACACTGAGCAAAATGTAGCAATAGATAAAGGAACGATGCACGTCAACTTAAATAAGGTGATTCGTATTTTGACCACCGCCTTGCAAGTACAACAGTGACATACAAAGACACAGAGATCATATAAATAAATATGGTATCTATTTGAGGGTTGCTGAGGAAATACCTGTCATGATGATTTATACTACTTGCCTATAATCGCAGCACTTGGGTGCAGAAGTAGGAGAATTATGAGCTGGACAGGTTTGGCTACATCAAGGAACTCTATCTGAAAAAGCAAAAAGCCATATGTTGTGTTTATGTTGAGATTTTTTTTAGGACTAAACCATCAGCCTTACAACATGTAGAGGTCAATTGGAACTTGCTCTATTGTCAGTCTCAATTTAGAGCAGAAAGAATGATTCCACTTGTAGTAATACAAAGATATAATACAAAATGAATAGTACTGAAATAGAAAATTAAGTGACTGTAACAAGCCAAATACACTGAACACACTCATAGCTAATCTGAGATCTGCAAATTGTCATCTCCAGTTGACTAAAGTGAAAGACTCTGGCTTAGCAATTCTGCACTTACTGCGCAGAATTACTGGGAATGCAAAAGCTGACGATACCAATGGACTCACTTACATCAAACATGAGCCAAGGGAGCTGGAGTCCACAGGGGAAGGGCTCTACCAGGCCATGCCCACATTAAGAACCTGGCAGGCACGACAGTCACTTAAACAAGGACACACCCACGTGGCTCAGAGCTTGTGTTCATGAGCACATCCTCCCCAACCACGGACCCCACCGGGCACTAGGAGAACCCCTACTAACTCTTAGAACCAAGGGTAACAGTTTCAAATAATGCATCTTCCTCGCTTTGCCTTTCAAACCCTTTCCTCCCACTGTCTCCGCAGAGGCCCACGTGGTCTGCCACGGCCCCCCAGCCAGACGGCAGCCCCCCTTCATTCCCACCTGCACCCATTTTCTATGAGGAGTGGGTCTCTGTACCCCATTTTAGGTTGACAAGGGTGTTGTCGTGTATGTCTTATCCTCGAAACAGTCATTAACTCATCGTATTTATTTCAGACTTACCAGACCGAAGAAGAGAATATTTTATGCAGCAAAGAATATCTAAGACATTAAATAAAGCAATAGAATGTTATAAGAGAGGCCCCCAAATCCTAAGACAATCAAATTGTTTTTCTCTTCCTCTGGGGGAACAGAATAGATTACAACCCCTGCGTTGGTATGCACTGAGAGGTCTGAATATGGAACACCCACCAAATTCCTTGCTCAAAGCTCTTGTCCTGACTTACTCTGCCATCATCCAATTCTTTTGGATGAACTAGAGAGGAGTTATTATTAAGACCCTCAAAGACTTCTGCTCTGAAGAAGGTATAAAAATACAAGAGTCAACAAGGCACTAGTGGCTCATGCTGGAATCCTAGCTACTTAGGAGGCTGAGGGCTGAGAATCCTTGTTCAAACTCACCACAGGAAGGAAAGTCCATGAGACTCTTATCTCCAATTAGCCACTAGAACACCAGAAGCGGAGCTGTGGCTCAAAGTGGTTGAGAGCCAGCCTTGAGCCAAAGAGCTCAGAGACCGTGCCCAGGCCCCGAGTTCAAGGCCCACGGATGACAAAAATAAAAATACAGGTCTCCACCTGCATCCACAACTAGAGCTCCCTGCAGGAACAGCTTTCTGCTTTTCGTCAAACACTGAGGAATGGCAAGCAAACCTCTCTGCCACAATCCTACCACCACACACGCTCTGCCCCTTGTGTTCCAGAACTATCCAAGTCTATCTTCTTGCATCTTTTTCCAAACTGGGGCTCAAGTTTGGGGCCTGTGCATGCTAAGTAAGTACTCTACCACTGAGCTACATGCTCAGCCCAGGGTACTTACAGAATCTCACTACATAGTCCAGGCGAGCCTTCAACTCTCAGTCCTCGTCCTTGCCTCCTGAGTTCTCGGATTGTGGGCCTCGGACACCACTGCCCGCCTGTCTCATCTTCAAGGCTCATTTTGGAGAAGGCTGGAAGCGAAGGAGATGATAAAAGGTAGTTCTTAGCAGTGTATTTGGTGCTGATCAAACACAAAGAACAGGAAAGAAATCCTTTGAGTTAGAGTCCTACAAATGCCATGTCCATCTCATTGTAAAGGAAAGGATGTCCACAACTTCTGACCGGGAACAGAGTCCTGTCTCATCTTGGGACCGTCCTGTCACACTTTAGATGGGCCCAGTTTCTTCTCACCCCAAAGCATTCCGTGTGTGCTTAACCCTTGAAATAATAACTAGCGCAAACATCCAAAAGCTGGGAAGAGAAATTCCGTGAGGACAGCATTAGCAGTCCCCCAAAGACAAGCTGATCGTAATCGCAACGTGTGGAATCAGCTAACGAACAGATGCATTCCACTCTCACTCCCCTGCGGAAGCCTTCACCTGCGATGTGGCTGGGTGTCCAGTCCTCCCTTAGAAAGCTGTGGAAAACTTGGTTAGTGAACTCAAACCAGAAAGCCACCTGGCTTTGTAGTTCACACAATCGTACATGAGTCTTAAGCAGATTTAAAGCTGTGGGTAAGGAGAAAAATATTGCATCTGGATCATTAGCTTTGTTCAGCAGCACCTATCTTAGCCAGAAATTCTTCAAGAAATAAAAGACCAAAAAGCCACTTTGAAACTAACAACACAGGAGAAAATAGTCTTTGACCCTAAAGAAATTGTCTTGGAAGGAGAATTAATGAAGCCACTCACTTAAAAGCAAAACAAAAGTTTTAAAAAGTGCAGCAGGCAAAGACTCCGCATTTAAAGTGATGAAAACATTTCATTTGTTGTGAGCAGCTGTGATGTCTGTTTATGCAAACCATTAGGGCTTACCCTGAACAATAAATCACACTTGCTTTTGTGATGAATTCTACAAAAGCCTCTGGAAATTAAATAGCAGAGACAATGCAAATTTAAGTCCTCAAATTAAGGCAAGATGTGACCTGTTTGATGGAAATGTTCCAAACAATGGCACTTTAAAGTCTACATTAAAAAGAAAAATAAGCCAATCTACAAAATGCAGAGCTTGGAAAGTAGGAGCCTAAGAAAGCCTAAGGAACTTCTCTATTCAGTGGTACAGAAACTGTACTTGTCCCAAAGCCAGAGGAGCGAGGAACCGGCATTTCCCGTCTCCCAGCCACAGCACTGCCCTGGTGACTATTCTCCTATCACATCAGCCTGCTCCAAAAATACAATCAGGCCGGCACCTGAGCGTTTGGCTGCGTCTAATTGAGCCCGGCTAAGTGCCCAGTGACCTGGAAATGTCCAGGCCAGCTTCCATCAGAACACATGACTGGGATCTGCTCGTGTCCCCGTCGGGGCTAATTGAGGGCGGGGTACCAAGTCCTGAGCAAGTGGGTGGGCCAGAGCCTCGGGCCGCCTTGCTCCCACCTTCCCTCCGTGTCTCTGGGAGCCAGGGCAAGTGGTGGGATCAGAAGGGGCCGGGCAAGCACACACATTCGGAGCCCTTGCTGCTCTCAGGGCTCCTTCTGGAGAACTCTGCGCTCGCAGTCAACTGCCCTTCCTCCCGAGGATCACTACTGTCCTCCAGCCAGGCTGGGGAGGGGGCCCGAATCCTCCCTCCCTCTCTGGCGATCACCTTCCATCACGATGAACTGAGGCTCCGCTGGGATGGGCGGTCCAGATTCTAAGCGGCCCCTTAGTGCATCCTCCCGCCCCATCCAGGATGACTTTCCTAAGCACTCAAGGGCTCTGGCCAGCACCTGCTGCGGCATTCCAACTCCCACCTGGCCAGGGGCCCAGCTCACTCCTAACATGGTTCAGGTGGAGCATCTTGAGTATGGCAATCCTTGGATTCTGTCTATCATCGCTCCTGGGAGGTCCTGAGCAGGGGGATGTCCCCCCCGGCCCCCGCCTGTCCCCCAGCTGGGCGTGTGGTCCCTGCCTGTCCCCAGGGGGCAGAGCAGGAGGTCCCAGAGTCCCAGCGACGAACCCTGGCTTCATCTCTATGGGACCAGTCCCAGACACTCCCTGGGACACTTTAGTTATTTGGTGTGAGTGCTGCGTACAAACGCTGAGTTTGGTACCCAAGCTTCCGCTCTCGGGCATGAAGTCCCCGTGCTCCTCTGTGGTGCTCTGCCTGTGCTCTTCAGGGGCAAGCAGTGTGAGCAGGTTTCAGTATTCCATTTCCACACCTGTATATGGATTACTTTACTCATCTATCCTTCTCCCTCTCCTTCTCTCCCCCCACCCCCACCCCCACCCCCAGCGGGGTTCCCATCTGAAACTTGGGGTTTTTTGTTTGTTTGTTTTACTTTAGGTCTAGATGTTTGGCTACTTGCTGATTTCCACTTCCATCTGTTTTCCTGGAAATGACACCATTTTATTCCTTATTATGGGTGCACAATACACCACCGGATGCCTATACCACAGTTTCTGTGACCAGATCTTCAAAGTCAATTGGACAACTAAAGATGCGTACTCTTATCTGCTCACTCTTTGAAATTCTTCGGTAGACTAAAGGATATTTTTTTTCCATTTAAACCCAACTATAGCACCTCTTTCTGAAGGGCAGCCTCATTAGCACACTTAGATTTGCAGGGGGTCAGCTGAGGTGACCCCGACACAGTGTCAGCCTAACAGCAAGTCGGTCCCAAGCCCCATGAGGTGCACACGTCTGCCTTAGTCTCCTCCAGCACTGTGAACATACTGGAAAACCTATTTTAAGGAATGTCTACTTCTTCATTTTAATTTGTTTGGTTCTTTTATGTGGGTTTCAAGAAAAAGTTTGAAAGAAAAAATTTTCCATCCAAGGGTCCCCGATAGGGCCTAAAAATCGAGTTCCCCTGCAGGGCCCCACCCCTCTGCCTCACCAGAAAAGGAGCCCACGGGTTCTACCCCACAGTTCCGATCAGGCACAGAGGAGGGCAGCAATATGGAAGAGAGGGGAGCGGCCTGCACCCCCACACTGAGCCTTCCAAGGTCATCTGTAACTTCCAGCTCCTCACAGCTGACTTCAGGTCCAAGGCCACCTCTCTCTGTTCCCTGCTCCCTTCCCTCCTGGCCCCGTATTCCACGTCAGCCCCAGGGCCAGGCCCTGCTGAGGACAAAGGCTACATGGGGTACCAGTGTGAAGAAGAGCCATCGTGCCGCCAGTCGGCAGCTTTGGGGAGCTGGGGGTGAAACTGCTTCCCCGTTTGGTAGGACGACAGCAAAGGACACAGTGCGGCCGAGGCCACAGAGGTGGCAGAGGTGACAGCCCGGCAGTCGAATGAGAGGCGGAAGGAGCCATCTGTCCCCTGTGCAGAGCTGGCAGAGCTCAGACATCTCCAGAGACAGGTGCAGGGCTGGAAACAGCTGGACTGAAACCCAGGGGGTCGGGCCGGCCTGTGAGCCCCACCGTAGCCTTGGGGGGGGGGGGCATGGGAGCGGGCAGGAAGCGCCCAGCACATCCAAGTTCTCACCCACCCCGACTGCTTTCCTTCCACCCCTGCCCACCGTGGCCAGCACAGCACAGCCTAGAGAGAGTTCAAGGGCAGCCGGGTTGGAAGCACTGGGGCTGTGGCTATTTCTGACACAAGTCCAACGCCCTTGAAATGTGTCCTTCATCCGCTGGCCTGCCCCATATGTCCCAGCCTCTGCTGGCCCTGGAGGAGTCAGAAGTTCAGCCTCACAGAGCGATAGGAATTGCCCTTGTCCTTACTCCATGCACAGGAAATCTGGCGTCTCTGTGGTTTCTGTTCATTTCTTTTCTTTTTTTTGCCAGTCCCGGGGCTTGAACTCAGGGCCTGAGCACTGTCCCTGGCTAGTTTTTGCTCAAGGCTAGCACTCTGCCACTTGAGTCACAGTGCCCCTTCTGGCTTTTTCTATATATGTGGTGCTGAGGAATCGAACCGGGGCTTGGTGTATACAAGGCAAGCACTCTACCGCTAGGCCATATTCCCAGCCCTTCTGTGATTTCTTTGTCTGTGAAAATAACTCCTTTTTACAAAATTATTCTGAATAATTTTTTTTTTTTTAGTAAAAGGTAGTGGAGGCCTGTGGGCCAGGCCAAGTGGTGGATGAGATGGAGTAGCACTGAGGAAAGCCTGGAACCTCAGCTCCAAGCCAGGCCAGAGGCGCGTGCTCCCGGGGCCTAGAACTGATTGTCACCCGAGTAAAAACTGTTTCTCCCAAACAGATGGGAACATCATGTATCTTCTCCACACACCATTCATTCACTGAGAGCCGAGTGTAGTGGCACACACCTGCAATCCCAGCCCTGAGGAGGCTGCGACTGGAGAACCGCGGGCTCTAGGCCCCTCCAAACTACACGTGAAGACCCTGTTTCAAAGAAATGTATCCGCCGAGAATAAACTCACCAAATAAGAAAACTGCTATGAACGCATAGGGCAAGGAACGCTACTTTGCCCCAAATCATGATTTAGAAATTTCACATGCATTGCGTAGAAATAAAATATTCAAGTAAGGATGTTGGTAATAAAAATAACAAATTCATTTCCTTTCCCATTGGCCCAAAAGATTGATACCAGGAAGACAATGTGATTTCTATACTGTCAGATAGAGAGAGTTCAACCACCACATGGGGAATAAAAGCATTTCTCTTGTTAATTTACCTTAACACCAAAATCACCGAACAAAGCAAGCCGAAGTGAAAGAAGAGCAACCCGTGAAGATTAGTTTGCTGGGCTGAGACTCTTCTGGGTAACTATAAATAATCCCTTGAACTAAATCTCTGTTCTCAAAAGCAAGTGTGAATTTACACATTCTACTCATCTCATGGGCTGGGACTCTCGAACTGGCGTTGAGGACTAAACTGGTACTACTGCAAAATGGTCTAAAGATACGTAGTATTTCTGAACATTATAAAATCTTTTCTCTGCATATTAACATTTATGCATGCTAAATAGAATTCTTCTACCAGATACATTTTAAAATCTATTATGTATACACCTGTCCTTTGAACCCACAATGATTTTCTGAGCTGATTTTATTTTCTTCATTCTGATGAGTAATCGGGTCAGAACAAAATAATTCTCCGGGAGACCTCAGCAAGGTAGATATAGAATTCTTGATCATTTTAACCAAATGCCATGTGAGCTTTCTGTTTGTCTCCACAGACTTGCCAGAATGACATTCAAGGTGCCGTAATCAATTGCGTGGTCCTGACATTATTGTAATCTTTTATGCACCTTTGACACTGAAAGGAAATTGGATCTGTGGGACAAGGCCCCAGCTCAGCCGCTCCCAGAGCCTGGGCTCGGGTCCTCTCTGTGGCTTCCTGGCCTCCGGTGCAGGGCCAGGCCCGGCGGGCAGGGGCTGCGATCAGCTCTTTGCAGCAGGCTCAAGGGCAGAACAGAAGGGGAATCTTCCAGTTTATTTTTAGAAAAGAGAAATGGCAGTTTCTATGGGCCAGCCCTGGGAGGACGCAGAGAGTGTGAGAGGAAGACAAAAGGTCAGGCAGAGATCTGGATCCCGAGCTCTCAAGAGTCCAGCACAGCACAAAAAAAGTTCTTCCTCCCCGGCTCTGGAATATTGCACGGCTGCTTCAAGGATCTCGTTTGGAGCAGTGCTGCAGCTGCTGCGTTAGAGACCCCATCCGTCCACCCTTCCGCGTGAGGTGGCCCTGGGACTCAGCCCCAGCGCCCGAGCCATTCTTGAGAACGGAGAGGAAATCACGCATTGGGGTTCAAGCCCAGTCCTCAGCACATGTGTGACTCAGTCCCAGTGCCTGGTGCCTTCCTTGGGAACGGAGAGGAATTCACGCATTGGGGTTCAAGCACATTGAGGTTCTGTCGCGCACTGTCCCAGCGCCCGCTTGAACTCAGTGACCCAAACTTCCCGAGGCCTGAGTAGAAAGGAACACTTCAGGCCCCCTCAGAGCCTGCTGAGCCAGGGAGCCCAGCCCCATGGGAGGGGCTGGGGGGGGAGGGGACCAGCCAGGGACCCAGAGCCCTCACAGGGCCACCCCCCATGCTGAGCCAGGGACCCCCAACGCCGGGCCCCCGCAGTCTGTGTACTAACAAACCCCAGGAGTAGTTTGGAGACAACCCAGCGTGATCAGTTACCTTTGAACCCCTGGTAACCGAGCTTGCTCCTCGCCACGTTCCCCCTTCATGCCAGTGAACACAGGGCGAGGCTGCAGGTAAAATGTGGGTTCAGTTCCTATACCTGGTTAAAAGGACAAGAGGGACCGCCACCCCCACACTCCCCGCACAATCTCCAGATGTACCCTCTGGCTTCAAATACAACATTTCCCTTGTTTGCATCTTTTAAAAAGTGTTTGATGATAAGGTTTGAGAAAAAGGAGGTTGCTTTAAAAAAAAAAAAAAACAACACACAATGGACAGGCACGTCTCCGATTTATCCAATTTACATTTAGCTAGCCATGAAAGTCCGAGGGGAGAGGATGATGGCGCATTCTTTCCGTCTTTCCCTCTGGCTTCTTGGGAGAGCCAGGTCTCCATAGTGATATTCAAATGAGACACGACAAGGGGATTTGCCATGAAAATAATGAGTGCTTGGGTTTAGGCGACGATCGATTGCATGGCAGCTTTCTGTAAGAGCGCTTTGAGAAGAGTAGGAAAAGCAGTCAGGCGACTCAGGTCGCGGTCTGCAAATTTCCACAAACCTCATGTTATACCCAACGCATGGCCTTCTGGGGTCCATAGCATTATCCCTCTTCCGTAAGTTAAAAACAAACAAAACCAGGAACCCGTGGCTCACTTCTGTAATCCCAGCTACTCAGGAGGCTGAGATCTAAGGATGGGAGTTTACGCCAGATTGGACCAGAAAGTCTGAGAGACCCTTATCTCCAGTTAACTACCAAAAGAACTCAAAGTAGAGCCATGGCTTCCGTGGTAGAGCACTACCCTTAGGCATGAAAGCTCTGGGACAGTATCCAGGTTCTGAGTTCAAGCCCCAAGACTAGGAAGAAGACAAATGAAGAAGAAAGAAGAGGAGGAGGGTGAGGAAGAGGAGGAGGAGGAAGAGGAAGAGAAGAAATGTAAGCTCAGACATCCAGCATACATGCCTTGTTGAGGAAAGTTTAGAACAAAAACGGGAGCCCCGGGATTTGAACCCCAGATCATCTTTCTCCAAGGAAAGTAAGTAGGAGGATTACGGTCTGGGTCAGCGTAGGCAAAAAGTGAGACCCTGTCTAAACTAAAGAGTTCGTCAGCTTTGAGAGGGAATAATGCACTGAGGCTCGCGCGGGATGAGAAAAACGCCTTCCCATCTTCCAGATCTCCCTTTTGTCAAGACAGAAAGCTGCGGAGCTTGGGTTCATGGTTCTCTGGAGGCAAGGACGAGGCCTTAGTGAAGGGCTCACCAGATTTCTCTGCCAAGCTTCTTGCTCCCTCCAGCCCTATCCGCTGCCCTGAAAAGAAAAGGGCTGCAAATGGGCTGATTAATCAGAGAACATGAGGAGACACTGGCAGCCCGTCAGTCAGTAAACCTGTCCGAAATAAAGTCCTACGCACAATGTCATTTCCTCCTGAAACCGGCGGGAACCCCCAAATCTGCCTCTTCTTCGTAGAACTGACTTGATTTCTTAAGATAGATAGATAATTTGGTAAACGGCCCCTAAAATTACCCGCTTTTGCGTTTATTTATTTATATTGTGTTGATCATGGGGCTTGAACTGTGGGCCTGGGTGCTGTCCCTGAGCTCTTCAGCTCAAGGCTAATGCTCTACCACTTAAGCCACAGCACCACTACCTGCTTTTCAAGGAAGGGGGCACTAATGCCTTCCTTTCCCTTCAGTTGTAGATCTAGTACCTTCGGTCCCCTGACTGCCTACCTAAGAGTGCCTTAACCAGAAGAATCCACCGGCATCCTGCAAACAAAGCCTGTGTCTGGTGAGGTGAATGGTCTGGTTGTGCGGCCACCACTAGGTAACCCGTGGCAGGATTCAGTAAGGACAAAGCCTGCTTCCTCCAGAAATGGAAGATCAGCACCCGGCTGGTAGACAAACAGACACAGGGCAGGTGCGAGCGGTTGCCATGGCACCCAGCCCGGCAAACCTCAGATGCACAGAGGATGTGCCCAGATCTGGTTCTTGGCGGCCACCGCGACCTAAGATCCCACCACGAATCAACCACGATGCAAAAGTGAACCCTGCACACAGCCGATTGCAGCGCACACTGGGGTAGGGTATGGGGGGAGACCAGATCTGCCATTGTAAATTCTCCTTTGAGATGCTCACCGGAGAACTCTGGGCCACCACGCCACACAGCACTCCAAGGGGGTGTCTCCCAGGAAATGCTTAGCCCGCAACCTCCACTCGGATTCTGTCCCCTCTCCTTTCCTTTTAGCACCTTAGAGTATATCTTTTATTTTCTAAAGTCACCTTAGCATCTCTTTGCCCAATTCCCTTGCTTTGCAGAGAGGCGCGTTCAGAGCTCTCTTTTGCACGCTCCGTCGGTGTAGGTGAAGCATCCGGATTTGGGTCTGCGGCCGTCAGATTCCAGGTAAAGCGCACGGGCATTGCTCGCGGCCCGGGCTCCTCTCCAGCTCCTGCTCTGGCCTTCGCACCCATTGCTCGATGGCTCAGGCAGGCAGCACCCCAGTTCTTTCTGTTGGTTGAGCAGGCACCCAGGGCATTGTGGGAAGAGGCAGCGTCAAGCCAAAGGCACCATGGGAACAAGACGCACCATGATGGACACACATCATCATCTACCGTGTGTTAGGTCTCCCACTCTTCATCCCCACGCACCCTCACTTTTCATAGTTCACGGTTCTCTGGCTTGGGGTCCCCCCGGACCGGGCGGTGAGCGGTGAGCCTGGGTGCAGGGGGCGGCCCTGCAGACGACCCTCCACTGACGACTCCGCCCGGGAGGACTCCGCTCCCGAGCCGTAGAAACCAGAGGCCACCAGGCGCTCAGTCCACACGACGGGGCCATCGGCTGAGCTTCCACCGGGATGTCTGTGGTGAGGGGAGATGAAGCCAGAGGAGAGCAGCGGATCCCCGAGCCGGCATTGGCTGTGGGGTGCAGACCGCAGCACGGGGGGTCAGGAGAGATGGGTGGGGGGGTGGAGGGGGGCTCCTCCACACAATCTGCCCCGCGCACTCTGCCTCTGACATGGCGGCTCGCGGAGCTTCCCGAGATGCTTCCCAGCCTCGCCGTCCTGTCCTGGGGAGGCAAATGGAGTACATGAGCAACGCCAGGAGGGGGGCACCGGAAACGCCAGGAGGGGGGCTCTGGAAACGCCAGGAGGGGGGTGCCGGCAACGTGGCAGATGCAGATGAGGACTGAGCATGATGAGCCACTAGGGCAGGACAGGACAAAAAAGTAATATCAGCTCTAACACCAAGGGTTCTGCACAGCACATTACACCACACACCAGACCACACCACCCCAGACCACACCACCACCCCAGACCACACCACCACCCCAGACCACACCACCACCCCAGACCACACCACCACCCAAACCATGCCTCATGCATCCTGAGCTCTCTCTCAAGTCTGTTCACCCAGTACAAGCTCACTCAGCTGACCATTTCTTGAACTACCTAAGAACAAGGCAATAAGCTATGCAGACGTGCTAGTTCACAGAAGAATCTCAATTGAAGTACATTATTAGACTCTATTTGAAGACAGAGTGCAGAGAATATTTTCACTCTTCAATTAAGAATTCTTCTAGCCCGGCACTGGTGGCTCGTGCCTGTAATCCTACCTATTCAAGAAGCTGAGCTCTGAGGATCACAGTTCAAAGCCAGCCCAGGCAGGTAAGTCTGTGAGATTTGTATCTCCAACTAACTACCAGAAAAGCAGAAGTGGAGTTGTAGGTCAAAGTGATAGAACAGTAGTCTTGAGCACTAACAGTGCCCGTGACATGTTATACCTGCTAAGAGATCAACAGTATATGTATACGGGTGTGTGTATGGATGGATGTATGGATGGATATATCAGCTGCTAATGAAGGAGACCTTCTAGCTCACCCTATAGGAGTCTACTGCATTCCTTTTCCAGAAACTTATGTCCCAAGATAAGAAATGTAGCTGAAGATGAGAAAGGGTGATTTTCCTCCCAGAGAACCCAGTGAAGTGGAACTTTCATTCAATCTACTGCTGTCTTCTTTCTCTCTCTTTTCTTCTTTCACTTTTAGCTCCTAAAGAGAAAGCATTCAAAATGAAATCATAGTAAAATTCAGTTCAAGAATTCTGAGTGGCAGGCATCTGGCAAAAAGTTCAATACTCTCATGACCTTGCTTTGCTTTTGGTGAGGATTCATTTTTTCAACTCTGAAGAAAATAAGGTATGTGTTTTGCACAGCTGGAACGATTCTCTTCGGTGGCGAAGTGACCCTCGTCATTTGGTCATTTCAGAGTGGTGCGCGTGACATTTCAAAATCAAATGTGTTGCTGAAAGCTAACGCCAGGTCATGACAGTGCGGAGTCTTACCGCTGTCCTCCCAGCCCTCCAGTGCGTTTTTCCATCCTTCCTTCGCGCGGATGCCTCCTCCCCGTTTACCAGAATGAGCCCCCAAGCCTGGCGCTCAGGGGCTCGTCTGTCTACCTCTATTTCAGTGTATATAGAGGAGGATCACCAGGGCCAAACTCAAATGTTTTCTCAGCGCTCTCCCTCCCTTACCCTGCGTCTGTCCGGCCCTTCGCTCTATATCTAAATGGCCAGAGCCTGGCTCTTAATTTGTAAAGGAGAGACGAGAGATTTGCCTCCTCCAGCATGGCCAGGACTAACCCCAACAATCTACACAGCGGATTGCACTTTCCCCACCTTCCACCGACGAGGGAGACATTTCCCTAGATGTTCTCCTGCTTCCCTCTGGTGCCCAGATCACTCCCTGTGAGTGCACTTCTGGTTATTCATATTCTGGATGCAAGGAGGCTCATTGCAGGCCACTAAACGTGAGAATGCGGCCACAGAAGTTCCCACACTTGTTGAAGCGCTTGCTGGCCCTTAAGGAAAAGACAACTGTGAGGGGACAATGAGGACAAACCTTTCCTGACCCGGAGAAGGAAGCCACGTGCGGAGGAATCCCGCAGCTTGACAACCGGAGGAAGCCCTGGGAACAGAACGGCCCGCCTCCCTCCCTCCTGCCTCCACTTCCCTTCAAGCACCATTTTCAGTCCTAGCCTAATCCAGGAGAATGAAGAGGACTGAGGCGAAGCTCGACTTCCTCCTGGAGGACTAGAGAGGTGGCCCAGGAGTTGGGGATGGATCAGCACGCTACCCAGAGGCACGGAATACAGTCCTGTCGTCATCCACAACGATCTTCTCCCTCCCAGATCCATAGCACGCAAATCATTGTGTGGGACTTTGGAATCCCCACCGTTGACTGTACAACGCTTAAGGGCGGAGAACAAAAGCTTCCGTCTTCCTGAAAATGTCACACCGCCACGCGGAATAGAAGCAGCGGCTCCTCAGATGTGTGAGGACTGCGTGAGGCCAGGCGTGGCAGTCCCCATCAATCCTGGGGACCCCAGCGGCCCCACCCCTGGGCGTGGCCATGACAAAAGGTGGAAAATTAGCGAGAGCCACCCAAACCACAGATTCATAAGTGCAGACATGTTAGCAGGTAGTGGATGGATTCCGATCTTCTTTTTTCCTCAAAGCAGCAAAGGTTCTCAGGGTGTTGTTCATCGGTACCGAATGACTGTAGGAGATTCCAGGAAGGGAGGCCATTGCCACAAGCTCCAAGGCCACCAGTAACGAACGTCATTATCTGTGGCCATTTGAAGGTGATTTTCAGTAGAGGTTGTTTCCCCCCGGCCGCCCACCCCACGGCGGGGCCAGAACTCCGCCTCCTAGAGCTCCTTCTCCACTCTTCCGTGTCATGACAGTAGTTGTTTCCAGAATACTTTGCATGACTAAGAAGAAATGAATTGAGTAGAAGATTCTAATTTAAAATCTCACTTGGCAAAAGAAACGTGCATATAAACCAACATTTTCAGCGAAGGCTTGCAAATCCATTTAGCCTCCCAAGGAATTATCTCAGTGTTCTGTGTATGGCTAGAATGCATTTAGAAAGTGTCTCGCTTGATATAGTTCAGTAAAATACCACAAGATATTCCCGCCCTTAAGCCTTATCTAAGCTTACAAGGTAGATGTTCCCCGTGCTTTTCAATAATAGTGTTCATAATATTGTGTGAAATGATGAAAGCATGTTTTGAAATTCATTCACTGTAATGAATTAGCAATACGTGATTAGCAAGCTGCCAGGGTGAGTAAATTGCACAGATAATGACTTATATCTACTTGCCAATATTTTTCTAGTCTACATTGCCCGGGCAGTTAACAGCTTGCTTTTGTATTCAAGCAAGACTATTCATGCAAGAGGGATGTTACAGTAGTAACCTTGGAAGTTAATGAAAGTCTAAATTTTTTTTTCACCTGATTTACAAGTTTATTCTTCGAGGAAACAAACCCAACCAGAACAAGAACTTTCCTCTGTTATCCTTTAAGCAAATAGCATCATCAGCTAAATCAAGCCAGACAAGCGATGAAGTTTCAGCAGAAGTGTTGGGTGCATACGGATTTGAAATTTCAGGCTCAGCACCTTCCCTTCAACCCCAGGGTCAGTTCAGAAACAACAGCCGCCTTCTGCTCTCCATTTTCAAAGGCTTGAAATCTAAATCCTAACCCCAGCAGCCCCAAAGCAGACACAACAATACATAATTCTGACTGTCATTCTCGAAGGGAAGATAACCACATAAAACCTGGAGACCAGCGGGTGCTGGTGGCTCATGCCTGTAATCCTAGCTACTCAGGAGGCTAAAATCTGAGGACTGTAGTTCCAAGCCAGCCCTGGCAAGAAGGTTCATGAGACTCTTATCTCCAACTAACCACCATAAAAAACTGGAAATGGAGCTATGGCTGAAAGTGGTAGAGCACTAGCCTTGAGCGAAAGAGCTCAGGGGCAGCGCCCATGTCCTGAGTTCAAGCCCCGTGACCAAAACAAAGTGAAACAAAACACAAAACTTCAAGACTCTTCTGTACATTGACATTTCCTTGGTCTAGAATTTTGTTAAGAAAAAGAAATGAAGAGAAACATAATAGAAATGAAATGGAACGAAGTGAGGAGCCAAGGGGGTGACTGCCTTCCACAGCTGCATATGATTTGCCCTTCTCTGCGACACACTTGACACTGAAGGCGTGCTACACAGCCCAGCGAACGAGTGGAACAAGGCTCTTTCCGGAGACTGCACAGCCCTCGGTGCGGAGTTCATCTTTTCTGCATGCTCTGCATTCCCCTTTGTGGGAAATAAATGCCTGCCGCCATCAGGCTAGAATATAAATCACACTCTGCGCTCCTCCCAATGACGCCCGCAAACGGCGGGAACATCAGGCCCAGGAATCAAAGCAGGAGCACGCTAACGGGATTCTGATGACAGTTGTTTTTAATAGGGAAAAGACAACATTAAATACAGTCATTGATAATTACTAAAAGTGCAGCTACCTATGAAATTGTTTTCTCATTAAATTGCAATTTGTAATAATTACAAAACATTTTGCTTAATTATGGGCAATTTTCAAGTAAAAGCATCCCATCAAAAAAAAAAATCTTACCATACAAACCATATCATAGTGGCTTTTCCTTTAGCTAAATAATGTGATTCTTTTCTAATAACCTTGGAGGAAATTTTTCAAGTTGATCTACACAATGGTTAATTTCTCTTTCTACCAGATGAAAATGAAAACCTTATTTTTTCCTAATGGCTATCATTTGAAACATAGACTTTCTTTGTCAATATAAAAATTAAAAAGAGTATCTCCTTAACCGAGGCACTGGTGGCTTACATCTGTAATCCTAGCTAAGATCTGAGGCTCACAGTTTGAATCCAGCCTCTTATCTCCCATTAACCACTGAAAAACTGGAAGTGGAGCTATGGCTCAAGTGGGAGAGTGCTATCCTTGAGCAAAAAAAATCTCAGGAACATAGGACCAGAAGAAAGGGGGGGGAGGGGGAGGGAGGGAGGGAAGAAAGAAGGAAGGAAGGAAGGTCCATTCATAATAGCCTCAAAAACAGTAAAATATCTAGCGATTAGTTTAACTAAGGAGGTGAAAGACTTCTACAACACAAACTAGAAAACCTTGAAGAAAAAGATGGAGGAAGATACTAGAAGATGCGAAGACTTCCCATCTTTATGGATTGGCAGAATTAATATCAGGAAAATGGCCATACTGCCCAAAACAACCTACAGATTCAAACACAATATACATCAAAGTCTCAGTATCATTCTTCACAGAAATAGAAAAATCAATCCAGAAATATGAACGACTCCAAGTAGCAAAAGCAAGAAAACTCCCGAGAAAAAGAGCAATGCTGGAGTTATCACAATACCAGACTTCAAACTACAGAGTCATAGTAACAAACACAGCTTGCACTGGCAGAAAAACAGATATGAAGAGCACAGAGTAAATAAATAAATAAAACCATACAGCTACAGACATTCAATCTTTGATAGAGGATCCAAAAACACACTGGAGAAAAGATGGCCTCTGTAACGAATCATGTGGCAAATCCTGAGCAGCAATCAACTCCAAATAGATCAAACACCCCAATGTAACACCTGAAACTTGAGATCTACTACAGGAAAACATTGGGGAAGTTCTCTGAATAGGACTCCAGTTGTCCAGAATTGGCAAGAGCAATAATTGGCAAGAGAAATGGGATTACATTAAATCAAAAGTTTCTGCACTGCAAAGAAACAATTCCTAGAATGAACGACTCCGTTAAGGTAGTGCATCTGTTTGCTGATGTGAGCCAGGGGGCATTATTCTCAATTACTTGAGACCCCGGATACTTCAGATCATGTCTGCTGTCTTACCGGTCCCTGGCGTTAATGCTCATGCGTTTAGTCCTGTCTGGACCTGGCTGTGCTTTCTCTATTCAGCTTTTTCCTCATAGGAACACGAGAGGACCCCTGTGCACCGCGCGTGAGCTGTGGGAAGATGGCTGTGCACTGCATTCTGGAAAGTGCCGTCCCCACACTTCCTGCGTGGGACATCACGGCTGGGGTGGGGGGAATGACAGGTGTGGCAACTGAGAAGCCTGGCAGGGCCTGGGAGAGACAGGGGAGGAAGCGTTCTCATCACCTCGAAGAGATGCTTGAGCGACTGTGACCGGGAGGTGGACACTGTGTCTGGTGTGCCATCTGGTCCCATGCTTGTGTATGTCTGGGAGCTGTAAGATCTGCAGCCTGGAACCATGAGCAGATCACTGGCGAGCAGCTGTGGTGGAGGGGTGGACTGAGGAGTGACAAATGACCTGGTGGGAAGCCACCGTGACGACGCACGCCCATGGTGACAACGCGCGTCCACGCCCCGAAGTTTCATCACGCTCCCTCCCGTGCCTGAAATCGCCCCAAGGGAGGTAGCGCTTTGACAAACAAATAATTGTTCTTCAACGTGAGCATTGTACCCAGGATGAAATGAACACGCTCTCATTTTTGCCAACCCAACCTCACAGGCCCTTCTAGGTACAACCACGCAAATGCGTTCGGACAACCCGCCTGCCTTTCCTCCCCGGCATCGGGGCCCAGGGCACCAGTGGCCGAAACTCCTGTGGCTCCTTTCTTTTGTCTGGCTGCCATAGCAGCAGGTGGCCTAGACCTGCCCAGGAGTGGATACCGCACGAGCCCTCCCCAGGCCCTGGGAAGGAGGTGGTTCAGGTCCAGCCTCCTCCTCCGCTGAGACGGGAGCCTTGAGGGCTGAGCGGGGGTGGCTTTGAGAACACAGCCTTTGCTGGAGTCTCTCCCTTCCTCCTCCTGGCCCCTGGGGACATTTCTCGGCGTCATCTCCCGAACCAACTGCCGGCCCTTCAGTACCTGTCTCAGGGTCTGCTCCCGGAAGGGGGGGGGCGGGGGGCAGGATGATCCCATTCTCAGGAGGACCCGGCCTTCTGACGTTGGAGACAAGAGCTCAATATGTTCCCCAGGCTGGCCATAAACTCACCATGCTCCTGCCTTCGGAGTGCTGTCCCACAATGCCCAGCGAAGGCACCCAGTCCCCTGAGGACTGTCCATCAAGGTACGGCACTTGCTTTGCCTTGGCTTTTTGGCTCTTGCGTGCGATGTCATAGACACTGTCTTCAGGGTCCCTCGGAGGATCTGCGGCTACGTCCTTTCTCCTCTGAGGCCTCTCCTTGCACCTGTCCACGCTTTTCTTTTCCAGCACTGGGGCTTGAACTCAGGGCCTTGCGCTTTCTCAGTTTGCTTGATTGCCTGGGTTTTGCTTTTCTACTTGAGCCACACCTCTAGCCGGGTGGTTTTTTTTTGTTGGTGGTTTTGGTTGTTTTCCTTGTTTGTGGTTTTGTTTTGTTTTGCTAGAGTATTGGAGATAGAGTCTGGGGAACCCTTCTTCCTGGGCTGGCCTTTAAACTCAGTTCTCAAGGTCTAAGCCTCCTCAATAGCTAAGGATTACAGGTGAGAGCCATCACTAGCGGGTTGAGCCAGATTCTTTAGTTGTCTAGTCTTTGAGTTTCCCACAAACTCATTCAATAAAGCCATTTTAGAGTAAGATAGCTAAAATTGCTTTTTGTGATTTGAAGTAACAGAAAGCAATGAATATAAATGATATATTATGCTTCTTTCAGCTACTAAGACTTTGTGATAAAAAAATAAGTTTAAAAATATAGGAGCACTGAATGCTAAACATTTATTATTCATAAAATCAAACCCATAGAAACCACTTTAAAATGTCAGTGTTTTCAAGCCTCTTCACATTTCATTTTGAGATCACATCTCTGGCTGTGAAAATGTCTTTGTAACATTTTGACACAATGCCAGAAGGTCGAAACAGCTATTGATCTCGAAGAGCAAAATAACTCGGGGTGCTGAGAAGGGGCTGGGGTGGTTGCTAGGCTTGTTTTGTTTTTACCTCTCTATTATTAAGCTCTCATTGTGTGATATAGTGCCTCTAAGCGTATTTTAGGGGTGCATACCTTTTTTTGTTAAGTTTTGGAAAGCAGTTGTTTTAGTATAACAGTTAAAGTACAAAGGAATAGAAAAAGAGAAACACTTGCGCTCCCGTACAGGAAATGGGGGTGAACGTTCCAGAAGAGATTCCGGTGCAGACGGACATACAGGATGCTCTCTATCTACACACTCTCCCTACAGCCTACACGGGACGATTCATAGAGCCGGGACCCTCCCACGGGGTTTGAAGAAGGTCTCCCAATCCCCAAATCTTGCGCAGCAAAATAGAGCAACAAAATATCCACACCAATGGATTATAACCAAGCAAACCAATAACTATTCATGAGTACGTGCTGATCCCAATCAATTCATTACCA
This sequence comes from Perognathus longimembris pacificus, assembly GCF_023159225.1. NCBI lineage: Eukaryota > Metazoa > Chordata > Mammalia > Rodentia > Heteromyidae > Perognathus > Perognathus longimembris. The sequence goes on along the minus strand of NC_063165.1, from coordinate 83,187,959 downwards.
TTACCATTGATAAGGGGCCCCAGGGTTCCCAGCACCTGGAGGCGTGGGGAGGAGGACCTCCAGGTGGAGTTCAGCCTGGGCTCACAGCCAGACCTATAAATAAATAACACCACAGTATAGCTGCAACTTGTCATTTTGTCCAATGTTGTCTAATGTTGTCACATAGGAGAATAATGAACTCAGTCAACAATCATTAGTGCTAAAATCAGTCGATGTGAGTGTGATAAGAAACAGGGTACTTACGGTCAAATGTCGCACAGGGGAAATGGCCAGCGTCACGGCCGAGGCTGGGGAGACGGCCTGGTCCAGGGGGCGTCTACACCAACACGACCAGTGACGAGACAGAACGGAGCGTGCTTCCCAGAAGATGTGACGTGACATTTCACCGTCAGCTTGACTGGGCCACGGGGCGCCCAAATGTGTGGTTATAGCTTACGTGTGGCTAGTCCAGGAGCATACTCTGGGTAAGGTTGACGCCCAGATGGAGGGAGTGAATAAAGCACACAGCTCTCCCAGGATGCCCATGGCCTGGGGAGAAGGAAAGGCCAGGAGAGAGGGCTTGCCCTTCGCTGACCTTCAAAGGTGACAACTACTTTTCTTGCCTCTGGGCTCAGACTCAGCCTGGAATTCACTCTATTGACTGGCCTGGTGCTCAGGCCCTGAGGCTCAAACAGAATCCATTACCATCAGCTCTTCTGGCCCTGATCTGTTCAGCCTGTATTGTTATTCTTTCTTCCTTTCTTTCTCCATCATCTATCATCTATTGTCACATTATCTGTCTGTCAATCATTTATTACATCCATCAGCAGTTTATCATCTATTATCTATCTTCCATTATTTTCTATCTTTTGGTCAGTCTATCATCTATTATCATTTCTCGGTAGCCTATAATCTATTATTATCAGTCTTATCATCTGTCTGTCTGTCTGTCAGTCTGTCCACTTATGGAGTGGCCCAGGTCTCTGAAGAACCAAGGCTACTAATTAATTAATCGATTAAATCAATAATAAAAACCTGGCTCTCAGAAAGTCCTGAAAATGTTATCTTTGCTAAGGACACGAAATTTGTTAATAAACCATGGCCATAACCTGGGCGGCGGGGGGGGGGGGGGGGGGGGTGTGTGAACAAAAAACCTGGTTCTGGTATTTCTGGAATTATCTTCCTGGCACCAGTGACTCTGACTGGAGTAGTAAAGAGATTACTGGTTGAGCATGGCATATTCTGGCCATAGGAAGGAGCTGAATAACTCTGCGTGTGATACTTTTTGGAGCCTTCAGGAAATATCATGAACACAAGGAAGCTTGTCCGGCTGTTTTTCATGTCTCTGGGCAAAGTGAGGAAAGCAAAGGAGGAGGGGGAGGAGCCACGGGGTCCCAAAATCCCAGGTCAAGTGTTGCCAGTAACCTCACAATGGGCTGAGATTGTCAAACATGGAATGCTGTGTATCTCCTTCTGGGGCAAGAGCGTCCAGTGCTATGGTACAGCCCCTGAATAAGTCTCTGCTCTCAGAAGTCCCCGGCCTGTTTCCCATCACTGGGCCCCAGGTATATACGACTTTTGACACCGGGGGAGGATAGATGCAGGAATTGTTAATACTAAATTTGAAACTATTTTTGTGAGCCTTCATTTACTTCAAAATATAAAGTCGAAAGAAAAAAGTTGTTTGCTGCAACGGACATTGATGAAAGCAAACTAAAGAGCAGTAGGGGGAGGGAGGAAGTGAGAGAGAAAGAGGGGACAAGTGAGAGAGAAAGAGGGGACCGATGATACTAAGCAAAAAGAAAGCAATGCACATATCACCCAACCTGGGAGAAGCTGTTTTATTGTTAATGTTCTTAGAGTTAAAGGTTTGTAGATTAGAATGATGATGTCCATCATTGGGAAGGTAAAAAAAAATTGATGAAAGCAGGGGTGGGTGTGTTGGGGGAAGGGAGTGGAAGAAAAATGTGGAAGGGGTAACAAGAAATGTACTCATTACCGTAAGTATGTAACTATAACCCCTCTGGACATCATCTTGATAATGAAAAGAAAAAGTTGTTCAAATCGTTATTTGAAGCAACTACAAAGACCAGGCAGCTACTCGGGAAGCCGAGGCTGGAGAATTGACCCTGGAAACGCAGGTTAGGTCAAGAGCCTGCTTCAAAAAAGTCAGTCACAAATAGCAAACGTACCAAAACACCAACTAGCGGTGGAGGAGACAGCGGAAATCAATGTGAAAGTCTTCAGGATATTGATTTGGACAGAATCCGTACTGTGTCAGGGAAAGCCATGGCCTAGCTGTAAAAATAAAGTAGGAAAAATAAACTGGATGTAAATAAACTTTAAAAAAAAAAGCACCAGACAGCACAAAGTACACCATAAAATCACCACCTCCTCAACACAGAAATATTAAAGGAACCCAAATAAACGGCCGATTGAAAAAGGAGATTTTAGGGCTGGGGATATAGCCTAGTGGCAAGAGTGCCTGCCTCGGATACACGAGGCCCTAGGTTCGATTCCCCAGCACCACATATACAGAAAACGGCCAGAAGCGGCGCTGTGGCTCAAGTGGCAGAGTGCTAGCCTTGAGCGGGAAGAAGCCAGGGACAGTGCTCAGGCCCTGAGTCCAAGGCCCAGGACTGGCCAAAAAAAAAAAAAAAAAAAAGAAAGAAAAAGGAGATTTTAAGAAGAATGCAATTAGAAAGAAGTGAAGGATTTCCACAAATGAGTGATTTCTTTCCCTTGTCAAGTTCTGATCATAAACTATGTGAATTTCTCTTACACACACGGGGACACTCTGTTTCTTCTAATAGCTATGCATCTGCCTGTAATGGAGGAGACACCAAAGTATGTAGAAAAAAATTGAAATTATATTCCAAATGGAAGACACTAGGCACACAGACATGTAGCCCCAGGCATCAGTGGGGGAGGGTGTGTGAGCTTGGAGACACCCCTGAGGCCAGGGGCTCACGGCCAGCCTGGGCAACTCTGTCTTGATGACACGCCAGCCCAGTAACGGAAGGGACAGAAGATATCACCTGCATCCTTGCAGTGCGCAGCTGCAGCGGGGTGAGCCCTGACTCCACCGACACTGCGGTCCGGGCCTGCTTTCCAGGAGACGCGTGCGTCCTCCCAGTAAAAGCGGTTGGGAGCCTCGCCTTTTGCAGGAGATGGGATGAAAAGCAGGCAGAGTGGGGCAGAGAACCCAGGCTCTCAGTCACTGAGCTTGACACACACACACACACACACACACACACACACACACACACACACACACACACCAATAGTGCCATGATATCATGAATCCACTCGGTCTCAGCCCTCAGGCTGTCCCTGGAACACACGCCCAGAAGGGGGCTGTTCTCCCACCTACGGACCCCAGCAGCTCCCGGAAGTCCTGGGTGTCAGCGAGCTTGCTCAGATCTCCACGGCGCCCCCCCCCCCCCGCCCCGCGGTGGCGTGACTTCCCTGGGGTCAGGCGGCCCCATAGCGGGGGCGGGGGGGGGGGGGGGGAAATCCTAAGGGATTTTCTCCTCTGCGCACGCAGCATCGTTATGACGATGTAAGGCTTTAATATTAAATTTCAAGCCTTGATATTAAAACGTAGGCTTGATTGCCTCCTCCGGCGGCTTATCAGGCAATCCTCGAGTGGCGGTGGTGAAATTGCTTCCCCGGCTTCTCCTCCGCCCTGCCGGAGTGTGGGGATGGCGGGCATGCGCGCGGACTCTCGGGCTAATCAGCTCCACGCGTGGACCATCAGTGGCCCCACGCGTGCCTCGCAGCACCAGGGTGCTCGTCTTTTTCCTCCCTCCCTCCCCCCCTTTAAAACAAAAAAAAAAAAAACAGTGATTCCATCAAGTCACAAGAACTGGCTAACGTCGACTCATTTGCTGTTCCATGTCAGTGTCCTGACATTACGTCCACCCCGCCCAACGTAAGGGTACTTGGGCCTCCGTTTTTACAGCAGCCTTGTCCCGAACAGGAGAGAGGCTCAGAGCCCCAAGGAGGCAAAGGCCTCGGGGGTCACTGAGGACAGAGACGGTCCCCATACCTGTCATCATGACATACCCGCCCCACCCAGCCTTCGGCGGCTGTGTGCAAAGCCCACTCCTATGCCGGGGTCCGGAGAGCGGTGGCAAAGCTCACTGCCACAGCACACGCCACAGTCAGACCCGCTGGGCGAGGACTACTTTGCTTGACCACTGTTGGTCCATCGACTGATCTGCACGGTCGGGATGGAGTCCAGGATGTTGAGCTTGCTAAGCAAGTGCTCTACCATTTGATCCATGTCCTCGGCCCCTTCGGTTTGGGGGGTTTTATTTTTTTAGGGGGGTTTTTGGTGTGTATTTTGTTTGTTGAGTTGGGGTCTTGTGAACCTTGCCTGAGCTAGCTTCCAACGTGGCAATGCTCTTGCCTCCATCTCTCGAGTAGCCGGGTTACAGGCAGGTCTGTGTCACCCCGCCCGACTGGAGAGGGGATCAATGCCAAATGTAAAGCAACTCATCCCAGTTGGTATTTTTGCTCATCTGTTTTGTTTTCGACACAGAGTCTCACTAGGTAGCCCAAACTGGACTCAACTCAAGATCCTTCCTGACCAGCTCAGCAAGCACTGGGATTACAGGCCACTGTGCCGGGCGTCCGCATGCCATCTCCTCAAGTTACCTGACCAACATGCCATTTAAGACATCACGAAAGCACTCAGACACGAGTGGCTGCTCAAAACCTTCCTCTGCTGACGACATCCCCCGTGTCCAATCGCTCCAACTCACCGTCGCCATACCAACGGCCACGGTTTCAAAACCAAACCAGGAGAGAGGGCAAGGGAAGACATGACACTGCCCAGAAAGAAACTCAATCTCTACCTGATTTATGTAACTGTAACTGCTCTGTACATCACCTTTATAACAATTAAAAAAGAGAGAGAGGAAAAACCACTCACCACGTGTCCAAAAATCTGCTTTAATTCTATATCCATGAATTCCAGGAAGAACATCGTTGTAGTTAATGTTACAAAAAAAAAAAAAAAAAAAGCAAGCAGGACATCTGAACATGCGATTGAAAAGTGGATTCACAGTGAGGTTGATGTGTGTCAGTACTAAAATAGAGTCCCCTGCCTCCCTGAAGGAGGAGCTTTCTTTTAATTATTCATCCAGCTCTGATTGTGAGAAAATATTTTTTTTTCCCTTTGGGAGAAGTTCCCAACTTGTTGTGGTGTCGGTGTGTAGTCTGATGGCAGCCTGCCGTTCTGAAAACATTGCTTTGAACTCCGTAAGTTATCATCAGAAAATTCATAAGTATGACAAATAGCTTGGTAACCTGGCCCTTGTTAACATACAAAGCCAATAGCAAAAATATGTAACAAAATGCATGTAAAACAAGCCATTTTGTCCTTACAGAGAGATCACTTTCTTCCTCACAGCCTATATCCTGGGTGGAGAAGGGGAAATCTTAAAAGGCTGTTTTCGAACATCTTTTAACTAAATTACAGAAATGCACCAAGGGCGGGCGCCAGGGGCTCACGCCTGCAATCCTAGCTGCTCAGGAGGCTGAGGTCTGAGGATCACAGTTTGAAGCCATCCCAGGCAAGAAATTCCTTGAGATTCTTATTCCCAATTAGACACATACACCACACACACACACACACGCACACGCGCACACACACGCACGCACGCACACACACACACACACACACACACACACACACACACACACTGCATTTGGGTTTCTCAATATAGAAGGGAAAATGACCACCGCTTCAAACAAAGAAGTTGTCCTTTTTCGTCCTTCATGAAGTCTCTTCCTTGACTCAGTGACTATGGAAGAAATGATGCTTCTGTGACCGGGGTGAGGGCAGGGATGGACACAGACGCCCGCCCGTGGCCGGGTGGCCGGGCGGTTTCACGTCCAGGGCATGCATTTGATCCTCGTCACAGGGCATGCAGCACCTCGGACAGCGAGGTCCGCGGCACAGAGGCGGTGTCACAAATCCACACGCGCACGCGCACACACACACACGGGAGGGTGCAAGGGGTCAAAGGGACAGCAACCCCCCCAGCTCCAAGACACCACTTGCAAAGCATTTCAAAGCCGAGGAGCCTCTCGGCCGACGACGGGAAACCAGGACGCCCCGCGCAAGGAAGACCCTGTAAACATCGACGCGGGCTCTACGGACGTCACAGCCGCAGAAGAAAGTAGATCTCCGGTTTGTCATCGAGGTTGGGCTCAGTCTGCAGCGCGGCGTCGCCCGAGCGGAACCGGTCGGCACAGCCATCGCGCAGGGCCGCGCAGGCCCCCTCGGGGATGCCCCGGCCCTCCAGGGCGCCCCCTCTGGAGGGCCTCAGGTACCCCGCGATGTAGGAGCCGGTGGAGTGGCGGTTCACGGCCAGCCCGGGCGCCGGCGGCCTCTTCCTGAGAACCACGCCGCCCCCCGGGCCGGCGTCTCCCACCCCCTGCCGGCCGGCTTCCTGCTTCTCCTTGGCGCGGCTGGCGATGTTCCGGACGCGGCTCTGGCTTCGGGAGGACAGCTTCCTGACCAGCGCCCTGGGCGGCTGACCGGCCTCCTGCCGGGGGTCCCGGGCCGGGCCCGCCGTCTTCCTGCTCCCAGGACACCAGCTTCCTCAGCTGCTCGGTCAGGGCGTCCAGGGGCCCCAGGCACGGTGTCCTCGCGGCGGCCGCCCCCGCCCCGCCCCGCCCGCCCGTGGGCACAAAGCTCCGGCTGATGCACGCGTACTTGCTCTCGAAGTTGCAGGCGATGTCCTCCGAGGTCAAGTCCCCCAGGCTTTTGGATTTGCAGGGAGTGGACGGCGGGCCGGGCAGCCTCGGGGCAGGCCTGGGGGCGGGCGTGCCCTGGGTGGCCCCCGGCCCGCGCTCACTGACCTGCTGCCCTCTTCCGTCCAAAGCCGAGCCGCGGCTGTGCGCGCCAGGGCCCCCAGGGGCCGGGCGGGGCGCCCCCCGACTGCTGGGGAGAATCGCCAGGACAGGAGACCAGGGGGGCTCCTTACAGAAGCCATTGCTCCAGGGCCCCGGCACATCCTGGCCACGCGGAGTCCCCCACACGCCCCCACGATCGCAGGGGGTCAGGGACAGATTTCCCGACTCCCCGTCGACTTCCACCAGGCTACTCTCTCCGGAATCCACGCACAGAGCGGGGTCAGCGAGGCCGAAGCCCGGGGTCGGGTCGGCGGACGGGGCGGGGCTGCTGCTGCTGGGCGGCCCCCAGCGCCTCCCACGGCCGGGGGTCTGGGGGACCCCACCGCGAGGAGCACTCGGGGCCCCGGGCAGGTTCTTCGCACAAGGGACCTCAGACGGTCTGGATTTGGATAGAGGAGGGAGGGCGGTCCCCCCGAGGGGGGCAGAGCCGGCACATCTGAGGACCTCAGGGCTGAGGAGCGGGATGAGCTCGGGGATGACGGGAAGGACGGGGCTGTCTCTGCCCCGGAGCCCCCACGCCGGGAGGCCGGGGGAGGATGGTCGGTCCGGCCGGGGGGCTCCTCAAAGTGTGCGATCAGTGCGGAGACAGAACTGCCCAGCTCGGTGCTGCCCGTGAGGGTGACATTGTCCAGGAGGAGGGACAGGTCAGTGTCCTGCAGAACGGCCGTGGAGTGCAGGTCGGGCGCGGCGGAGCACAGCGTGGACACGTCTGACAGAGACAAGGATGCTCCGCCCTCCGGGCTGCCTGGGGAAAGGGTGCTGGCCCTGCCCGCCCTGCCCTCCCCCTTCCCCCCTTCTTTGGCTTGCACATCTTGCACATTGTGTGTTGGGTGAGAGGCAGGGAGGCTGCAGGGCTGGAGCCTCAGGGACCGGCTGGGGTTGTGGTTTTCCCGGCAGTCATGGCTGGTGGCTTGTGACTGGTTCTTCCCACGCTGGTGACCTGGCACGGCTGGCTGCCCCATCGTGGCTGCAGCCCTGGCGGTGGAGACAGCGCGGGAGCCCCCTGGGCTGGCGTCTTTGTGGAGGAGGGCGGAGGAAGAGGAGCAGGAGGAGGAGGAGGAGGAGGAGGAGGAGGAAGACAGCTCCTTGTTGAACTCTGGAAAGGGTGGGCCATTTCTACTTGCCTGGCCTGGCCTTCTCCCACCTTTACCTTCTGCTGAATAAAACAAACAACATTTTAGGGATGGCGCGTCACCTTACACGGGACCTGCAAACACTCATGTTTGTCTTGAGACAGACAAATGGAGAATGTGAAGCTGCTACACCGTGCAGAAGAATAGTATGGGTCGCACAGGTTTGCAAAACAGGAGTGCATGTGTGATGAATCAAGAGTACAGTATGTTCATGGGGATTTCACCGGAGCGTCCCTTGGAATGGCATTACATCTGCTAAGGATGTAATTAAGATTCATTGTCCAAAAGAAAACGCCAATGAGCCACCATAGTTCACAGTGAGGATTACCTGCAGTGGTTTCCTATTCAGATTTGTACTACACAGAAGCGTGGTAATAAAAAAGAACACAACAAGACAGCTCTGTTAAACATAGCATTGCAGTGCCTATAAGCAAGAGACTGTAAGCTTTCAGAGTTACACATCTATTAGTAAGAAGAAAACTTGCAAATGATATCGCTTAAAAAGACATTCTGGCAACAGATTAAACTGAACCAACTAAAACAATTAGAGGGCGCATCACAAAATCAGCAGCTATCTATTTTAAGTTGGTGCTACCAACAAATGTGCTTAATGCTATTTTTGTTCCGTACTGAATTTCCCGCCTCCCCCCACCCCCAACCCAAATCGGAAGTACGATGTCAGACCCAAGTAAGGGAAATTATAAAACCACACCCAGGCACTCAAGGTCACTCCTGGCTGACATGTGCTAACGTAACATTTAATGTTCAATTATTGTTGAGCAGATTGCTCCATCATCTTCTAAAGCTTTTGGCGTTGCACTGTATAAGAAAAAGATTTGTTTCACTTACTAAGCATTTAACTGGGAAAAAAAAATCCTGCATGATAATTTTTAAAGCTTGAAAGCAAAACATAACAAAATGAGATATCCTTTATGTCACTATTCAGAGATAAATAGTCCTTTTGGCAGAAGTACGGAGTCAAGTTTAGAATTTTATATTCTACTTTTTGCCCATATCTCTTCTCAGCATGAAGTATGCATGATATGTCTGATTCCATACTTGCCAAACATAACTTATCTTTGGGGTAGGGAGGGGTGTTCAGGGCGCTGTCCCCGAGCTTCTTTTGCTCAAGGTTATTGCTCTACCACTTAGGCCACAGCTCTACTTCCTGCTTTTTGATGGTTAATTGCAGCTAAGAGTCTCACGGACTTTCCTGCCTGGGCTAGCTTCAGATCGCAATCCTCAGATCTCAGCCTCCTGAGTAGCTAGGATCACTGGTGTGAGTCATAGGCACCTGGCTAAAAGGTAAATATATGTTATGGGTTCCATAGAACTGCTTTCAAAGGTAAGAATAAGAAAATCAGGTCTTTGATATGGCTCTCTAACAGATCTTAATGGCACTAATGTCGTCTTAGTTGCATCATAGCTTTATTTCCCAAAAGATGGGGTTATAATTTTAAAGCACATTTTTTCTCTTCTCTGACAATGTGGTTAGTGAAATGTCAGACTTTTAAACTTCCCTTTCTCCTTTACCTGGCCAAAAATTGTTGTTTCTACCTGGACCATCTTAACAAAGATCAAAATAGTTTTGTAGGAAACTAGATCATTGAAATGAAGTACTGGTGGATAAAAGAATGATTTTGATAAAGGAATTGCCTATCACATTACACTTGTCTGGCATAATTCTGATTCAGTTAAAATGTATTTGTTCCAGAGAGGTGATATGGGCAGAATTTTGGAACTTAAAGGACTAGGACAGCATGGGGGTCGTAGATAAAAGCTGAGAGCTCTTTGTTTCCTTGCAAAACAGCCATTCCTCCTTACCCGCTCCTGGTAACAGTCTGCAATGCATTGGAATGAAGGGAAGTGTTCATGGAGCCTGATGGTTATGCTTGCTTGCCAGGCTAGAGAGCAGGCAGGAGCTGCAGACTCGCCTCCTTCCCTGCCTGTCCCCAAACCAGGGGCCTGGGGACACAGGAAGACCTCAGCCTTGTGTTAGGGACACAGAGTTTTCAAGTGAAGAAGGCAGCTTGCTCTCAACATGTGGTTTTCTATCCCCATGGAAAAGTGTGAGGAAAATAATACTATCCAACCTCCAGAAAGTCAACATGGTTCTATTCAACTGCAGAAAACCAGCTAGAAAATGAGCGTGTCTACTCCTACTTGGCAAATTTCTCCTCTCTCCTCATAGCCAGGAGCCACGCGCACACGCGGGCGTCTCCCCGGCGTTCTTAGCTCGCCCCCAATGTCAGACAGAAAGGTTCTAAGTCTGAGGCAAGTTGCTCCTTTCTCACTCTCCTCCCAAAGTTTGAAAGCATTCTGGGCAAGAAGGTAGCATCAAAGCTGCTTCTTTGCCAGGAGCCAGTGGCTCACGCCTGTAATCCCAACTACTCAGGAGGCTGAGATCTGAGAATCACAATTCAAAGCCAGCCAGGGCAGGAAAGGCCAGGAGACTCTTATCTCCAATAAACTACTCTGAAAAAGTCAGAAGTGGTGCTGTGGCTCAAGTGGTAGAGCGCTAGCCTAGAGCAAAAGAAGCTCAGGGACAGTGCAAAACAAGAACCAAACCAGCTCCTTCTCTGTTTGCACTACCTTTTACCACCACCCCCAGGGGGTGAAGGGCAGCTCCGGGAGCCCTCCCGCCCTCTTACCTGGAGAACTCTCCTTTCCCCCTGCGGCTGCAGGTGCCGAGGACGTGGGGAGCACCAGCGCCCCCAGGAGGCCACGGTCCACGGGCATGGAGACCGGGCGGGCCTGCAGACTCCGGGCCGTTCTTCTCAGGACCCCATCTGGATCCCTTGCAGCTTCAGACACGGAATCCTTGATCTCTACCATCTCTTGGGAACCCATTTTGCTCTTTTTTCTGCCTTTGGCCGGGGCGCTGGCCGTGCGGCGCAGAATCCTGTCTCCAATGGATCGCTTGCGCACACAGTGGGGGTTGTTTTCTGAAGAAGCATGCCTGGGGTTCTTGTTGAACAACCCCTTCAGGCCTTGGAGCTGCCTGTTCTGAAGACACAAAAGGGCCAACAACCGTTGACACCGATGCCATCCCAGGCCCCGGCGACCAGAGCCGCACGGGACGCAAGGGCACACTGAGAGCGCATGGCCACCGGAGGGCGACCAGGCCAAGACGATGGCCCGCCGCTCCCTGTATCTCTGCACGCGCATGCACCTCCCAGCAATGACCTCTGGTTCGCGTGGGCCTCCCCGCGTGAGCCCTCTCCCCGGACAAGGCAGGAGGAAACGCTCCCGCGGGAGACAGCCTGTCACCAGCATTGGCTCCCCTGAAGCGACAGACGCATGTGGAGATGGAGCGGAGGGCTGAGCATGCTGCCACGACCATCCACAATGACCAGGCCACAAGAACAAAGCGCCGCGCCAGGACGCTACCTTTGAAGCCCCTAGGAAGTGCAAGATGGTGTAGCTGGGGTTGAGGATTAAAGGGCTCCACTGCAAAGGAGAGAAGAGGACACAGCACTGTTGGCACCCACCGCATGAGGGGAGGTCAGCGAACACATGCCCTGTGTTGGCCCCCTCTCTGCTTCCAAACCCACTTGTCCACTCGGCACCACGGGCCCCGGACCCGGCACACCAAGAGGACGGTGGATGGCTCAAGAGCGGCCAAGCACACAAGACACTTCCCCCTGTCACGTTCCAGGTAGCTCCAGAATTCTAGAAATAAATTCTAGAACGTATTCCTTCCCCTCTAGCATGAGGAGTGCAAGGGAGAGTGCAGATTTAACGTGGGCTTCCTAGAATCAATTTTAAATCGTTTCTGGGTCTCACTAGTTAGGCCAGGAGAAAGATCCAACAGGCAGCATACACAGAAACCCAGGGTTAAACACAGAAAGCCAAGGGCTCCAGAAGCACAATCCTCAATACCCTTCAACTGAACTGCAAGGACCCACCCAATGCAGCCTCGAGTGGCTGCCCTCACAATGACCTTACTACTGGCCAACTTGTCTGGGCATTTGCTACACGCCAGGCAGCGTCTGAAGGCCAAGTAGGCAGACCTAGCGATGCGGTGATTCTGTTTTTACCTCATGCCAACCGAAGCACCAGGGGGCAGAGCCACAGGGAAGGGAGCCCTCTTCCTCTCCTCGGTCCCCACCCCCTCAAGTCCTGTGGGTGGTTTGAAAGCCATTCACAATCCACAGGTGACCCGGAGACAAGCGCGGACACATGCCATCTGAACTGGCTTGGACAGAGCCTGCTTGGTGCAGGCGAAACTTCCCTCTGTATGTCCCACTGCAACTAAGTGACTCCTATTCGGGCCTGCAATAAAACCCAGTGTTTAACCCCCGTCTATCAACGTGGCTATGTCACACCCATGTTTTCCTGGGAGTCCAATAGTCTTCTGATTCTATTAAGGCCAGAAAGGACCCCTGGGTAAAATAAGAGAGGAGAGGACTCCAGCAGGGGGGGGAGGGGCAAGGCTGGGAGAGAAGACTTGGCTGTCAGGCACCCAACATATTTCCATTCAAAACCAGTTTGGCAAACTTCCCCTAATGTCACCAGTCAGCAGGCGACAAGAGCCTGGGGTGTGCCGGTGCTGTGTGTACTTGAACCCTCTGTCCTTCTCACCTTCCCATAGATTTCATTGATCGTGATGTGGACAAAAATGGAGGCTTCTGTGAGTCCTTCCAAGTAGACATGCCGGTAGCCTAGGGAAGCGAAGACAGCGTCAGAACGCGTTGGCTGCCCTGACGGGGCCTTCGGGGGCAGCTAAGGGGGCCGTGTGAGTGGACCACGGCTCTCCGGCTTCCCTGGGCACACGACCCTCACATTTATCACGCAGCACGCAGTGCCCAGCACACAGGACACGCGTGGTCGGGTCCCGAGTCCCACGGGAGCTCTTGCAAAGACCTAGGAATGGCCAGCCACGAGGGAGGCCCTGGGCTCAGTCCCCGGCACCCCGACAAAACCGGAAGGGAGGGGCGGTCATGCACAGGGGCCAGCTCACCCCCGCCAGTTCACACCCACCGGCTCACAGGTGCCAGCTCACACCTGTCCACTCCCACCCACCGGCTCCCACCTACCAGGCACTAGGCTGGTGAAGGTCACAGTCCTCTGCCCCACAAAGTCCCGTCCGATCGGGTCGTGATCCCACACGAGGAACCGCACCAGGGCGATTTCCGGCATGTGGACCGTGAACGTCAGGGTCTCCTCCCACACGGGGTTAAATCCTCAGAGAAACAGGAAAGGGAAAGTCATGTGAACAGCGAGGGCCGGGGCGCGGCGGACGGGGAAAGCGGCCGGCGGTGGTCGGTGAACGCGAGGGGACGACCCGGCCACTCGGGTGCCTCCCGAAAAGGAGCCTCGGAGCCCACCCCACTGCTGGGCAACGAGGGGAGGGATTTCCTGCAAGTGCGCGTTCACGGCGGACGGTCTGCTCAGGAGGAGGAAGCGCTTTGGCGGCCCGAATGGCTCAGCAAATCTACAGCAAAGATCCAAGAACAGTTTACCAGCCCTGAGGTCAATGCCCACGAGTGTAAAAACAGTCGAGTAAGACAACAAAGAACACCACCTCCAACAGAGCTGGCTGCTGGCCTGCCGAAGATACTGAGTCCATAATCAGCACCCACCGTTTGCCTAGGTGCTGTTCAGGACTGGCAGGGTCGTACATTTGCCGTCTACTAATTCTTTTTTTTTTTTTTTTTTTTTTGGCCAGTCCTGGGGCTTGGACTCAGGGCCTGAGCACTGTCCCTGGCTTCTTTTTGCTCAAGGCTAGCACTCTGCCACTTGAGCCACAGCGCCACTTCTGGCCATTTTCTGTATATGTGGTGCGGGGGAATCGAACCCAGGGCCTCATGTATATGAGGCAGGCACTCTTGCCACTAGGCCATATCCCCAGCCCCCATCTACTAATTCTTGTAGTAAGCACAAGAAGAAAGTTCCAGGCCAGCCTGGACAAAGCCAGTATGAGACACTAACTGAAAAACAAGCTGGAAGGAGGGGGAGTGGGTTCTGAAGTAGAGGCCCCCTCCCCTTCCCCCCCCCAGCAAGCACAAGGCCCTGAGCTCAGTCCTCAATACAGTAAGGAAAAAAATAAAAAGAAGAAGCAATGTTGGATTTTTCTAATTAGGAAAAAAACCCCACTATTATTGACTTTCAAAAATACATAACCTGGGGCTGGGAATATGGCCTAGTGGCACAGTGCTTGCCTCATATACATGAAGCCCTGGGTTTGATTCCTCAGCACCACATATATAAAAAGAGCTGGAAGTGGCGCTGTGGCTCAAGTGGTAGAGTGCTAGCCTTGAGCAAAAAGAAGCCAGGGACTGTGCTCAGGTGCTAAGTCCAAGCCCCAGAACTGGCAAAAAAAAAATAAAAATAATAATAACCCATAATCTTAGCTAGGCACTGGTGGCTCACGCCTATCATCCTAGCTACTCTGGAGACTGAGATCTGAGGATTGTGGTTTAAAACCAGCCTGGGCAAAAGAGTCTGAGACTCTAATTTCCAACTAACTACCCCAACTGGAAGTAGAGCTGTAGCTCAAGTGGTCGAATACCAGCCTCAAGCAAAATAGCCCGAGGTCAGGATAGAAACATTACAGGGTGTTTCCCAAGTGAGTGTTAAAGCCCAGATCTTGAACATACAGTTCACACTTCCCAATGGAGGGAGTTGGCTATCTCAAGCACGCCAGAATATTCTAGCATCCATGCCATGCTCAGGGACTGAAAGACCTTCGCCAAAACTGAGCTACCATGCTGTACGCTAGAGATGCTGCTTGTGTCAACAGACTCCATTTCCTTCCTTGGGCTTTCCTGGGAGTCTCCTAGCTCTTCCTCAGCAAGCCACTGTGGAAGCACCAAGCATCATCTTACCATTGTTGAGCACTGAGGAAAAGCACCAAGAATGAGCACCCAGCCCAAGCACTGAGCCCAAGTACCGAGCACAAGCACTGAGCATGAGCACAAGGACTGAGCACAAGCACTGAGCATCTTACCATTGTCATCCACTACTCGTGTTTGGTCTTTACAGCAGTCCACTGGCAACCCAATGATTTCTACTTCCACAAAAGGATCGATGATCTACAGAAACAAAGAGGAGGTTTGGGGAACCCACCACGTCCTGGTCCCCACACATGGAGTCCGGAGGTTTGGGGAACTCACCTCGCCCCGGTCCCCAAACATAGAATCTGGAGGTTTGGGGAGCTGCTGTCCACTGATCACTTTCAGGATGAGCTGCTTTTTGGGGTTAGCAGGAAGTGGATCACCAGAAAAAGGGTTGAAAGTACCTAGGCCAAGACAGCAGAGGTTGGTGGATCAAACACACTGTACACGCGCACACACACAATGCACAGACACACTACGCACAAACTTTAAGCGTGTCCAATACCAGAAACAACAGATGCCATTACAGTCCCTCCAACGCAAATTCCCACATGGCCTCCACGGAGCTTGGGCCGAAAGACAGGGGCAGCCGCCATTCTTGACCCTGTGACACCCCGGGGCACCAGAGGCCGCCATCGCTGACCTTGTGCCTCCCCAAGACAGTGGAGGCCAGGACTAGGGCCAACTTCCAGGGAAGCGGATCATGGAGTGATGGAATAACGGCTCCCTGTCCGCCGATGGAGACTGGACCCCGGGTGCTGGCACCTAGTGCATGGGTACTAGGGTTGAGCTGGAATAAGAGCGACGGTTCTTTTCCTTTTTGCAGTCCCGGGGCTTGACCTCGGGACCTTGCTTGTGCGAGGCAGGCGTTCTCCCTTGGACCACACCTCCAACCCCGAAGAACTGACTTCCAGTGCAACAACCAGGGCTGGCCATGATTACGCGACCACGGCGGCACGGCCGAGGGGAGCCATTCTGCGTGTTCCCAGCGCCCGAGCTGGTAGCACCCCAGTGAGCCGGGTCTGATCCTCACACAAGGTACGCACAGCCGGCCCCGCCCGCCCCGCGGCGGCCGCAGCCCGAGTCCCGGGGCCTCGAGCCGCAGGAGCGGCACCACGCCTGCGCACCTTTGCACATCTGCTGCGGCTTCAGCACATAGCCACAGTTGCCGTTGGCCTTGAACTTGGCCCGGTGGAGCTGCATCATCCGCCCTTCGGACTGGTAGTTCAGGGCCACTGTGGCGTGGAGAGTGGGAGAGAATTAGGCGGCGTGGCGAGGAGAGGCTGCGGGGCCCCGGGCCTCGCCACACCCACCGAGCTGGCAGCCCGCGTTCCAGTAGGGCAGGGGGTTGAAGTTGCTGGAGTCGATGCGGTAGGCCGAGGGGTAAACCCTGGTGAGCTGCTTTTGGTTGTAGATCAGGAACTGCTCAGGCTTCTGCTGGATCACCTGGTGCGCCCTGGTTTCACTGAAGGACAGCACGTTGCCTGTGGTACCTGCAGTAGGATAGAGGGGAGAGGGGCCTGAGCACCCCAGCAGGTGCGGCGGAGGGGAGAGGGGCCCGAGGACCAGCATGGAGTAGACGGGCCACGAGGCCCAGATGGAGCGCGCAGATCCTCCCGAACCCAGAGCCCTCGCACCTACCGAACTCATCAGCGCACCCCAGGATCCATGACCCCCACCCCACACGCAGGTCACATCTACAGCCAGAGGTGATCAAAGCATAAAGGGAAGGGAAACCGAGGCAGCGTCATCGTCCCAGGAGACGGAGCGTGAGTCGGCACTATCTGCACATGTCTGAACCCTGGGCGGGGCTGAGACCGAACCAACAACTCGTGGAGGCAGCAGGTGGACTCAGTTTACCTGCCACCCTGGGCTGCGTTTCACGCTGTGGAGAGAAGCCTGTAGGCCCAGACTAACATGTGTACAAAGGCAGCTGTAAAGAAATCTAACTTCAATGCAGCGGCATTTCCTGACAGAACAAGACCCATAGATTCCATTTTCAGGACTTCCGATACTTTTTTTTTTTATTTTTGGCCACCTGATGCCCTATCAGAAATGTGCATTTGCTATTGTCCTGTGCATTTCGGGTGTCCCAGGCTCTACCCAGAACTCAACCACGAGACAAATTCCACTTTATCTGCTCAGCATGAGGAGAGTAAACGGTTTTCCCTGCCCATGACTCAAGCAGATTATCTTTCCCAATGAAGAAGGAATCATCAGGAATGGTGGGGTGGGGGGGGGGGGGAGGAAGAGGAGGAGGGAGAGGAGGAGGACAGGGACAAGGGGGAGGAGAGACCCCAGGCCTTACCGTCATCCACGATGTCCTGGGCTGCCACAGAATTCGTGTAGATGACCAGGTCAGACAGCTCTCGGCAAAGCTTCATGGTCTTCCTCCGGCGGCCCAACCTGCAAAGAGCACCCCAAGAGTCACGGCGGTTAGCCCGGGGGGCCCTCAGGCTCTGGGCTCCTCCCCCTCCTGCCTTAGAGAGAGGGAAGGGCCCCACGGCCAGTGCGCGATGCACTCGCTGCTCTGAGGGGCGCACAGCCTCCTCCACGAGGAGTGGGGGGGGGGGGTCCTCTCCCCCACTGTAACCAGGTAGGTTCAGCAGAGAGCGGGACTGAAGGGTGGGTCCCCAGGGCACATCCCTTTTAAGAAATGGAACAAAGTTTCCGTGGCAATTCCTTTAGCGATGCGATTGCAAGTCACGTGTCATCCTCCTCCTATATCCTTCAACTTGCTCTAATGAGTGCAGCTTGGCCTGAGGTGTTTTCCATCCTCTCCCTCCTACAGAACACTCCGGCAGCCGGCAAATCCCACAGGACCCTCCACCCCAGGGAAGTCCCCCCAACGCCTATGAAAAGTCCCAACCCTGACCAAGAAAGAGCCGGTCAGGAGCAGCCAGTAAGCACGTAAGCAGATGGTGGACACGGTCACTCAGTGGGGAAACACAAATCAGATCCATGCCATGCCTACAAAGGACAGCGGGACTCCAGGAGGCAGACACGGGGGTAAGGAGGCGCCGAACCATACATCACCGAGGGATGTAAGCGACAGCAACACTTTGGAACATGTTTGGCAGTCCCTTGGATAAATGGGGTTCCTTTGTTATTCAAGAGCTCCCTTCGAGTTATACATCCAAGAGAAGTAAAAGCCTGCATGCACATTTTGAAAAAACATTTAGACATGAATGTTCATGGCCCTGCTCCTAACAGCCAAACATCAGAAAACACCAAGGCTTCTTTCAACGAATGCATGAGTACAAAACGCTGCGGAGCACGCAAGGGCGTCTGCTGAGAAGTAAAGGTGGGTGGAAGCAAGGTGCATGCTACCACACGGAGACGCAGAAGTGAACTCGCAGAAGCCAGTCACAAAAGCCCAAAGCAGGGCTGGGAATATGGCCTACGGCAAGAGTGCTTGACTTGTATACATGAAGCCCTGAGTTCAATACCCCAGCACCACGTATATAGAAAAGGCCAGAAGTGGCGCTGTGGCTCAAGGGGTAGAGTGCTAGCCTTGAGCAAAAAGAAGCCAGGGACAGTGCTCAGCCCTGAGTCCAAGGCCCAGGACTGGCCAAAAAAAAAAAAAAAGAAATTGTAAGCCAAACTCCAAAACAATTCGGGATGTGGAGAGATTCTGCATAAAATTAGCTCCTAGTATCTTCGTCCTGTGAGAAGATTAGGTTAATGGCATCTTTGGAAGCACCCAGCTTCTGAAGGCGACGGTGGTCAGAGCAATGATTGACTCAGACAAGTATGCAATGTGACTCCATGCACGCCACTCCTGCATCAGTGTGAGTCTTTGGACACCACTCCCACAGTCAGTGTGAGTCCATGCACGCCACTCCTGGAGTCGTGTGTCATCTGAATGCGTCAAAAGTAGTGTGGCCCCCTTTCTTCGCTGACCCTTCCTGTCTATCCACTTCAGATTGAGCTTTCTCCTCTTCTATTGCAAAAGATTCGGGCTGAATGTAGCTCTCACGCCTGTAATCCCAGCTTCTCAATAGGTGGAGATCAGGAGGACTGTGATTTGAAGCCAGCCCAAGCCCCGCCCCCCACCCTGTCTCCCCCCCCACAAAAAAATCATGAAGCTCTCCATCTCAACAAATAAGCGTGAGGTAGTGGCACACGTGTATAATCCCAGGTATGAGGAAAGTGCTCTAATCAGTGGGATCCTGGTCCAAGACTGCTCAGGGTAAAAATGGAAGACCTGAAAATGTAAATCCACTAAAGGGCTAGAAGACATGGCTCAAGCGGTAAAGCAGCTGCCTAGCAAGATCAAGGCCCTGAGTTCAAACCCCAGTACAGTCCTCCCTCTCCCCCCGCAAAAGGAAATGTTCACAGCAGAGTCTTCTAGTGGTCTCCTAGGTTTCCTTTATACCTTGCCACAACCGATATTCAATATCCTGTTCCCTGGACGTCGGACCATGCATGTTTCTTCTGCCCTTACTAATCAATGACTTTTATATTTATATCATATTCCCTATTTACATGTGAGTATCTTGTTGGAGCTCAAATATAAAGTCTAATTGAACTCTAAAGTTTAATTCCTATCGAGCCTATTCTCTATGCTTCCATTTTCATCTTTCAATAAAGACATAGAGGTGTGTGTGTGTGTGTGTGTGTGTGTGTGTATACACAGGTGTGTGTATGTGTCCATAACTGTCCATCAGTCTGTCCATCTATCTATCAATAGAATACGCCTTCCCTTAGGGGACTGTGACGTCCATTGCGTGCCTGGGAATTGCTGAGTTCTCCTCCTCCATTGCTGTCTCACAGCGACCCCATCTTTCACTGAGCAGCCAGGGTGGCGGGGGCGGCCACGGTCCGCACAAGCACCGCGAGCGTGCTCTCACCTGCACAGCTGGCGGGGGAGGAGGGTGCTCTCACCTGCACAGCTGGCCAGCCTGGGGGGGGGGAGGGTGCTCTCACCTGCACAGCTGGCGGGGGAGGAGGGTGCTCTCACCTGCACAGCTGGCGGAGGGGGGAGGGTGCTCTCACCTGCACAGCTGGCGGGGGGGTGGGTGCTCTCACCTGCACAGCTGGCGGGGGGGAGGTGCTCTCACCTGCACAGCTGGCAGGGGGGAGGGGTGCTCTCACCTGCACAGCTGGCGGGGGGGAGGGTGCTCTCACCTGCACAGCTGGCGGGGGGGAGGGTGCTCTCACCTGCACAGCTGGCAGGGGGGAGGGGTGCTCTCACCTGCACAGCTGGCGGGGGGTAGGGTGCTCTCACCTGCACAGCTGGCCCGCCTCCCGGGCAGCGCTCTGCTGCGCCTCCTCCTCCTCCTCCTCCGTGCTGCACGACTTAGACCGAGACTTGGTGGCTTTCTGCAGCAAGAATCACAGCAAATGTTAGAAACTCACCACGCGGGCTACTCCCAACATCCCGTGGAGAATGGACTGGGTCTAAACACACACGCACACCAGACCAACAGACTGGCTGACTGACACAGAGGCACAGATACAGACAGAGACACAGACAGAGAGATACGCAGAGAGACCGGAGACAAACAGTAACTGAGAGAGAGAAAAAAGACCAGAGTCTCTCATTTCACCATTAAACAACAAACGTGTTGTATCCTTATACTAAAATATTAATTGGTGTCTTTATATTAAAATAGTAACTGGCATGCTTATATTAGGATATTTACGCAAAATCTAGAGTTTTGTGCTCAGAAGCAGATTTCTAAGGCTCATCAGCTCGTCTCTTAGAAGAACCTCTAGTTACACACTGTGGTTGGGGGTCGGGCGTGTCAAGAGTGGGAATATTCAAATAGTCTCTCCCAGTGTGCAACTTGCTTTCTGATACTTTCCTGGGGTCTCAAGAAATCCTCACCCATTTATATATGTGCAAATGGAATCAGAAAATCTGGGGGGCAGGGGGGCCTCTGGGAGATGAGGAAGGATGGTGGAAGGAAAGGGGTGTTGAGCCAGACGCACTGGACTCAGAAACTGACAGGTCCAAATGAAAGCCCTCCGTACAGACGCTTAAAGACGATTTTTAAAACTGAAATAAAGAAACCTCCGTGGATTCTAAGGTCGACACGGACATTCTTCTCTTCCCCTTCAGTATCTCTGAATTAAATGAACTGTGTGTACGTAGGTCTTGATGTTTACACGTGCACTCGTGAGTTTGAATTCGTACCTTGTGCTTTCCAAAACTGGCCATGAGGACCCGTGCCTGGGATTTCTTCCCGCTTTCCTTCCCGTCGGGGTTCTGAGGAAATAAAGGCATGGAGAACTACTGCTCTTCTTCTGTTTTTTTCCTGGACTCTGGGAGGAGGTCAAGGCCCTCCCTCCCGTTAGCCCCGTCTGTTCCCTCTGCTCAGCCTCTTCCTCTGTCTACCCAGGCCGGGCGGTCCCCTGGGCTCCGGAGGACATGTCCTGAGTGAGGACAAATCACTTCCTTTTTTCTGTCTTTTCTTTTTTGGTACTGGGGATCGAACCCAGGACGCAGCACTTGCTAGGCAAGCGCTTCGCCACTGAGCTACATCCCAGCCCGATAAATCGCCTTCAGTTACGAAGAGATTTACTTTGAGACGATGACCAAACTTAGGTCAACGGCCTGTGGAATAAAGAAAGCACTCACACTCAATAGTGCTGCTTTGGGCTTTCAAACGCTGAATGCAAGTAAGATCCAGGGATATCGATGAGGTAATGGGTGTGTATGTGTGTGTGCGTGCACACACGTAAGTGAGCCACAGCAACACCCGTCTGTGCGTCTGAGCGACGCCCTGGGTCAGGAGGTCTGCTCTGCGTCCTCAGCGAGGGCGCCCGGCCAGCCCGCACGAGGCTGGGACACTAGCTCATCCCGAGTGTCCTGGTGACGTGCACTTGAGTCGTCTCGTCCCCACCTCCCCACACGTCCCTATACCTGTCATCGCTTCCCGTGCCGTTTTGCGGCGGGTTTTCATGTTCACGAGCAACGTGAGACTAGAAATGGGGGGAGTTCAATGAGAAGACACCACGTCTGAGGGCCAGTGGGGGGAAATGGGGTACCTGCCTCAAGTGAGCCTGCGGGCCCTCGTGTGGGGATTGGCGTACCTGCCCCAGGTGGGCGTGCAGGCCCTCGTGTGTGGCCTTCAGCAGTGCCCTCACGGTGAAGCTATCAGGGTCTTCTTTGTCTCGAATCTGAGACTCCTTTAACAGGGACTCCAGCTTCTTCCTTATGAAAGATTCCACTTGGTGCTCCGTGGTCCCGTTGTTCTGCAAAGAGGAAAGCAGCGCTCACGCTTCCTTGAAGAGACGGGAGCAAGGAGCGGACGTGGCGGGCTGCGCTCACTGGCCGAGCCGCTACCGCTGCACTGCTCCGCGTTTTCAGCGACGGCGAGGGCAAGGAAGATTCCGGAGGTGATGTTTTTTAAGCCTACTTAGCTCAATTTGAGTAAAAACACTATTTCAAAACTTGCTTCTTACACCGAAGGGAGAGCAGCTGACCGAAGCGTCCGTCTGGGGCTGGATTCTGCTCTGAGTCGCATTTCCTTCCCCGGTCCTGCCTCACTGTGCAACCACAGGGGACACAATTCTGCCTGCTCCTCAGATCTGACACTACGATTACGTTTAAGATGACATCTAATGACAACCGTGGCTTTCCAAATGGTTTTCATTTGTCCAGAAGAAAGCAGGCTGGCCAGACTTATATCTCCCATGTATTCCTTCTAGTTCCTCAGTTTATTTGGGAAACCATTCTTTCTTACGAATCTGAGACCAGCTATCGGACGGCTACCGAGCTGTGGGCTGTGACTTGAAGCGTTGATGGGAGTGTATTTGCTCACAATCTGACAGGACTCTCCCAACGTTCACCAAGTGAAGCGAATGTACACCTGGATTGTGTGTGCATAGAAAACAAGCACCCTGCTCTGCCGACCGGAGAGAAACTGCACACAAGCTTCCTTCCTCACGCGCAATTCCAGAGGCAAAGCGCTTCGAACCACAGCAGACCAGCTGAGCTCCCGTGAAATAAGCGAGAGTCAAACCAACCAGCTTAGGAGCACTGCACATTTATTCCACCAGCTATCTGTTCTCTCTTCCCCTCTCTCCCCCTCCCCTTCCTCCCTCTCCCCTTCCCTCCCTCCTTCCTTCTTCCTTCCTTCCGTCATTCTTCCTCCTCGTTCCTTCCTTCCCTTCCCCTTCCTTCCTTCCCTTCCCCTTCCTCCCTTCCCCCTTCCTTCCTTCCTTCGCCCTTGCTTCCTTCCTTCCTTTCCTGTCTAGGTACCTCGGGAATCACAGGCTGGCCTGAACCTCTGGCTCCTTCCTGGCTGTGCTTACTTGTCTTGTTGTATATTTGTTTGCCTGTTCCATTTTTTTCCCCATTTTTTAAAATAATTACATCAAAGCGGGCGGTTGGACTAGTCCAGACTGCCTCAAGCTGTCTGAATAAAGCAGTCTTCTTTGTTCTTCTGCAAATACAACAAATTGCCACCTACAGTTATTTTTAAGGTAAGAAACAGTAAGTCAGCCTCAGAAACAAGTCAGGTCTGGGGCTACGTGGGCAGCTCCCGGGGCGCAGGCCGGAGGGGGACTGATGCGGGGCCCGGCAGGGCCAGCCCTCGTGCACGGTGGCAAGGGCGCCCCAAGATCTTCAACACCGCTCCTGGGAGGCCAGTTTCACCCCTGCCCTTCTCCACCGGATTCCTTTCTGTGTTCCGAGCTCTCGGGTGGCGTGCACTCGTACACAGGACGGAACCGGTTGGGTGCGGCTGGGGCTCCCCCGGTTACTCGTGGGGTGACGTGACTCACGAGCCCGCAACGGCGAGGGCGGAGGCGGCCGGGGACACAAGCCCGCCCGAGCCGAGCGTGCGGACGACCCCCGGCCTCCGGAACCGGGGAGCGGCGGCGCCCGCCTGCCCTGCCTGTGGGGCTGAGATTTCAACCACGTGAGGAGCGCGGCTCCCTGAAGCGGGGGGGGGGGGGGGGGGGGGGGCACCCGCCGTGGAGATTCGAGAGACCAAAGCCACAGATCCCTGAGCTAAGACTTAAAAGCTGAGGCTATTCGTATCCTGTGACTCCTGCAGGAAATTACCACGAACCTGCCATCTTACTACAGCAACAAGGTATTATCTCAAGGTGTGAGCGGGGCTGATCTGACAGGCCCTGGGGAGGGGGTCTCCCAGGGCCCCCCTCGGAGCCCCGTGACGGCAGCCTCGGCTCCGTCTTCACGCGGCTTGGCCCGCGGGGCCTGTGCCCGGCCTATCTCGGCGTCCGTGTGCTTTGCTTAGTCATCTCTGCCGTGGCTGGCTTCCGATTTCAAGTGAGCAGTTTGTCCCGCGAGCGCGGGCATGCCCGAGTTTTCTAGAGGAGGGGGAAGTCGGGTGATTCTTCCTTCCATCTGGACGCTGAGGGGCCAGTCTAGGGCTACTGATGAACCTAATTCCAGCATCGTTGGTCTCCGGGAATAGAGGGGCTCGGCGGGAGGAGAGGGCAGGGAGCAGCTGGTCGGTACAGCAGTGAGAAAACGCAGATTCACAGCTCGAGGTCAGCATCTTACAGGGGACCCCCGAATAAAGATGACAGCGATCTCCAAGATCACCACTGGTCACCCTAGCAGATAGAATAAGGAAAAACCCGAAACGTGAGGACCCTGCCCAGGTGGGCACTAGGGGCACAAAATATCCGCAGGCTGTTGGAAAGTGGGCTGATAGATCTGCGAGAGACAGGAGTGCCACAAACATGGCATTTGTGGGCTGGGAATGTGGCCTAGTGGTAGAGTGCTCGCCTCGTACACATGAAGCCCTGGGTTCGATTCCCCAGCATCACATATATAGAAAAAGCCAGAAGTGGTGCTGTGGCTCAAGTGGTAGAGTGCCAGCCTTCAGCAAAAAGAGGCCAGGGACAGTGCTCAGGCCCTGAGTTCAAGGCCCAGGACTGGCCAAAACAAAACAAAACAAAAAGTATCATTTGTAACAAATATAGTACAGGGAAGGGCAAGAAATCACAGTCCAAGAAATGAGCTCAGCCCACTCAGAAAAAGCCGCCAAGCCTGTGCCGTGCCATCCCCCACAGCGGGGGACCCCCCCCCCACTGAACCACCCCACACCTGGGCCAACACCCGTTCCTCCCAGCGAGAGACAGCGTCGCACCCACACACGCCTGGGAAACGGCCGGACGGGGACCAGCGCGGAGCACTTCCTGCCCAGCGCAACCCGGCAGCCATCTGCCCTCGACCGCTCCAGAAAGAGAGGAATTCTTGCAGGGGGCGGGGGAGGGGGGCAGATCCTGCACACACCCTTAGGTTCAACACGACCATTCCTCCTGCCGTGAACCCACAACACGCGCCACGCTCCCTCCGTGGAGAAGACGTAACAGGTTGCACACACGGCCAGAAGTGGATGCAAGAAGAGCCCGGGGTCTCACAGCGCGCGCCCAACGGCCACCTGCCTCTCTCCTTCCTGGCTAACAGCCTCACAGAGAGTCCGACACGGGGAGGAGACGGGCGAAGAGACCGGCACCGTCCACACAGGCAGGCGGAGACTACACCAAGGGAGGGCTGGCCCGTGCGGGGCCACAGAGACGGGGGTGAGAAAGAACATGGAACAGAAGCGACGGCGACCGCGTGGTACGGGGGCAGCCGTGGCATCCTACCCAAGCCGTGCGTACGCCCCCACCCCTGCCCCGCACTGGGGGCCGAGGGAAGGTGCTGCCTGTTTTTCTTTTCTGTGATTTACAGTGCACACACACACACACACACACACACACACACACACACTATCATTCAGTCCAGGGATTAATCCAACGGCAGCACTGAGGGAAACCTCAGTGGCCCAAGGACCTTTGTTTCTTACTCCCGTGTCCCGGGGCCAGCGGGAAAGGAGGGGCAAGGGCGTCAGGAGCTTTGTCTGGAGAACGTGTTCAGCTGTTCTGAGGGGTTACCTCGTACCTAGGAATCTCTCTGCAGCCAACCAATGAAACACATCCTCAGTGACACACATCCCTCAGTGACACCCATCCCCCAACGACACCCATCCCCCAATGACACACGTCCCCCAATGACACATCATCAATGACACCCATCCCCCAATGACGCACGTCCCCCAATGACACCCATCCCCCAATGACACAGGTCCTCCAATGACACCCATCCCCCAATGGCACCCATCCCCCATTGACACCCATCCCCCAACGACACCCATCCCCCAACGACACCCGTCCCCCAATGACACACGTCCCCCAATGACACCCATCCCCCAACAACACCCATCCCCCAATGACACAGGTCCTCCAATGACACCCATCCCCCAATGACACCCATCCCCCATTGACACCCATCCCCCAATGACACACGTCCCCCGTTGACACACGTCCCCCAATGACACACGTCCCCCAATGACACCCATCCCCCAAGGCATCTCCCGCGCCCTCTCCCCCGTCTCCGGCCTGCCCCCACAGTCCCCTGAGCACGCGCTCTTCTGCTGAGGACCAGTCGTCAGGAAAGGAACGGCCGGAATCTCCCCGTCCTCTTCTCCCTTCCCTGCTCGCCCGCGAGGCCGGAGGCCGGGGGCCTGGGGTCCGGCACGGGCGTTTCCGGGAGGAGCCTCCAAAGCCGGCTCCTCCCCAGCCGCTCTGAGCGCTCTGAGGTGGAGAGGGGTCGCGATCCGTCACCTTCACGTGGCTCAGAAAACGGCACCATGAGGGCCGAAACCACAAACGAGTCCACGGCAGGAAACGCTGAGAGGCGGCGCCGGCTCCGGCCACCGAGAGAGCACGCACGGCATTAGCAAAGCCTGACGGCGCGGCGCGGTGGGGGAATGGAGGACCGGCAGGAACCCTGCCTCCCGACACCCACCGTGCTAACAGAGCACGCGCAGAGCTCTCAGCAGGTGCTCACCAAGAACCGCATGTCGCCTTGCTAGGGCCGTAGCTCGGTGGCCCAGCCCTGGCCGAGCCAGTGTCTGCTTACAAACGGCCTCGAAGCTTCTGCGTGAGAGACAGCCGGCAGGCAGAACGCCTGCTCCCTTCCGCCCCCCTGTGGAATTTCCTAATCGTACGTCCAACTTAGGAAGTTCTACCGTTTACCACATTCAAAACTAGAGGAGATTCAAAGTAGAACAACTTGGCCTTGACTCGGAGCGACAAATGGACACACGCCGGTGATAGTTAAGACCTAGCCCTCATTTTCACTAAACACAGCATTCCCTAAACATTAACCTAGTGGCATCTCTGCGCTTCCAGCCTCCGAGTGTTAAGCCACTCAAGAGAGCTGGGAATCGAGGTGCACAATAATGAAAAGTCCAGCTCACAAAACAGGGATGGCCAGGCCCAGCACTGTACTCCTGCAATCCGACACTCAGGAAGCTGAGGCGAAGGATTGCAAACTCAAAGCCAGCCCGGGCTACATCTGAAAAATTGGTCTCAAAACACAAACAAAATGAGCAAATGAAAGGTAAAAATGAAATGGTCAATTATCCAATACCTCAAGTCACTAGTTGCAAAAATACCAACTCTCTAGAAGAGTAATAAACTGAACTGAAATCTGCCCGGTACTGGTGGCTCATGCCTGTAATCCTGGCTACTCAGGAAGCTGAGATCTGAGATTTACAGTTCGAAGCCATCCATGCAGGAAGGTCTGTGAGACTCTTACCGCCAACTAACCACCAGAAAACCAGAAGTAGTGCTGGTGTTCAAGCGGTAGAGCACCTGCCTTGAGTAAGAAGAGCTCAGGGACAGCATAGGCCCCAAGTTCAAGTGCCGAAACTGACAACAACCACCACAAAAGAAACTGAAATATGTCATCCCATTAGGGGTATCTAACTAACTACCAAAAGTGAAGAGATTAATATGGACTGCAATTTGCCCCGTTGACTTCAAGCTCAGTCTTCTCCATTTCACTACTGGAAAATACACAAAAACCAGGAAAAATCCATCAGCTGGACTTGGCTGTCATTTATCTCTTGCTCCCTCTGGAAGTAATGTCACCTCCCTCTGACACGGCACAGGCAATCATAGCGCAATTTAGAAAAGAGATGATTGTTAACAGTAACACTGCTGAGTTCAACAACGGCGGAATTCAGGGCAGTGATGGAAATCAGGGGAATTGAGACAAAGCGGATTTGTTTTTAGAAGGCAGAGTCCAAGTGAGTCCAAGTGAATTCCACCCACCAGGCCCACGGCACAGGTCTCCCCCCTGTACCCTGAGGCCCCCCCAAGGCTCTGGCCGGCTCCGGAGCTGCGGAAGGTGGGCTGGGGTTCACACCTGTCCCCAGGGTTAGCGGAAGCCCCAGGGGAGGTGGGGGAAAGGTTGCGTTTCTGCAGGTCGGCCTCTCCAGCTAGGAAACCCACGAAGGTAAATGACCATTCCACGCCGCGTTACTGCCCGAATTAACCATGACGTGGACACTTTGTGCCGGGATGGACTCAGAAGCCCTCTGGGGACTGGGGTCATTGGGACGCGGGCAGGACCGGGGTAGTTCTGAGTCAGCCTGGACGGGTAGTGTGGTTGGATACGAGCGTGAGGCCGGACGAAAGCCCGGCTAGTGTGGAAAGCCACCGACATTTGCAGCTGCAGTTTGAAGGCGAGCTGCGTTTTCACAGCGGGGGACTTGTCCCTGGAGGAGGGGGTCGGATGGGGAACCGAGAACATTCCTTCCCGTTCTAAGGCACACGAAGCCTGGACTCACACACGTAGGAGACCGGGCAGCGGTGTGCAAGCACACGCAGCGATTTCTCTGGGGGTGCTGTGCGGCCTGGAACCCGGGCTGAAGATGCCGGGCACGGAGGGGAGCCCCGGGCACCGAGGGGAGCCCCCTGCCCCGTGGGACTCACGCCGTGCAGCTTGAACTTGCACTCGTCTTCGATCTCGTCCGCGCTGTCCTCGTCCGACACCTCGCCTTCCTCCGCATCACCCCCCAAGTGGTACGGCAACTTCTTGCCCTGCAAGGAACCAAAGCAGCCCATTCAAAACCGAAAGCTCACAGGAGCCAGAGGCCGGAAGCACCGCCCACCGACGGGTGAATGGATAGGAGGGAACATTCGCTTGTTAGGAAGGATGAAATCCTGGTACGCACTGCAACACGGACGAGCTTGGCAGGTACCAAGGCAAATGGCATAAGCCAGGAACCAAAGACAGAGCCCAGGATTGCATTTCTATAAGGGAGCTAGAAGAGCTGCGTTTACAGAGGTAGAAAATAAAATGACACCGAGGGACAGTGTTACATCCAGCCCTCATAACCACGGGAGATGGTTCCAGAAACCTACGTCAGGTACCAAAATCTGAAAACACCGTACAAGTCCTTTACAGAACACGGCGTGTGCTGTTCTCACATCCCGCACCCATGCTCCTGTTCCACTGTCTCTGGGTGATCCTAAATCCTCCACACACCGTTTCTAACGACAAGGAGTGAGTCCACACACGCTCAGCACACGCGAAACGCCGTCTGCACGCCGCCACCAGGCTCAGGCCTGAAACCCGAGCCAGAAGGCGGAGTTCGAAAGGACTCAGTTCAGAGCCGGTCAGCGAGTCCACGAGACGCCGCCACCCCATCAACCGACAGCCAGCGGGGCCCCGGGGCCCACGTCTGGTAGCTCAGCTACACAGTGAGCATGAATCGGAGGACTGTAGTCAAGACGGGTCCAGAAGGGGAGAGACGGAGGCGCCATCTCAAAAGTAACTGAGCAACAGCCAGAGGCCTGGCACAAGCTAAGGTTCAGTGACTGCCCAGCAAGCACAAAGCCCTGGACCACAAAAAAACAAAGCAAAACAGTATTTTTGATATGTGGGGGGTTGGATTGGCCAACAGACAGGAGAGCTGTCCGTATAATAATGATTTTACGATCTTGGTGATATACAAAAACGCAGGGGAAAGACTGGAGAGAAATACGGTTAAATGTGAAACCCGTGATCGCCTCTAAGCGAGAGTGTTACGGGCAGCAGTTATTTTCTCCTTTTCTACATTCCTCGGGCGACATCCAATTTACATGCAGGAAAAGGACCGGGCAGTTTAAAGTGCAGCAGCAGCAGCAGCAAGGCCTTGGGGACTGGGCCTGAGCCGCGGGGGCAGCCGCGGGGCCGAGGGGGAACAGAGGGCGGGCGGGCGGCGTGGGCAGGGCGCTGAAGCGGAGGGGCCAGGGCTGATGCGTGAGTGAGGGTATCGTGTTGCCTCCCCCCTTCCTCCCTCCCTCCCTCCCTCCCCCCTCTCCTCTTCCTTCTCTCTCTCTCTCTCGAGAGGCCTTGGACAGGGCCGGCGGACGGTGCGACAGTGCGTCTTCCGTCTAAAGCCGCTCGTCCGGGGAACGTCCGTGTGGCCGCCCCAAGCGCTGAGTGCAATCCAAGCCGGGACGGACCCGGTGGGGAGCGCGTGGGCCTCGATGCGGCTGGGCGCGGAGCCCGTGGCTGGGCACCTCACTGCCCACTCCACCACGGACAGGAAGCGCTGCCAGAGAGGTTTCCCGGGGCCTCGGCGCCCCCGACGCGGAGGGGGCAGGCACCCAGCTGGCCTCCCGGTCCAGACGGTTAGGACAGCAGCCAGCACAAGCGTCTAGGGGTGAGGGGGCGGCGGCGGGTTTGGGACCGGCCTCATCAGGCAGGTGCTCTGCTGCGTGAGCCATGCCTCCAGCTCTTCTTGCCACGCCACCAACCATTTCTTCCGAGTCAACACTGTCTTGGGCCCAGTGGCGAAGCCCAAGGTGGACCAGTATGGAAAACACAGGCACGGAAAATCGAGTCTCAGTCAGCGATCACAGGCGGCTGGAGGGGGCAGGAGGGCCTCGGGCCCCTGACGCGGAGCCAGTCCGGAACCCACGGCCCCGGCACCCATGGCCATGCCACAGGGGACCCGCGCGCGCTCCTCGATGACGCAGAAGGACTCGTCTACCTTTCACTGCGCCAGTGCCCTCACTCCACCCTCCCTCCCTCGCTGCCCACAGAACATCGACGAGCCACAAAACGTGGGCAAAGGGTGGCGTTTCGCTGTCTAACCAAGAAAACAGGGCTATTGTTGTTTTGTTTTGTTGTGTTTTTTTTTTTTTTTTTGCCAGTCCTGGGGCTTTGAACTCAGGGCCTGAGCACTGTCCCTGGCTTCTTTTTGCTCAAGGCTAGCACTCTGCCACCTGAGCCACAGCGCCACCTCTGGCTTTTTCTATATATGTGGTGCTGAGGAATCCAACCCAGGGCTTCATGTATACGAGGCAAGCGCTCTACCACTAGGCCATATTCCCAGCCCAGAAAACAGCAGTTTCCATAAGACCTCGTTGAGTATTACTGGTTGCATTATCTAGAACCTTTATTCAAGATGCTCCTTCACAGGTTTTGGAAGCTGTCATTTTATTTAATGGATAGAAAACCAACCACGTTCTGGTAGGTTCTATAATGACTGCCTGAGCACTGCCCAACCCTCCCTTCCCGGTGACGTCTCGGCATGAAACCACCTGTTTGTTCAGTGCTACCATTCTCCTGTATATTTAGTGTCACTCTTTTAAGAAAAATACAACCCAGCCTACTGTTCTTTGTTGTTGTTTTGGGAGTTTTGTGCCAGTACTAGGGCTAGAACTCAGGGCCCGTGAGCTGTCGTTTAACTATTTTGCTCAAGGCTAGAGTTCTACCACTTGAGCCACAGCTCCGCCTCTGCGTGTCTGGTGATCAGCTTAAGACAAGAGTCACCCAGGCTTTCCTGCTGGCTTACAATCGCCATCTTCAGATCTGCCTCCAGAGTAGCTAGGTCTATAGGTGCGAAGCACCAGCTCTTGGCTTTGCTTTTGTTTTTTACCTAAAAGAACGCAATCGTTGGAAGTGGGGGGGGGGTGGCTCAAGTGATAGACCACCAGTCTCATGTACAGCTCATGTACAGAGCTCATGGCCTGAGTTCAAGACTCAGGATGAGCACAGAACAAAGCAACACACACACACACACACACACACACACACACACGAATGCAATCATCAAAAGTGGTTTGGGGGAATGTGGCCTAGTGGTAGAGCGCTTGCCTAGCATGCACAAAGCCCTGGGTTCGATTCCTCAGCACCACGTAAATAGAAAAGGCCGGAAGAAGCGCTGTGGTTCGTGTTAGAGCGCTAGCCTTGAGCAAGGGACAGTGTCCAGGCCCTGAGTTCAAGGCCCAGGACTGGCCAAAAACAAAAAGTGGTTTGGGTCCAAACATAAAATTCGCTGAAGCTAAAAATATCAGCCAGTCGGCGACGGAACACTCCAGGGGCTGCCTTGCCGGCGGCTCTCTGCACTTGTGATATTTGCTGTGCCGTGTCTTTCCCCAGAAGGCGTTTCTGTCGTGCCGTGCCGCTCACCGACCTCCCGTGCCACCCCTCCGGCCCGCGGGCACCCTGCCCCTGCCTTGGAAGCCACGGTCCTCGCTTGCGTAAGCGGAGACGGGGCGGCCGTGACAATGGAATTTTTTTGTGTTTTGTTTTTTTTTGACAGTTATTGGAGCTTGAAATGGGAGGAAGGCAGTGAGCGGAAGGCTTTCAGCTGCGGATGCAGGGAACCGCCTGGCTTCTGCCCCCCGACACTTCCGTCCGGGGTGACCTTGCACAGACGCCGACGTGTCATTACACCTCTCAGCCTCACCATTCTCACGTCGTAACACAAGGACCGGAACACGCCGCAAGGCCCCGGCGAGGCAGCCGAGGGGACTGAGAGGAGGCACCGCATGCCCGGGGTCTGATCCCTGCTCTTGTGAGTGGGGGGGGGGGGTCTCCCAGGGTGGGGGCCCGGCTGCTCGCACTGCCTTGAGGACAGGGGGGGAAGTGGGGGAGGATTACCTTCACCAGGACTTTGCCTCTCAGGCTCTGAGGACTCGGGAGCTGCCGGCCGTCCCCCGTGTCCACGCCGGACAGGTCCAGCTTGTCCCCGAAGATCCCCTTCAGGTACTGGGCGATCTTCCTTTGCTGCTGGATGCTGCAGTGGTTCTCGATGGATAAGATCACCGGGAACCTGTGGAGGACGGAGTGGGGGGGGCGGGAGAGGGGTGTGAGCCAGGGCCGCACCCGGCCCCCCCTGCCCCCCCGCATGGAACCGGGTCGGCAATCCCAGACGGCATCCGCAACCACGGCGATGACACAAATGCCCCTACAAGGAGGAAGATCAGAGGTGCCGCGAAAGGGCCCTCTAAGCACGGCGGGAAGCTACACGCACCGTGTGAGGTGCAGACCAAGACTGAGCATCAGGCGGGAAGGTGAGGAAGGACCTGGGGAGGTGGCTTAGAGGTAGAGCGCTCGCCTAGCATGTATGAAGCCCGGGGTTCGAATCCTCGGTACCACATACACAAACAAAAAAGGTGAGGAAAGGCGGCACCTTATGTATGTGTTAAAAAAAATTAAAGGAATGAATGCTTAAGGGGGGGAGGACATTGGTGAAATCTAACCCCCCCTTAGGTATTCAAAAGTCCAGATATATCTAAGACGCCATGGCGTATCATGAAATGTACTCTAAACATATATGTACGTACACGCAAACTTATAGAGAGCTAGAGGCTCCGATAGATAATTAAGGATAGAGATACGATACAGATAGCGATATATAGAGATGGAGACACAGTGACAGAGCTAGGGATACTGATATATAGACATAGAATATTGATATGGATACAGATACGGATATATTGGTACAGACATCAACATACAGATATAGATACAGACGCGTGTCCTCAGCTTGAAAATCACCACTGAGGATAAGATAACGTCATGGGCGAGCTGGACATCTCAAAACGATTTCCGGCAGGATGATACGCTAGTCTTTAGTTTCGAAAGAAGAAGAAAAGCCGGGCTCTCCGTCTTTGCCGGCACACAGGAGCCTGCGCAGAGCGACGGGCCCCGGGGGGGGGGGGGGCTGAACCCCCAGAAACACACTGCGAGGCGGAGACCCAAGCCCGGGGAAGAGGCGAAAACGTCGCCATCCGCCTCAGAGCGAGAAAGCACCTCCAACTCCGCTTCATCTGTACTATCTCCCACTTTCCATCATGTACCATGGAGTCTTTTCCAAGAATATCTAACCAACATGTAAGCGGTGGGAAATCCCTTCTCCGGGCCTTTCTGAGAGGCACGCGCTCCTAATGTCAGCTTCTGAGCTCCCGGAATGACGTTCCGTCCCCGACAGCAAAGTGCTGGTGCTGAAGGTGACACAGAGAGACAGGGGGGACCCTGGGTGACCGAGCCAGCTCCGTCATAACCACCCTGCCTAGGGGACCCTAGAGTGCTGGGAAGAAAAGTCAGCAAGCCAGGGAAAACGAGCCCCCTTCCAATCACATCAGGGGCTTCCTGGTGCGTCTGTAACGCACTCCCTATTTCTGCCCGGTGCTGCTGACTGGGCTTCTCATTAGGGAAGGGGGATTTTCCACTTCTACTGACGGACACGCATCCAGGTCTGACTGTTGGGTCGGTCGGTCTGGGACAGGGGCGTTACAGCATTCAGTGGGTAGAAGCCACAGGTGCTGATTGTCTTTCTCCAGTGCCCAAGATAGCTCTGCTAACCCCCTGTGGTCACCACGACAAGCTTGAGGAATCCTGGTGAAAAGATGCGACTTACATTTAGGAGAAAGAAAAGGTGAAAGAAAGGACCGGACAGGGTAGCTCACACACGTAATGGCGGCTGCTCAGGCAGCAGAGATTAGGAGGACCAAAGGCCAATGCCGGGTAGAACAAGTTATCATCTGGGTAAATAGCCAGGCGTGCCAGCGCATGAGCGGACCCTCGGCCACTCAGGAGGTGCGGGGGGAAGGAAGGCGATTGCAGGTCAGCCCAAGCAAAATGCAGGGATCCATCGCCAGGAGGAAAAAAGCCAGAAGCCAGATGGCTCCACGCACGGTTGAAGTGCTAACACACCTGCCCACCAAGCTCAGTGCCCTGAGTTCAAACCCCAGTACTCCCAGCCCCCAGGCAGCACACATTGGAAACGTAGTGAACAAGCGCTGTTTCCATGTCGAGGCCTCCAAACACGGGGGGAAGGGTTGAGTCGGGAGGTGCTCGGAGCCACCTCCCACGCTCAGAGAAGGAGAGGCACGGGCCACGTTTGCACACCACCTCATGAAGGAAAATCACCCTCCGACTCAGCCAGGAGCCGTCAGAATGGAGGCTGTGAAAAGCAATCCCAACTCGAGATCTTCCGTGTAAAAAAAAAAATGCCACCCACGGAACCTGCTCTGCACCAAGGGCCTCTCTGCATAATCGCATTTCTACCTCATGTTTAATTAATAAGCCCACATATTGAAAATGTTAAAGGCTACTGACTTCCAGAATATTAATTTTATGCAAGTGTAATTTTTAATTTTGCTTCTTTATTTCCAAATTCTTTCTTGCATGCCTGATAAGCTGCAGGGACCCGCTAGGTAACAGAGAATGAATGATAAATGACTAAGACATAATCTAATAATTTCAGCGAGTTAGCCATTCTGTCGAGTGTGTGTGTGTGTGTGTGTGTGTGTGTGTGTGTGTGTGTGTGTGTGTGTGATCAGTCCTGGGGCTTGAACTCAGAACCTAGGCACTATCCCTGAGTTTCTTTTGCTCAAGGCTAACACTCTACCACCTGAGCCCACAACCTCACTGACAGCTTTTCTTACGCGGTAAGAGTGTCATGGACTTTTCTGCCGGGGCTGGCTTGGAGCTAGGATCCACCAGCACCAGCCTGTCCTATAGACAAGCTCCCCTATGACAGGACAGAATTCCGTTCCGTGGGCTTAGACAAGTGTGGAGGCTCAAGCCTCTAACCCTAGCTACGCAGGAGGCAGAGACTGGGAGGCTGCTGTTCAGAGGATGGGCCGGCCAAGCAGAAAGTAAGACCCAACCTCAAAAAATAACACGCAAAGGGCTGATAGAGTATCTTAAGTGACAGCGCGCCGCCCAGGACAAACACGCCAAAGGATCAGATACTAAATACAGAGACAGGGGAGACTGGAATCTGCGGGGGGTGGGGGGAGGGGGGCATGTTCTTGAAGGACAGGTGAGCACCTGTACGCGGGGACTTGGGAGAATAGCATTTGCTAGGACAACTCCGCTGGCCGCTGGATGCTATGTCTCTGTGGAGCACTAAGGGGGCACGAGGATTTGCCTGGGTAGAACAGAGAGGGCCTTTGAAAGGATGCCAAGGAGAGGAGGGACAACCCCAAGCCTGGATTTCAGAAAGGAAAGCGCAGCACCACTGAGGAGGACGAACCAAGGGGATGTGAAGATGAGAGAAGGCAGGGATGCCAGAGAGAACGCGGGAAGGAGAACCGAGAGGAGCTGGGGAAGCGAGGAAGCCTCCCCTGTGGCTGCGGCCGGTGGTGGGTGGACAAGGCCGGCCCAGCTCAGAGGAAAAATTGAGAAACAAGAGGAGGGCCGGCAGAAGGAGGCCCGGGCGCACCTTGGACGCAGGGCCGCGTGGGGCCAGTGTGGGGCTGGGCACACTGTGGGTAAACAGTCGTGTGACTACTGAGGATGATTTTCCTACAGAGATCGTGACCGTCGGGAAAGGGTTCCAGAGTTATAATCCGTTAAATATCCAAAGAGTGGGCCTTAGGAAATAGTAACGACTAAAGGAAGTGAGGAGATGAACCAGAAAATCACAGGGACAGAGAGAGAGAGAGAGAGAGAGAGAAAGAGAGAGAGAGAGAGAGAGAGAGAGAGAGAGAGAGAGAGAGAGCAGTGACAGCCATGGAGAGGAGAATATAAAAATGGAGCCCCAAATGCAAGTGTTGGGGAGGAAATAGTTAACCTTTTCCATTGCCAATGAAAAAGGTCAAATGATCCAAGGATGCTGACGCTTCTTCACGCAGGACATCCAGCGAGTCTAGCAGCACAGAGGTGATTGGGTTTTTATTCTCTAATGCCGTATACGCCCAGCAACCTAGGTTTCCGGGCGTTCTGTGGAAGCTCTGTGCCCTAGACCTAGGGATTTAGAGGTCATGCTTTTCAAGGACAAGGTCCGGGAGGTGGGCTGGGAGAGAATGGGGTGGGGGAGGGAGCAGAGGCTGAGGATGAGGATGGCGGAAATGGCAGAACCGGAGAGTGGGAAGCAGGGACGGTCTGCAGGCGCCCAGGCTGGGGCAGAGCTGCTGGTTACTCACTCGTTCTTCACGAAGGCGTGTTTATTGATGGTCTCCACGACGTCCCGGAAGAGGATCTTGGACGTGAGCGTGTAGCCGTGGTGGACCACCGGCTCCCCGTCCGGCCCGTCCCAGCAGTCAACTGCCAAAAGCAGAACCGCGCGTCAACAGCCAGCCACTGGGCTTACGAGCGTTGCTGGGGGCAGCAGGCACGTTTTGGTTCTAAATGTGAGACGGGTGGCTATGAAACGGATGAAACCGTCGCCACAGAGGCAACGGTCTCCTGGCACACTTAATAGCAACGGGAGGTAACGCCTTCTCTAAGTGTTCGTACCTACAAACACATGCACTGTTTTTGAGATGCTTGTAGCTTTACCAAGGTCTCGTGTTCAGAAGTAGCCTGGAATTTACCAAAAGCAAAGTTGGAGGTTGATCTAAGTCCAACCAAACGTGCCCATCCAGGGTGCTAGTTTTTTGTTTGTTTGTTTGTTTTTGGCCAGTCCTGGGGCTTGGACTCAGGGCCTGAGCACCGTCCCTGGCTTCTTTTTGCTCAAGGCTAGCACTCTGCCACCTGAGCCACGGCGCCGCTTCTGGACATTTTCTATCTACGTGGTGCTGGGGAATCGAACCCAGGGCTTCATGTACACGAGGCCAGCGCTCTTGCCACTAGGCCATATCCCCAGCCCCCAGGGTGCTCGTTCTTAACGGACGTCTTCAAGCTCACTCCGGCCCTCCGCCGTTCCACTCACCTCACTCACGGGGCTCTCCTTGACGGTTCACTTACACCCGCTCCGATTCCACCCTATTCTTTTCCATTTTGTTAAATTACCCACGACCACCGCCTCCCTGACTTCACCCCACGGACACGGACGTGGCCACGTCCGGCCGGCGGTGAAGCGCACGCACCTTCCAGGCAGCGGCAGCCCTCCTGAAGCACGCGGGCGTACATGTCGACGCGGGACTGCGAGAGGAGCTGGTCCCCGGTCAGGTAGGTGTTGTGCGAGGACGCGATGTAGTAGTTGCAGAGCGGCTGGTCCATGTCCTGGCACACCTCCTGGTGCCCGGGGTTGAAGACGTCACAGGCAGGGCTGCGCATGAAGTTGGTGAAGCCTTGGGGAGACAGAGCAGAGCACTGTAAGTGACTCCTCTTCTTTTATTTACCCTCTACTCCAAGGATTAACACGTGGAATCAAAGCCCCCTGACGAGGCAGGAGCTGTGACCCATCGCTAATGCCCGAATCCAGCTGTTCGGAGCCTGGCAACATCGAGAGGCCATGGCTCATAAAAAACTCAAAGTCCTGAGGACAACAACAGCAGCAGCAGAAACACAAACCCCGCCAGGCGCCAGTGACCCGTGCCTATCACCCTAGCTACTCAGGAGCCTGAGCTTGGAGGATCATGGTTCAAAGCCAGCCTGGGCAGAAAAGTCCCTGTGAGACCCTCACCTCCAATTAACCACTCAAAATCTGGAAGTGATGCTATGGCTTAAGTAGTAGACTGTTGGCTTGGAGCACAAAGAGGCTCATGGACAGCACTCAGGCCCTGAGTTCAAGTCCCACAATCGACCAAAAAAAAAAAAAGTGAACACCTTTTTCCCACAGCCATTGGGAACAACGGAAAACCAGAGACCTATCACCAAACCGGGGGAGACTGGCTCCATGTTGGAAGATTTCAGACAGCTGCGTCCCTGTCCCTTCCTGTTGGTTTATGGCTTGCGATTTACTTCTCTGCCTCTTTTAAGTGCACAGGAGTTACACACACATGCTGCTGTATTCACGCAATTTTACTCATGTATAAGATGCTAGGAGCACAATTCTGAGCGCAGGTCAGTGTGGGTGGACTATGTAATTTCTTAGGGTCTCGTTGCCTCAAGGGACTTACAGTAACGAGATCTGCGGTTCCAAAAGCTTCTGCAATGCTACCTATTAGGAACAACCGAGCCAGTCACTAGCAGTTGGCAAAGAAATATGTCTATTTCAAGCCACGAGATGCATAGGTGACTGATTCTGAAAGCACCAGGAGGAGCCTCTTTCCACATCTGAGAAAAAGCCCAAACAAGCCTTGGAACGGATCATAGGTTGTGGTTAACACGTGGCAGAAATAAGAGAGAAAAGTGACACCGGAGGGAGGTGTGGCTCAAGTAGTTGAGCACCAGACATGAGCAAAGAGTTCAAGGATCTGAGTTCGAGACCCAGTACTGGCACAAAAAAAACAAATAATAAGCAAATAAATAAATAAAAGCAAGAGGGAAAAAATCAACATCATGGCATTTCCTTTGCGGGAAAATATGACCCTTTTGGGGGGGGGGGTTATTAGAATTATCTCAAATTCCATGACTATCTCCTGATTTTACTGGAATTTAATTTAGCCAATTAAATCAAAGAAATGAAAAATGAAAACCTGTGGCTATTTTACCTTCGATGCCGAGGACATTCTTCGCCTTATTTTCTTCTGAAACTTCAAATTTCTTGATGATGTCAAGACAGTAGTCGACGGTCACATTGCTCACCTAAGCAAAAGAGGATATTAATAGAGTGTGCGCAGCCCTGAGACACGTCCCTCTGCGTGCGGTGAGACACGTTCCTTTGCACCATGCGGACATAAAACTACAGGTGGCTAGCCAGCAGTCCCGAAGACAAGATCACTGTGGCACAGACGGAACTCTTCAGGGCCTCCAGGAGAAAGCCCCTGCACTGGGGGCGCGTCGAGGAGACCCTGCCCCGGGCACTCAGCTCCGGGGGACTCAGGAACACAAGGGCTAGCATGTGACCAACAGTCAATGCCAAGCCGAGGGCTGCCCGCCGGTGCTCAGACCATCCCCGGCCCACGCGGCCTGAGTCACTGGCTCTCCATCGCCGCCGGACTCGGGGAGTATCACACAGCCATAAATACATCTCCGGGTCTGATCCCCAAAGGAGAAACAAAGCAGGCGATATATATTTTGATTCCGCATCAATTCAGCCTCACAGTCTAAGACTGACATTTTAAAAAATCACGCACGAAGGATGCTAGGGAGAAAAGGCGGTTTCGTATTTCAATCGTATCCCTCAAAGCTTCCATTATCTCTCAGGCTCCACACCGGTGTTCCAAGGACTTCTGTTGTTGTTTTCTAAACAGTCCATTGAACATTTCCTTTGTGTTTTTTGTCTTGTTTTGTAATGGAATAAAGCTGCTGTATAAAGTGCTTGCTTTCCAGGCAGGTGCCCACAGGTGTCACTGATGTGCCCTCTGAGGAAGTTTCTCATCTTTCCTATGTGTTCAGCCACTGCCCGGAAACACCACAGGTCAATGAGATGCCAGAACCTCCCCGCACCCTCCCGGACCGGCAGCTCCAGCGCCCAGCAGCCCCATAACCTGTCTGCTGCACACTAAACACATCTGTTTGGCACACGTGCTCTTAAAGATACGTTGTTGGGGGCTGGGGATATAGCCTAGTGGCAAGAGTGCCTGCCTCGGATACACGAGGCCCTAGGTTCGATTCCCCAGCACCACATATACAGAAAACGGCCAGAAGCGGCGCTGTGGTTCAGGTGGCAGAGTGCTAGCCTTGAGCGGGAAGAAGCCAGGGACAGTGCTCAGGCCCTGAGTCCAAGGCCCAGGACTGGACAAAAAAAAAAAAAAAAAAAAAAGATACGTTGTTGGTCGCAAGATAAAAGGAGCCAAATAAATACCGGCGCCATAGAAGACCGGGTCGGCCTTGCAATACTCAGTGTTGAAAGCCCTTGTTTCCCAGATTCAGGGACAAGAACAGGACTCAGGAAGCGCCTAAGATCTAAACAATTGCTAAACAACAAAGCAAGCCACACCCCTGGATAGAGTTAGTGAGCAGAGAATTCCTTACGAGTTCAAATGTAATATAATAATGGCCTTTCATGTGAAATAGAGATTTTCCATTAAAAATATTAGTCTTTCTAATAACCCTCGTAAACTCAATATTTTATTCCTCCCCCCCACCCAGTTTTGAGTGATAGTGGGATTTGAACTCAAGGCTTCATACACCACAGCTGCCTGACCTTCACAAGATCTTGGTTTTTTTTAATGTGTGTTTATTTCTTCATCCCTTCTTTTCTGTCCCTTCTTTTGTGCCATGAATGGAAGATAAGCCTCTCAACCTAGTTACATCTATGAAGGCATAAATATTTGGCACTCGGATCTAGTGCACAATACATTCATAGGATCTGGGCGTGTTCTTGGGCACACCTGGGGGGGGGGTCCCTATTCACTCACTACAGCAGGACATGTTTTCCTGAGGCCATTTTTCCCAAGTTGTAAGCTGCTGAGGATTAACCTGGGAAACTCGGGTTGACATCGGTGCTAGATCTCCATTATTCCCTCCGAACTGGGGGAGTGAGCTACAGTCCTCAATGTGCACGTGACCCTTTGATTTTTTTGCTTTCCTTCTCCGTTTCTGTGGAGGAAGAAACTCCTCAAGTCTAGATGCATACACAACTGTGCACTTGATCACAACTGCACAAAACAGCACCTGCTGGAGTGCCCTGACAGTTCCCCTGCCGCTCTAACCCAAGGTTCTTCATGCGACCACAGGCTTCTGCCACTTGACCTCAGCCCGAGGGCCCAGCACAGCTTCTACTGTCCGTGTTGGTCCTAGCTGGGCCTCAATGAAACTATGTGTTCCCAACCAAGCCAGCCTGCTTCCCTGCACTTCCAGCACGGCGAGCGTGGAATCCTCCAGGCTCCCGGCGCCGGAAGCTCCAGAACCTACACGTCACCTCTGCGGTGATCTCTTCGTGAAAACAAGTCCCTAAGCCAGCTCGGACGCCAGAGGCGGCAAAGCAGACCCACCGTGCAGAGTCACACTGCAAAAGGCCAGGGACACAAGAGTCCCCGCGTTCACCATGAGCCCAGCGCTCAGCCAGCCCGGGGAGGGAGGGAGGGAGGGCAGGCTTTAGTCCCTAGTCCTTCTACTCCATCTTCCTCCGGCACCCCGCACGCGACCTCAGGACGGAGGGACGGTGACTCTGCTGTGCCGGCGGACAGAAGCCCCACCAACCTTCTACCACTGCCTGGGTTTCCAGCCACCAGCCCCCCGCTTTATGAAACCCCATTCGCCTCTCCCGGGGAGCTGTGTGGGTCTCCTCCGCACAAGGAAGTGGTTTTGTGGCTTCTCTTTCCCTGAGCTTAAATTTCGGTGTCCCCAGTGCCTCCTGTTGAGGTCAGGCAAGTTTCAGGACTCTGCCTCGCGTTTGACACCGGGGGGGAAGCATCCTTCCTGCATTTCCGGATGGTTTTTGAATGAAAGATCAGCCAAAGGAGTAAGACCACCACAACGACTGTTGACTTCCCCAACCCACGCCTAACGCTCAGCCACCAACTTCACAATCACAGCATTTGGACAGATGAAGCTTTCTGAGAAAGTGTCACCCGGGAACTACACGTGGGGCAGCAGAAACATTACGATACATAATTACGCTGAAAGGTCTCTCCGCAGCTTTAATTGTGACTCAGACAACAATTCGAGAGAAAGGCTCGGGGAAAGGCTCTTAAAAGAATGCTTCCATTATGAGGAAACGTGAAAAAGATCAGTGTACCACTAAAAGGGGGTACTGATAGCAAAGCAGAGCGTGTAATTATTTCTCACACGTGTAAGGGCACTAGAATGCCTGTGATTCTTAGGGACACATTCCGAATGCGTGACAGGGGAGGACAGCGATGACCACGTGATTGCAACAGGCGGATCGGGATACGGTTTAGCTGGAAGGATAAAGACGCTGGCTGACAGGTGACAGTCTGCAACAAGATGGATCTGGTAAAGTGACCCTCTGTCCATGAGAAACAAAAGGACAGTGGGACGCTGGTGGCTCCAGCCTGTCATCCTAGCTACTCAGGAGCCTAAGAGCTCAGGATTGCGGTTTGAAGCCAGCCTACCCAAAAAGCCAAAAGCAGAGCTATGGCTCAAGTGGTAGAGCACCAGCCTTGAGCAAGAAAGCCAAGCAAGAGCCTACGGTCCTGAGTTCAAACTCCAGTACTTGCACTAATGATAATACATAAAATTAAGTTAAAAGAAGGACGTGTTCCAACACTGGCTGCCTGACCAGTTAAACCTATTACTACTATTTTACACGACTGGTCTAAAGAGAACACGGCTGATATATTAAAAATGAAATGCACTGGTTAACATTCATTTCTTTGGGGGGAAATATGGGCCTATACTCAGTATAGTTAAGGTAAAAGAAAACAGGAATAAGCCACTGTGCAAATGACCACTTCCCCTCTGCTAGAAATACATTTTACATGATTCTCAGAGAAGATTTTTATGAACGTATGATAGTTACCCTCTATCCTCGGTTCACAGTGCCCCCACCTCTGTCTCTGAAAGGAGAGCAGTGTTT
The DNA here is from genome assembly GCF_023159225.1 of Perognathus longimembris pacificus. Taxonomy (NCBI): domain Eukaryota; kingdom Metazoa; phylum Chordata; class Mammalia; order Rodentia; family Heteromyidae; genus Perognathus; species Perognathus longimembris. Next base: position 83,144,771 of record NC_063165.1, on the reverse strand, counting down.
TATTGTTACTGTTGGTGGCGGTGACGATGGTGGTGGTGGTGATGGTACCGGGGTTGGAAACCGTGGCTTTGCCCTTGCTAGGCACGGCCCCTCTGCTTAGCAACACCTCCAGCCCTCTCCACTGTATGTTAAAGAAAACTCCAGTTCAGCAACTTCACGATACCTTTTGCTCCACCTTCAAAAACTGAGCCAGCTGGTCCACAGTCAGGTGATCTTTTTTGTCACTGTAGCTCAGGAGTAACAGGTAGAGGTCTCGTCTCAAGGACATCATCTTATAAAACACACAGAACTCTTCAAACGTCAGCGTGCCCTGGTTCTCGTCTGTGTCGGCTTCCTGAAGAGGGGGAGGAAGAGCAGGTTACGTGGGCGCCTGCACTCGTAGATTCCCTATAGATCCCCGAGACCCTGACACGAAACTCTCGGTGTTTTCTTAAAACTGGTCTAAAAGCTTTACCTAACGCGTGCACGACACTGCACAGAAACCTCCTACCCACTGCCCTCCAAATAGCGCAGCGCGTGGGAGAAAACAGCCAAAAGCACGAGATTTGAACACCAGCCCTGCGCAGAACAGATGCAAAGGGAGGCTCAGAGTACGGCGAAGGGAGGCCAAGCTCCCCAAGTAGCTGCGAGGCAGGTTGCTCAGCTCTAGGCACTGCACTTGCTCCTGGAGTCCTCCCTCTGTCTCCGGTGCTCCCGCCTCTCTGTCGCCCTCCTTCCTCCCCCTGCTCCCTCATGCTGCTCTCCAATGAACCAGCTCACTTGCCACCAAGAGTTTCCCTAAACAAGGTCACCTTTGGGGGACAGAAAGGAACAGGCCTCTGTCCCCCACTCAGTGCTGCATCTCATACCTCAATTGTTCGTGTGCTGACCTTCTGTAAGAACAAGTGGAGAGAAAACACAGGGTCCCTTCTCCACTGTTGGTGGGGGTGCAAACTAGTAGAGCCACTCTGGAGAACAGTATGGAGGCGCCTCAAAAAAAGCTCAGCATAGACCTACCCTATGACCCAGCCAGACCACTCCTAGGCATCTATCCTGAACAACAGGTCCCAGGATATCAAAAAGACATCTGCACATCCATGTTTATCGCTGCACAATTCGCAATAGCCAAAATATGGAAACAACCCAGATGCCCCTCCACAGATGAATGGATCCAAAAAAAATGTGGTACCTGTACACAATGGAATACTACATAGCGATTAGAAATGATAAAATAAATGGCATTCACAGGGAAATGGTCAGAACTTGAACAAATAATGTTGAGCGAGACAAGCCTAGAACACAGAGAAAAAAGGCGCATGGTCTCCTTGATATATGATTGTTAGGGGTTGGGGGGCGGGGGGACAGTAGAGACCAGGTCTGCAAAATAACAAGCTTCTTTTCAAATGGTAGTTCCACATGTTTGGGTCAGTGACTTTACATTATATATCTAAAACCAAACAATTACTAAACAAATATAAAAAGGTCTAGGATAGACCTATCAGTGGATCACAATAGTTCAACAGCTATGTACACATGATCATATAAGATGAGGATGAGCAAAAAGAACTCCAAGAGAAGGAAACAGGAGGATTTTATTGTTGTCGTTATGTAAATGTACTAGGTGAACTTCCTTTGGCGTACCCCACATGGTTATTGTATATGATTTTGGTACACTGGATATTGTATATATGCCTACCTGATCTAGGGAAGGGAAAGAAAAACGAGGGTGTAAGATATCACAAGAAATGTACTTACTGCCCTATTATGTAACTGTACCCCTTTTGCACAACACCTTGTCAACAAAATTTAATTTAAAAAAAAAGAAAGAAAACACAGGGTTCACTGTCTATAAAGTATAGTATAACCCTTCTACGCTTACGTAAGAACAAGGGTTAGGAAACATAGGATTCACTGTACATACAACACTGTATAACCTTTCTATGCTTATATAAAAACACGTGGTTAGAAAACACAGGGCTCACTGTACCTAAGGCATTATATAACCCTTCTGTGTGTTCTTTTGGGGGGAGGGGCGTGCTGGGGGTAGGGTGATAACTAAGATTTTGAACTCAGGGCCCCATGCCTGCCAGGCCAGCATTCTGTGACTTAAGCCATGTGCCTCTAGCCCTGCTCTGTGCTGCTTATTTCAGAATCTGCCAACTTTTCTGCCCAGGCTGGCCTCAAACCCCAGTCCTCCAAATTTCAGTCTCTTGAGTAGCTGACACTGTAGGAATGAACCACCAGGATCCAGCTCTTTTTTAAAAATGTGCTTACTTCATATAGTTTTATTGTTACCATTAAGGCATTGTACAAAGGGGTCACAGCTCCATAAATCAGGTAATGAGTATTCTTTTTTTGCCAGTCCTGGGGCTTGAACTCAGGGCCTGAGCACTGTCTTGGCTTCTTTTTGCTCAAGGCTAACACTCCACCACTTGAGCGACAGCCCTGTGTAGGTAATCGTGCAGAGTTGTATTTTCGACCCACCTAGCTCTGATTTTTACATGCAGAGCATGACCTACTTGGTCACTTCCAATGAAAAAATAATTACAAAACATGCTCTGAGGAGGATTGGATTTGCGCTCCTCCTCAGAACACTTCTACAATGATCACTAGCAGAAAGCAGCTGAAGAGCTGACATTGTGGATGCATGCTAAGTTTGTGAAGTTTTTTTGGTGTGAAAACACAAAATCCCTCGTTAGGAAAATTGAGGGGGAGGCGAGTTGGGAAGGAATAAGGGAGCATGATGTGGGGGGGGGGGGGCTATCGATCAAGATGCGTTGCACTTCTGTACGAAAAAACTGACCTGTCGAATGGCAGCCCTTCAGTACAACTACTTCAAGATCATTTAAACCCACACCGGCTTTGAAGAACGTTTAAAGCAGTGCCAAAACACTTGGTCTATTTGGATCATCAGAGTGTAATTTGTGGAGTTTTACGTTTTTAAAAAAAAAAACGATCATTTAAAAAGTAAATTCATCTTTAAAACTAATAAAGTGCCTCTCTCTTCACCAGAGAGCGAGGAAATGATACAGAAGACGCAGGATTCGCTTCCAGCAAAACCCACGAAGCTTCCAATGCACCTAACCACACGGGGGCTCTGAGAGGGGCCGGGGCCGGGCCGGGCCAGGCGACGCCGTACCTGGAACATCTGCCGGACCTTCCTGCGGGGCAGGCTGACGTTGAGCTTGTGCATTAGCTGGTGGATCTCCTCGATGTTCAGGAGCCCGTCCCCGTTCTTATCAGCCTCCTCGAAGGTCTGCTTCACCCACGTGCAGCAGGGTCAAGGACAACACGAGCCATGCAGTCATCCGAGGGCAAGAGCTGCCCTTTGGGTGACAGTGGGGAAGGGCGAGGGGGTAGAAAGAGCGAAAGAAAGAGGCAGGAAGAGGAGAAGCTTGAAGTCTCCGCATGACGGAAGCCAACGGGGACACGGAGCCGCACCTGTGCACACGCGCACACACACACGCCCCGACACACGCGCAGACAGGACGCAGGCACGGACGCGGAAGTCTGGGAGGATATTGGTCATGGGTCCGTTGCCTCTTGGCCAGGGAGTCCTCGTCGCTGATTCCGGCCATCAGGTACTTGAGGCCGGTGATCCAGGTGCGCGCCTCCTCGGGGTTGGAGGTGATGAGGTCCAGGGACTCCAGGTGGTTGCCATGGTAGATGGTGAAGCAGCAGCTGGGGTCGAAGCTGCCCTCGGCCTGGCGGTGGAAGATGTCCGACTGCCGGCCCTCCGTGACTTTGTAAATGGAGTCGATGAGAACTGTGGGAGCCAAGAGGGGCAGGGCCGTCATTAGACGGGCGGAGGAAATTACTCTAGGGGGTGGGAAACAAAATCAGAACCGCCCTGCTGTAACGGAAGTATCATCATCTACAGTGGTTGCCCCAGTCCAAATGGGAAGCTCTCGCCCTGCTGTTTCCTTCAAGGAAACACCTTTATATAGCATTTTACTTTCCCAAGTATTTTTTTTTACTATGTTCTCCACAGGCAATGATTCAGGATGTATTAGAACCTACAGTAAAACAAACAAACAAAAAACCCGATATTGGCACCTCAGAGTTCAGTGTCGGCTCCCTCAGTTTCCAGCCCCCAGACACAGACTTCGCGCCACTCACTGACTTCCCTGTTCTCCAGTGTGCAGAGGGAACAGGGTGGCACTTCTCAGCCCCCGTAGCTAAGCGAGCCAATGCACTGCTAAGCTGTCTATTTATATCCATCTGTCTGTCCACCTGGTCATTCAGGCATGCATCCCACCCATCCATCACCCATCCACCCCGTCAGCCACCCATCCATCTATCTATCCATCCATCATCCACCCACCCACCCATCCATCATCCATCCTCCCAACCAGCCAACCACCTGTCCATCTATCCATTCATCTATCCATCTGCCCACCTATCCTAATGGTTCTCCTTCATTAATTCTGATAATATAATCTAGGAGAGAGGAGTTTTAACCGGAGATTAGCTAGACATTTTTATTGAGTATCATTACAACAGCATTGCTAATTCATCAATCAGCGGACCTTGCTTAGAATATCACATTATACTTTAAAGGCTATGAGATTTATGTCCCTTACCTTTGATGGGAAAGTAAAAGGTTCTCAACTCTAAAACCTCATGTCCTGATTTCAAAAACACATCATCCAACACAAGAAAAATATCAGCCTTTATAGCATTCATAAATGTCATGGATTTAAATTTCCCCACAGACTTCATCATTTACACAGACCTGAGCTCCACGGAACCTACTAGTGTCGCCCACGCATTACTGTGGCAATCCAAGCAAAGAATGCATAAGTTAGATTTACTTTTTGCCTTCTCGCTCTTCCTGGAGGGTCGCCATCGGAGGCGGGTCCGGTGCTCGTCCAGGTAGAAGAGCCGGACCAGCCCTTTGGTCCCACGCCTCAGTTTGATCATCTGCGTCCCGGACTGCATGACACTCATGCATCTTTCAACTGCAAAAGAGATCCAAGACCCATACATAAGCTGCTGCACACCGCACATGCGCAATGCCATACAGAGCACAGTATCAAGCAAAACTTCCCGAAGACAAGGATCAGAAGAGGTAACGTGAAAGAGAATTATTACAGAATGAATCCATCCAGCTTACGCCACCAGCAATAAAAAAACACATTACTGACAAAAATAAATTCTGCTTCCAAGATTGCATCTTTTCTTCTGTTTTCCAGTATGAAACTCATGACCACTTGAACCTATGCTTCTAAGCAAGTTTTACAAGTCTTGTGAGTTTTTACACAGCCAGACGTAAAAATAACTCACAATGTTAACTTTTCCTAACTTGTTTGCTTTTCTTTCCTTCCTTCCTTCCTTCCTTCCTTCCTTCCTTCCTTCCTTCCTTCCTTCTTCTTTCTTTCCTTCCTTCCTTCCTTCCTTTCTTTCTTTCTTTTTTTTTCTGTGGTGCTAGGACTCAAACTCAGGGCCTTGTGTACACTATGCATTGCTCTGACATAGAGCTACAGCCCCAGACCAATAAGAATGCTTTAACATGCAACCAATAGAAACAAGTTTAGCCAAATGCCAACAACTGTTTAAGTTGGGTTATAGTTACACGCAGACTTAGATCCTTATATTTTTATGTTTGTAAACAGTTAAATTTTTAAGTAATAAGGAAACATCGGCTTTTCACAACTGAATGTAAAACATTTGTTTAAGCTGATTTTTGCACAACTGAACTCAGGTAATGTCCCAATCACTTATAGTCTTACTTAGAGCTGCGATTTTATATCCAGTCTGCCTTAGATGAAGCCTGCTGAGCATGTCTGCTGTTTGTGGTTGTTTCCACGTGTCAGCAGCACTCCTCAGCCATTCCGTGAGTCTTGGATGACTTTGTCCATCACCCACCTGCTTTCTTTATGCGTTCAGGTCTTCGATGAAGAGCCTTGACGTGTTGTGACTTAATATTAGGACAGGGTAAGAAGTAGGGGTCTATTTTTTAGTTATTCTCCACGTGGATCATCCGTTTTCCCAGCACCAGTTGCTGAAGAGAACGTCTTTCCTCCGAAGCACATTTTGGGTTATTTGTCAACAAAAGAAAATCAGATGGCTATAAGTTCAAGGACTCGTTTCTGGGTCTCCTAATCAGTTGGTCTTTGGACCTGTTTTTGTGCCATACAGTTGTTAGTATGGCTCTGTAGTCGAATCTGAAATTCAGTATTATGGTAACTCCAGTACTTCTTGAAAAAAAAGTCTAAAAGGTCAATAAATACACAAAGAAAGGCTCAACATCCTGGCCATAAAGAAAATGCAAATCAAAGGACACTGCGAGTCCATCTCATCCGGTCAGAATGGCCATCATAAAGAACACAAACAACAACAAATGCAGTGAGGATTTAGGGGTGGGGAGGAACCCTATTACACTGTTGGAGGGAATGTAAACTAGTGAAACCACTATGAAATCCGCTATAAAGGTTTCTCAAAGAACTAAAAATAGAACTGTCCTCCTATCCAGCCTACTATCCGGCCAGTCATGGTCATTTGTCTTCGGAAAGTAAGTTGGCACTACTCACAATGGCCGAGCTACGGAGACAGCCAACAGGAAGAGATCAGGAATAGATCTATGCAATTACCTGCTACTCAGATACAAAAAAAGAAAGAAACTAGCTAGGTACTGGTGGCTCACACCTGGAATCCTAGTACTAAGGAGGCTGAGATCTGAGGATCTTGGTTCAACTCCAGCCTGTGCAGAAAAGTCCATGAAACTCTTAACTTCCATTAACCACCAAAAAGCCAGAAGTGGAGCTCAAGTGGAAGAGAGCCAATCTTGAGAGAGAGAGAGAGAGAGAGAAACAAAAAACAAAACCTAAGACACAGTATTCAGGCCCTGAGTTCAAGTTCTAGTACCAGCGCAGGCACACGTGCACACGCGCATACTTGCGCGCACACACACACACACACTACATAGTCTGACTGAAGTACAGTATATACGTGCATGAGACACTGTGAGGAAAGAAGCCTCTGAAGAATTAACTTGTACTTTAACAAACAGGAATATTAAGACATGGAACATGTCCTGTCTGACTCTGGGTACTAATGGGAGGGAGAGGAAAAGAGAAGGGGAAAAAAGAGCAAATGTGATCAAAAGACTTTATGTACCTGTGTGAAAATGAGGCTTACTGAGACTGGTTTGAAAAGGGTGAGGTGGAAGGAGGAAGAATGACAGAGGGGGTAACTCTGACCACGATCCATTGTATATATTGTATGCATAAACGAACGTGTTGAAACAGAACCCCAGGGCTGGGAAGACGGCCTAGTGGTAAAGTGCTCACCTTGTACACATGAAGCCCTGGGTTCGATTCCTCAGCGCCACCTATATGGAAAAAGCCAGAAGTGGCGCTGTGGCTCAGGTGGCAGAGTGCTAGCCTTGAGCACAAAGGAGCCAGGGACGGTGCTCAGGCCCTGAGTCCAAGTCCCAGGATTGGAAAAAAACAAAAACAAAAAAACCACAGAACTCCACATACAACCAATTGATGTTGAGATGAGAACGACAAATCTTCCTTAAGAAAACTGGGACAGTGGCGCGTGTGCGTCAGCACTTGTTAGTCGTGCTGGAGGGTCTGGACTCAGGCTCAGCACTAGAAAAATAAGCCAAACTCAGGCAGTCTTTGTGTAAAAGTCGGCAATGGTAGAGATCAAATCCTTGCCCAGCCTTGTCTACACCCTTCACCTGTCAGCACAAGTCCACGTCTACACCCTTCACCTGTCAGCACAAGTCCACGTCTACACCCTTCACCTGTCAGCACAAGTCCACGTCTACACCCTTCACCTGTCAGCACAAGTCCACGTCTACACCCTTCACCTGTCAGCACAAGTCCACGTCTACACCCTTCACCTGTCAGCACAAGTCCACGTCTACACCATTCACCTGTCAGCACAAGTCCGTGTCTTCACGGTCCGCCTCCAGTAGAGATGGTGAAACAGCATTCTCCACCTCAGTACGGGCCCTTTCCCCCCACGCTGTGGCGGCCGGCCGCACCGAGGGGACCCGACAGGCTGCAGCGGGTTCCAGAGGTGACTCCGAACCACACCACCTCATCCCACACATTTCCGGGCCTGCAGCTGCTCAGGAAATGGTCTCCAATGGAGGCCAATATGCAGACAGCCCCTGTGATCCTGCATCCTCCCCCTAGGGCAGCTCTCATAGGTTAGAAAATGAATTGTTTGCGTTTGAGGCAGCAATGTCCGCGGAATAGAGAAACAAATATCTGCCGGGCCGTGGCCGGCAGCCTAACACACGGGCGGCTTCTGTCCGCCGCGCTCGGGGCGGACCTCCACCTGTTTGCTAATGGCCGCACTCGTCGGAATCCTGATAGCTAAGCCACGTGCTCTTCTCATCTGTATTATAAGCAGCTTTCCGTGTTTCTGCACAGTCCTAATAACCATCATTTCATGGCTGCCTACCAGCGCAGCATAAATATTTAAAGAGTAGAACAGATGACTCAAGGACTTTATTCCTAACTTTATGACACCATTAGAGTTTAATGAAAACCCGTCAGGGGGCCTCATTGGTGAAATGAAAGGCATCACAAGACGGGGGCCCGGTCCCTCCGAATTCAGCACCTCTGAAGGACCGTATCGAGGGCTTCTGGCACCATCAGCTTACAATAAGTACAATTTCCTTGGGGATTTTTCAGTTCACTGAGTCTCTAAGCAGCAGAGGCTGTGAACAAGACAAAAATCAAACAATAAGAAAATCCTTCTGGTGTAAAGGACCGTGCGGAAAGTGTGTATCATTAGGAAGGTTCCAAGAACGTCAGCTGGTCTGAAGAAGAAGGGGCGGATTCTCCCGCCTGTGTTTGTGTTAGAAGTAACAGGTGGTTAGGGATGTCCTACATCCTACCTGATGCTGATCTTTTTTTTAACAGCTTTCCTAAGGCACAGGTTACATGAGGTAAGATTCCTACACGATGAGCTCTTTGACTCAGTAGCATCATACATACAGATGATGTGACAGTCTAACTGTAGAATAACCCCAACATCCCAAGGAGGAATAGTCCAGCTCTCTGCAGGCCCTGCCGATTCCCACCACAGCCCAGGACAAGCACTGGCCTGCCTTCTGTCTACCCACCTGGGCCTTTCCTGGATCCTTCATACAGGAGAACCTACCAAGTACTAGTGTGGGGTCCTGGCTTCCTTCACTCAGCAGGCCGTCTCTGGGTTTCCCGGGAGGAGGATACTGGTTTGGGTCTTGTTCTTCTTCCTTCATCTCCCCCGTTATCCCATTCAATCTCTCCCCCCAGAACTTAAGGTAAAAAGGACACTGAGCAGGGAACTGGCTGAACAGAACAGTAAGCGCACAGGCAGAATGAAGCCCTGCGGTGCCACTCGAATAAGGAGGAAGAACGATGAAGGGAGCGGAGTAAGTATATGTGATCATCTGCGTAGGGTTACGAAAGACGCTCCAGAAAGACGAACCAGGTAGCAGTGAAAGTGGCTTCCTGCAGGGGCAGAGGGGAAATCTCACAGGAAGGAGATGGGAGGGAAGGAGCTTCTCTCTGAATCCTGACTCCTGAACAGGCAGAGGACGGAGGGAGGGAACACCCCACAAGAACACAAAAAGCAGGCCACACACGTATGGGCGTGCGGATCTTCATGCGTGCGTCCTTACCTATAGGTACATACTTCCCAGCTCTGTCCTTTTCCAACAAACAAGAGGCAGATCCATTCTCGAGGTGACCTTGAGGCAGGTTGTCACACACAAGGTCACGCTCCGAGCCACAGCCACAGTGAGACACTGGGCGCTCAACCGAATGTTAGCAGACCAACTAGAAATGCGAATGGACTATTGTGAATGGATTTGTTGCCGCGTGGGAGCGAGAACAATTTCATCTCTGTGGAAAAAGCGCTCCACGGTGTGTTTCCAGAAGGAAAGAGAGATTCCCTAACATCCTCAAAGAAGTCAAGGGTGCGTTTGTTTCATCCTGAGCACGCACAAAATCCTTTCCCGGGTTCTGGAAGGTTCGGGGGGCGGGGGGGGGACGGACGGACTGCGGTGCCGGGGTCAGGCTCTGGAGATGACGCCATCACTCCCTGTGCTGTGGGTGGCTTGCCCGAGGTCACCCAACATCCTCCTTTCTGAAGCCTCAAAGTCATTTCCAGGAGAATTCTAACACTGATCCTCCTCTTGAACGTGTTGCTTTCTTTCCACAAGACAAAGTTCCAGCTCTTCGGAAGGTCTTTTAGAATTGTGTGTGCGTGCGCGTGTGCGCGCGTGTGTGTGCGTGAGTGTGTTTATGTGTGTGTGTGTGTGCTGGTTCTTTAACTCAGGGCCTGGGCGCTGTCTCTGAACTTCCTTTGCTCAGGCTAGCACTCTATCCTTTGAGCCACAGCCCCACTTCCAGCTTTTAGGTAGTCAACTGGAGATACGAATCTCATGGATTTTCCAGCCGTGGCCAGATCTGAACTCGGATCTCAGATTTGTTCTCAGATCTCAGCCTTCTTCTGTAGGTAAGATTTATAGGCTTGAGCCACCAGTGCCCAGCATTTATTTTATTTTTTTTAAAAACAAACCAACATCTGGGTGTCTTGCTACAAGCTTGAACATCCAGTGAACCTTTGTATAAAATATAACGTCCCCCCCCTCCACAGCTGTTCAGACAGGTAGCAGGGCCTTAAAGTCAAAGCTGAGCTTAGCAGCACCCAGGAGGCACTGGGTGCTCACTATGATAACATTCTCTCACTCTTCACAGGGAGAACCAGGCAGGGGAAGCTCACTGATTTCCTTTTCATTGCCTACGTCACTCCCGTGGGGAAGACTGCTCTAAAGTCTCTTAGAAACCAAACACTTCCCAGTAGCATTTTGGCATTTGTGTGCAGTCCATGTGTGCCCTCAAGTGTGTGTGTGTGTGTGTGTGTGTGAAGTAGGTATGTAACTATGACAGGACTCAGGTCAAAGCAAGGGTCAAATGAATTAAGTTTTAACATGTAAACTTTTTAATATTACTAAGTCCTTCCATGTAATATTTTTCTTCCCAATAAGGTCTGTTTTATAGGCGGCCAACATTTCTGTCCTGTAAGTTTTAGCCACGGGAATGAGAAGCGAATGCGATGCTACCAAGGTGGTCTTGTTGATTTTATCTACTGTTATCTCATCGGGAGGCAGGGTGGAAATTAATTTTAGAATATTAAGGTTACAGGGGTGGGTTTGCATCGTGTAACTCTTATAAACAGTGGACTGACCTGGTAACAAAATGAGTATTAGAAGCTGAAGGAAGGGAAGGACTAGGAACAGACCAATGGAGGGAGAAATGGTAGGTGAATTCTACCACAAAACCCAACATACATCGATGAACACAGAACCAGACGACCTGATGGTATGGATGGGGGAGACAGATGGGGAAAGAGAAAGACGGAAGGGTGACACCATAGAAGGACGTGTTAAGCTGAAGCCTTGGTACAACTATCTGAAGAGAATAGTGACGTCATCCTTCTATAACACTGCATCATTTATTCAGTGATAACACATTATTCTGGACCTCTGGGGACAAAATTCTCAAGCCACAGTAAGTACTGGTGGTGACGGAGAACGACTGTTGCCACTTAACCGAGCTTTCTCAGGGAGCCCACCCTGGCTGTATATTAAAATCGCTTAGAGAATCCCAGGCCCCCCCCCCACACAAAGCTTAAATGACAGCACTGTACCCCTGTGCCCAGCTTTGGATTAACTGGGGTGTCCCACAAGCTTTTCTGCCTGGGCTGGTCTTGAACCCTGACCCTCCCAACCCTCCCAGTCTCAGCCCCACTCGGAGTTAGGATTTCAGGCGAGAGCCGGCAGCAGCACATGGGGGCCGGAGGTTCTCTGTCCCTCTGCGGGCCTCAATTTGCAGGCGGTGCAATGAGAGACGCAAAGGCCCACCGCTCGGGCACATGTAGGCTTCCCCACGACTGATAAGACATAAAACACTCCATCAAGATGGGGAGTCCTGCAGGCCAATAATCGCGGCCCGCTACCCCAAGACCCCGTGGCCGCAGCTGCTGCTTCCCTTACATTTCAGATCGGTTTTAACTGGCGCCCAGGACAGAGGTGCTGTGTTAGTTGAGCCCTGAGAACCAACTATCACTTTTATCTGACTTCCTTCATACCCCACCCTAAGTCCTCTCCTTACAGGGCACATGAGGCCGACTTAGCACAGATTAGGCACTGTTTGGGATCGCTGCGGCCTAATTCACTTCATAAAGTCACCGCACGCTTCCGTCTGCCTTGCAGGGTCCCCAAATGGCATTTCTTAAAAGAAGGATATTATTGTAAAACCCAATCAATTCATATTCCTTCAGTAGATCACAATTACAAACCCGAGTCTCTATTTCCTTCACCAATTCCCGGTTTATACGGCTGATCCCTTGGTGTCAAAACGAACAAAAGTCAAAACAAATTCTTAACTGATTTCATGCAAACGGATCTTGAGTCAAACTCGAGTCAGATGAATAGAGAGGAGGAGGGAGAGGAAATACAGTCAAAATCCTTTACAGACGTGTGAAAATGGAACAAGAAACCTCGATGTGATTGTTTGGGGCAGGGAGAAGGGAAAGTGGCAGAGAGGTGACGATCATTCTCTATATATACATATATATGTACGTGTGTGTCACACATACACATCAACAAACATGTTAAAGTGAAACCCCAGCATACAAATAATAGGCGGGACATTTTAGAGAGTCAAGTAACAGGAAACGAAGAGATCATACCTTCCCTAGACAGCGCTCCGGTTCCCCAGAGCCTCTATCTAACAAGCTCAAACCAGCGTTGCCCAAGCTCTGGCAATGGCAGTGGAGAACGCCAGCCACGCTGAAGTTGGCCCCATCGTTCTAACCACAACCTGCTGGAAAGCTAGTTGGATGCATTGAAAGCAGGCCTCTAAACTCCAGTGGGCAGGTTTTGTTTTTATTTCCAAAAGTCCATCCTAAAGACATAAGCAATAGCCTGCAGATGGTAGCTTATACCTGTCATCCTAGCAACTCAGGATGCTGAGATCGGAGGATCGCCGCTCAAAGCCAGCCCAGGCGGGAAAGCCAGTGAGTGAGACTCATCTTCAATTAGCCTTCAAATAGCCCTAAGCGGAGCTGTGGCTCAAGTGGTAAGACATGTAGCCGTGAGCAAAAAAAAAGCTCAAAGACTGTACCCAGGCCCTGAGTTCAACCCAGGACAGGCTGATGCACGAATGTGCGTGCGCACACACACACACACAAATAGACCCGAGTGTGTTCAACAAAACATATAACAGAATTCTCCCAGGTTTACCTTTAAAAAAAAAAATGGTTTGCCCTCATTCAAACCTTTACCCTACTATCTTAAGCTTCCTTTAAAAAGAAAGAAAAAACATCGAAATGCCACCGAGGCATCACTGAGTAGCTGAGCGGGACTCACAGGGTATTCGCGGCGTTCTGATTGGAGTTGTTACCCCAAACCTGTGAAATGCTGCAGATCGTAACACCCATCGAGAGAACATCAGAAAAACCTGAAAATGGGGAAAAGGTGAGAAGCACTGTGAGCTTAGCGGCCAAGCGTGCGCGTGCGTGGTCGGAGCAGATGGGCGTGCCGTGGGGTGCTCTGCGGTCTCTTCCGGGAAGCGGGAAGCGGGAAGTGGGGGGGTTGGATGTGCTGTGGCGTTCTCTGCGGTCTCTTCCGGGAAGTGGGAAGCAGGAAGTGGGGGGGGTTGGATGTGCTGTGACATTCTCTACAGTCTCTTCCGGGAAGCGGGAAGCAGGAAGTGGGGGGTGGGGGGTTGGATGTGCTGTGACGTTCCCTGCGGTCTCTTCCGGGAAGCGGGAAGCGGGAAGCAGGAAGTGGGGAGGGGTGGTTGGATGTGCTGTGACGTTCTCTGCAATCTCTTCCGGGAAGCGGGAAGCGGGAAGTGGGGGGAGGGGGGTTGGATGTGCTGTGACGTTCCCTGCGGTCTCTTCCGGGAAGCGGGAAGGGGAAGGGGAAGGGGCGGGCATTTGAACCACCGCCCTCCAGACCTCAGGCTTCCGGACCGTCCCTCGGCTCAGAAGCAGTGGCGCGGCACGGCCGGGGTGTGTGTGTGTGCAGGTCCGCACGGACGTCCACGCGCCCCCAGCGCGGGGCAGGCTCACCTCCTCGCCGGGGCAGCAGCCAGGGCCGAGACCGCGGTGCGGGGAGGGAGTGGCGCGGAGGAAAGCGTGGAAGGACGTGAGAGCTGCCCGGGGGACGGGGGGGAAAAGCATCGTGCGTGGCGAGGAAGCAAGGGAGTGGCCCGGCTGGGCCGGGAAGCCACCCACCCTCCCCTCCCGCAAAGGCTCACGGTCTCAACGCGCGGCCATCAGCATGTGGAGGGGCTCTGGAAACGAGGACCTGGGGCCACGCCCGCGGGGGGCTGCACCGTGGGGTGGTGGCCTCCCTCTGCGTCTCCTTCCAGCGGCCACGAGGGGAGCACGGTCCTGCCCGCGAACCCCCACGTGGCGATGCTGGGTCCCGCAGCCCGTGAGCCCCAATGCCTGACCCATCTCTTCAGTATTTTGGTCACAGCTCCAGAAAGCAAACGCAGACAATGGGTACCAGAGAAGCAGGATGGTTGCTATGACAACCGGAAACCTCCGGACCAGCTGGGGAAAGGCATGGGGAACCTTTGAGCGAGTAGGCCAAAATGAGGCCGGTCAAACTCGGGAGGGGGTCCAGAGGGGGTTCGGAGGGCCGCCACGCCCACAGAAATGTCAGCGGTGGAGGCGAAGACGCCCTCGGGGACTGAGGCCAGAAAGGGTACGTACGCTCTCCAGAGAGGGAAAAGAAAATCGACATCATGTCTGTGCCCAGAGACTGCGCAAGGGTGAGGGGGAAGGCGACTAACTTGGCAAAGGAAAGCTCCGGGAATCTCAGCACCAGGCACGGGCCCGGCTGCCTGCACTGAACCAGGCTTCTAGCGAGAACGGGGAACCAACACAGCCGCGGAGGAAGATGTGCCCATCGAAGGCGCGCATTCCCTGCGGACAAGAGGTGACTCCGGGGCTCACGCCTGTCACCCTAGCTAGCTACCCGGCAGGCTGAGATCTGACGATCACGGTTCCAAGCCAGCTGGGAAGGAACGTCTGTGAGACTCTATCCGTTAACCGACAGAAAACCACAAGTGGAACCGTGGCTCACGGGGGCTGAGCGCCAGCACTGAGCACACACAAAAAAAAAAGAGCTCAGGAACAGCATCCGGGCCCTGAGTTCAAGCCCCACGACCGACAGAAAAACAACAATAAAAAGAGCTCAGGGACAGAACCCAGGTCCAGAGTTCAGGCCCCATAACAGACAAGTAAGTTGTAGATGGGGTGCGGCTGTGAGAAATCGGTGTCATGAAAAGAAATCAAGGACTTTGCCCCGGGGAAAACAGGAAGGCCCGTGGTTACGGGACCTAGGTATAAATGGGTGGGCTCCTCGTGGGGAAGACTTTCCCTTGATGGGGGAGCCTGAGGGCTCCTGGCCGGAGTGCACTGAGGGTGAACTTTCTCCACCCTCGGCCATCCAAACGGCAGCCCCGCCGAGCCGCGGCTGGTCGGGAAGTAGACCTGCGTCCGCTCGAGGATGCTGGTTTTGCAGGCCCGTAGACACCAAGCGCGGTGGGGTCCCAAGCGCTTCCCCCCGCCTTTCCGAAGAAAGCTTGGGGCGCCGGGCAATACGTGACCTTGTAAGTCACCTGTGAGCACAAGGCATGAAGCTCCGAGGCAGACACGGGGAGCTGGAGGTCCGGAACACGGAACGGTGGTCAGGAAGGTAGGAGACAGCCCAAGGCCCTGTGAGGCACCCATGTTCCCGGGCGCCGCAAGCAGCGGCCCACCAAGCCATCTGACCTCAGCCCTCCATCCACCCATAATGCACTGTCGTCCCTCCCGCGCCAGGAAAAGAGCCCCGCCTCCTGACACCAAAGGCCGCGTCTCACAGTTATTCAGGGAGCATCGACCCCCTTCTGGAACGCTCACCCGGGTCCACGAGCAAACCGGCTGTAAAGCAACTTGTAGGTGGGGATTAAATATTTCACACTCCAAAGTTCGGTCCTTAAAGCAGGATCTTCTGCCTTCCATCTCTAGTCTGGGACCAGGAGGCCCGAGTCGGCCTCGCCCATTCTCTTCAAAGCCACGCCCGCGGGAGCACTTCCAAGCCCCGATCTACACCGGCTCTGGGAGAACCCCACCTCTCCCCAACACTCAAAGATGGGACTCACTCACACGCCTCCGGCCCAAAGGGTGGCCCTGCCCTGCGTCTCAGAGTATGAGTCCTGCTGGGGGCAGCACACCTTGAGCCCTTGAGCACCCGGCTGGCGGAACCAATCCCACAGAGGCCCTGCAGGCCCGAGAGGGTGTCGTGAGGAAGCCCCACACCCAGGAGAACGCCACACAGGGAGAGATCCCTAGCCATCCGTCCCTTCCCACGCGTCCCAGAAACCCAACTCGCGCGCCCGGAGCGACTTGCAATCCACCATGCAGTCACACTGGACCGCAAGCAAGAGACAGGCGAACACACCGCTGAGGCAATATGTTTCCAGACATTAGGAAAGTAGTAAACGGCCCAGTCTGTTTTGGCAGTTCGTTAACAAATGTCATTTTGCTTCCCCGTTCTAGTCTGGTGACTTTAACTGGGTCTGCTGCCAGATGGCCACCGAGGCTCCAGACACGGGTGTCTGCACAAGAGGAAAGGGCAGACCCCTCACCCGTGGTGCCCTCATTGCCTTACACGGACATGGCCAGCCTGGGTCCGGTCCTGACCCACACCAGCACCCACCAGGGAAGAAGAACAGTCCAACCAACACTCCCCCCACCCAGAGCCGGGCTGATAGCCAGACGGCCTGGAGTAGAGCCAGCCTCTGGAGGCTCTTCAAGAAGGAAAGAAACGTGTGGCGGAGGTAGTGGCGTTAGGAAAATTATTCACGTAATAAATTTAAACCAAGAGGCAACTTGGCAAGTTGTTTTGGGGGGTGGGTTATTTTTTCCTAAATGAGGGCTTCTACATATGACTTTTCAACCCCAACAAATTAATTACATTGGTGTCTCAAAGTATGTCACTTTCTGAGCAGTTAACCAGTCTACAGCCTGGGTAGGACTGGCCAAAAACAAGGTAAGTAGATTCATCTGGCCATTCATATAATTTGAAACAACTCCCATCCTACCAGAAAAACTTGAGAGGCTAACTTTATATTTGTTAAGTCTAATTTAAAAAAAAAAAATGGTGGGCTGGGAATATGGCCTAGTGGTAGAATGCTTGCCTCACATACACGAAGCTCTGAGTTCGATTCCTCAGCACCATGTATATAGAAAAAGCTGGAAGTGGTGCTGTGGCTCAATTGGTAGTAGACAGCTAGCCTTGAGCAAAAGGAAGCCAGGGACGGTGTTCAGGCCCTGAGTTCAAGAACCAGGATTGACAAAAATAAAAATTGGACCTGGTACTGTTTATGTTTTATTTTTTTTATTTTTAGTCATCAATTTTTATGGTATTCATTTTATTTATTGCTACAGAATCACTAATCCCTGATGAAGTAGACGGAAGAACACAGCCACGGTTCCTGCCAGACACAGAATGTACCTGGAGATTTCCTCCCTGTCCCTGTACACTTGGTTCTCTGCCCCAACCTGACTGAAGGCTAAGGCGTTCAGAGTGTGGCCTGAATATTATGAAATTGGCCTGAAAGAAAAAAAAAAAAATCACTCTACAGTCAAACGGACTCTGTGTGCCGAATGAACCCTCCAGGGAGCGGAAGTTCAACCCCCAGCCCCAGTCAGACTGGGAGGGAGGGCATGAAGGAGGAAGGGCGGAAGGGAAGGACAGGGACTCTGAGCCTTAACACGTATTAAACATTGCTTATCATGCACTGGCCTCGGTGATTATTAGTTAAATCTCAATTTCAAGAGAGGGGGTTCACATGCATGTCCTCCCCTGCAAGGGGGTTTGCCCTGGGTCTTTCTGCAGGGAGGCCTACCTGTAAACCCCCCCCCCTTTCTCAGCTCTCATCACTGCACTTGGAAATCACAACGCTCTGTACCTTCATCCAGACTGGGGACCCCTCCTCCAGGACCAGCTCCCACAAAGAGCAAACCTCACAGACAGAAAACGGAGACAGAGCTCGCTCTCTGCCTCTGCTCCCTCGGCTTCGGGCATGCTGATAGCTGATTGCCAGCGGAGATCACCCGCCCTGCATCTTCCTGACTCCGCCAGCTGTGACATCCTCTGGTTAAGATTGTTCCCATTTTGTTTTCTTTGCATATACGGGTTTATTTGTAAAGTCCCGAATGCTGAGCAACACCCCGCTCCAGAAAGTATTGGGGCATGCCACCAGGTTCATCATCTAGCTTTCCAGACTACGCAGAAGCTGACTCTTCTTATTTATTATAATGTCAAGCTCATAATATCATGTAACATTGCTGCTGGAGTGTTTCTACTTTTTCACCAAGTCTACTCACCGACTGAGTTGCTTCTAACTAAAATGAATATGACTGAGTAAATCAAGCCAGGCACGGTGGCTCACACCTATAACCCAAGGTACTAAGCAGACTGAGATCGAAGGAAGTCCTTGAAACTCTGATCGCCAATGAACCACCAAAATGTAGGAAGTTGAGGGTTGTTTCAAGTAGTACAAGCCTTGAACAAAAGAGATCAGATGCAAGACCCTGGGTTCAAGGCCCAGTACCAACAAAACAAAACATAAACAAACAAGCAAAAAACTTCTGAGCAAATCAGATGTCTGTACAGGCAAATGACAAAAGAGCTTGACAGCCCATCATTATAGTGAATCAAGATCTGGGAGAAAATGTTCATGAATGAAGGATTACAACCCTGGCCAAGCCAGTGGACACAGCGTAAATTGTTAACGTTAGTATTCGAAAAAAGAAAATTACACTATACAGTACACATGATTCAATCCCACACACCTAGACTTCATAGCATTCTTAAATGACTAGAAAATCAATAAACAGGTATCGAATGAGGGAGTAAAAGTAGGCTATCCACAAGATAGACCGTGTAGGTAGAAAGGCACTGGCTGCATTCAGCTGTGCATAAATAAACCAGCCAGCAGACTTAGCCACCAGTACCACACAGCCCAAGTCTCTCTCTCTGTAAGGGTTCGGGTCCCCAGGTGGTAGGGAGGGAGGGGACGCAGGGACACAGGGCAGAGTTGACTATCCAGGACTCCTGCGACAGCTAGGATAGGAGATCAACGTGTTGTCCAAAGATTCAAGCATTGAGCTGGGTGCCAGTGTCTCACGCCTACAATCCTAGCTACACAGGAGGCTGAGATCTGAGGATCGTGGTTCAAAGCCAACCTGGGCAGGAAACTCTGTGAGACTCATCTCCAATTCACCACCAGAAAACCGGAAGTAGCGCTATGGCTCAATTGGTAGAGCGCTAGGCTTGAGCTGAAGAGCTCAGGGACAGCACCCAGGCCCACAACTAGACAAAGCCTATGACTGACAAAAATTAAAAAAAGGGGGGGGTGACACTGTCAAGAATTATTGGAATTGTAACCCATTATACAACGACTTGATAAGGAAGACAACATGTTAACAAGAAGTGGGGACTCCCGGGAGGTCACCGGGGGCCATGAGGGGATTAGCACTACTGTGATAAGGCACCAGCCTTGGCTGTCTGGCTCCAAAGCTATGAACTACATTTGCCTCCTTATTAAGCACCGGGTTTCGGGTACCTTGCCATCGTGACAGGAAACATTCGCGTCTAAGCAACCAGTCGGGCAGGAAAGACGTGGAAAGCAGCTAGGAGGTGGCCACTTCCAAGCTCACCAAAGCAGAGAAAAAGGCAGGCTGCAGGGGACAGCCAGGCAGACACCAAGGAGACCGCAGATCAGATTTGGGCGACGCCTGGTCACCCTTGGGTTCCACAATCCATGATGTCTGAATAACAAAATGGCAGGTGGGACCCCCCCCCCCAGAAGAGGAGGGGGACAGAGCAACGGGGCGGATGGAGGGTTGTAGGCATGGGTAGCCATCTTCACAAACAGCATTCTGGCTGAGAGTAGGACATGGGGTGAAACGAGACGAGATCACAGTGAGAAGGATTTTGTGGCGATTCAACCGTTTTCAGTCCTGGAAAGTGGCCATTGCTCATACGTAGCTCTGCTCAGTGGCATAACCTAAACCAACCAGCTACTTCTCCTCAGAAGGGCCTATGTTATGAGACATCTCTAAACATTGACACTAGAAGTCTTTTTATGTCACCCAGCGTTAATGAGCTATTAGACTGCAGTCTAAAATCACCATGACTGTGTAATTAAATCATTAGTACTGGAGATGAAACTGCCGGAGAGTTTCCATTATTCATCGGAGGCAGATTTCCGAGTTGGCCAGCCCCACCCAGAGCCTCACAAAGCAGAGGTCAACGAGCAAGGGCCCACCGGTAACACTTGCTGGAGGCTCCCTTGGAATATCACAAAATCTTTCCAATCCTCTAACAGGTGGGGCTCTCGCTCTCCTAAATATAACTCCATTATTAGGTTACTAAAACAGTGCAAATTAGGTGTTGGATCAAGGACCAGGTTGAGGCTGCAAGAAGAAAGAATTTAGCTCTGTGCACAGACACTTCACACCACAACCAACCTATGTCCCGGGATACATGTGGAAACCGGCTCTTGATTGAAAACACAAACCACAAAACAAACCACTGTGGTGATGACTTCACTGGCCATTTATTCACTGTCATTTATTTTTTTAATTGAAGATCTTGACAATTCAAGTATTTCATATAATCTGTTCCTGAAGATTGTTTTTTCTCCTTAGGCTTCAAGGGTCACAAGTGTTACTCTGCTTCATATTTCTGTATGGCAAACTCAAATGTTCACCTACTTGTCAAAATTTGGGGATGAAGAAGGCCAGTGGGAACTCGAGTACAGAAAACTTGAAGCTTATCGATTGAATTTTCACACAAAAAGAGTAAACAATGATGAAATGAACCACTTTGTGGGCACAGAAGTTGTTAAGTACAGATAACAATGTCTTATCGGCGAGGGCAGTGATACCGTAATAAAAAAAAAAATAGGGCTCCTAAATTTATGGTGCATTTCATGTGTACTCACAATTTTTCTCACAGTACTTGGAATGCCTGGGTCACTGAATAATCAAAACAAGATTCGAGAGTACCTCTTATTATCTCCCTATTAAAGCAGAAGGAACCACAGCCACGGTAAACTACAGAACCAGCACCTGGCAGAGCCGAAGTCTGCATCGCACCGCGAACAACGTCTCAAGATCCAGCTGTAGCCTGAGATTAAAGAAATCACTGCATCTTAGCTGGGCGCCAGTGGCTCGTGCCGTGATCTAGAAGCTCTCCGCGTGAAGACGGCGCTCCCCAACAACCGGCAAGAGCTACGCCACAGGCGTGACTCAAATCGTAGGGCGAGCCGCGCAAGCGGGCCGCGCAAGCGCGAGGTTCTGAGTTCAAAGTCTAGCACCGGGCGCGGGGGAAATCACCACATCCCTCGATACACTGACACCGTAAAACAAGAAACCACCCCGCGCAGACTGCAGCTTCTCCCACCTGTACCCCCATCGCCCTGGTGGGAGGAAGACCGGGGCGCCGTGCTGGTCAGTCTCATCTGCGGACACCAGACGGCTGGCCGAGCGCCGCCACCTGTGTGTGTGGGGTCAGCCGGGGCCACGTGGATGGGAAGACTCAGTGGGTGAGACAAGGGTGACAGGGCCCCCCTGCCGGGACCTGGGGTGAGCCCCGTCCACGTCACAGGGACGACACACACAGGGCCTGAGGCCTTCCCGCCATCCCCAACGCACGCCTTCCTCTCCGGAGCACTGATGAGGAAAGCAGATGAACCCACCGATCCTAAGGGATGAGCATCGATGTGAGGCGCTCCTGCTCGCACTTGGGCTGCCCCAGCGTGAATGAAGGGTGTGCTGACCAGGTAGCCCCAGCCACGACTGTCATCCGAAACCCAGGCCCATCAAAAGGCCATCCACAGGACATCCCTCCCACCCCACCCCCCACCGCCCCAAATCAACAAAACAGCCAGTTCAGAAACCCAGGGAGGGGAAGGAAAGAGACACAGATAGAGCTTTAGAAACTCCTTAAAAGCATTTGAGGCGACACAAATACAAACGATCGCCGTCAGGGCCATCAGTGTTCCAGCACTCGGCCAGTGGTCACCCTGTACAGCACACTACCCAGTCCTGCCTAACGTTCTGACATTAACCGCCCCCCTCCCCCCAACACTCCGCTCACACACCCCTACCTCTTCCCAGGCCCCTCCCACCCCCCACGACCTCAGCCTGGTACCACCACACCTACAAGAATTTGGCCGTGTTTTTATTTATTTATTGTCGGTGGTGGGGCTTGAACTCTGGGCCTGGATGCTGTCCCTATGATCGCCAGCTCGACGCTAGTGCTGTACTACTCGAGCCCCAGCGTCACTTCTGGTTTTATGGTGATTCTTTGGAGATAAGAGCCTCACAGACTTCCTGCCCAGGCCGGCTTTGAACCGCAGTCCTCAGAGCTCAGCTTCCTGAGTGGCTAGGATGACAGGCGTGAGCCACCGGCGCCCAGCTGTCCAGTTCTCAGAAGGAGCAAATTTGTGCTCTCCCCCACCGTGCCTACCCAAAGGCAAGGGAAGAGAAATCTGTACCTATTTTCTAACTGAAACTTTAAACACACACACACACACACACACACACACACACACACACACACAATTTTACCTCTGGATCAAGAGGGAAAACCTGCGAAATGTAATCAGTGCTACAGTGACTTGAAAGTCGCCCAGTCCCAGGCCTTGGACCCTTGATATTCCAACCCCAGAGTAGCTCGGATGACAGGCTTGAACCAGTAAGGTTGGAGATTTCCTAGCCAGCTTGAATCTTACATTCATCAAGTTCAGATAAAGACAAAGTGACAGAGGAAGACGGCTAACACAAATGGCAACCGTCTTGACAAGAAGGGGGAAGGAAGGCCTGGGATAGAAGGGCTTCACACAGCCTCCTTCTGATGAGCCGGTGCCCTGCACTGGGGTCCCAGCCCCCTTCTTTATTTTTGCCAGGGTGATGTACAGAGGGGTTAGAGCTACATGCTCAAGCTAGTGATTACATGGACCTTTCTTGTCCTACCTGTTATCCCCTTCCTCATTTTTCTCCCTCCTTCCCTCCCCTCCAGCCCCTTACCCCACCCCCCTTGCTTTCTTAATTATCTTTTCAAAAACCAAAATATAAAGCAGACATCTTATCCTTAATGTCCACTGTCTCTCTAGTCGACAATGCATATGCCCTCTATGATTAGTAACTGTAAGACAATTCCTTCCAGATCAGGTGATGCATACATACACATCTCGTTTCTTTTGCTTCATGCATTCTGTTCCTTCTTTTTCTCTAATTTTCCCCCTCCCTACTGCCCTGGAGTTGCTTAGTTTGTTCTCATCAGTGGCCACTGCAGCGGTTGGGCCCTTTCTACTGTATTTTCCCCCGTTTTCCATTCATTCTGTGTCCTCCTCCTGGCTTCTTTCAGATGTGCACCTGAGTACATCTTGTGTGAAGAAAGGGTACGGGGTCCTTTAGTTTCTCTAAGATTGATTACAAAGAAGTCTTCTGCTTCTTTATCTTTGGTGTTCTTTACAGCTTGGATATTAAATTATGTACATATGAACTTATGTACATATAATTTAGAGTTTGTGTTTCATTTCTGGGTGCCTTTCTCCCAAAGCAGCCCCCCCTTTTTTGGACTCCCTGTAAGTTGGTACCTTGAGTCCTGTTTTCTTTGTCATGTCTCTTTGTTTTTTATTTCTAATATCCACATATCAGGGAGACCATGTGCCTTTATTCTCTGTGCTCTACGCTTGTCTTGCTCAATGTTACTTGTTCAAGACCTCTCCATTTCCCTGCAAATGCCATTATTTTATCATTTCTAACTACTGTGTACAATTCCATTGTGTACAGGTACCACATGTTTTGGATCCATTCATCTGTAGTGGGCCATCTGGATTGTTTCCATATCTTGGCTATTGTGAACTATGCAGCAATAAACATGAATGTGCAGATGTCCTTGTGATATCCTGGAACCTGTTGTTCAGGATAGATGCCTAGGAGTGGTATGGCTGGGTCATAGGGTAGGTCTATGTTGAGCTTTTTGAGGAACCTCCATACTGTTCTCCAGAGTGACTGAACTAGTATACTCCCACCAACAGTGGAGAAGGGTTCCTCTTTCCCCGCACCCCCTCCAGCATTTGTTGTTGCCTGAGTTCAGGGTATAGGCTGGAGTGAGGTGGTATCTTGGGGTTGTTTTATTTGCATTTCCTTTACTGCCAGGGATGTTGAGCATTTCCTCATGTGTTTCTTTGCCATTTTTATTTTTTCTTCTGTGAAGTCTCTCTTTAGCTCCCTTGCTGGTTTGCTAGGTTTGGAAGGGGTCAGTTTCTTGAGTTCTCTGTAGATAACGGATATCAGGCCTTTGTCTGTTGCTGTGCTGGTGAAGATCTTTTCCCAGAAACTTTTTATTTTGTAGTAGTCCCATTTGTCGAGCCTCTCCCCAATCTGTTGTGCCTTTGGGACTCTGTTCAGGAAGTTCCTATAAGTTCTAGTGTCTCTCCTACTCTGTCCTTCAGTAGTTTCAGGGTTTCAGGTCTAATGTTGAGGTCTTTAACCCATTTTGAGTTGATATTAGCGCATGGTGACAGGCAGGGTTCCACTTTGAGTTTTCTGCATGTGGCTGCCCAGTTTTCTCAGCACCAATAGTTGAAAAGGCTGTTGCTGTTTTTCCATTGTATGTGTTTGGCTCCTTTGTCTAATGTCATCTGGCTGTAAGTACGTGGCTTTATTTCTGGGTCTTCTACCCTATTCCATTGGTCTTCATGGGGTCAGTTTTTGTGCCAGTCCCAGGCTGTTTTTGTTATGATGCCGTGCCTGCCTCCACACTCAGGGCGAGCCACGGGAGACAGCAAGCTAGGTCCCCAAGCAGCTCAGGGCGTCTGTCCTCACTGACCAAACGGGTACAGAGGAACCCAGGGACAAAACACTGACAGTGGGTCCACAGAGCCAGGGCAAATGGGGAACGCATCTCTGTGAGGAGTGTCTCCATGAGGGGCGTCCCTGTGGAGGACATCTCTGTGGAGGGTATCTCTGGGCGTGGCATCTGGGGGGGCATCTCTGGGAGGGGCATCTCTGGGAGGGGCACCTGGGGGGGCATGTCTCTGGAGGGGGCCTTAGGACTGACTGGGCTCTGAGGCCAAGCCAGGGAAGGGCAGAGGGAGCAGTCCCTGGAAGGACAGGGTAGACAGGGCCACTGCAGGTGCTGCCATGGGCAGAGAGCCCAGAGGGCCCTGGGACAGGCGTGAACCCTGCAGACGGGGCCCCACATACTGTGGACGTGGTGTGCGTGCCCCAAGTGGCACAGTGCACAAGCACCCCCACGGCCCCAGGCGGCCTGGCAGGGAGGCCTCTCGCTCACTTCCTGTGTCTAGTCGTCCTAGCCATTCATTCGCGTGGCACCTGGGCAGAGCAGCTCCGTGTTTGCTTTCATCTGGAGAGGGAGGAGGGCGCCGGGAAGAGAAGGAAACAGGCAGTCCCTGAGGCCAGGCAGAAGAACAAACAGGCTCAGGGAGGTGGGGGGGGGGGGTGAGTCTTGCCAAGCTCTCCCTCAGACTTTCCCTCCCAACATCCCTCCAGAGGAACACTCCCGGTAGTGCGGGGGGGGGGGGGGGGGGTCCTGTCTGCATTAGTTCCTCTGGAGGGATGCAGACAGGACAGAGCCCCCCCCCGCCCCCCAGGAGATCGGGTGACTACTAAGCAGTGCTGTGAGATGTGACTTTCCAATAATCACACAAGCCACACACACCAAAGCAAGAGGAGGAGGGGGGGACAGACTGGGAGGAGGAAGAGGAGAAGGGGGGAGGAGGGAGAAGAAGAGGGGAGGGGAGGGAGGGGAGGAGGAGGAGGAGCCATCAGTATAAAAAGGTCACAGAACACAGACATATCCAAAGGAGGAAATGACCAATACACCTAAAAGGATGCTCACCACATTAAGTCTGAAAGGCAGATCTAGGCAACGCTACTCCACGGCCGGCTGGGCTAGAATTCAGGCAAACTCTTGTTAAACCCTTGTTTGAGCAAGAGTTCAAAGGTGCGGGTGAATGGAAGTCTGGTATGGCATTCTTTATAGATCAAAGGCTATCCATCCATCAGGACCTCATTTCTCAGATTATGGAACAGACAATACGATGCTTAACAAAACGACAGGAAAAAAATAATAATAATAATACCGACAGAGGTTTGCATACAACGGGAAGGGGCTCACACGTATAGATGAAACCGATCCGTCTATGCGTGCTCATTGAATCAAGGAGGCGAGGCGAGGGTTGGAGCCCGAGCAGCCGGGCACCTGCTGACAAGCAGGAAACCCTGAGCTCCAACCTCTGCGGTGCCAAACAGTTAATTAAGGAAACAGAACCGAGCCACCAAAGGTCATTTACAATAACTCGCTTTTGATTCCTAAATCACCGTGTACATGCGGGGACTGATGGTAAATTGGGAAGAAATAAAGCCAGCTATCCACTGCGAGAGGAGAAACAGCCAGGGACTGGAGGGATGCGATTAATTACAGGGCTCTCAATACTGTATTGCATACACCTAGTAAATTTCCTTGTGATGAGCACGGACTTTTCTTGCAATGTTTTAACCAACAGGCATACTTTAACATGAAAAATAAATAGCTCTGGAGCCGCACTCCACTCCTGGGGCGGGGGAGGGGGGGCTGTTTCCGCAGGAAGTGGCAGCCTCCCTCCGCCCCTCCCCCAGGGCTCCCAGCCCCCTCCCCGCTTCCAATCCCATTGATAGGCAGATTCGCCATCCCAATTATTTCTCTGGCTTCCGGCTCCCCGAGCCCAGAGCTCAGGTCTCTCCTCCCCCCAGGAGTCCCTGAAAGCATGAAATCATGCTACAGTTAGCCACCAGGGACAAGCTTATTAATTCAACATTCTGGGTGAGCATCAGGATCCCATCAGCCTAAATGCACACACAGGAGGACGAGCAAGCTCCGGGCTTGCCTTTGCCTGTCAGCCGGGGCCTGCTGGGGGGCCCGCTGGGGGGCCTGTGCCTCCCAAGGCTCACGGGCTGCAGAGCCGAGGCGTCAAGGCCCGCATTGCACTGACCTTCGTAAGGGCAGGGCGCTGAGGGCCTGTGAATCACCCGCTAATGCACACAGGAAAGGGGCCTGGCTGGGCGGCCGGACCTGGCGGATGTTCTGGAGAGTTCTGGAGAGCCCCGAGCAGCAGAAAGGGCCGTTCCCATGTACAACCTGACTCCTGGTGGTTTATCTCCCTTCCTTGGCTTCCTGGCTTTGGCTGCCACCGCCAAGGAGGCCGTGGCCAGATTCCCTGTGGACTGATAACCCTTGGTGTTGACTGGGCTTTCCTCCCTCCCTCTGCTCCCTGGCTAGGTGGACCCACTGGAAGTCCTAAATCCCAAGTTCTTGTTGTCGAACTGTCTGCACGCTTCCTGGTGGCCCCCACCCTCCCCCCGGGGCCAGCTCCACTCCGCCTGTGTGTCCACACACAAGGGAGAAGGAGACTTCCGTATTCATTTCCTACTTTTCAAACATCTGTCACCCCCTGGCCCCCATCCATCACCCAAGCTGGTGTCTACACCAGAGTTTCTCTTCATATCTCTAACGCTGTCCGGCTCAAAACTTCAACTCTAGCTGCACCCCTGAGGAATCAGGTGGAAAAACTCCTCATCCACTTGCTACAGTTTCGTCTGTATACTCTCCTCACCCCCCCCCCGTCCTATATCCTCCATTTGTTTTGTCCCTACTGAATCATTCAGAAGTCATCAAATGCTACCGAAAGTAGAGCGAGCACCTGCCTAGCAAGTGAGGGACAGAACAGCACAACAGGGCCAATCCCAGAATGTGGCTGCATTGAGAACCCAGAAAAGGGAGGCATGGTGAGCAGGGCAGAGTAGTGGAAAGTGCCAACCTCCCACAGAAAGAAAGGGCCTCATCCAAGAGAGCCAGGAAACCAAGAAAGCCATCAGAAAGGGTTCAAAGACAAAAGCAAACCAGGAGTCAAGCCGGGCGCTGTAGTCCTAGCTACTGAGGAGGTGGAGATCTGAGGATGGCAATCCAAAGCCTGCTGGGAGAGACAGTCTAATTAACCAGCAGAATGCTAGAAGTGGAAGTGTAGAGAGCACCAGCCCTGAGTCCACGCCCCATACTAGAAAGAAAGAAAAAAGAGTAAAAATAATAACAAGGTTCAGCGTGCAGAATCTTTGGGAGTTGGGGGGAGGATCAACCAAATAAATGGGAAAAAAAAATGACAAACCTAATCAAGAAAAAAAAAAGAAGAAAGCACACCCAAACTAAACTGCAAATGGGAAGAAACCACAGGAATCAGAGATAGGTCTAAAATACCAAACAAATACTTACCAACCCAACAGCAGTAACAGAAAAGACAATCTAGATTAAATGAACTGTTTTCCTTAAAGACATATTTTCCCTAACTGAGGAGAATACAGATTGTCTGGGAGAGTACCATTCTCACAGAATAGAGAAAGTATCGCCCCAAATAAGACCATACCACAAAGACGCACCAGAGAAACGTGGGATGGTGGGAGGACTCTTGTGGTATGGTGGGGTGGGGGAGGGCTCTGGTGGAATGATGGGAGGACTCCCTCGGGATGGTGGAGGGACTCCCACAGAACTCCACAGAGCAGGTGACCCCCTAAGCCTGTGTGTCCTGATCCGGCATAAGAGGCCAATGCTGACTTGGTTTCGTGAGGCAGATGTAGCACTGATAGCTCAACGTGATTCCGTGAGAGACTGCACAGAAAACCTGAGGCAGAAACAAACATCACTTACAAATACTGATGACGTGTGTGTGCGTGTGCGTGCATGCTGCGTGTGTTCATGCCGAGAAAATAGTGTTGCACGCACAGATGAAATTCTAGAGGACGCAGAGATGCTCCCGTTTCAGATATCCGTTCATGTCACCCGTTGACCGGATGTCAGGAGGAAAATCAGCTGATTATCTGCAGAGATGCGAACGGGACCTTCAGAGCCACCCACTGACTTCAATAATACCGGCCACGACTGCTACAGTGCAGAATGGATGGACGTGGGCTGGGAGGGAGCTCAAGTTGCAGAGCTGTTGCCTCACGCCCATGACACCTGTGTTTTGTTCTGTGGTTGGTTTTTTAAATCAACGAGGCTCACACCTTCAATCCTAGGTACTGGGGAGAAAGAGGGCAGAAAGATCGTGGTTTAAGGCCAACCCAGGCTGAAAAGTTCATGAGACCCTATCTCAAAAAGAGTGAACAGCACCGGACACCAGTGGCTCACACCTGTCATCCTAGCTACTCAGGAGGCTGAGATCTGAGGATCGGGGTTCAAAGCCAGCCTGGGAAGAAAATTCCATGAGATTCTGATCTCCAATAAACTGCTCAGAAAAAGCCAGAAGTGGTGTCGCGCAAGGGGTAGAGCGCTAGCCTTGAACACAAAGAGGCTCAGAGGCAGTGCCCGGGTAGGGTTCGAACCGCAGGCTGGCAAAAAAGAAAGAAAGAAAAAGCTAACAAAAATCAGTGCTGGAGGCATGGGCCAAGTGGTAGGATGCCAGTCTAGTAAAAGCAGTGAGGCACTGAGATCAAACCCAATACTACCAAAAAAAAAAAAAAATCAGTAAGGGCTGGGACTATGGCCTAGCGTAGAGCGCTTGCCTCCTATACATGAAGCCCTGGGTTCGATTCCCCAGCACCACATATATAGAAAATGGCCAGAAGGGGCGCTGTGGCTCAAGTGGCAGAGTGCTAGCCTTGAGCAAAAAGAAAGCCAGGGACAGAGCTCAGGCCCTGAGTTCAAGGCCCAGGACTGGCAAAAAAAAAAAAAAAAAAACTCAGTAAAAGGAAATTTGGACTAGAATTGTAGCTCAGTAGTAGAGAGCGTGTCTAACATGTACAAGGAAGGCCCTTAGCTCAATAATCAGGGGAAATACAAAGAAAAGAAAAAAGGAAATAAATTGTATGTGTGGTACGTGGGGGGGGGGGGGGGGGATTCACGTGTATATGCACGTGTAAGTCCCTGAGACATGAAGCTGGCTCCGTAAAGATTAGAGACCTTTAACCAAGGTTGAACAAAGTGAGTGCGCCATTCTCTCTAATAACGCATTAGAGGAGAATTAACCAGTATATGCAGATGAGGGGAAAAAAAAGAAACATAGATAGGCATAACAATTGGGAAATAAATCAAATTATAAATGTAGAACTGATATAATAGTATACCTGGAAAACTCAAGATCACCAAAAATTTAAATAAGAGAATTTAGACCTGGGCTCCAGTGGCTCGCGCCTGTAATCCTAGCTTATCAGGAGGCTGAGGTCACAGTTGTAACCCAGTCCGGGCAGGAAAGTCCATGAGACTCTTATCTCCAATTAATCGCAGAAAAAGCCAGAACTGGGGCTGGGGCTCAAGTGGTAGAGTTCCTATCCTTGAGCAAATTGGAGCTCAAGGACAGTACCCAAGCTCAGACTTCAAGCCAGGACTGGGGAAAAAAAAAAAAAGAAAGAAAGAAAAGAATTTAGTATGATATAAAATTAGCTAGGATTACAGGCGTGAGCCACCGGCAGCTGGTCAGGCAAAACTTTTTACGGAAAGTTTCTGCAACTAAAAGGACCTGATCCTTAAGTACAAAGAAAATGAAACATGAAACAACAGCTCGGGAAAGGGAAGTCTACTGCTAGCCCTCCTGAAAGGAACAAAGTAATCATGATCAACAAAATAAACGAAGCAATCGTTTCAAGACTTCGGGTATCAGCGCACAAAGAACTAGGGTCCTCGAAAAATGAGAATCTAATGAAATCTCCCTGCGGTGAGAGGTGTTCCAGACGCTAGAGCAGGAAGAGCTGAATGGACTTTCTGAGCAGAGCAGAAAAGACTCTGAGGTGCCACAGACAACGCAGTCTGGAGACAGAGCCTTTCTCCTCCAAGACCCGAAAGGAACCACGCTAAAAACACTGGAGAAACCCACACTCCCAGCTTCCAGCCTAACGGCATCACAAAAACATGTCATGCCCGAAGGATTCATGAAGCTGGAAGATTCTGACAAATTTAAGCCATTCCCCTCATCCCCTCATTTAGTCCTTAAGCTTTGCGAGAAAAGTGCAAACTAGGCATGTCACGAAAACTTCAAAACGTAGAATCTGCTTTTAAAGAAGCTTGTTTCTGAAGTCAACCTCTATTCATCCTTCCCTTAGCATTCTGTTACCTTCAGCTAGCCGCACAAGGAGATTTTGAGTCGACGTGTCAGTTTGAGTACACAGCACATCTGAATCAGTGTGACCCCTTCCATCGTCCTCCATCTCTCCCAACCCCACCCACCCCCCTCAATTTACCCAGCTCCATGTTTACGTATGCACATTGAATGTGATGAGTGTGTCTGTCCACACTTCAATTCATCTTTGAGTCTGCCCTCCCCGACGGTCCAGTAAGCCTGCCTTTCCCACTGGGCAAGAAGTAGTCTCGCATTTAATTAATTGCCCACTTTCTCCTCCTTGGATGCCTGCCAAAAACCAATCACAGTTCCATAAGACAGACAGCTCCCCCTTCAGAAGTAATTAAGAAGCTAATTGGACTTAGAAAGTACCATTACCCAGAGGACTGTAAAAACCAACTTAACTCCCTGACTTGCGTGAAGACGCCAAGATGGAGCGGCAGCGTCACATTCAAGGCCAGTGTCCAATGGTCTCCTTGGCCGTCACACCAGCACTGTTTGGAGAGGTGAAGGGCGGTCATTGCTCCCACACACACACACATACTCCCACCCCCGTGTCAGCAGGACGCCTGCAATCCCAGCTACCCAGCGACTCGGGAGGCTGAGGACTGGAGCCGGAAGACAGCCCAGGCAGAAAAGTCTGCCAGGCTGATCTCCAGTTAACCAATAAAAAGCTGGAAATGGAGCTGTGGTTCAAGTGGCAGGGTGTCAGGCTTGAGTGGAAGAAGCCAAGCAAGACCACAAGGCCCCGAGTTCAAACCTTAGTCACCACACACACAGCCCCCCTCGCTCCCTGGGAACCAAGACTTCCCAGCCTCTTTCAACCCTCTGGACACAAGAGTGTAAGGGCCAGAAGCAGACACACTCCAATGCCTGGCCCAGGAAGGATAAGCAAGGAGCATGTCCACCCTCAAAATTCCAGAATATTCCTTTTTGGCTTGTGACCACCACCGTGAGTGGCGAGAGCTCTCCTCACCCTCTTCTGTTATCCACCACTGGGGAGCAGAGCTTCTGCCTCACCGGACTCTGCCATGTCTGGTGCCCACGGCTGGGGTGGGGGGGGGGGGCTGGGATCTGCCCTGCAAGGCAGGAGGAATCCCCCAGGCCTGACTTCTAGGACCATCCATTCCCTCCATCTTGGGGGAACTGTACACAGAAAGGCAAAGCCACTTCCGCGGACGTACTGTCTCAGCTGACTCTCGGAGACAATGCTGATGACCGTGCTTTCTTCTATTCACCTTATGTTTCAAACTGAAACAAGGATGCCGAGACTACAAAGACCTGCACCCCTAATAGTCTGGCCCCCAGGACGATTCTGAGTTGCTCATTCACCTCTGCCTTCTGTTAGACCTTTGCTTCCTTCCACCTTTCCTTCCTCCCTTCTTCTTTCCTCCCTCCATTTTTTCCTGCCTCCTTTCTCCCCTTCCTCTTTCCCTCCCTTTCATTTCTTCTTCCCTCCCTCTCTTTCCTTCCTAAAAGACATCTCAGATCTTTGCTCTCCATCAATAAACATCTGGTGTTTTGGGGGGGGGATGAGGGAGGAGGTCACTAATAGTACAAGAAATGTCCCCACTGTAACCCCGCTGTACATCACTTTGACAATAAATAATTATTGTTTTTTTTAATCTGGTGTTTTACCAGTCCACACCCACTGACCACTGCTCCACGAAGAACACCGCTGTGGGTTCTGAGAGGAAGAGGGACCGCGGCACTGTCCCCACTCAGAATTTGAGCAGGAACGCAATGCATCCTCAGGGCTAAGGCTAGAATGGCTTTCCAACAACAGACTGTTTTCTGCATCCTTTTAAAGCCCAATTGCTCAAAGCAAACAACACAAAGGGAAAAGCTACAAAAATCATGAGCTAAATATAGCTCCAAAGGCTGCTCTTCCAAAAGGAGGCCTTAATCAGCCCAGACAAGGGCCGCTGGGGGCCTCGCGGTGCAGACAGGTACCTTCTGACCCAATATTTGCATTATGTAAGCACTACCACGGCTTCCTCTCCTCTCGTTCTCCCAGCTCCCCAGCTCCTCTCTCTACCTTCTTCCCGAAATCCCCTTCTAGAGCCTTCCTGAGGTCTAAGCCTCAGGCTCTCAAAAGAGATTTTAGTCCCTCGATAAGGATGCCCTAAGCAAGAATAAAGGCCAGGACGCTCCAAGTCCAGTGGGAACGGTCAGCAAGTATTTTCTGGAAAGAGCCAGACCATACGCGTTCGAGGCCGGCAGGACATCAGTCTGCACGATCCAGAACCACCCACTGCCCCCAGAGCAGGGGCAGCAGCCGTGGACAGCGTATCAAGATGAAAGAGGGGGGTTCCCATGGCCAGAGAAGTCACAGTTGAGCCTGAGGACCCGCCGGGCAAAGCAAGGCACCTTCCAGAAAGAACGAACTAAACATCACCCTAAATGAGCGGTAGAAGAAGCAGCAGCTCCGTGGGCCCTGGCAGAAAAAACCGTGTGTGCACTCAGAGGAGAGGACTTGCAAACAAGAAGTACAGAGAAAAGACGGCACAAATGATCCCACAGTCACACGTAACCCGTATAAATAGGTTGAAGCATAAACCTCTGCACTTACTTCGTGTTCCTGCTAAGCACTAGGGAAAACAAGACTGTAATAATGTCCACTGAGCAGAACAACCAGCTCCTTTTCGCGTCCGTCAACACAGGCCTGACTCGACTCTACTGCTGAGCCACACCTCTAGCTTTCTGTGTTTTCGAGACAGAGTGTCACTTCTTACAAAGGTTTGTGCCTGGACTGTGATCCACCTATTTTGGCCTTCCACTGGGGCTGAGACGGCAGGTGTGTACCTCCACAAGTCTGAGGTGGACTCTCCCAGACTTTTCTGCGTGAGCTGGCTTGGAACTGTGATCTCCACGTCAGCCTCCCAGGTAATTAGGATGAGAGGTTGAAGTCACAGGGCCCTGACTCAGACTATGAATGTTTCCAAATTAGACATGTACTAGAATCCATTTAGGTCATTTTCCTTTCCTTTCTATTATAAAAAAAAAATCCTTTCAATAACTTTCTCATAGTTATCTTTCTGGAAAAATACATTTTCCAGAATGGGGCCACTGAGCCCTAAGATTTATCGGCTGTCAGCCTGCTCCACAGAAAGGTGACAGTGACTCAGACTCCATCACCAAGGTGTGGACACGTCACTTGCCCACCCCTTGGCTGGATACTGGCATCCTTCTTTCCTTGCTCTTTTCTTTCCCTCCCTCCCTCCCCCCTCCTCTCTTTCCTACCTTCCTTCCTTCCTTTGTGCTTTAACAATCTAGTAAGTCAATACAGTTTGTATCTCCAGTCATTCATTGCAGAGGTGGGGTTGGAATCCAGTATTTACCCGAATGTTTTACCACTGATCTACATCCTTAGCCCCTGCTTATTTAATTTTTGAAAAGCACAAGAGTATCTTAGTCCTCTTCTCTTGGATTTTGTTTGGGTGTTTGTTTTGTTTTTTGTTTTTGTTTTGGGTTGTTTTTGTTTTGGGTTGTTTTTTTTGCCAGTCCTGGGGCTTGGACTCAGGGCCTGAGCACTGTCCCTGGCTTCTTCCCGCTCAAGGCTAGCACTCTGCCACTTGAGCCACAGCGCCACTTCTGGCCGTTTTCTATATATGTGGTGCTGAGGAATCGAACCTAGGGCTTCCTGCATGCTAGGCAGGCACTCTACCGCTAAGCCACACTCCCAGTCCCTTCTCTTGTATGTTTAATATAAACATCAGATCTCTAGATGATCCTAAAGAAATGTATTATCTCTATCAAGGTTCCAGTGTGCTAACTTCATGCCATTTGGCTGAGTGGCTGGAAGCAGAGGCACGTGGACTTAAAGGTCTAAGCAGGAGAGGAGACGGCAGAAACCACACAGAGTTACTTCTCCTCCAGCAAGGCTGGGCCGGCCTGAGCTGGGGCTGTGGAACAGAATTGCCAATCTCCTTCTGCATTTATGTATCCTAATTCACGAGCATCAGGCTCATGACAGTCAGCTGAGGACTCAGCTTCCTGCTTCTCTACAGTTTTCTTTCCATCCTTTCTCTGAGGCTCCGCTTAGTTTGGGCTTGGGTTACTGGGTAACCAGGTGAGGGGTAAACAGACCAGGGTGCTTAGAGGAAACACACAAGGAGAAAACTGATGCAGACGTCAAACCTGAGGACAGGAAGGAGGAGGCACAGAATGTGTGTGTGTATGTGCACGCGCGCGTGTGTGTGCTCACGCACGTGCACGCATGCTCCTGTGTATACAGGACAAACTCCAAACAGCAGGCTTGTGTAACTGTGAAGAAGACCTAAGATGCTGTATCCTCACAAATAACAACCAAAAAAAAAAAATCCTGAATTTCAAAGGAGGAAAATTGGTGTCCGAGAAACTGACCACCCAGATGTACTCAAAGGCAAGCTGCTGTCAGAACTTGTATTTCTCTCCTGTAGTGATTCTATTCTAGGCCCCGACTCCTCCCCCACCCAAAGGGTGAGGAAGATTTGGATTCGACTCTCCAATGGTCCCAGTGTCCCTCTTCTCTCACTTGGGGGTACAAAGAAACAATCCCTCATCGCTCTTCCTAAATTCAGTCACCCAATGGAACCGTCTTGTCAAGAAAGATGCACCCAAGCGAGGAAGGGGCAGTGCTGGCCGAACTCGCAGGAAACGTTGTGCTCGATTACAGCGCTGCAAAGAAAGGGAAGGAGGAGGGAGACAGGGAAGAAAGAGGGAGGGAAGAGAGGGAGGGAGGAGGGACGGCTGCCACCCCTGCGATTCGCGGATTGCCCGTAGGACACCCAATGCAATTCTCAGAAGCAGCAACTCCAGAGTTCTCACCAAAGTCTGGCTGTCCGTAGTAAAGCTCAGGGTTTCCGCCAGACCCGCTGTCGTTTGCGTAGCTTTGCTTCTGTTATTGATGACACGTCTCTAGGTTTACATGAAACCAAGCAAAGCCCTGGAAACATTCTGCAGCGCCGCGCAAGTCAGAGCCCCGTGCTAACGGCCACGGAGCCTCGGCTTCATGGACGCGCATGGGGTCCTAGAAGCCAAACCCATCCTCCCTTTCATTCCTACAAAACATAACAACAAACAAGGTGACGAGAAATGCACTCGCTACCTTACCTATGTAACTACAGCCCCTTTGTACATCACCTTGACAATAAACTTAATGATGATGATGATGATAATGACAATAATACAGAGCAAGGGACTAGGGGAAAAGCTGGAATCACCAAGGAAAGAAGGAGTACTTGGGGCTGGGAATGGATTGGCTTAGTGGAAGAGTGCTTGCCTAGCATGCATGAAGCCCTGGGTTCGATTCCTCAGCACCACGTAAACAGAAAAGGCCGGAAGAGGCGCTGTGGCTCAAGTGGCAGAGTGCTAGCCTTGAGCAAAAGGAAGTCAGAGACAGTGCTCAGGCCCTGAGTTCAAGCCCCAGGACTGGCCAAAAAAAAGGGAAAGAGGGAGGAGGAGGAAGAGGCGGAAGAGGAGTAAGAAGGAGGGAAAAGGAGGAGGAGGAGGAGGAGGAGGAGGAGGAGGAGGAGGAGGAGGAGGAGGAGGAGGAGGACTATACATGCCGGAGCATGAGGAGCCAGAGGCGCCAGGGAAAGAAGAAGGGGCCTCACCCGCCACTCACTGATTTCCCCCCATCCCTCTGCACACGTTCTGCCCTCATTTGCTGCTTCTTCAGAGGAAAACAGGCATCCGCTGGAGACAGGAAAGCCAGTGGACAGGCAGGGATGTGAGCTAAGGACGGACGAGCTGGCAGCGCGCGGACAGGCAGCAACGCGCGCTCAGGGCATGCGCTGGACCACACGCGTCTCACTGTCACACTTTTTAAAGAACTGATATTTGCCGGGCACCGGTGGCTCACGCCTGTCATCCTTCCTACCCAGGAGGCTGAGATCTGAGGATCATGGTTCAAAGCCAGCCCGGCCAAGAAAGCTCATGAGACTCTTACCTCCAACAAACTACTCAGAAAAGCCTGGGAGTGGCACTGTGGCTCAAACGATGGAACATTGGCCTTGAGAAAAAGAAGCTTAGGGACAGTGCCCAGGCCCAGAGTTCAAGCTCCAGGTCTGCCAAAAAAAAAAAAAAAGGAAGTCAAGGAAATAAGATGGTGAAGGTATAAAAGTCATTGAACTTAAGCTCAAGCTAGAGGGAATGTTTACTGTATGCAAGGTCCTGCCCTGTGTCTCCCCCTGGGTACCACAGAGACAGGAGTGTCGGGGTGCCGTGTTCCCATTTACCACCTCGCGCTTTGGGAGCACAGCGAAGCTTCTAGGAGACCTTCCAGCCACGGCGTGGCTCCTCCCTGTGTGTGTCTGTGTGCACATCTACACTGCACATGTATGTACACATGCGTATACACACACACACACACACACACACACACACAGG
Organism: Perognathus longimembris pacificus; assembly: GCF_023159225.1. NCBI lineage: Eukaryota > Metazoa > Chordata > Mammalia > Rodentia > Heteromyidae > Perognathus > Perognathus longimembris. The sequence goes on along the minus strand of NC_063165.1, from coordinate 83,107,212 downwards.
TGCACACATGCCCTGCAAGGATTCCAATACCCCTGTGCCCAAAGTACCAAGCGGGGCCATGTCCGAGGGGAAATGTCAACACTTAGGTGAAGCAATCGTGGCTCCTTTAGCTTTTTAAGGCACGGGTATCAATGCAACCTCTCAACAAGTTTCCTAAAGAAGAAATGATGTTGGGTGACCTTAGACATCGGGAAAACGTATCCACAAGGGAGGGGTACTTAAGAGAAAGAGAAGGAAACAATCGTGCAGAGGGGGCTTTTATTGGTGCCCGCCCTCGTTCTCTACTGGTTTTATGTCCACATTTGGGGAGATGGAATAAGGTGGGGGGGGGGCACTCCAAGTCCCGTGTGAATGAACTCTCTGTCACATCTCAGCTTTTTCCTCCTGGGAGAAGAGAGGATACTTCAATCTTCAAGAGAAGCGAGAAGCAACAGGCCACTGGATTAGAGGAAAGCCTACTCCCCCGCCCGCCCGAGCCCTGACTTACACTTTAAACAGATCGATAGAGGCAATCATTTACCTCTCTTCAAAGAGACAGCCCGAGTAAGCCCAGCTCCCCGGAGCTAGCTTCTGTTTGGTTGACTTGTAATTAGAGGAGGGACGGATCATTTGTCAAACCCTGGCTGCCCGGAGTTCACCGCCTGGGAAGGCCAAAGCAACCCCTCAAGTGGACGCGGGATCTTTCACGCCAGGTGGCTGGATCTCTTGCCCCCCCCCCCATACTTCTGGACTCTTCTGGAAGGAATGCCACCCCAAAGCTGCCCTCGGGCCTAGACGTGGGGGGGGGGGCGCGGGGGTGGGGAGAGACACAAATCCTTTGCCCTCTGTCCCTCGAGCTCTGGAAGGAAGCCTCCCATGGTGAGAACACTCCCCGCGCAGGTACCCTGCTTTTTCTAATGAAGTTGATGATCTATCGCTGGGCATGGAAAGCGCCAAGCTCTTGCCAGGCATGGGGGGGGGGCGGGGTGTGCCACCTGCAATCCCAGCATGCAAGGGGCTGAGGCGGAATGGAGAATGGGAGGCAGCTTGGACTACTCCATGAGACCCTGCCTTTAAAAAAAAAAAAAAAAAAAGGGAAAAAAGGGGGAGCAGGATCTCCAAGATCTGCGGCGTCCTTAATTAAAACCACTTAGCTGATTCCCACGTGAACGACGAGGCCGCGGTCATGTGAATTTCCACATCAGCCGAGGATCAAAATGGAGGAGGAGGAATCCCGGGCACAGAAAAAAAGACGAGAAGAACAGCGGCTGTGGGGAAAGTTAGGAGGGATACGAGGAAGGACTGTCGCAGGGGACAGCTCTCGTTGGGGGAAGCAGGGAAAGGCAGCTGGGAGGTGGCTCGGTGATAAGAGCTAAGCTCAGCAGGCCCGGCGTCGGGTTCGAGCCCCAGCGAGAGTAAAAGCCCTGGACCCGGGGAAGCGCAGCCTCCGGACACACGCGCTCACCACAGAGAGACGAGGCAGATAGATGGGTAAAGTTCATTTAGGAAGGGAGACGGCGGAGAGTCCTGCTTTTCATGATAAGTTCTTCAACGTTTCGATTGGCTGTCTGATTTATGAACTCAGGGACTTAACCCTTGTGAGGTAGGTGCTCTACCGTTGGAGGCATGCCTCCACCTCTGGCTTTTGCTGGTTATTTGGAGGGCCTCTTGAATTTGTCTGCCCAGGCTGGCTTTGATCTCAGGCTCCTAGGTGGCTAGGATGACGGTCACGAGGCCCTGGAGTCCAGCAAAGAACCAAGCTTTTTTCTTTTTTTTTTTTTTTTTCTGGTCCTGCACCTTGAACTCGGGACCGGGGCACAGTCCCTCCGCTCCTCTGCTCAAGGCTAGCGCTCCACCACTTTGGGCCACAGCTCCACTTCGGGCTTTTGGTGGTTAACTGGAAGCAAGAGTCTGACGGGGACTTTTCTGCCTGGGCTGGCTTTGAACCACAATCCTCAGACGTCAGCCTCCTGACTCCAGGCAGGAGCCACCAAGGCCTGGCTGAGCCAATGTGTTTCAAGAACGAGGAGGAATTGCTCACAGTGAGGTCACGAATGGACGGCGGGCTCCATGGAGCCATAGAACCCCGCCTTGTGGTGCACCCATCTCCAGGGAACAAAGAAGCGGCCAGAAGCCTCCCCACCCCCAAACAGAGACCCTGGCTCCTCCCCTCCAGTGAACAGAGAACCACAGTCCCCTCCCTCCAGTGAACAGAGAACCACAGTCCCCTCCCTCCAGTGAACAGAGGACCACAGTCCCCTCCCTCCAGTGAACAGAGAACCACAGTCCTCCCCCTCCCTCCAGTGAACAGAGGACCACAGTCCTCCCCTCCCTCCAGTGAACAGAGAACCACAGTCCTCCCCTCCCTCCAGTGAACAGAGGACCACAGTCCTCCCCTCCCTCCAGTGAACAGAGGACCACAGTCCTCCCCTCCCTCCAGTGAACAGAGAACCCAGCTCCTCCTGTCCCCTCCAGTGACAGAGGACCACGGTCCTCCCTCCCCCTCCCTCTCCCCCCATGTACTTGTGGACAAACACAAATGACCTGAGGGGTGGAAGCTGGCCACGTGGACCACAAGTCCCCTTCCTAAGGGCACTGCTTCCCTGGAGGGGCTCACCCCGAACTCAAGGAGGCGACAAGGGGTAGGGACCAAGTGGGGGGGGGGGGGGCGGGGCAAATGGGAGGCTGGCTCCCGCCTGCCCCTGGGGCAGTACTGCGAGCCCAGGGGGCTCGGCCCCAGACACCCCAGACACCAGTGCTCCCTCACTGAGTGCCCCAGCACCTTCCCACCCCCCATTCCCTTCCTCAGTACCCCAGCACCCTCCTCCGCTCTTGCTCTCTTCATCACTACCCCAAGCATCCTTCCCCCCGCCCCCGTCCTCTCACTCGGCACCCCGGTACCCTCCCCGGACCCCTGCCCCACCCCCACTCAAAACTGCTGCCACCCAGGTCTCCCTACAACTCGAATCTGACTCCTCTCTGCTCGGCTCAAACCCTGCTGCTGCCTTTTCTATTTTTATTTTTTAAATACTGTCCAAATCCCTCGGCCCGGATGGGCAGGTCTGCGTGGGAACCCAAGTCCCCAGGTCCAGCCCGAGGGAGCGAGACCCCCCTCGCCCCTTCAGGGTGGCTTTGAAGATCCCCTGCTCGGGGAACCCCTGGAAGGTGGAAGGAGCCCCTCTCTTCACGGGGGCTCCGGGAATACAAGCACGTGCGTTTCCTGCGTCAGGAGGGGCTTGGGAGAGGGAAAGGCTTTCGTTCTTCTGCATGTCCCCCAACCAGAGCCTTGCAAGCTCGCCCCAGACCTGGACCAACGATTCCAACCACACCCAATCCCCCCCCCCAACCAACGATTCCAACCACACCCAATCCCCCCCACCCCCGCCCCCAAAGAGCGGCCGTGCACCTGGAATTAAAGCGGCATAAAACAAGCAAAATCACAAATGCCGGAATGTTTTAGGTTGCCTGGAAGCAAAGTAACACGCAGGTTGCGGGGGAGGGGGGTCTGGTCTCCGGGACCTGGGGACTGAGGGGGGCGGGGGCCGGCTCTGTTCCAGCTCAGGCACGCAGCCTCTCCCTGTCTGCTGCTTCTGGCTTCTCCTTGGATAGAAATCCTTCGACTGCTCTCTCTAGTTTCCTCCTGTTCTAGAAACCCAGGACTGGCTCCCACGGTGACATCTGCCCTTCCTTAGGCGGGCCAGCCACCTCAAGCCGGGGGGGAACCGGCAGGGCCCCACACGTGCCGCCGAAGCGTTCTTTAGTGGTACGCAGAGCAGACACGATCTCCTTCTAGGTAAATTAGATGAAATGCACCCTAGGTCCTTTACTTCTGTATCATCTAATGCTCCTACACTCCTTCTCCATCTTCCAAACCAATTATTGCAGAGACACTACGTCAACAATTCTCATGACAGTCCTGTGAGCAAAGGGAGGTAGCACTGTGCCTTGTTGCTAAAACAAAGTTGGGGGTTCACCGACACAGCAAGGTTATAATACTCCAGCTTGGTACGCTTCAGGCTTGCTCTGACTTTATATCTCAGTTCAAGTCCCTAACTCCTCTCAAGAATCACCGAGCTGATTCTCCAGTTCTAGCTTAATACATTACATCCTATTCTAGGGCAAATAAGAACAACAGCATTCATGATAATTTCCTGAGACTATCCTAAGTACGAATATAGGAGCAAACATACATTTCCCACTTGGTACGTTTCGAGACTAAAGGTGTGCCACGACTCACAGTGATTTCCTCCTTTTGCTTCCCCCCAAGCAATTCCCAACTGAGCAATCCAGTCGACTGAAACTACTGCCCCTAACATGGATGTTTCATAATCAAATCGGACCTCACAAAAATTCAGCATCTACTAATTCCACACATTCCTCATAAGCTGTTCTTCTCCAAATTGATCTAGAATCCAGAAGAAATATTGCTTGGGGGAAAAAAAATGGTATTGCTACTGTCTAAGCAATGTTTGATCATTTGGAAACTAAAATGGAATTTTTTTACTCAACAAAATGGATAATTGAAACACATCAAAGAAAACCAATTATGTAAGATATCAAATGGGTGCCCAGTTCTTTAAGATTCTAGTAACACCATCTGTACATTAAAACACCTGCCTTGAAATAAGACATCTTGCATCACCTGTTTTGAAGGCTTCTATATCAAGAAAAGTGAATGCCAATCTCCCCAAGGCTTAAAAATAGCAGCTTCCTTTGAGCTGCAATCGTGAGGCTGATCTCGTGTTGTAAAAGTGAGGGAAGTCATTCATGACTTCCACGCTGTACCGAGCATGCAAGCCTGTAAGCGTGGTAGGCAAATCAGGTTTCTCCTAGGTTCCGCAAACCACAGCTCCCGCACAGACTGCTCTGCCGGTCCAGTTATCAGTCCTCCCTACTTCCACCTTCTCTTCCCACCCCCCCCCCCGGCCCCCCACGCTCAGTCAACTCAGGTCCTCGCAGGAGATCTCAACCATGGCAGAGCTGACGTGTTGGAACACAAAGCCAACATCCACAGCGCAGCAGGACAGCCCAAGGCCACGGCCACAGACCCCCAAATCTCCGGCCAGACTCTCAGAGCCCGGCAGGGCAAAGTGACGCTGGGTCCGCACACACGGAAAGCCGCAAATACACGGCGGCGTCCGGTGTGAAGGCAAGTTTGGAAATCACTTCTCACCGTGTCGTCTATGCTGCCTGGCCAGGCAGCAACGTCCCTTACGATCCAAGAACGATTCCACGCTCCATCCTATTCCAAGTGAACAGAATCTGGCATTTGCAGTAAATCCACTGTCTTTTAAGGGTCAGACCAATAAATTGCAGGTGTTTATGTGTGTGCCCTTGACTTCTACCCCAAGCACACACACGATACATCACCAATCAGTGATAATGATGTAGCATGTGACTCTTACTGTTATAAATATACCCATTTTCAAGGAAAATCTAATCAGAAAATGGTACATTCATAACAGCAAGATCTGCATGATTATCTACTCAGACTCTACCTCTTCATTTCCTATTGAAATATAACACCTCAAGATACCGTCAAAAATGTAAATATATCTTGAAAACCAAACACACACACACAAGTAGAGAACGCCAGGAAATGTTTACGTATTCCACTTACCTGAAATCAGCAGTTTGGGTCTTACCTTTCTCTGGACTTAAGTTTTTGTACACTTCAAGGTCTGCCATTAAATGTGACGCTCTGCCCGAGCGGCGAGACTCCTCTCTAAAGGCAAAGCCTCTCTCTGACACACATTTCCCAAAAGAGAGGGGGAGAAGGTGGGGGGGGTGGGGGTGGGGGGGAGCTCAGCGGCTGCGAGAACTGAGCTCAGGCCGCGCCCCCCCCCCCGCGGCACCCGCTCCCGAGAGCAGGCTTCGCCGGGCACGGAGGATAAATCCACGCGCTAGGATTGGAGAACTTTATCCCGAAGCGGGAAGCCCAGCCGGCACCTGCAGCGTCTGCCGGGCGGGCGGCCGCGGCTGCACCACGGTGGGAGGAGACAGCGCGGGGCTCCCAGCCCACAGGAGACCCCAGCATCTCATTTCTGGGAAGCATCCGTCTTGAACCTGCCCCTCCCCAGGTCACTGACAGAAGCTGATTTCCACTGGAGTGACGCAGGCTGAATGCAGACGAGGAACAGGCACACGCACACACACACACACACACGCACACGCACGCACACACACCGCCACGCACAAAGACACGCACACGCTCCAGCCGACACGGACACATCTGTGAGGACGCGAGCGCTGCTCTCCTACTTCTGGGAGGGTCTGGGGACACACATGCGTTCCAACGGTTTCCTGGTGTCTGCCCTTCGTCCACACACAAAACCAGCACAGAAACGAGCACAGAAAAGATGGGAATGTTGTCCAGCTCCCAGGGCACGAGATTAGTTGCCAAACTGCGATGCAGTGAGAGCTATCTGTCTAGGTTTGGTTTTGTTTTGCTCTTAAATCACATCCCTGAAGACGGGGCGAATGGCATGAATGAGTCTGGGAAAAGTCGGTTTCTAGTGTATGAATGAACAGTTTTCCTTCAAGAGTATCAGGGCATTGTCTGGAGTTGAATTGTCTTCGGAAGAGCTAGGTAGATGACAGAACACAGAGACGTCTCACGAGCAACGGACTGTGGTAAACACAGAAGCCGCCGGTCTCTCGGTCTGTGCGTTAACTCCTTTACTCCCAGAATTCCCCTTCTAACGATCGCCTTCTGTTGCCATTTCCTTCTCCCCAACGTCAAATGACCGCCCCCCCCCCGTGAGCCCTGGGGTTCAAGCACACACACCCCCATTCTCCTCAGGCCGGCCGGCGACATCCTTTCCCATCTGGTTCACCCTCAGCCGCCCAGGGGTCAAGCTCTCCACCCCAGGGGGCAGCCACTTCCTGGCTGCGTTCTCTCCAGCACTCCTGGGAAATCTCGATTCCAAAGGTGTCTGGGTGTACATCATCAGAATGTCCTTCTTGTAAGACCGAGTCGGCGTGTATAGACCCACAACCGAGCAAGCTACCAGTTAAGAGTTAGAGACCTAGCTGGGAACCGGTGGCAGATACCTGTCATCCTAGCTACTCAGAAGGCTCAGATCTGAGGACCGCAGTTCAAAGCCAGCCCGGGAAGCAAAGCCTGTGAGACTCTTATCTCCAACTAACACCGAAAAGCTAGACGTGGAGCGGTGGCTCAAGAGGTAGAGCACCAGCCTTGTGCAAATGAAACCTCAGGGACAGCACTCAGGCCCTGAGTTCAAGCCCTAAGACTGGTGTGTGTGCGCTCACATGCACGCGTGTGCACGCGCACACACACGCGCGCACACACACACACACACAGAGCCAGAAGTGGAGCTGTGGCCAAGCTTGAGTAAAAAGGCTCAGGGACAGAGCCCTGGTGCTTGTAACATCTACGCCCTCCATGACGGACTGGCTTTCCCCAAAAGGAACCGCTGAGCGCCAACACTGTGAGCGGAAGACCTGGCGAGGCGCAGGCTTCCATCCAACGCCACTCACAGAAGGCTGAGAAAGGCTCACGACAGGCTCACACAGGCCGCTTATCACCACAGCACGAGGTCTCCCTACATCTTCTTGGGACGTGGGACGTGCCCTGGACACCACACGTCCTTGTCAAATAAACCAGCCCGGAGCGGCTTGGCAGCATCAGCGGACAGTAATTGCTACCTAGTTCCAAGAGTCCGCGTCCCTAAGTGGACTGGGTTTTGCCCGTACTTGACCTTGCTCTGCTGCCGGAACAGAGAAGAGCCTCTTCAACCCATCACCTGTATGAAAGGAGCTCTCGTGGCTGATTTATCCATCTCTCCATCAAGACTCTTGGCTTTAAGAGAAAACTGTTCTTCGGGGGGTTGTTTTCCGAGTGGCCTCGGTTGATCCGGTCACTCTAAGCCTACAGGTGGGCACCGGCAGGCGTCCGGGTAAGTCGAGAGAAAACCCAAGATGGGTGGGGTGCTCAGAGTCAGCTCTAGCAAAGCAGGCCGGCCTGGGTGGGGGCTCGGGACATGGGGACATTGCAGGGACCGTCGGGGTTCACCAACTCACATCCGGATAAAAAGACGTCGACGCGGGGTCTCAGGAGGGACCTGCCTGGCGTGGGCCCCGTCTGCGTGACGCTGCCGGAGCGTGGCGATGCAGAAGGCTCCCCCCAGGTGCCGTGAACGCGGCTGGACCCTCCGGAAGGCGGGCCAGGGGCAGAAGACGCCGTGAAAACAGCCTCCCAGGCGGGACGGTCCTAACGCTCTTATGTCCAGCTGTCCACCAGAAAGCTGCAGGTGGAGCGGTGGCTCAGGCAGTAGAGCCCCAGCCTGGAGCGGAAGAATCTCAGGGACAGCGCCCAGGCCCTGAGTTCAAACCTCACAACCAGCAACCACAAAAACGATTTTAATTTTCTGCTTCGTTAGTCTTTGTCATCCACAGCCAACGAGCCTGAAATAGTTACCGAGGCTAATTTTGTTAAAGAAAGACCTTGGAGGGGAAAAAAAATGAAAGAATTGTTTTTTCAAGAACACTAAAGACGATGAAATAGACAGCTAATGACATCCTATCTCTCTGTAGAGGTGGCTCTCCTTTGCAGTTACGCGGTGCTAGGACTTATGCAGAAGTTGTCCCCTCGTCAGGAGAAGTCTGCGGAGAGCCTCCAACTTGCAAGACCCGGGAGCCGCCAGGGAGAAAACACCGGTGAGCTACGAGACACAGAAATGTCGCCGAGGACGGAGCGGGCGTCCAGGACCTGCAGGGCAGCGGTGGGGTCAGAGGGTGCAGCCCTGAGGGGGCTGAGCCTGCGGGCTGGGGGCACCCTGTTGAAAGTGAGATGTTCCCTTGAAATCAACAGTCTACATTTGGTAACAACCCCAAACCTATGAGCTGTGCAAGGAGCCCTCAAATAAAACATGCCCCAGGGCCGGGCGCCAGTGTGCACACCTGTAATCCCAGCCACTCAGGGAGGTTCAGATCTGAGGCCTGAGATTCGAAGCCAGCCTTAGCAAGGGAAGTCCAGGAGACTCTCATCTCCAACGAACCAGCTGCAAGTGGAGGTGTGGCAGGGTACTAGCTTTGAGCCAAAAAGCTCACGGACAGCACGTAGGCCCTGAACACACACACACACACACACACACACACACACACCAAGACAACCCAAGCCCTGGGGGATGGTTTTTCACGTATATAGTACAAAAGGACCAGCTGACGGATTTCATCTCTGTTTTGCTAGATGGGGGATAAGAGGCTTTCGTGATTACAAATGCAATCACTAATCATGATGACTGTGGCCCAAGGTAAAATCTAGATCTTTTGTATAATAACTCAATTAAATAATTACAGTGCCCGGAAAGAGCCGAGTCCACTGGGGGCGACGTCCTACCTCCTGTCCGTCACGGCACGCGCCTCAGGTGCAGAGCCGGCGGGGGTGAGATGGAAATTAATCGCAATTATGGAGATGTGGCTCAGAGAACAAAGGCTGGGAGTATAACTCAGGTCTGAAGGGAAGTGATTCTCAACGAGTCACGGCCGCAAGCAGGAGGAATTGGCCCAGCAGAGGGAGCGGTTGGCTTCATTAAACACGCTATTCCTTCGTGAGAATTGATGAATTAGAAAACGGATATGCCCAGGCAATAGGAGAACCAGGGCCTCTCCGTCCGCCTGGGCCCCCGGAGCACCACGGGTTTAAGAAGAAGAACTTGACAAAGTCCAGCCACAAGGACGCCCTCCCACCATTCAAACAGAAGCCTTGGCGGGGCACAGAGCTCTCGCCCGTCATCCTAGCCGATGAGGAGGCTGAGATCTGAGAGTCGCGGGTTCAAAGCCAGCCTGGGCAGGAACGTCTGAGACTCTCGTCTGCCGTTAACCAGGAAAAGCAGGCAGTGGCGCTGTAACTCGAGTAGTAAAGCACCAGCCAAGCAAAAGGGTGAGGACCTAAGATCGAGCCCCAGTACGTACACACACACACACACACACACACCTTCATGCAGCCTCAGGGCTTGGGGGAGCTCCCAAGGGCGGGGGGAGGCTGCAGGGAAGGTGGGGAGGGAGGGCAGCCCCACACTCGTCTTCTTCCCACAGCCCCACGCGCAGAAGCAGCACAGGTGGCAAGGGGAGGGGCCGGCTGCCATGGCAACCCGGAGGGACCTGGGAGCCAGGGAAGGGGGCGGCTGGAGGGAGGCACTGGGTCCCCGGCTGCAGGATGGAGACAGAGGGGGTCCAGGTAAGGCTGCCGCTGCACACACGGGGAGCCGGGGGCCCCCCATGGGCTGAGCACCCGCAAGCACATTCACGCGGTGCCTCCGCTCCCTTTCTGCTCGCACCCAGGCAGGGGCTCCGGCTTTAGACGCTCCTCCAAAGCGAGCAGGCGGCCGTCACCCACACCCAGGCCAGAGGCTGGGGGCAGCGGGGGGGGGGGGGGTCCCTACAATGGGTTGGACCCACAACCCCAAGTAGCCAAGAAAGTTCTATTCCATTCAGAAGCTCAAACGCCCGGAAAGCCCGATGCGCTCGGGAAACTGTGTGTGAACCGCAAGGGCGCTGAGCGCCAGTTGATGAAAGAAACAGAGTGGTTCACTACAACCAAGAGAGAGGATCTTCCTTTAAAGTAAGTAATTTCCAAATCAGAAGAATTCATGAGTCTGAGGCTCTAAGGCAAGATTCCACACTGCGCCATTCTGCACGCACGCATCCACTCTGACTGCACGGCAGCCGTCCCTGGGGGCTTCCCTCGCCTCCGAACCAGATCCGGGCACACTTTCCCATCCGGTGTGGACCCCAGACATCTCCCCACATTTGCAGAGCAGACACCCCACTTTGAATGAATGAATGATGGAACCCCGCCGCAGGTCTGCACAGAGCAGACTCTGCCCTCGGGGTGTCTCTTCTGCTCTGGGCTGTGGGTCACGCTGGAAATGGTTTGCAATGAGCACGCAGCACCGGCGGTGACGGGACACCAGACGGGACGGCATTATCAACGGCGAGGCGGCGGCCAAGCGCGGCCACGCCAGCCCCAGCCTTCCCTGCACCGTGGGGCTCTGCCTGTGCCCGGGCCTGCGGGGCCCAGAGGCCCGTGGGCAAGCGTGCAGCCACGTGTGCAAACACGAAGCCCAAGGCCCCCTCGGGGGAAAATGGTTCCCTTCTAGAAAGGGGTGGGAACACTCCTGGGGGCGGGGGGCTACAAAACCCTCCCAGGGCGGAACACCGCTGACGGCCCGCCCCTCCCCCCCTCCCCCCTCCCCAGCTCTGCGTCCTCTGCAAACGTTACCCACGGAGCAAGCCTGGGGGAAATACACCAGGACTCCCGACAAGGTTCAGTAAGCTCCTGTGTGCGTGTGTATGCGTGCATGCATGCATGCGTGTGGTGTGTGTGTGTGTGTGTGTGTGCGCGTGCGTGTGTGTGTTGGTCTTGGAGCTTGAATTCAGGGTCTGGGCACCACCTCTGGGCTTTTGTGCTCTACCGCCTGAGCCACAGCTCCCCTTCGGACTTCTTCATGGTTTATTGGAGATAAACGTCTCATGGACTTCCCTGCTCCAGGGCAGCTCTGAATCCTGATGCTCAGATCTCAGCCTCCTGAGTAGCTAGGATGACAGGTGTGACCAGCTTTCCTCTCCCTCCCTCCCTCCCCCAGCTTCTCCCACACTCACTGATGGTTTCTGGAGCAGGGGTCTTACTTCCTGTCCAAACCGGGGCCTGGACCACAGCATTCTAACGTCAGGCTTCCTGCGGTAGCTGGGGTTCCGGGTACGCACCACCACCCCAGCTTCTTCTGTTGAGACGGAATGCCTCTCACTTGTGCACCCAGCTGACCTGGAGCTGAGTTCATCCCCTGTCTCAGTCCCCAGGTAGCTGGCATGTGTCATTGTGGCCAACTACTGGCTGCGGTGAGACCTTACAAACTCCCTGACCAGACCGGCCTTGAGCCTTGATTCTCCTCCTGATCTCGGCCTCCTGAGTAGCTGAAATGACAGGCGTGAGCCACTACGCCCCGCTCTCGGTTGAGAATTGTTACCTCAAGTTTTCCTGTCTGAGCTGGCCTCAAAACTCTATCCTCCCGTCTCAGCCTCTCCAGCAGCTAGGAATGCAGGCAGGAGCAGCTCAGTGCCCGTTTCAGCCAGCATTTGCCTCCGACACGGGGTGTCAGACACGCACGTCCACAATCACACGTCACAGCAGCGGGAACACTATCCTATTCGTCTGGGGACTTAAATTGTGTAAATCCTTGCAGAAATAATCCCCGAGAGCACGCAAGTAACCAGCTCCTATTTGTCGGGATGACACCGCCCTCTTGTGGCCGGGTGCCAGGTAACTCACAGGACGCAGGGACTGTAACTAGAAAGACTTCAAAGGCATCTGAGAGGAGAACTGGAAAGAAATTCAAAATGTCATCTCCACGTGCTTATTTCTCCGGGGAAGGGGCCCATGCACTGACCACTCATCACAGCAAACTCTGCGGAACAGAACTTAGCCTGCCACGTGCTGATTTCTTTATGGCAGTGGAATTGGGGCCCAGGAGACAGAAAACTGGGGGGGGGCTCTGGAGCCAGGCAGAGCAGGGTCTGAATTCAAATCACCACTGTGAACCGCCCCCCCCCATGCCTCAGGTCCTAAGCACAAAAAGGGATGAGAAACCATTGCGAAGATTCACGAAAGGAATTATCCAGGCTTCACACGCAGAATCCCCCTACTGTATTAAACCATTAAAACATACTAAAGCTGATTTTAGTTATGATCGCCTTGGATAACTCGCTGGATAAATTTAAAATACTAAAAAATAATAATGGGCTATTATTCATCGATATTCTTAATAACAGATCTGAACCGGGTGCCAATGGCTCGTGCCTCTAATCCTAGCTACTCAGGAGGCTGAGATCTGAGGATCGCTGGGAAGAAAAATCCGTGGCTCTTATCTCCAATAAATTGCAAAAAAAAAAAGCAAATAGCTGGAAGTGGAGCTCAAGTGGTCTTGAGCAAAAGAATCCCAAGGAAACTGCCCCAGCCAGTTTCAATCCCCAGAACCAGTGTGCGCGCGCGCGCACACACACACACACACACACACACACACACACACACACACACACAAAACGTAATCATATGTCTGAACTTTAGAGCTTGAGGAAAAAAATCAAAGTAGTTCTGCTACGCCCTGTGGAATGTGTTGTGATTGTTACTGCTTTGTGCTGGTCCTGGGGCTTGAACTCAGAGGCACGCACTTCCATTTGCTCCCCACGACTTGCGCACAGCTCCACAACCGGCTTCTTGGTGGCTCATTGGAGACAAGAGTCTCATGGGCTTCTCTTCCCTGGCTGACTTCAAACCATGAGCCTCAGAGCTCAGGCTCTGGAACGCTGGGGTTGCAGACAGGTGAGAGCTGGCTCCTGTTTCCTTCATTACCATGAGGTGATAGTCCCAGCTCCTCAGGAGGCTGAGGCAGGAGAATCACTTGAGTCTAGGAGACTCCATTTTGTGAACAAGATAACTTTCTAACAGAACAAGCCCTGGGTGAGACAGAAGACAAGAACAAGGCTCGGGGGCTCACAGCAAAGGCTGCATGGCACAGCACACCACCGCAGTCCACCAGAGCCTGTGTGCTCCCCTCCCGCCCCCCCCTCCCCTCCCCCACCCCCAGTTTATCACAGCACCATCCAGAGGCCCCACCTTCAAAGTGAAGGGACCTCTTTTCATTAGCGTCTAAAACAGGGCTCCCTCCTCCCCTCCCCGCACCTTCACCATCTGGAAGACACATACCATAGCAGGGACAGCAAAGACAGGCGACCACAAAATCCCAGAAATGCCTTACGAGGAGCCCGGCCCAAAAGAGCACCCAAGACCACCATGGCCTCTTACAGTCGGGAAGGGGAAGGCATAGACAGAAACGGCCCTGCAAAGACAAATAGGAAGCCCACAGCCTGGGAGAAGATCTTCACGAGCCATACAACAGACAAGGGCCTCATATCAAAAATATATTTAGAGCTCAAAAAATTAACACCCCCCCCAAAAAAATACCAAATCCTCAAAGAAGCAACCACCCCACTAATAAATGGACTAAAGACTTAAAGAGAGACTTCTCTGGAGAGGAAATGAGAATAGCCAATAGACACATGAAGAAGTGCTCACCATCTCTGGCCATAAACGAAATGCAAATGAAAACAACATTGAGATTCCACCATTATCAAGAAAACAAATAGTGGTAGATGCTAGAGGGAATGTGGCCAAAAGGGAACCCTACTACTGTTGGTGGAGTACAAACTTGTTCAACCACTTTGGAAAGCAGTGTGGAGGTTCCTCGAAAGACTAAACATAGAGCTCCCCTATGACCCAGTAACCCCACTCCTGGGCATTTACCCAAATGACCACAAGCAAGACCACACTAAAGTCACCAGCACAACCATGTTCATTGCAGCATTATTTACCATAGCCAAGATATAGAATCAGCCCAAATGCCCCTCCATTCGTAAGGAAATGGAAGACTTGCAAAAAATCATATTAAGTAAAGAAAGCCAGACCCAAAGAAACATATGCTCCATGATTTCCCTCACTGGTAATAATTAGTATATTCCTAGGACAGTCCTAGCAAACATTCACAGTAGCTGAATAACTATGTACATATGACCACATAAAATGATGCTAATCGAAATGATCTCCACGATATGGAAATGAGGGGTTGTTTTTGTGGCTGTCTTTTCTTTTTTTTCCTTTTTTTTTTTTAAGTGTACTATTTGCAATTATTTCTTTTGTCATTCGTATTTTTCTCTCTCTCCTCTGGTTATTCCTGTGGTCACTGTTTGTGATTTCTGTATTCTTTGTCTTTTATATAAGTTTGTCTGATTTGGGGAAGGGAAGGGAAATCACAGAAACAGCGTGACAAAGGGTAAACCAATACAACAGCCATATGAACTAGACACTATGTTGGAAATAAACTTTACAGCTTGGCGGGTGGAGGGGAATCCAGGGGAGGGAAAAGAGAGAAAATGAGGGAGGGGGTAACACTGTTCTAAAAGAAATGTGATATTACCTTACTTATTACCATTACCATTACTTATGTAACTATAACACCTCTGTACATCACCTTTACAATTAAAAAAAAAAAAAAAGAATCAAGATATAAAAAAGAAAAGAAAAGAAACCTCCCTGCAAGGCAGAGGGGCCATGACAACTGCGCGGCTCCTACTAGAAACCGAAGGGACTCCTTAGGTAATTAATCATAAACAAATGAACCCAGGCTTCTTGTTCAACCCAGCGAGGACACCATATTGCCTCCAGAATGCCAGAATAAAGGCGCTGTCAGGAACAAAACGAAAGAGGCCACCCCATCCGTCCGCAAGCAGGCGCTCACCGTGAAACACGCTGTTGTCCACCAGGAAATGCCTGCGGTACTGCACGCGGGCTCCTCTCCTCCAGCTTCCAGTAGGTCATCGTCGCGGGACGGCCGGCTCAGCCCACGCCAGGTCACCAGGCTGCCCTGCCAAGGGAGAAAGGGGCAGAAGTGAAGGCAGGGCGACACACGGCCTACCCCGATGCGCGCCAGAAGGGGCCTGCACAGGAAGCAGCACACACACGTACACGCATGTGCACACACGTCCACGCACTGGCACACATACACATGCATCCCACACATGCCCACACGGCCAATACACCCGGAGTAGCCTGGTGTGGGTGGGCAATACACAAATGCACACACAGACGCGCACGCGCACGTATGCAGACGCTGATCTGCATACGCGGACACCTCAGTATTCACACACACTCACGTGCTTTCACACAGGGATGCGTGTGTATATAGGTATGTGTGTGTACCTATGTATGTGCACCTGCCTGGACACTTAGGGTCATGTGCATACACATATGCCTATAGGCACAGTGTACACAAGCACACAAACATGCCCACCAACACCAGCACACGCGCATGCGTACATGCATATACACACAGTACACATGCTTACACAAGGTGCTCACACACCCGTACACACTCACACACTGCACGCAGCCACCCCATCTCCAGACACGGGCCCCCGCCCCGGCACTTCCCACTGGCCTCCGGGGCGCGCTGGCCAGGGAAGGAAGTGCGCACTGGGGTGTCCGGCCCCACACAGTGCCGCCTGGCGACTGCCCGGGAAGCCACCGTTCCCCACTCACGCGTGGGCTGTGGGCGCCACTCCCCGGGGCCCGGAGGCTGGGCATGATCCGCACGTCCCCGCCACTCCGTGACAAAGCTCCGGGCCACAGGCGGGCCCCTCGAAGGTGTGTATGGGACCACGGGCACCGGCCAGGACACAGGCTGGCAGACAGGTCGACGGAGGCTAAGCCGGGCCGGGTTCCCGCACACGGAACCAGCAACACCCGCTAGGGCTCCCGCCCCCCATCCACAGAGATCAGTGGCTGCAGCGAGAACTCGGAAAGCAGATGCTCGGACGGGTGCCTCCTCCCCCCACCGCTGTTGTGCGGGACTCAAAGCCAGGGCCCCCCTCCAGATCAAGGCCCCCAGCCAGCCCCCACTCCAGATCCAGGGCTCCAGCCAGCCCCCACCTCCAGATCCAGGGCTCCAGCCAGCCCCCCTACCCCTGCCCTCCAGAGCCAGGGCCCCAGGCCAGCCCCCCTACCCCTGCCCTCCAGAGCCAGGGCCCCAGCCAGCCCCCCTACCCCTGCCCTCCAGAGCCAGGGCCTCAGCCAGGCCCCCCAAGAACCTGTCTTTAAACAGACTTCAAACCTCAGACTGTATTGAGATTTGGCCTTTTTCCTTTCGAGGAAGTCTGCTCTTCCCTCAACGCACCGTCCCTCTCTGTTCAGTGTGTCTCCTTCTAGCACTTTTCCTGTGTGGAGCCCTCTATATTCATAAAGAATTCCTTTTTCCAAGCACAGGGAGCACCAGGACACACACACACACACACACACACACACACACACACACACGTAGATAGATAGATATTATTTATAATACAGATCCCTACCTCTACGTATGACCACTTTCCCTTACCAACTTCATTTTGTGGTTTTTGTTATATTTTTCCCTTAAAAAAAAAAAAAAGGCGGTCCTGAGTCTTGAACTAGGAGCTTGAGAGCTGTCCCTGAGCTTTTTCTATTCAACGCTAGTGCTCTACCACCTGAGCCACAGCTCCACTTCCAGCTTTGTGGTGGTTCCTCGGAGGTCAGCGTCTCCTGGGCTTCCCGGCCTGCGCTGGCACGGAACCCCGATCCTCGGGCTCCTGAGTAGCTAGGACGGCAGGTGTGAGCCCCCCGCGCCCAGCGCCTTACTGGGCCCTTGCTTCTGGTCATGGACAGCCCAAGGGAGAAGGGGGGAAGACCCTCCGCTCTCAGGGGGGCCCAGAGCCCTGCCTCTTCCACACAGGAAGCGGGCCTGGCGGGGAGCATGGACCCCAGAGCCCGGGCCGGGCCCGGCCCCCCCCACCTCCCTGCACCCTGTTAGCAGGGAAGGGTAGGCGACCCAATGGGTCCATCTGCAATTATACACTCAAACAACCCTGAAAAACGACATAATTAACAGGACTCTCCAGGAGCAATTTATAAAGGGAAATGCTGATTTCTCCTCTCGGAACCTCACTGGAGATGAAAGCAAGCTAATCACCGCCGACAGCTCGGCTCATAAACCCATCAGCCCCTAGGAACAGGCGGGCTTAGGAAACGTCTAAACCTCTCCCGCACCTCCCTCTCGGAATCCCCCCAAGAAGCTAAGATATCCAAGCTCTGCCGCTCAGGCTTTCCCAACTGATTTCATCAAGAGGAGAGAATTTACCCAGAGAATCACCGGGGGGGGGGGGGGGGGGGGGGGGGAGGGGGCGGGGTACTGCTTCCTGGGCCCAGGGCCAGCCCACCCCCCCCCATGCTGGGCCCAGGCCACCCAGCCTGAGGTCACCCACTCCCCTCCCCTCCCCTCCCCTCCCCTCCCCTCCCTCCCTCCCCATCGACCCCAGCTTCTAAGCTCCACCAAGGCCCTGGTTACAGTGCTCTGCCTAATTCCACAGCCCAACCCCTCCCAGCAACCACACAAAGGGGAATAAATAAAAGGGTACTTTGTTCAGTTTTAAGGCTCACAGTAAACCCCAAGTTCCTGGCGTGTTCTTTTTCTTTAAAGAGACGGCGAGCTGAAATCACTCTGAGCACTGGGACAATGAGGTTCAATCAACCTCCAAAGACTCAGATACTGCCCAGGAAGGGGCTGGCTTTAGGGAGCCCCAGCTTGAAAGGAGACCCTATCTTTTGATCTAATAATTCATCTTTTCTGGAAATATAGCAAAAATAAAATAAAATAAAGACACAGATCAAAACGAAAGCACAAAGATATTCACTGTAGCATTTTTTTAACTGTATTTTTTTTTTTGTCTTTTCTTTTTTGGTACTAGGGATCAAACCCAGGACATTGCACTTGCTAGGCAAGCGCTTTGCCACTGAGCTACATCCAGCCCCACTGTAGCATGGTTTTATGACAGAAAAATGAAAGACTGACTGCCCCATTTGGGATCAGCAGTGATTGCTAAGCATATATGAATACTCTTGTTTGCACAGGTTTACAAATGAGCATAGGCAAGTGTTCAAGAAACAGGCGACGATAATTATGAATATAATATTGCATAGAACTTAAATATATCATTGCATCAATCTAAACAAAAAGACATTTAATCTTTGCTGTGCCATATTTGTAAATTCCTGTTCTTATGTTAGAAAGCTCCTGCAGTTCCAACTTTGTAAACATTTATTTTTTTTCTTTCTTTTTTTTTTTTGCCAGTCCTGGGGCTTGAACTCAGGGCCTGGGCACTGGCCCTGAGCTTCTTTGGCTCAAAGCTAGCACTCTACCACAGCGCCATTTCTGGCTTCTTCTGTGTATGTGGTACTGAGGAATTGAACCCAGGCCTTATGCATGCTAGGCAAGCACTCTACCACTAAGCCACATTCCCAGCCTGCAAACTTTTATATGATTTGATATGAAACATTTTATGGCACATACCTACCTGCTATTCAGGAGGTGGCAGTTAAAGGATCCCAGGTAAAGTTAGGGCAAGACTCTATCTGAAAACAAACTAAAAGCAAAAGTGGGGGCTGGAGGCCTGGCTCGGGTGGCAGAGCTCCAGCCCATGAGCGAACGCATCAGAATCAGGCGTGCAAGCCTTGTTCTCGGACAAATATACAGATAATAAAAGCAAAATGACTGGGGGGCATGACCTAAGTGATAGAGCATTTAACCACCAGGCCCTAAGTTCAATTCCCAGTACCGCCAACAAAACAAAACAAAACGGTGACATTTTCTGCCTACTGCTGTTTCTCCTCTTCTCGACTGATGGGAAATGTCCAATGCCAAGCCATTTCCAGGCAAACTCAGGCTCATCATAACCTACGACCTCCATCGCACGTCCCTGAAGTTGGTGCGAGGGATTTACACGCATGCTCTCAAGGAGACCAGCGGTGATTTCCAGATGTTTTGTCCTGAGGCTGTCACAGTTTCTCTGTCCCCTGGGAGAACTGGACGACTGAAATTAACGTTTCCTTGAAAACCTGGGTCATTAAGACTTGCATGACAGGTCTCATAAATGTTCTATGTGTAGTCTGTACTTTTCACATAATATCTTCTCGACCATGTAATCCCATTATTCTAGAGGCCCTACTTCAGAAAAGGAGGAGGGGGGGAGGGGAGGGGGAGGAGGAGGAGGAAGAGGGAGGGGGAGGGGGAGGAGGAGGAGGGGAGGAGGAGGAGGAGGGGGAGGAGGAGGAGGGGGGAGGAGGAGGAGGGGGAGGAGGAGGATGAAAAGACATGTTTTTTAAAAATCTGTAACTGTGGGGAATGTATGATCTATTCAGTTATTTCTTCCCAAATTATACAAGTTAACCTGACAATAAGAACTCCGTAAGACAACACATTACTTTCCATGTTCTTGCGCTAAGAATTGCTTCTGACTTTGCGTTTCTGCCTCCGACTGAAACTTGGACACTCAATAATAGATTTCCCATCCGTCTCTTGACAAATGAACAAGAAGTTGGTACAGTTTGTGTTCACTCTCTTCCAAGACCATGTTTTAATGATTTACCCAGTAAACAGAGAAAAAATACTTGCAATTCACAACCTGTCTAACAGGAGAAAGGCCGGGTTCCAAACGGAACATTGCATTCAACGTCTTTTTCCTGCTGCTGAGATCTCCTGACGCTTGCATTCAGGGACTGTCTAGAGAGCACAGGAACGACAGGACTGCCTGTGGGCAGTAGACCCCAACAGACGGGAGCAGAAGGCACAGGAAGGCGGGAGCTGAACACAGCACTGGCCTTCCTCCATGCAGGAGTCTGCTCTCATTGGCCACTGGGTCTGGCAGGAACCAATCAGGAGGCTTGGTGAGGAAGGAAGGAATATCTGAAAACTGCACCAACTCCCGGCCCCTTCAGGAAATCCAGACTGCACTGGCTTCAGAAATCACTGCCTGGGATGGTTGGGAAGACAGAGAATTGCTTTGCGTTTCCCTTAACCCCACCTCCAGGCCTTAACTCTGTGCCTGGGAGCTGGGAGGGCGGGGCTTGTTCTCCCTGCATTATTGAAATTCTTATGTTTCATCTTACGTATTAAGTGAAAAGTTTCAAAATCCAGAGATCATCAAAGGGTATGCATCCGATAGAGAATAATTTACCTCTGGTCTCTAGCTTCAGAAGAGTCAATATATGTTTTCTTCTAGAATGGCTGCACATGCACCGGACAGACTTGTTCACAGCTCTGCTTATACGAAACCCACCATGTTTAAATAGAAATGAAAAATCAAAGGAACTTGGCATGCCGGTAAATCCTCCTGTAAAGGATCCGCTTGGAAACCGCGACTTCTCCTTTCAATCTCTCTGGCCTCGCTAGATGTCAGGAAGGGAGCATTAGGCAAGCACAAGTCAGTCTGAGAAACTGCACAGCACGCAGCCAATCACCAGCGTCAACTCACTTGGCGTGTGGCCCAGGAGTCTGGCGCCCGGCAAACCCAGTTTGCAGAGGTTCTGGTAGCACTGGGGGCAGGTGTGTCCCGAGGTCAGGAGGAGGAGGGGGAAGGCGGAAGGGCAAAGTGGGGCTGAGTTGGAAGGCCGAGTCTCCCAGAGAAGGAAGTGAAGGCGGCTTGGAAAAAAGGCTTGAGCACCTTCCAGGGTTAATCAGTGACTCAGCTGCTCCAGCCCTGAACCAGGTCTTCCTGTGTCCAAGCCACAGGTGTTCCCTGCACCCCGGAGTCAGCCAGAGGGAAGAAGAGCCAGGAGAGGGGTGCGCAGGCCTCTGCCAGGCCCTTCCAGCGGCCGTCTCCCACGAAGCAAGCGGGCCGAGCTTGTGCGACAAAACCAGGAGCTTGCCAGACGTGGAGAAGCCAGGCGTGGAAACCGCGGCCCGCTCCACCCACAGAGCCAGGTGGCGAAGTGACCAGAGGGCCGGTGGGGCAGAGGCAAGCACGCGAAACCGCGCGCACACCATCTCCAGTGTTTCCAAGGAGCCAGGCCTCGATTAATCACCTCCAGACCCCCCCAAGGCAAAACAGCCTCTCCACGCCCCGCCAGCCTCTCCACGTCCCACGGTTATCCACCAGCTTCTCCACTCCTCACCAGCAGGTTGAAAACATGTCCATCCCTCGGCATTTAGCATAATGGGAGAAATTTGAAAATAAAAACCAACCTAGTCATTTTTGTTTTTTGCCAGTCCTGGGGCTTGGATTCAAAGCCTGAGCACTGTTCCTGGCTTCCTTTTTTTGCTCAAAGCTAGCACACTACCACTTGAGCTACAGCGCCACTTCCGGCTTATTTCTGTTTCTGTGGTGCTGAGGAATCGAAACCAGGGATTCGTGCATGCAAGGCGAGCACTCTACCTCTAAGCCACCTTCCCAGCCCAACCTAGTCATTTTTGTAAACTCAGTCTTGCATTCCCCAGTGGTAACATGGCGGGCTAGACTAGAACACAGAGACGGGCAGACCTCAGTTCAAATCTCATGTCCGGTCTGTGCTGAATGAGATCCTGGACAAGAAACAAACTTCTGCCTGGCACCAGTGGCCTCACCTAAAACTCTAGCCACTCTGGAGGCTGAGATCTGAGGGTCAATGTTCTAAGCCAGTGAAGTGGAAAGTCCTGAGACGCTTATCTTCGAGTAAACAGCTAGCAAACAGCTGCAAGGGCAAGTGTACCTCAAGTGGTAGAGCACCAGCCAAAAAGCTCAGGGATAGCACCCAGGCCCTGAGTTCAAGCCCTAGGACTGCCACATACACACAAGAAGCATGGAAGGAAGGAAGAAGGGGGAGAGGAAGGAAGGAAGGAAGGAAGGAAGGAAAGGAAGAAGGAAGGAGGAAAAAGAAGGAAGGCAGTTTTCTCTGAGCCTCTTCAGTAACACAGGCTCATAATTCCTTTCTCTTTTCATTGTGGTGGGCTGTGGTGAGACACACAGGAAACCTGTAGCCACACGTTAGACATATATGTCCACTCCTTTCTTTTCTTGCAGAACCTTGAAGACACTTACTAGGCTGGAGAGTTCCAGAAAAACCATCCCTTCTCGTATTTGATCTTACTCATGCCGGGCTTCCTCTGGCCACGAGGTCTAAGGTGTGTGTGTCACCTGAGGCAGGTTCATTTGCACTTGCACGACCTTGCATTACCTGGGACAGGCTCCTGGCACGTGCACACCCACGGAGCGAGCAAACGGGACCACTAGCGGTCCAGGGTGTGTATGACCTGGGGCAGGCTCATTTGCACGTGCACACACACACACACACACACACACACACACACACCCCGTGCAAGTGGAACCAGGCACATGGCATCTTCATCCAGTTCTGCCTTGGGGCTTGAACTCGGGGACGGAGCGCTGTCCGTGAGCTTGCGGCACTCAAGGCTGGTGCTCTACCACAGGTGCTACTGCGTACACAGCGCCACTCAGTTTTCTGGTGGCTGATTAGAAATGGAGAGTCTCACGGACACCTTCGTGCATGGACCGGACTTGCGACCCTCAGCTCTCAGCCTCCTGAGTAGCTAGGATTACAGAGGTGAGCCACGGGTGCCCAGCTGTGTATGATCTTTTACAACAATCATTGTATAGCCACGAGCCCTGGTTTACTAATTTACATAATAAATAAGCAGACCTGGCTCTCTCTCTCTCTCTCTGTGTGTGGTACAGGACAGTGCATACAGTCGGCGCAGGCGCTCAGTGACTTGCACCCGAGCAGAGCTGGGAAGAGCATCTTGATCTCTGCCCTGAGCCCGGGCAGCCACCTCCCACCCCCTTTCCCATAAGGCACCTTGAGCATCGCAAGGTGAAGCTGTGGAAACTCCTCCCGGAGTGGCCAGCACGCATATCTGATTTGGCACACCCTCGCCGCGGCAGAACCAGATCTCCTCCTAACACAAAAAGGGTCACGGGTGTCAACGCGATGTGAGTGTCCACCGAAGTGTGTCTAAACGATTTTCCTCGTGACCAGAGCCGGCCTGGGAAGGGGCCCCCCTGGAGGGGCGGCCCGATGCCTTCCCCAGAGCCGACCTGCTGCGGCAAGCACACTGCCCGGCCCCCGCAGCCCAGCCCCAGGTCCTGGACAAAGAGCAACAAGTGGGGCGCTCTTCAGGCTCCTCTGACGACGAAAGAAAGAGGGCCACCGCCTCCCCAACCCTCTGCATCCCAGAAAGGAAAAAGAGAAGAATGTCTCCCAGACATAGAAACCGGAGGTCTGTAACAACTGTAACGCATTTCCGCAGTCTAAACTCACTACCCAAAGTGCCTAGAAATTACTCTGGCTCCAAAGTCAAGATGCACACGGGTTCTACCGGGTTCCTTTCTTCGGGCCGCAGTTCTGAATGCACATCCCTTTTCATCCCGGAGAAAGCACAGCGTTGACCGCCGAAGCACGACCGGCGGGCTCTTTCTTCTCAGAGGGGAAGTGGCAGGAGAGTCACTGTGGCATAAACAGCCGACAAAGCAGAGGAGCCCGCAGTCACCCACGCGCACGTGTGCGTGCCGGACTCCTGGGAGGAAGGCTCCCAGCTCACCACAGCCCCGAGAACAAGTCTGTGTGAGCAAACTGTCCACCCACAGTGCCCACAGTGCTTCTCAGCCTACACATGGTTCCGACTGACTTGCTCAGAGACGATGCTCTTGAATCCAAGTTTAAGCATGTCTCTCAAGCGAGAAGTCTAATAAGCACCGCGTCCATTTTTCTCTAAAGAGTACCAAAGGCGGGAGGCTCCATGGTAGAGCTTCTGCCTAGCACGTGGGGGACCCTGGAGAGGAGAAGGAAGAGGACGAGGAGGACGAGGAGGCGGAGGGAAAGAGGAAGGAGAGGAAAGGAGGAGGAGAAGGAAGAGAAGGAAGAGCTCCCTCAAAATGTGAAGCAGCATTAGAATAATTTCACAAACTCCGACTCTTAACTCATTGAAGGCAGGATTGCTCTTCTCGCCTGACATGTAAGTTCTCAATATTTGTTGACTGGATAAATAGATACAAACTATTTCATTGAGAGTTTTCAGAGGTTAGGTCTGGGAGGGTGGCTCAATGATTGGATGCCTGTCTAGCAAGGGCTGGTGTTCAAACTGGCAGTACCCCATCACCACCACCATCACCAAAAAATAAAACCCATTTGCACAACATCTTACACGAGGGCACCTTAACACAAAGCACCTTCGTGCTTTACGTTTCCGTTTCTACCCCTGGAATTGTGCAGAAGGGGGGCTCTTTAAGTCCACACGATGGGAATGGATGCAGTGGGAAGGTGGCAAGAGAGGCAGTGGCGTTTTGCTGTGGATCTGGTGAGGCTATCAGTGCAGGCGGTGCCCACCGGCGGCGTCCCCTCCTTTGTCTGCTCCAGCCCCTCCCCCCGCCTCAGCCCAGAGCCTTGGCCCAGGGAATCAGAAAACCCAAGCCCGCCGCAGGGCAGGCCAGGCCGCCAGACAGGGTCACCAACTGCCTGAACCTGAAAATTAAGGTGCTCTGATTGTTCAAAAGAAAAACAGAGAAACTCAGATGGACTTCTGAAACTACGTGAGCTAGGTCGACGGAACAATGCCGCGGCAATCCCTGACGGAGGGGAGAGGAACCGGTGTCCACCAGTGATTTGAAAAGGAACGGGCTGGTTGTATTTGCCCACATCGGCTGATGACAAGAAATGAAGTCATCTCGGACTTGCTACGAGTAAACGCTGGCAGAACTGCACCAAAGCAAAG
The DNA here is from genome assembly GCF_023159225.1 of Perognathus longimembris pacificus. Taxonomy (NCBI): domain Eukaryota; kingdom Metazoa; phylum Chordata; class Mammalia; order Rodentia; family Heteromyidae; genus Perognathus; species Perognathus longimembris. The sequence goes on along the minus strand of NC_063165.1, from coordinate 83,082,106 downwards.
TCAGAATCGTCCTGCTACGCCCTCCAAGGCTGTACTTCCTCCCAGGAAAAGTTACTTCATTTCAAATATGCTCCCACTACCCCCACCCCCACATACACTCCCCCTATCCACCCCTGCACAAGCCACGGGCACGCTGCCCTGGGTGTGCACAGGTGGATCGGACAGGCATGGACCTGCCAAGGCTCACAGTTTTCATGAGATTGATTTTGGTACAGATGGCTTATGAACATGGGTATGGCCGAGCTCCGGTAGCTCACACCTGTAACCCTAGCCACTCGGGAGGCTGAGATCTGAGGATCTCGGTTCAAAGCCAGCCTGGCAGGAAAGTCCGTGAGAGTCTTATCTCCAGTGAACCACCAGAAAACCAGAAGTGGTGCTGTGGCTCAACGTGGTAAGAGTGCTAGCCTTGAGCTGAAGAGCTCGGGGACAGCGCCCAGGCCCAGAGTTCAAGCCCCATGACCAACAAAAAGAAAGAAAGAAGGGAGGGAGGGGAGGGAAGGAGGGGGAGGGAAGGAGGGGGAGGGAGGGAGGGAGGGAAAGAAAGGAAGGACGGAAGGAATGAAGAAAGAAAGAAAGAAAGAAAGAAAGAAAGAAAGAAAGAAAGAAAGAAAGGAAGGAAGGAAGGAAGGAAGGAAGAAAACTGGTCTGTTATGAAGCTTCTAGAACACTGACTCTGCAGAAGATATGAACCCAGGATGAGATAAAGGCTGTTCAGTCGAGGGCTCTTTGGGGAGAGCCTTTGTCTGGATTCCTAGCTTTTTGCTGGGGTCCTCTTGGAGCTGGCTGGTGTCAGCCCAGGACGCATGCCCACGCTTGGGACCAGCATCTCTGTGTGCCATGCTTCTGAAAACACCAGTGTTTCATTTGCCTCCGTTTTACTCAGAACCTCAACGAATGCTCCCTTAAGCAGCGTCTCACCATTTCCCCCAGCGATCCAATGGTAACAGGGGACAGGGACGACAAGGTTTGGATTTTGTTCTGCTTTGCATGTAGTTACTTCCAACTTTGCTACGGAACTCCTGAGGTTTAAAAATAAGTAAATAAAAACAAAAAGCAGCCTGGTGCCGTGGCTCACGACTGTTAATCCCAGCTACTCCAGAGTCTGAAAGCTGGGGCATCTGGGTTTGAAGCCAGCCGGGGCAGTTAGGTCTGTGACACTCTCCAAGGCACGCCAAAAGCTCAGGGGCAGTTCAGGCCCCAGGACCCAAACACACGCGCGGGCACACACATATACACACATATACACACATGCTCACACACATACACACATGCTCGCACACATACACACATGCTCACACATACACACATGCACATACACATGCTCACACACAAATACACACATGCTCACACATATACACACATGCTCACACACATACACACATGCTCACACATGCTCACACCACACACACACACTCAAATGGGATCGTAAATGGACTACACGCTACAAGCAGAACCACCAGTCCAGGAAAAGTGGAGGCGGGGGAGGGAAGGGGCAGAGGGCAGAGGGCAGAGGGCAGCGGAGAGAAGACGCGGGCTCTGCAGGTGCCGCGCCCCGGCCAACCCACCCCCACCCCCCCTCGCCGCGGCGGCGCCGTTGCCTTGGGAACGGCGCAGGCGCAGCGCGCCGCCCCGCCCCCCACGCCTCCCCGGGAGCCGGTCTCCGGGCCGGGCCGGGAGCGGAGCGCGCCCCAACGGTGCGTGGACCCCGCGGAGCCCGCAGCCCTCGGGGGTGCGCGGCGGTCCGAGCGCCAGGGCCCCGGGCCGCGGCGATGCGCCCACCCGGCCTCCCCCGGAGCACAACTTTCGCAGACACGCCAACCCAAGGGCGCACAGTGCGGGGACCCCCAGGCCGCCCGGGCCGCGGCCACCTGCTCCCCAGAGCCGCGAGCGGGCTCCGGCGGCCCGGTCCCCGCGGCTCCCCGCACGCGCCCCCTCCCCGCACCCCTCCCCTGCACACCCCTCCCCTGCACACCCCTCCCCGCCGCTCCCTCCCGACCCTCTCCCGCCAGCACCGACCTCAGGTCCAGCCCCCGGCGACTCGGCACCCCCGAGTCCTCGTCCCAGAGCCGGGGTCCGCCGTGACCTCCGGGCCGCGCCGGCGGCGAGCGCGCGCTCCGGGTTCGGGTCCCCGGGGCCGGCCGGACTGCGGCGCTGGGAAGAGCCGGGCAGCCGCCGGCCGCGCATTCAAATCCCCGGCTCCCCGCCCCGGCCCCGCCCCGCGGCTCCCCGGAAACCAGG